>NC_048269.2:34821504-35480004 GCF_005286985.2 Setaria viridis | reverse complement strand
TGGGACTCAGAATGTTTGTCATCCCAAGTTCATGAGACGAAACACGTTTCGCGTGCATGGATGCCATCGTTCCAACAATAGATATACGTAGCAATACAAATTCTCAAAAAGCACTAGCCTTTTTATGAGAGAACAGCACAAGTTGAACTGAAGAGACTGTAGCATCTTCATGTTACACTGTTGTTGCACATAGAGCAACAAAGACTAATAATTAAATGACTCGTGGCACTTCCTAAGCAAGAGGTTGAAACTTTATTCCTAACACACGCTTAACACTCTTGGGAAACTTGGGCACACCACACACACCATATGATGATTGCGAATCTGCAATCCTCATTAGTATCCTGACAACCGTAACTGATCAACCTCTTTATTGCAACCTATGCCAATCCTGCAGCACCAAAAAAAAAAAACAGATTTATATACAGGTCACCAGTTCACTGGCTCGTCAGAAATAACTAGCTAGCAAAGCTGAAAGGAATACCCCTTTAAGCCTTCTTCCCAGGTGCCGGCGGTGGACTCGGAGGATCCATCATGCTCCTCAGTTTATTCAATAAATACAGATTAGTTTCCTTACTAAAAAGGATATACTTACATGATAATTATCAGAAGCATATTATATATGGAGGATCACGGATATTATTGGAAGAACCAACGCGCAAGAACTTACTGTAGATATCGCCATCCACGTCGCAGAATTGATAAATCATTCCTTCAGTCAAGTCGGTGCATGCCAACAGGACACCGACCCTGCGTGCCTGGTCCACCAGAGGCGCCGGCAACATCTAGTCGACGTCGCCGTTGGCGATATGGCAGAGGCAGAACTGCGTCGGGGTAGCGATGAACGAGCTTACCCTGTAACAGCACTCGCTCGACGGCGCCGAGACGCTGGAGTTGGTGAGGAAGCTCCCGCACACCGGCACGAACCTCTTCGCCAGAGGCGCCCGGCACGTGACCCGTTCCTCCGGCGACGGCGGCGGCGGCGGGGTCGGGGGTGGGAACAGCGCGTGGCAGATGTCGAGGAGGATCTTGGGGAGGAACGGGAAGTCTGGTGTGAAGAAGAATTTCAGCTGCGCGTGACGAGCTCCCCGCGGCGCAGGTGCCGGCGCGACGACGGCGTGCTTGTCGCCGCTTCAGGGTCGGCTGATCTGATTGCCGCGGATGGCTGCAGGTTGGAGAAGACGACGAGCAAGGCGATCACGACGCACTTGTAGGAGGACGCCATGATGTAGATGATCGAGGCTTTGTTTTGCGTGCTGCGTGTATCAAGTACTCGTACGTAGGATGATCGAGTTTATATAGAGTAGCTAGCGTTCTGTTGAGATTATATGGAACGTAAAAGCATGTAAGTTGTTGGGATTTTTGTGGTGCCGAGGAGGAGGAATGGATCGGATCGAAGGGATTGGATGTGATAATCTGTTGAGGTCGTTGCTTCTTCTATTCTACTCGTTGAGCGTTAGGATCTTATTAGTTGGGATATGCCGCCGAGCTGGAGGCGACGAGGGTGGGAGAAGACATCGGAAGGAGCCCGAAATGTAGGCGTGTGTTTTGCCTGCAGACTGGGTTCCAACTGACGGCGAGATAAGGTATTGGGCCCACACGTGCGGGTGACTCTCACCGTGTCCTTGTTCGACACCATCTGCACGGTTGCGTTCGGGCACGATCCGGGATGCCGAGGCGAGGTCGGAGTTCATGCGCGCAGGACCTCATCGTCGGCAGGTTCCTGGACCGAGTCGATGCGGCTGTACTCGCGGGTGGACCGTCACGTTCAGCCATGGGGAGGCTTGAGGCTACATATGGGGCGATGACTGGGCGCGGAACGGTGGCTTGGCGAGGACGGCGCGTTCCAGCCGGCGAGCCCGTTCCGGTACACCTCGGTATTCCACGCGAGGCCGAGGATGTGCCTGGAAAAGGAGATGGCCTACGTGCAGATCAAGTCCATTGTCGCGAGCGTGTTTGTAGAATTTGTGGTCGACGTCGTCGGGAAGGATGCCAGTGTTCCCGAGCACGTGCTCTCCGTGACGCTCAGAATGAAGCGAGGCTTGCCTATGCAGGTACGGAGAAGGGCGGTGGCTGCAACTGGAAGTACCGAGTTACCAGAGCATCGGTTTCATACTTGAGTATAGAGTTGCTTGGATTTGGCTCATCAAGGAATTTCAATGTTCCTGAGGTTTTCTTATAGAGTAAATTTTACAAAACTACAACTATTTACGCTCTTTATCACAAAACTACAACCTTTAAAGTTCATTTCACAAAATTACAATCATTTCATCGTTAAGTATAAAAAACCTACAACTTTTGTGGCCTGGCCCCACTTGTCAATCACACAAATGCTACATGCTCCGGTCCCACTTGTCATCCATATATGTGCCATGAAAGTTGTAGTTTTCTGAAGTAGACTTTAAAAATTATAGTTTTGTGTAACAAGGGTACAAGTAGTTGTAGCTTTCTGAAATTTACTCGAGATTTAGCAATTGCAATCATAGTTCCCTGGCAGTCGATCACTATGTGATATGTGTGTGTTATTTATAAAACAAAATGTAAATATTTTTAAAATAAAGGCATCTTTAATTTCAAAGTAAATCTAGCAGTAGAACAATGCGCAACTACTATTATGTTGACGTTCGGGCAGCTATGATGAACTAATTTGCATTAAATTTTTTATTTGGATATCGGAAAAAGAAATACTGAGGGAGTAAAGAGATTTAATTCCATACAAAGATATATAGGAGCAATTAGGTCATAACCCACCTCATTAATCTCAACCAAAGATCTTGTGGCGCATAACATTCTTCTTTATTGTCGCTAGATCTAGGACTTCCTCTAAAGGTATGAGAGCCTTCTCTCACACTCACTCTCTATGGGGTAGAGGGGTACATAGATCTGGATATGTTTTGCCACATCCCTTATTGAAGGTAAAGTTCACGGGAAGAAGAAAAGAAGCATGAAAAATAAATCTTGAGAATAGAAGTTGTGATTTGATGATTTTCTTTATCCATTACAATATACGATTTGGGTTTTTTTCTATGCGCTCTCTATGGCCTCCCTCGAATCCCTCTTGATTTTGAAACATAGGCGTACTTTTTATTTGCTTTTATAAACAGTTAACATTTTGTTGGCTGTAAGCTAGATCTGAGCAATTTTTGCGTGGTGCTTGAGCCTGGCAGTATATAAACCCATCCCAACATTATATTAGGCACCGATTATTGTGGCCTGAAGAAATGATGCGCAACACGACTGAAATGGCAGATCATCGATACCTCATCATCTCCATGGCAGTTCGCCTTGCTAGATTTACCATTTGATAAATAATATTGCTCTCGCATAAAAAGAATAGGTGATGGTAAATTAGGTTTTTTTAGGGAACAGTAAATTAGGGTTTTCCCAACCATTCATTAAAATGAAAAATCAAGGCTACACGGGCCACTCCTTTTTTATTTTTCTTCTTATTTGCTCCTTGATTTGAGTGTTCATATCAGTTGTGAGAGACTTTTTTCACAGTTCTAATTTCCCTAATATTTTTTGTGCTAGATTCATTCTCTCTAACTTACGGTCCAGTCCATTTTAGAATGCAAATTGATCCAATATGAGGACCAGAAAAGACAGCCTAGCGCATGTTATGTCCATATTGTTAATTGTGCTTGTGGGATAACCAGCATTTCTTGGTAAGTATAGCATATTTATCTTCCCGTAGATCATATCAATAAATATCTGATGGATATTTATTTGGTATTATCTACTATTGTGACAACCAAAACCCACGGCCCTACTGCTACCTAACCAAGGAGGCTTGTCTCTCGCACTGCCCCAAGAGCAACCCCGTGGGCCCCACCACAACCATCTCCTTCCATAGTGACGCCGAAGGTTGGCTTTCACGTGCAATAATCAACTCTACCACACAATAGAAAGATAGAGGTGCATGATCTTAAGAGTGCAAGGATGCGCAATGCAATATATGTATTAGTTAAATAATTACGATACATACAATATTGGTTTGTTTTTAAGGCATTTTTCCCTCGATCAACGCAGGAGAACCGCGCGTCATTTCATTAATAGGAGAAGAAAAAATCGAATACAGAACACAACAAATAAAAGAAAAAATAGGGGGAATCGCTCCCACCAGAAACTACAAACAAAAACAGAAACAGAAACGGAAGCTGGTATTCACGGAAGCCACAGCGACCCTATTGAAACGCACCCGGGGCTTGCGAACGCGCCAACAGTTCTCGGAGGCCTGAAGCTCCTGCTAAACACCAAACATAGCCTTCTTGAGATACATTCCATGCCACCTGAGTCAAACTAGGAGAAATGCCGTTGAAGACACACTCGCATCGATCTTCCACAACTCCCAGGCTACCAGCGTCACCAAGGAATTAAAACCTTTCTTTAATTCCTTCGGGACGACCTTGACAGCCCGTGACCACCAACCTGAGAAGGTCGTGGAATCAGGCTGAGGGGAGGCTGCTGCAAGATCTAGGATCTGCAGTATAGAACACCATACTTGTCTTGCAAAGGCACGAGAGATCAATATGTGGTTGATATTCTCCTCAGCTTGATCACAGAACAGGCAAGTGGCAGGATGAGGTAGTCCTCTTTTTGCCAACTGGTCTGCTGTCCAGCATCGCTAAAGTATTGCCAGCCACAAGAAGAATTTGCACCTCAAAGGCGCCCAAGACTTCCAGATGCGCTTCCAAGGGGCAAAGCAAACAGCACCGGTGAAGAAAGCTTCACAGGCCGACTTGCTTGAGTAAACACCAGTGTTAGAGAGCTTCCAAATATGGTGGTCATCAATGTCTTGTTGCAGCACCATCCCATCTACCAAGTGCCATATCTGCAAGTATTCCACAATGACTTGCACTGTGAGGGTCCCCGTGATATCTGAGACCCATGTTCGATTAGCCAAGGCTTGAGCCACTGTCTTTTGTTTCCTGACTTTTGGTGGAATAATGGCAAAAGGAGCAGGAGCCAATTCACGAATAGTTTTGCCATCCAGCCACCTATCCAACCAGAACTTAGTAGATTTCCCGTTACTAACCTCCGAGCGCACAGCCATCTCAAGCATGGCACGAGCACATTGTGACACTTGGATATCTAAACCAGCCCATGGCCGAGAACCCTCTGTTTTTTCAAGCCATAGCCATCGGATGTGCAGGGACCAACCCACAGTTCCAAATTGTGCACGCCCAGACCTCCATACTGGAGTGGGTGCTGCACTCGCTGCCATGATACCAAACAATTACCCCCATTTGCCTTGTCTTGGCCTTTCCAAAGATAACCCCTCATGATTTTGTCAATAGCCTTGATAGTCCATTTGGGCAAGTCAAGTACAATCATGTGGTAGATAGGTGATGCGGTGAGCACCACCTTGCCCATCGTGAGTCTCCCAGCCTGGTAAAATGTATGGATATTTGATCAGCCTTCCAGACCAAATCTTGAACTTAAGCATGTATAGATATTTTCTAGAATATTTGCATATGAATTAATAGTCTTATGTTAGTAGCTTGGAACTATTCCTTCATTTACTGAGATGCACTATTTACAGTATAAGCTATTAACTTTTTACTTGTCCAATTGCCCAATGTCTTCTAGCCGTTGCTATTTCTCTAATTCATTGATTCTGCTAGTCTATAGATATCTCTTTACTGTGGTCTGCTTATCACTCACATAGCAACAACATTGTTTTATACAACGTTGTCGTATATAAACTGCCTATATGTTAATAGATACAATATCTGGAGATATATGAGAATTTTTTTCTTGGCCCTGTTGGGACAGCTTTTTTATGAGGAACTTTTCTCCTTCTCATGCTATTGTTTCCGTATTATCTGTTTGTCATCAATTCTCAATAGTGGTTTATTATCAATTCAATCCTACAATTTTCTTATTATATAGCTGCACATTGATCTACTGCTAAACTTATTTTCAAGGTAAAAGTGGCTTGATTTTAATAATATTTACATCTGTTCCATAATAATACAGGGAAAGGCTGTGTACAAAAGACCCAAGTGGTCAGACCCTTTCCCGGACCCTGCGCAAGTGGGAGCTACGTGCACCGGCTGCCCCCATAATAACACAGGGATATGACATAGTGATCGATTGCTAGGGAATTATGATTGCAACTGTTAGATCTCAAGAACATTGAAATGCCTTGCTGAGCCAAATCCAAGCATCTATACTGCTGTTGATCTGGACACATTTGCTTCCTGCTTATGTTTCTCTCTAAGATACCATCGTACTCTTGGATTGTCTTGCAGGTAAGCAAATTGAGCTGCTTGCACATATCACTCAGAACTAGGTATTTCTCCCTGTAGGATATTAGCTTAGACATAATTTATACTTTGCTCATACTTGTGTACATAGTTGCTGACCAAGTGACCATACTGAGTTATACTGGCCATGCTGAACTACTGACTGTATCCCTCACTATTAAGATGTGCTATGGCAAACAGTTCAACCCTATACCATCACTAGACTAGAAGTACAAACCTTATGTGTCCAATATCGCTCTTTTTGTCCAGAAGGAAAACTTGATGGAAGGCAGCTGAAATGGTCAGTTGCTTCACTGAAACGATTGGTTGATTCATTGTTAATTGTACAGAATTTCTGACTGATTCCTTCATTGCCTATGACTCGGATATCTATTGATGATCTACGACTGCACCATTTTTTTTTATTATACGGTAATGGAATTTCACCGGGTCGAACTCAGTAGTAGATGTGTCACATATAGAGCTGGAACAAGCCCGCGGCCACTGATCGGGCATAGAGCCATCGTAGGCGTAACTGACCATATGTATAGAAACAAAATAGAAATGACTTGGCAATAATTACTAGCTGGCTGCCTTGTGATATCAAGAACTTTCCTTGTACCTATCTGGGCCTCCCACTATCAGCTCGCAAGCCTACTAAAACAGATCTGCTACCTTTGGTTGACAAGATAGCTGATTATTTGCTAGGGTGGAAGGCTTCGTTGATGAATAGGGCTGGGAGACTCACGATGGGCAAGGTGGTGCTCACCGCATCACCTATCTACCACATGATTGTACTTGACTTGCCCAAATGGACTATCAAGGCTATTGACAAAATCATGAGGGGTTATCTTTGGAAAGGCCAAGACAAGGCAAATGGGGGTAATTGTTTGGTATCATGGCAGCGAGTGCAGCACCCACTCCAGTATGGAGGTCTGGGCGTGCACAATTTGGAACTGTGGGTTGGTCCCTGCACATCCGATGGCTATGGCTTGAAAAAACAGAGGGTTCTCGGCCATGGGCTGGTTTAGATATCCAAGTGTCACAATGTGCTCGTGCCATGCTTGAGATGGCTGTGCGCTCGGAGGTTAGTAACGGGAAATCTACTAAGTTCTGGTTGGATAGGTGGCTGGATGGCAAAACTATTCGTGAATTGGCTCCTGCTCCTTTTGCCATTATTCCACCAAAAGTCAGGAAACAAAAGACAGTGGCTCAAGCCTTGGCTAATCGAACATGGGTCTCAGATATCACGGGGACCCTCACAGTGCAAGTCATTGTGGAATACTTGCAGATATGGCACTTGGTAGATGGGATGGTGCTGCAACAAGACATTGATGACCACCATATTTGGAAGCTCTCTAACACTGGTGTTTACTCAAGCAAGTCGGCCTGTGAAGCTTTCTTCACCGGTGCTGTTTGCTTTGCCCCTTGGAAGCGCATCTGGAAGTCTTGGGCGCCTTTGAGGTGCAAATTCTTCTTGTGGCTGGCAATACTTTAGCGATGCTGGACAGCAGACCAGTTGGCAAAAAGAGGACTACCTCATCCTGCCACTTGCCTGTTCTGTGATCAAGCTGAGGAGAATATCAACCACATATTGATCTCTCGTGCCTTTGCAAGACAAGTATGGTGTTCTATACTGCAGATCCTAGATCTTGCAGCAGCCTCCCCTCAGCCTGATTCCACGACCTTCTCAGGTTGGTGGTCACGGGCTGTCAAGGTCGTCCCGAAGGAATTAAAGAAAGGTTTTAATTCCTTGGTGACGCTGGTAGCCTGGGAGTTGTGGAAGATCGATGCGAGTGTGTCTTCAACGGCATTTCTCCTAGTTTGACTCAGGTGGCATGGAATGTATCTCAAGAAGGCTATGTTTGGTGTTTAGCAGGAGCTTCAGGCCTCCGAGAACTGTTGGCGCGTTCGCAAGCCCCGGGTGCGTTTCAATAGGGTCGCTGTGGCTTCCGTGAATACCAGCTTCCGTTTCTGTTTCTGTTTTTGTTTGTAGTTTCTGGTGGGAGCGATTCCCCCTATTTTTTCTTTTATTTGTTGTGTTCTGTATTCGATTTTTTCTTCTCCTATTAATGAAATGACGCGCGGTTCTCCTGCGTTGATCGAGGGAAAAATGCCTTAAAAACAAACCAATATTGTATGTATCGTAATTATTTAACTAATACATATATTGCATTGCGCATCCTTGCACTCTTAAGATCATGCACCTCTATCTTTCTATTGTGTGGTAGAGTTGATTATTGCACGTGAAAGCCAACCTTCGGCGTCACTATGGAAGGAGATGGTTGTGGTGGGGCCCACGGGGTTGCTCTTGGGGCAGTGCGAGAGACAAGCCTCCTTGGTTAGGTAGCAGTAGGGCCGTGGGTTTTGGTTGTCACAATAGTAGATAATACCAAATAAATATCCATCAGATATTTATTGATATGATCTACGGGAAGATAAATATGCTATACTTACCAAGAAATGCTGGTTATCCCACAAGCACAATTAACAATATGGACATAACATGCGCTAGGCTGTCTTTTCTGGTCCTCATATTGGATCAATTTGCATTCTAAAATGGACTGGACCGTAAGTTAGAGAGAATGAATCTAGCACAAAAAATATTAGGGAAATTAGAACTGTGAAAAAAGTCTCTCACAACTGATATGAACACTCAAATCAAGGAGCAAATAAGAAGAAAAATAAAAAAGGAGTGGCCCGTGTAGCCTTGATTTTTCATTTTAATGAATGGTTGGGAAAACCCTAATTTACTGTTCCCTAAAAAAACCTAATTTACCATCACCTATTCTTTTTATGCGAGAGCAATATTATTTATCAAATGGTAAATCTAGCAAGGCGAACTGCCATGGAGATGATGAGGTATCGATGATCTGCCATTTCAGTCGTGTTGCGCATCATTTCTTCAGGCCACAATAATCGGTGCCTAATATAATGTTGGGATGGGTTTATATACTGCCAGGCTCAAGCACCACGCAAAAATTGCTCAGATCTAGCTTACAGCCAACAAAATGTTAACTGTTTATAAAAGCAAATAAAAAGTACGCCTATGTTTCAAAATCAAGAGGGATTCGAGGGAGGCCATAGAGAGCGCATAGAAAAAAACCCAAATCGTATATTGTAATGGATAAAGAAAATCATCAAATCACAACTTCTATTCTCAAGATTTATTTTTCATGCTTCTTTTCTTCTTCCCGTGAACTTTACCTTCAATAAGGGATGTGGCAAAACATATCCAGATCTATGTACCCCTCTACCCCATAGAGAGTGAGTGTGAGAGAAGGCTCTCATACCTTTAGAGGAAGTCCTAGATCTAGCGACAATAAAGAAGAATGTTATGCGCCACAAGATCTTTGGTTGAGATTAATGAGGTGGGTTATGACCTAATTGCTCCTATATATCTTTGTATGGAATTAAATCTCTTTACTCCCTCAGTATTTCTTTTTCCGATATCCAAATAAAAAATTTAATGCAAATTAGTTCATCATAGCTGCCCGAACGTCAACATAATAGTAGTTGCGCATTGTTCTACTGCTAGATTTACTTTGAAATTAAAGATGCCTTTATTTTAAAAATATTTACATTTTGTTTTATAAATAACACACACATATCACATAGTGATCGACTGCCAGGGAACTATGATTGCAATTGCTAAATCTCGAGTAAATTTCAGAAAGCTACAACTACTTGTACCCTTGTTACACAAAACTATAATTTTTAAAGTCTACTTCAGAAAACTACAACTTTCATGGCACATATATGGATGACAAGTGGGACCGGAGCATGTAGCATTTGTGTGATTGACAAGTGGGGCCAGGCCACAAAAGTTGTAGGTTTTTTATACTTAACGATGAAATGATTGTAATTTTGTGAAATGAACTTTAAAGGTTGTAGTTTTGTGATAAAGAGCGTAAATAGTTGTAGTTTTGTAAAATTTACTCTATAAGAAAACCTCAGGAACATTGAAATTCCTTGATGAGCCAAATCCAAGCAACTCTATACTCAAGTATGAAACCGATGCTCTGGTAACTCGGTACTTCCAGTTGCAGCCACCGCCCTTCTCCGTACCTGCATAGGCAAGCCTCGCTTCATTCTGAGCGTCACGGAGAGCACGTGCTCGGGAACACTGGCATCCTTCCCGACGACGTCGACCACAAATTCTACAAACACGCTCGCGACAATGGACTTGATCTGCACGTAGGCCATCTCCTTTTCCAGGCACATCCTCGGCCTCGCGTGGAATACCGAGGTGTACCGGAACGGGCTCGCCGGCTGGAACGCGCCGTCCTCGCCAAGCCACCGTTCCGCGCCCAGTCATCGCCCCATATGTAGCCTCAAGCCTCCCCATGGCTGAACGTGACGGTCCACCCGCGAGTACAGCCGCATCGACTCGGTCCAGGAACCTGCCGACGATGAGGTCCTGCGCGCATGAACTCCGACCTCGCCTCGGCATCCCGGATCGTGCCCGAACGCAACCGTGCAGATGGTGTCGAACAAGGACACGGTGAGAGTCACCCGCACGTGTGGGCCCAATACCTTATCTCGCCGTCAGTTGGAACCCAGTCTGCAGGCAAAACACACGCCTACATTTCGGGCTCCTTCCGATGTCTTCTCCCACCCTCGTCGCCTCCAGCTCGGCGGCATATCCCAACTAATAAGATCCTAACGCTCAACGAGTAGAATAGAAGAAGCAACGACCTCAACAGATTATCACATCCAATCCCTTCGATCCGATCCATTCCTCCTCCTCGGCACCACAAAAATCCCAACAACTTACATGCTTTTACGTTCCATATAATCTCAACAGAACGCTAGCTACTCTATATAAACTCGATCATCCTACGTACGAGTACTTGATACACGCAGCACGCAAAACAAAGCCTCGATCATCTACATCATGGCGTCCTCCTACAAGTGCGTCGTGATCGCCTTGCTCGTCGTCTTCTCCAACCTGCAGCCATCCGCGGCAATCAGATCAGCCGACCCTGAAGCGGCGACAAGCACGCCGTCGTCGCGCCGGCACCTGCGCCGCGGGGAGCTCGTCACGCGCAGCTGAAATTCTTCTTCACACCAGACTTCCCGTTCCTCCCCAAGATCCTCCTCGACATCTGCCACGCGCTGTTCCCACCCCCGACCCCGCCGCCGCCGCCGTCGCCGGAGGAACGGGTCACGTGCCGGGCGCCTCTGGCGAAGAGGTTCGTGCCGGTGTGCGGGAGCTTCCTCACCAACTCCAGCGTCTCGGCGCCGTCGAGCGAGTGCTGTTACAGGGTAAGCTCGTTCATCGCTACCCCGACGCAGTTCTGCCTCTGCCATATCGCCAACGGCGACGTCGACTAGATGTTGCCGGCGCCTCTGGTGGACCAGGCACGCAGGGTCGGTGTCCTGTTGGCATGCACCGACTTGACTGAAGGAATGATTTATCAATTCTGCGACGTGGATGGCGATATCTACAGTAAGTTCTTGCGCGTTGGTTCTTCCAATAATATCCGTGATCCTCCATATATAATATGCTTCTGATAATTATCATGTAAGTATATCCTTTTTAGTAAGGAAACTAATCTGTATTTATTGAATAAACTGAGGAGCATGATGGATCCTCCGAGTCCACCGCCGGCACCTGGGAAGAAGGCTTAAAGGGGTATTCCTTTCAGCTTTGCTAGCTAGTTATTTCTGACGAGCCAGTGAACTGGTGACCTGTATATAAATCTGTTTTTTTTTTTGGTGCTGCAGGATTGGCATAGGTTGCAATAAAGAGGTTGATCAGTTACGGTTGTCAGGATACTAATGAGGATTGCAGATTCGCAATCATCATATGGTGTGTGTGGTGTGCCCAAGTTTCCCAAGAGTGTTAAGCGTGTGTTAGGAATAAAGTTTCAACCTCTTGCTTAGGAAGTGCCACGAGTCATTTAATTATTAGTCTTTGTTGCTCTATGTGCAACAACAGTGTAACATGAAGATGCTACAGTCTCTTCAGTTCAACTTGTGCTGTTCTCTCATAAAAAGGCTAGTGCTTTTTGAGAATTTGTATTGCTACGTATATCTATTGTTGGAACGATGGCATCCATGCACGCGAAACGTGTTTCGTCTCATGAACTTGGGATGACAAACATTCTGAGTCCCACCCCTCACCAACGCCACCCTCGCCGCCAAATCAAGGTCGTCACTCGCCACGAACCTTAAGAAGACGCCGTTTCTGTTTTCCAATTTTTTCGGGGCTTCACGGGGAAGTTTTCTGGAGCTACACTAGTAGAGAACTCGTCTTTAGTCCCGGTTGGTAGGGTGCATATCTTCCAAAAATCCATCCGGGATAAACCAATCGAGACAAAAGGGGGTCTTTAGTCCCGGGTCCTTCAACCGGGAGTAAAGTCACCCTTTAGTCCCGGTTGGATTTCCCAACCGAGACTAAAGTCCCACTTAAATTTTCATGCATGGCGCCTGAAATTTTCATGCATCACGTAGTACCGCGGCCCTTTTGTTAACTTTTAGTATAGTATTTAAACGAATGAAATTAGTAATTATACAATTACTATGTATATACACAATTCATATACACAATTCAACTAGTATAATGAAATCAACTATATATACAAATCGATCTTAGCGCGTATTATATATACTAAATCCTAAACTATATATCTACAATCTTCCCATCGAGGTGTTGCTCGGAGCGTCTAAATGTCGTCCATCATAATAAAATTCTCCTTGTGGATTTATCACCTCGTCCATTAGGAATCCAATGAGACCTTCACATATTGCCGCTACTCTTTCTTTCTTCAAGAGTCCTTGTTGAATATTTAACATCTATAATTTGGAAATATGTGAATGTTACACGAACAATTAAATATAAGGAGCTAGAAAATAATTAACTGGTAATAGTTTTATTTTACGTACTTTAAAGTTGTGCGGCATCATCTTTAATCCCTTGGGTCCCATAAAACTGTGCATGTGCTCACAGATGTAGTAGCCACATAGATTGTTCCTGTCTTAAGCACTTCAGTGCGGAAAAAAATAAGTTATGAAATATTCGTGTTATACAATGTACTAAATGTGCAGACTTCATACGTACCGGGAAGTCTATGTTCCATTTAAGTTTTTCTTTGAATGGACCTTTGTGTGTCCTTATGAATTGTTTCCATGCGCTGCGGATTAGAATAATGAATGATATAGTGTAACAGGGATAAAATTTAGGAAACAAACTTTTGCATAGAGATAAAGGTCCAAAATTATTACAAGCCTAGCGATTTTTTCAGTCAAGTGATCGAAGCTGGTACGTCGGATTAGAATAATGAATGATATAGTGTAACAGGGATAAAATTTAGGAAACAAACTTTTGCATAGAGATAAAGGTCCAAAATTATTACAAGCCTAGCGATTTTTTCAGTCAAGTGATCGAAGCTGGTACGTTGACATTAGTTCCTAATGTTGGGACCTTTTTTTCCCCAAAATTTGTAGAGTATCATGCCTGTGTGACCACATGCTTCAAGAAAAGCAGGAACTGGCAGTTTTATACAGGAATGGACATTTTCTTCTTATTCATGTGGTATATCCTCTTCTCCTTTCTAGTTTCTATTAAACTATTGATGATCGTCAAGAGCTGTTCATATGTTCATTGCTTATTATGTTGTTCATTCTTTTTTTAGCACGAGGACACATTGCATACTTTGCAGACAGACTTTGATCTGAGGACCATCCATCCTAGTGCTCAATGGCAAATATTGGATGATGTGAGTCATGCAATTCCACAACTTCTTTCTTCTGAGATGATGCGATTTTGTTTTTTAGTTTTTTCTTTGCCAATCAACAACATTTAGGTGCACGGAGACAATTTCTTTGTGACTGGCAATTTCCGTCCTATCAAGGATGAAGATGAGGATAAAGTGAGTTTGGCTGCTCTAAATTTTCTTGCTTCTATTTTCTTATCTGATTATAAACAAAATGACAACAGGTGAGGGCACTTTATCTTCAAAATCGATATCAGTGTAGAATTCGAAGATATAAGAGGGCATCTGAAAAACCCTTAGAAAACCTTGCCAAAAATATTGTGGTTATCCCAGACAGTGCTCCTGAAACCATACCACCTCAACAAGAGCAGAATATTGAGGTTACCCAAGATGGTACTCCTAGAGCTGCACCCCTTCAACAAGATCAGAAAGCTGAGGTTATCCCGGACAGTACTGCTGCAGCCACAGCCACAGTACATTTCATTCTCCAGCTTCAATTATTATGGAAAGAGTGCAATGCCCTATTTTGAAGCAGAAATAAAAGCGATGAAGATTCGGAATCTTTATGAGATGTCCATCCACTACAATGACATTCACCATGACTGTGAAGAACTTGCTATAGTTATTCGTGATCATTATGATAGGTACTACACTTTCACTTTAATGCTATTTTAGATTCCATGAAACTTGCAGTATTAGAGCTTGAGTTCTTTTACATTTTATTTTTCAGTGTTTTGGAAGATTTAAGAGGTTCACTTGTCAAATATCTGGTAGCACATGCTGTTGAGGTAAAGATGGCTAAGGAAGCTGTACTTAAAATCCATGGCAGGCCTATTAGGTAGGTTTGTTCTTTATTTTCTTCTTTTGTGTAATATAAAAAGCATTCTGATCCTTTTATATATTTATATAAATTGTTTTCCTATCTTCTTTCCTTGTTGGATCAAGTTATGTTTCACCTTTAGCCTACCCAACTTGCTTGGGACTAAAAGGTTATGCTGTTGTTGTAGAATTATTCTGATTGCAAAGCTCTTGTTTTCACTTGCGAGCATGTGCTTCATGGATCCAAAAGCCTTGGCTTTGATATAAAAAAGGAAGATATTTTTTAGGGGAATGGTTGAGGAGAAGGAAGATATTTTTTAGGGAACAGATGAGGAGAAGGAAGATATTTTTTAGGGGAATGGGTGAGGAGAAGTCTGGGATAAGGTCACTTAAAAAAGAATTCATTTGTCAACTTGACTATAATTAAAGTGACTGGATTGGCTAAGAAAGTGCAGTTAGTTTGTTGCTTGAGATGACTTACCAGTTGGGACATGTGCCATTGCTGTGGGTTACAGCAATCCCGATTATGTGTTTTGTGGATCAGATGACTTAATTCTCACCACCATACCTGCTGTGTCTCCTGGTGCCATTAGGTATGTTTCTAACTCTTTAGTCTACACTTTGTTGCCAACTAACTTATATCAACATCATGCCTTTTTTATTTTGTAGTGGACAAACTCTGGTATCTCAACAATCTGATATTGGGAAAGAAGTTGTTCTACAAGTTGTACAACCGAAGGGGTTTCTCGGGAGGTCCTGTTATCTGCAGTGGTGGCGTTTTTGGCATGATTGCTTGCGGGCTTTAGCAGATTTCGCTCGCTATTTCCACTGAAACAATCAAACTAATACTGAAAGAATGGCTGATCATTGAAGACGATGTAAGCTTCAACTTTGGATCCCAGCTTTTTCTTCACTTATTTTATTTATGTTTGTCCTTGTGCCTTTTTTAGGAAAACATAACTATTGAAGATATGCTTGACAGATTCAGGATCTAGCGCCTATTCACGTAGGATTGTCTTGTTCAGTCAGAGCTGCACTCCTAAATTTCGCATGTTCAGTTTCAACATTAAAACTTATTTCGATTGGGTTGTAAGAACTAAAGCCATGAAGTACGTGTACGGCTACTACAGAAAACAACTGTCATGCCGTTAGACCATTTTGGCATGTAATCAGACTACGTGGTTTCCACACATGTCCATATATTTGTTGTGATTATACTGTAATTTTACTCACCTTTGCTGCACCAAGCACATTCACCGTCCTTGTGTGAGCATGGTTAACTCAAATGGTGAGTTATTGTCTCGTAATAATAAACAAACGCCTCCTGAATTGGAAAGAGTATCCCTCATCTATATACTAAACTGGGAGAGCGCTCGGCTCTGTTCTCGGACAATCTGTTGTTTCCATGTACGCTCTTTCCGGTTCCCAGATTATTTCGAGTGGAAGAAAAAATTCATCTGCCGTCCTAGTTATTCATCTCGTAATAGAAAACTCACCGCGTTGATTGTTGACATTGTTCTACTCCACGGTAAATTAATCATGTTGCTCAATCTGTGATCAATCTTAGCTCAGACATTTCTTGCGTTTTTTCTTGAGATGATAAATCGTAAAATGATATATATTCTGGGACGAAAGGAGCATATTTCAAAAAGAAGACTAGAAGCTTGATATGTCCGAGTGGTTAAAGACACAGACTCGAAATTGGCGCCTCTGTTCCAGTTCTTCGCACTTGACGGTTTGGATGCTGCATTAAGCGTTCCGCTTGCCGCCGCCCACCGCATCGTTTGATTTGATGTCAAGAAGGCTCCTGCCCCGTATCACCCCGCTCCCGCGCCGTCCACGTCGTCCCGCGCGGGCGACGGCGTCGTGGCGGCCGCGCCAACGCTCGCCTGCCTCGGCGAGCTCGCAGCCGCCTACGCCGACGCCGGAATGGACGGGAAGGCCGCCGAGATGTGCCAGCGTGCCAGGGAGCTGTACGGCGCTCTTCCCAGGGCGGCAGACTGCAACCGCCTCCTCAGGCTCCTCGTGCAGCGCCGGCGCTGGGAGGACGCCCGGAAGCTGTACGACGAAATGCTTGCCGAGGAGGGCGGCGCGGATGACTACAGCACCTGCGTGATGTTGCGAGGGATGTGCTTGGAAGGGCGGGTGGAGGAAGGGAGGAAGCTGATTGAGGCTAGGTGGGGAGCGAGGTGCATTCCGCATCCCGTGTTCTACAATGTACTGATCGATGGGTATTGCCAGCGCGGGGAAATTCGGAGGGGAATGTTGCTGTTGGGTGATATGGAGATGAAGGGATTCTTGCCGACCGAGGTGACATATGGAGTTATCATTACCTGGCTCGGGCAGAAAGGTGATTTGGAGAGGATTGGGGGTTTGCTTGGCGAGATGAAGGTGAGAGGATTGTCCCCCAATGTGCAGATTTACAACACTGTCATTGATGCTGTGTGCAAACGCCACTCAGCATCGCAGGCAATGGTTGTTCTGAAGCAAATGTTTGCGAGCGGTTGTGATCCAGATGTCGTCACGTTTAATACTTTGATATCAGCTTTTTGCCGAGAAGGTCGTGCTCACGAGGCTGAGAAACTTTTTAGAGAGGCCATTAGGAGAGAGTTGGAGCCAAATCAAAATAGCTACACTCCTTTGATTCATGCCTTCTGCATCGGAGGAGATGTGACGGTTGCATCAGATTTTCTCGTGGAAATGATGGAAGGAGGGCATACTCCTGATGTCATCACGTTTGGAGCTCTAATTCATGGCCTTGTTGTTTCTGGGAAGGTAACTGAGGCCCTGAGTGTCAGGGATAAGATGATGGAGAGACAGGTGATGCCTGATGTCAACATATATAATGTATTGATTAGTGGTTTATGCAAGAAACAAATGCTTCCCGCAGCTAAGAACCTTCTTGCAGAGATGCTTGAGCATAATGTCCAGCCTGATAAATATGTATATACCACGTTGATTGATGGTTTCATCAGGAGTGGGAATATTAGTGACGTAAAGAAAATATTTGAATTCATGGAACAAAAGGGAGTCTGCCCTGATGTTGTTGGCTACAATGCTATGGTAAAAGGATATTGTCAGTTTGGAATGACGGATGAGGCAATTCTATGCATGAGCAGCATGAAAAAGGTTGGCTGCATTCCAGATGAGTTTACATATACTACGCTTATTGATGGCTGTGCTAAACAAGGCAACATAAGTGGAGCTCTGAGTTTGCTTTGCGATATGATGAAGCGGAGATGCAAACCAAATGTTGTTACATACTCATCATTAATAAGTGGATATTGCAAGATTGGCTGCAGAATTTGTTTTTGAAAATATGCAATCTGAAGGTCTCCTTCCTAATGTTATACACTATACAATCCTAATTGGTAGTTTATTCAAGAAAGATAAAGTAAGCAAAGCTGCTGCATACTTTGAACGTATGTTGCTTAACCGTTGCTCTCCTAATGATGTCACATCAAATTATTTAGTTAATGGGCTCACAAACAGTGTGACCTGGATCATCAACTCAAACTGTAGCAACAGTGTTAAGTTGCATGACAAGAATGCTCTGTTAGATGTGTTCAAGGGATTGGTTTCTGATGGATGGGACCCAAGGATTTCAGCATACAATGCTATTATCTTCAGCCTCTGTAGGCATAATATGCTTGGGAAGGCACTGGACTTGAAAGATAAGATGGTTAGTAAAGGACACTCGTCAGACCCTATTACTTTCCTTTCACTTCCTTATGGCTTCTGTTTTGTTGGAAAACCGAGGAACTGGGGGAGCATCCTTCCTAATGAATTTCAGAAGAATGAATTTGAGACAATCTTTAGGTGCAAGATGTTATTAGACCAGCATGCCGTTGACACAGTTAGCTGCGAAGTCTCGAGGATTATACAGTTATATGCTGAGGAGTTTCTGTCTATACAGAAACTGGAGAAGAGATTTGCTGGTTCTTGACTACGGAACTATGCTTTGCCTTGATTTTGGAAAAAGGTCTAGCTGTGATTTGAATTTTGACTCCAGAAACTGGGTACTGAGAGGAACATAGCAATCTATTCTATTGCTAAGAGGCAATTTCCTTGAGCACTGAATTACAAGACTGGTTGCTGTATTACCAACTAGCAAGACAATATATTTAGTTGAGCTCTTACCTGGAGGTACTAATCTTGATATTCGTAGATTTATTCAGTTTTGACTTTTGACAATGCTTGTCACAAATTCATTGCTTATTGCCAAACATTTCATGACAACTGACAACCAAAGTAATGCTGCTTTATGCATAATTTTAATTTCCCGGTCTTCCAGCAAATAATGTTTTCCATTCTGCAAGTATATTATATCAACTAGTATTTTGCTATTAGTGAAAGTCTGTTTCATAAAGGCAAAAGTACTGCCAGATGCTGCCTCATAGTTTAGATAGTGACCATTTGAATCAATCTAAAGTTCTAGTGTGCATTTGTTTTTCTTTTGATGCCTGGTAAAATGTATGGATATTTGATCAGCCTTCCAGACCAAATCTTGAACTTAAGCATGTATAGATATTTTCTAGAATATTTGCATATGAATTAATAGTCTTATGTTAGTAGCTTGGAACTATTCCTTCATTTACTGAGATGCACTATTTACAGTATAAGCTATTAACTTTTTACTTGTCCAATTGCCCAATGTCTTCTAGCCGTTGCTATTTCTCTAATTCATTGATTCTGCTAGTCTATAGATATCTCTTTACTGTGGTCTGCTTATCACTCACATAGCAACAACATTGTTTTATACAACGTTGTCGTATATAAACTGCCTATATGTTAATAGATACAATATCTGGAGATATATGAGAATTTTTTTCTTGGCCCTGTTGGGACAGCTTTTTTATGAGGAACTTTTCTCCTTCTCATGCTATTGTTTCCGTATTATCTGTTTGTCATCAATTCTCAATAGTGGTTTATTATCAATTCAATCCTACAATTTTCTTATTATATAGCTGCACATTGATCTACTGCTAAACTTATTTTCAAGGTAAAAGTGGCTTGATTTTAATAATATTTACATCTGTTCCATAATAATACAGGGAAAGGCTGTGTACAAAAGACCCAAGTGGTCAGACCCTTTCCCGGACCCTGCGCAAGTGGGAGCTACGTGCACCGGCTGCCCCCATAATAACACAGGGATATGACATAGTGATCGATTGCTAGGGAATTATGATTGCAACTGTTAGATCTCAAGAACATTGAAATGCCTTGCTGAGCCAAATCCAAGCATCTATACTGCTGTTGATCTGGACACATTTGCTTCCTGCTTATGTTTCTCTCTAAGATACCATCGTACTCTTGGATTGTCTTGCAGGTAAGCAAATTGAGCTGCTTGCACATATCACTCAGAACTAGGTATTTCTCCCTGTAGGATATTAGCTTAGACATAATTTATACTTTGCTCATACTTGTGTACATAGTTGCTGACCAAGTGACCATACTGAGTTATACTGGCCATGCTGAACTACTGACTGTATCCCTCACTATTAAGATGTGCTATGGCAAACAGTTCAACCCTATACCATCACTAGACTAGAAGTACAAACCTTATGTGTCCAATATCGCTCTTTTTGTCCAGAAGGAAAACTTGATGGAAGGCAGCTGAAATGGTCAGTTGCTTCACTGAAACGATTGGTTGATTCATTGTTAATTGTACAGAATTTCTGACTGATTCCTTCATTGCCTATGACTCGGATATCTATTGATGATCTACGACTGCACCATTTTTTTTTATTATACGGTAATGGAATTTCACCGGGTCGAACTCAGTAGTAGATGTGTCACATATAGAGCTGGAACAAGCCCGCGGCCACTGATCGGGCATAGAGCCATCGTAGGCGTAACTGACCATATGTATAGAAACAAAATAGAAATGACTTGGCAATAATTACTAGCTGGCTGCCTTGTGATATCAAGAACTTTCCTTGTACCTATCTGGGCCTCCCACTATCAGCTCGCAAGCCTACTAAAACAGATCTGCTACCTTTGGTTGACAAGATAGCTGATTATTTGCTAGGGTGGAAGGCTTCGTTGATGAATAGGGCTGGGAGACTCACGATGGGCAAGGTGGTGCTCACCGCATCACCTATCTACCACATGATTGTACTTGACTTGCCCAAATGGACTATCAAGGCTATTGACAAAATCATGAGGGGTTATCTTTGGAAAGGCCAAGACAAGGCAAATGGGGGTAATTGTTTGGTATCATGGCAGCGAGTGCAGCACCCACTCCAGTATGGAGGTCTGGGCGTGCACAATTTGGAACTGTGGGTTGGTCCCTGCACATCCGATGGCTATGGCTTGAAAAAACAGAGGGTTCTCGGCCATGGGCTGGTTTAGATATCCAAGTGTCACAATGTGCTCGTGCCATGCTTGAGATGGCTGTGCGCTCGGAGGTTAGTAACGGGAAATCTACTAAGTTCTGGTTGGATAGGTGGCTGGATGGCAAAACTATTCGTGAATTGGCTCCTGCTCCTTTTGCCATTATTCCACCAAAAGTCAGGAAACAAAAGACAGTGGCTCAAGCCTTGGCTAATCGAACATGGGTCTCAGATATCACGGGGACCCTCACAGTGCAAGTCATTGTGGAATACTTGCAGATATGGCACTTGGTAGATGGGATGGTGCTGCAACAAGACATTGATGACCACCATATTTGGAAGCTCTCTAACACTGGTGTTTACTCAAGCAAGTCGGCCTGTGAAGCTTTCTTCACCGGTGCTGTTTGCTTTGCCCCTTGGAAGCGCATCTGGAAGTCTTGGGCGCCTTTGAGGTGCAAATTCTTCTTGTGGCTGGCAATACTTTAGCGATGCTGGACAGCAGACCAGTTGGCAAAAAGAGGACTACCTCATCCTGCCACTTGCCTGTTCTGTGATCAAGCTGAGGAGAATATCAACCACATATTGATCTCTCGTGCCTTTGCAAGACAAGTATGGTGTTCTATACTGCAGATCCTAGATCTTGCAGCAGCCTCCCCTCAGCCTGATTCCACGACCTTCTCAGGTTGGTGGTCACGGGCTGTCAAGGTCGTCCCGAAGGAATTAAAGAAAGGTTTTAATTCCTTGGTGACGCTGGTAGCCTGGGAGTTGTGGTTTTAACCTAGTTCTGAGTGATATGTGCAAGCAGCTCAATTTGCTTACCTGCAAGACAATCCAAGAGTACGATGGTATCTTAGAGAGAAACATAAGCAGGAAGCAAATGTGTCCAGATCAACAGCAGTATAGATGCTTGGATTTGGCTCAGCAAGGCATTTTAATGTTCTTGAGATCTAACAGTTGCAATCATAATTCCCTAGCAATCGATCACTATGTCATATCCCTGTGTTATTATGGGGGCAGCCGGTGCACGTAGCTCCCACTTGCGCAGGGTCCGGGAAAGGGTCTGACCACTTGGGTCTTTTGTACACAGCCTTTCCCTGTATTATTATGGAACAGATGTAAATATTATTAAAATCAAGCCACTTTTACCTTGAAAATAAGTTTAGCAGTAGATCAATGTGCAGCTATATAATAAGAAAATTGTAGGATTGAATTGATAATAAACCACTATTGAGAATTGATGACAAACAGATAATACGGAAACAATAGCATGAGAAGGAGAAAAGTTCCTCATAAAAAAGCTGTCCCAACAGGGCCAAGAAAAAAATTCTCATATATCTCCAGATATTGTATCTATTAACATATAGGCAGTTTATATACGACAACGTTGTATAAAACAATGTTGTTGCTATGTGAGTGATAAGCAGACCACAGTAAAGAGATATCTATAGACTAGCAGAATCAATGAATTAGAGAAATAGCAACGGCTAGAAGACATTGGGCAATTGGACAAGTAAAAAGTTAATAGCTTATACTGTAAATAGTGCATCTCAGTAAATGAAGGAATAGTTCCAAGCTACTAACATAAGACTATTAATTCATATGCAAATATTCTAGAAAATATCTATACATGCTTAAGTTCAAGATTTGGTCTGGAAGGCTGATCAAATATCCATACATTTTACCAGGCATCAAAAGAAAAACAAATGCACACTAGAACTTTAGATTGATTCAAATGGTCACTATCTAAACTATGAGGCAGCATCTGGCAGTACTTTTGCCTTTATGAAACAGACTTTCACTAATAGCAAAATACTAGTTGATATAATATACTTGCAGAATGGAAAACATTATTTGCTGGAAGACCGGGAAATTAAAATTATGCATAAAGCAGCATTACTTTGGTTGTCAGTTGTCATGAAATGTTTGGCAATAAGCAATGAATTTGTGACAAGCATTGTCAAAAGTCAAAACTGAATAAATCTACGAATATCAAGATTAGTACCTCCAGGTAAGAGCTCAACTAAATATATTGTCTTGCTAGTTGGTAATACAGCAACCAGTCTTGTAATTCAGTGCTCAAGGAAATTGCCTCTTAGCAATAGAATAGATTGCTATGTTCCTCTCAGTACCCAGTTTCTGGAGTCAAAATTCAAATCACAGCTAGACCTTTTTCCAAAATCAAGGCAAAGCATAGTTCCGTAGTCAAGAACCAGCAAATCTCTTCTCCAGTTTCTGTATAGACAGAAACTCCTCAGCATATAACTGTATAATCCTCGAGACTTCGCAGCTAACTGTGTCAACGGCATGCTGGTCTAATAACATCTTGCACCTAAAGATTGTCTCAAATTCATTCTTCTGAAATTCATTAGGAAGGATGCTCCCCCAGTTCCTCGGTTTTCCAACAAAACAGAAGCCATAAGGAAGTGAAAGGAAAGTAATAGGGTCTGACGAGTGTCCTTTACTAACCATCTTATCTTTCAAGTCCAGTGCCTTCCCAAGCATATTATGCCTACAGAGGCTGAAGATAATAGCATTGTATGCTGAAATCCTTGGGTCCCATCCATCAGAAACCAATCCCTTGAACACATCTAACAGAGCATTCTTGTCATGCAACTTAACACTGTTGCTACAGTTTGAGTTGATGATCCAGGTCACACTGTTTGTGAGCCCATTAACTAAATAATTTGATGTGACATCATTAGGAGAGCAACGGTTAAGCAACATACGTTCAAAGTATGCAGCAGCTTTGCTTACTTTATCTTTCTTGAATAAACTACCAATTAGGATTGTATAGTGTATAACATTAGGAAGGAGACCTTCAGATTGCATATTTTCAAAAACAAATTCTGCAGCCAATCTTGCAATATCCACTTATTAATGATGAGTATGTAACAACATTTGGTTTGCATCTCCGCTTCATCATATCGCAAAGCAAACTCAGAGCTCCACTTATGTTGCCTTGTTTAGCACAGCCATCAATAAGCGTAGTATATGTAAACTCATCTGGAATGCAGCCAACCTTTTTCATGCTGCTCATGCATAGAATTGCCTCATCCGTCATTCCAAACTGACAATATCCTTTTACCATAGCATTGTAGCCAACAACATCAGGGCAGACTCCCTTTTGTTCCATGAATTCAAATATTTTCTTTACGTCACTAATATTCCCACTCCTGATGAAACCATCAATCAACGTGGTATATACATATTTATCAGGCTGGACATTATGCTCAAGCATCTCTGCAAGAAGGTTCTTAGCTGCGGGAAGCATTTGTTTCTTGCATAAACCACTAATCAATACATTATATATGTTGACATCAGGCATCACCTGTCTCTCCATCATCTTATCCCTGACACTCAGGGCCTCAGTTACCTTCCCAGAAACAACAAGGCCATGAATTAGAGCTCCAAACGTGATGACATCAGGAGTATGCCCTCCTTCCATCATTTCCACGAGAAAATCTGATGCAACCGTCACATCTCCTCCGATGCAGAAGGCATGAATCAAAGGAGTGTAGCTATTTTGATTTGGCTCCAACTCTCTCCTAATGGCCTCTCTAAAAAGTTTCTCAGCCTCGTGAGCACGACCTTCTCGGCAAAAAGCTGATATCAAAGTATTAAACGTGACGACATCTGGATCACAACCGCTCGCAAACATTTGCTTCAGAACAACCATTGCCTGCGATGCTGAGTGGCGTTTGCACACAGCATCAATGACAGTGTTGTAAATCTGCACATTGGGGGACAATCCTCTCACCTTCATCTCGCCAAGCAAACCCCCAATCCTCTCCAAATCACCTTTCTGCCCGAGCCAGGTAATGATAACTCCATATGTCACCTCGGTCGGCAAGAATCCCTTCATCTCCATATCACCCAACAGCAACATTCCCCTCCGAATTTCCCCGCGCTGGCAATACCCATCGATCAGTACATTGTAGAACACGGGATGCGGAATGCACCTCGCTCCCCACCTAGCCTCAATCAGCTTCCTCCCTTCCTCCACCCGCCCTTCCAAGCACATCCCTCGCAACATCACGCAGGTGCTGTAGTCATCCGCGCCGCCCTCCTCGGCAAGCATTTCGTCGTACAGCTTCCGGGCGTCCTCCCAGCGCCGGCGCTGCACGAGGAGCCTGAGGAGGCGGTTGCAGTCTGCCGCCCTGGGAAGAGCGCCGTACAGCTCCCTGGCACGCTGGCACATCTCGGCGGCCTTCCCGTCCATTCCGGCGTCGGCGTAGGCGGCTGCGAGCTCGCCGAGGCAGGCGAGCGTTGGCGCGGCCGCCACGACGCCGTCGCCCGCGCGGGACGACGTGGACGGCGCGGGAGCGGGGTGATACGGGGCAGGAGCCTTCTTGACATCAAATCAAACGATGCGGTGGGCGGCGGCAAGCGGAACGCTTAATGCAGCATCCAAACCGTCAAGTGCGAAGAACTGGAACAGAGGCGCCAATTTCGAGTCTGTGTCTTTAACCACTCGGACATATCAAGCTTCTAGTCTTCTTTTTGAAATATGCTCCTTTCGTCCCAGAATATATATCATTTTACGATTTATCATCTCAAGAAAAAACGCAAGAAATGTCTGAGCTAAGATTGATCACAGATTGAGCAACATGATTAATTTACCGTGGAGTAGAACAATGTCAACAATCAACGCGGTGAGTTTTCTATTACGAGATGAATAACTAGGACGGCAGATGAATTTTTTCTTCCACTCGAAATAATCTGGGAACCGGAAAGAGCGTACATGGAAACAACAGATTGTCCGAGAACAGAGCCGAGCGCTCTCCCAGTTTAGTATATAGATGAGGGATACTCTTTCCAATTCAGGAGGCGTTTGTTTATTATTACGAGACAATAACTCACCATTTGAGTTAACCATGCTCACACAAGGACGGTGAATGTGCTTGGTGCAGCAAAGGTGAGTAAAATTACAGTATAATCACAACAAATATATGGACATGTGTGGAAACCACGTAGTCTGATTACATGCCAAAATGGTCTAACGGCATGACAGTTGTTTTCTGTAGTAGCCGTACACGTACTTCATGGCTTTAGTTCTTACAACCCAATCGAAATAAGTTTTAATGTTGAAACTGAACATGCGAAATTTAGGAGTGCAGCTCTGACTGAACAAGACAATCCTACGTGAATAGGCGCTAGATCCTGAATCTGTCAAGCATATCTTCAATAGTTATGTTTTCCTAAAAAAGGCACAAGGACAAACATAAATAAAATAAGTGAAGAAAAAGCTGGGATCCAAAGTTGAAGCTTACATCGTCTTCAATGATCAGCCATTCTTTCAGTATTAGTTTGATTGTTTCAGTGGAAATAGCGAGCGAAATCTGCTAAAGCCCGCAAGCAATCATGCCAAAAACGCCACCACTGCAGATAACAGGACCTCCCGAGAAACCCCTTCGGTTGTACAACTTGTAGAACAACTTCTTTCCCAATATCAGATTGTTGAGATACCAGAGTTTGTCCACTACAAAATAAAAAAGGCATGATGTTGATATAAGTTAGTTGGCAACAAAGTGTAGACTAAAGAGTTAGAAACATACCTAATGGCACCAGGAGACACAGCAGGTATGGTGGTGAGAATTAAGTCATCTGATCCACAAAACACATAATCGGGATTGCTGTAACCCACAGCAATGGCACATGTCCCAACTGGTAAGTCATCTCAAGCAACAAACTAACTGCACTTTCTTAGCCAATCCAGTCACTTTAATTATAGTCAAGTTGACAAATGAATTCTTTTTTAAGTGACCTTATCCCAGACTTCTCCTCACCCATTCCCCTAAAAAATATCTTCCTTCTCCTCATCTGTTCCCTAAAAAATATCTTCCTTCTCCTCAACCATTCCCCTAAAAAATATCTTCCTTTTTTATATCAAAGCCAAGGCTTTTGGATCCATGAAGCACATGCTCGCAAGTGAAAACAAGAGCTTTGCAATCAGAATAATTCTACAACAACAGCATAACCTTTTAGTCCCAAGCAAGTTGGGTAGGCTAAAGGTGAAACATAACTTGATCCAACAAGGAAAGAAGATAGGAAAACAATTTATATAAATATATAAAAGGATCAGAATGCTTTTTATATTACACAAAAGAAGAAAATAAAGAACAAACCTACCTAATAGGCCTGCCATGGATTTTAAGTACAGCTTCCTTAGCCATCTTTACCTCAACAGCATGTGCTACCAGATATTTGACAAGTGAACCTCTTAAATCTTCCAAAACACTGAAAAATAAAATGTAAAAGAACTCAAGCTCTAATACTGCAAGTTTCATGGAATCTAAAATAGCATTAAAGTGAAAGTGTAGTACCTATCATAATGATCACGAATAACTATAGCAAGTTCTTCACAGTCATGGTGAATGTCATTGTAGTGGATGGACATCTCATAAAGATTCCGAATCTTCATCGCTTTTATTTCTGCTTCAAAATAGGGCATTGCACTCTTTCCATAATAATTGAAGCTGGAGAATGAAATGTACTGTGGCTGTGGCTGCAGCAGTACTGTCCGGGATAACCTCAGCTTTCTGATCTTGTTGAAGGGGTGCAGCTCTAGGAGTACCATCTTGGGTAACCTCAATATTCTGCTCTTGTTGAGGTGGTATGGTTTCAGGAGCACTGTCTGGGATAACCACAATATTTTTGGCAAGGTTTTCTAAGGGTTTTTCAGATGCCCTCTTATATCTTCGAATTCTACACTGATATCGATTTTGAAGATAAAGTGCCCTCACCTGTTGTCATTTTGTTTATAATCAGATAAGAAAATAGAAGCAAGAAAATTTAGAGCAGCCAAACTCACTTTATCCTCATCTTCATCCTTGATAGGACGGAAATTGCCAGTCACAAAGAAATTGTCTCCGTGCACCTAAATGTTGTTGATTGGCAAAGAAAAAACTAAAAAACAAAATCGCATCATCTCAGAAGAAAGAAGTTGTGGAATTGCATGACTCACATCATCCAATATTTGCCATTGAGCACTAGGATGGATGGTCCTCAGATCAAAGTCTGTCTGCAAAGTATGCAATGTGTCCTCGTGCTAAAAAAAGAATGAACAACATAATAAGCAATGAACATATGAACAGCTCTTGACGATCATCAATAGTTTAATAGAAACTAGAAAGGAGAAGAGGATATACCACATGAATAAGAAGAAAATGTCCATTCCTGTATAAAACTGCCAGTTCCTGCTTTTCTTGAAGCATGTGGTCACACAGGCATGATACTCTACAAATTTTGGGGAAAAAAAGGTCCCAACATTAGGAACTAATGTCAACGTACCAGCTTCGATCACTTGACTGAAAAAATCGCTAGGCTTGTAATAATTTTGGACCTTTATCTCTATGCAAAAGTTTGTTTCCTAAATTTTATCCCTGTTACACTATATCATTCATTATTCTAATCCGACGTACCAGCTTCGATCACTTGACTGAAAAAATCGCTAGGCTTGTAATAATTTTGGACCTTTATCTCTATGCAAAAGTTTGTTTCCTAAATTTTATCCCTGTTACACTATATCATTCATTATTCTAATCCGCAGCGCATGGAAACAATTCATAAGGACACACAAAGGTCCATTCAAAGAAAAACTTAAATGGAACATAGACTTCCCGGTACGTATGAAGTCTGCACATTTAGTACATTGTATAACACGAATATTTCATAACTTATTTTTTTCCGCACTGAAGTGCTTAAGACAGGAACAATCTATGTGGCTACTACATCTGTGAGCACATGCACAGTTTTATGGGACCCAAGGGATTAAAGATGATGCCGCACAACTTTAAAGTACGTAAAATAAAACTATTACCAGTTAATTATTTTCTAGCTCCTTATATTTAATTGTTCGTGTAACATTCACATATTTCCAAATTATAGATGTTAAATATTCAACAAGGACTCTTGAAGAAAGAAAGAGTAGCGGCAATATGTGAAGGTCTCATTGGATTCCTAATGGACGAGGTGATAAATCCACAAGGAGAATTTTATTATGATGGACGACATTTAGACGCTCCGAGCAACACCTCGATGGGAAGATTGTAGATATATAGTTTAGGATTTAGTATATATAATACGCGCTAAGATCGATTTGTATATATAGTTGATTTCATTATACTAGTTGAATTGTGTATATGAATTGTGTATATACATAGTAATTGTATAATTACTAATTTCATTCGTTTAAATACTATACTAAAAGTTAACAAAAGGGCCGCGGTACTACGTGATGCATGAAAATTTCAGGCGCCATGCATGAAAATTTAAGTGGGACTTTAGTCTCGGTTGGGAAATCCAACCGGGACTAAAGGGTGACTTTACTCCCGGTTGAAGGACCCGGGACTAAAGACCCCCTTTTGTCTCGATTGGTTTATCCCGGATGGATTTTTGGAAGATATGCACCCTACCAACCGGGACTAAAGACGAGTTCTCTACTAGTGTAGCTCCAGAAAACTTCCCCGTGAAGCCCCGAAAAAATTGGAAAACAGAAACGGCGTCTTCTTAAGGTTCGTGGCGAGTGACGACCTTGATTTGGCGGCGAGGGTGGCGTTGGTGAGGGGTGGGACTCAGAATGTTTGTCATCCCAAGTTCATGAGACGAAACACGTTTCGCGTGCATGGATGCCATCGTTCCAACAATAGATATACGTAGCAATACAAATTCTCAAAAAGCACTAGCCTTTTTATGAGAGAACAGCACAAGTTGAACTGAAGAGACTGTAGCATCTTCATGTTACACTGTTGTTGCACATAGAGCAACAAAGACTAATAATTAAATGACTCGTGGCACTTCCTAAGCAAGAGGTTGAAACTTTATTCCTAACACACGCTTAACACTCTTGGGAAACTTGGGCACACCACACACACCATATGATGATTGCGAATCTGCAATCCTCATTAGTATCCTGACAACCGTAACTGATCAACCTCTTTATTGCAACCTATGCCAATCCTGCAGCACCAAAAAAAAAAACAGATTTATATACAGGTCACCAGTTCACTGGCTCGTCAGAAATAACTAGCTAGCAAAGCTGAAAGGAATACCCCTTTAAGCCTTCTTCCCAGGTGCCGGCGGTGGACTCGGAGGATCCATCATGCTCCTCAGTTTATTCAATAAATACAGATTAGTTTCCTTACTAAAAAGGATATACTTACATGATAATTATCAGAAGCATATTATATATGGAGGATCACGGATATTATTGGAAGAACCAACGCGCAAGAACTTACTGTAGATATCGCCATCCACGTCGCAGAATTGATAAATCATTCCTTCAGTCAAGTCGGTGCATGCCAACAGGACACCGACCCTGCGTGCCTGGTCCACCAGAGGCGCCGGCAACATCTAGTCGACGTCGCCGTTGGCGATATGGCAGAGGCAGAACTGCGTCGGGGTAGCGATGAACGAGCTTACCCTGTAACAGCACTCGCTCGACGGCGCCGAGACGCTGGAGTTGGTGAGGAAGCTCCCGCACACCGGCACGAACCTCTTCGCCAGAGGCGCCCGGCACGTGACCCGTTCCTCCGGCGACGGCGGCGGCGGCGGGGTCGGGGGTGGGAACAGCGCGTGGCAGATGTCGAGGAGGATCTTGGGGAGGAACGGGAAGTCTGGTGTGAAGAAGAATTTCAGCTGCGCGTGACGAGCTCCCCGCGGCGCAGGTGCCGGCGCGACGACGGCGTGCTTGTCGCCGCTTCAGGGTCGGCTGATCTGATTGCCGCGGATGGCTGCAGGTTGGAGAAGACGACGAGCAAGGCGATCACGACGCACTTGTAGGAGGACGCCATGATGTAGATGATCGAGGCTTTGTTTTGCGTGCTGCGTGTATCAAGTACTCGTACGTAGGATGATCGAGTTTATAAGAGTAGCTAGCGTTCTGTTGAGATTATATGGAACGTAAAAGCATGTAAGTTGTTGGGATTTTTGTGGTGCCGAGGAGGAGGAATGGATCGGATCGAAGGGATTGGATGTGATAATCTGTTGAGGTCGTTGCTTCTTCTATTCTACTCGTTGAGCGTTAGGATCTTATTAGTTGGGATATGCCGCCGAGCTGGAGGCGACGAGGGTGGGAGAAGACATCGGAAGGAGCCCGAAATGTAGGCGTGTGTTTTGCCTGCAGACTGGGTTCCAACTGACGGCGAGATAAGGTATTGGGCCCACACGTGCGGGTGACTCTCACCGTGTCCTTGTTCGACACCATCTGCACGGTTGCGTTCGGGCACGATCCGGGATGCCGAGGCGAGGTCGGAGTTCATGCGCGCAGGACCTCATCGTCGGCAGGTTCCTGGACCGAGTCGATGCGGCTGTACTCGCGGGTGGACCGTCACGTTCAGCCATGGGGAGGCTTGAGGCTACATATGGGGCGATGACTGGGCGCGGAACGGTGGCTTGGCGAGGACGGCGCGTTCCAGCCGGCGAGCCCGTTCCGGTACACCTCGGTATTCCACGCGAGGCCGAGGATGTGCCTGGAAAAGGAGATGGCCTACGTGCAGATCAAGTCCATTGTCGCGAGCGTGTTTGTAGAATTTGTGGTCGACGTCGTCGGGAAGGATGCCAGTGTTCCCGAGCACGTGCTCTCCGGGACGCTCAGAATGAAGCGAGGCTTGCCTATGCAGGTACGGAGAAGGGCGGTGGCTGCAACTGGAAGTACCGAGTTACCAGAGCATCGGTTTCATACTTGAGTATAGAGTTGCTTGGATTTGGCTCATCAAGGAATTTCAATGTTCCTGAGGTTTTCTTATAGAGTAAATTTTACAAAACTACAACTATTTACGCTCTTTATCACAAAACTACAACCTTTAAAGTTCATTTCACAAAATTACAATCATTTCATCGTTAAGTATAAAAAACCTACAACTTTTGTGGCCTGGCCCCACTTGTCAATCACACAAATGCTACATGCTCCGGTCCCACTTGTCATCCATATATGTGCCATGAAAGTTGTAGTTTTCTGAAGTAGACTTTAAAAATTATAGTTTTGTGTAACAAGGGTACAAGTAGTTGTAGCTTTCTGAAATTTACTCGAGATTTAGCAATTGCAATCATAGTTCCCTGGCAGTCGATCACTATGTGATATGTGTGTGTTATTTATAAAACAAAATGTAAATATTTTTAAAATAAAGGCATCTTTAATTTCAAAGTAAATCTAGCAGTAGAACAATGCGCAACTACTATTATGTTGACGTTCGGGCAGCTATGATGAACTAATTTGCATTAAATTTTTTATTTGGATATCGGAAAAAGAAATACTGAGGGAGTAAAGAGATTTAATTCCATACAAAGATATATAGGAGCAATTAGGTCATAACCCACCTCATTAATCTCAACCAAAGATCTTGTGGCGCATAACATTCTTCTTTATTGTCGCTAGATCTAGGACTTCCTCTAAAGGTATGAGAGCCTTCTCTCACACTCACTCTCTATGGGGTAGAGGGGTACATAGATCTGGATATGTTTTGCCACATCCCTTATTGAAGGTAAAGTTCACGGGAAGAAGAAAAGAAGCATGAAAAATAAATCTTGAGAATAGAAGTTGTGATTTGATGATTTTCTTTATCCATTACAATATACGATTTGGGTTTTTTTCTATGCGCTCTCTATGGCCTCCCTCGAATCCCTCTTGATTTTGAAACATAGGCGTACTTTTTATTTGCTTTTATAAACAGTTAACATTTTGTTGGCTGTAAGCTAGATCTGAGCAATTTTTGCGTGGTGCTTGAGCCTGGCAGTATATAAACCCATCCCAACATTATATTAGGCACCGATTATTGTGGCCTGAAGAAATGATGCGCAACACGACTGAAATGGCAGATCATCGATACCTCATCATCTCCATGGCAGTTCGCCTTGCTAGATTTACCATTTGATAAATAATATTGCTCTCGCATAAAAAGAATAGGTGATGGTAAATTAGGTTTTTTTAGGGAACAGTAAATTAGGGTTTTCCCAACCATTCATTAAAATGAAAAATCAAGGCTACACGGGCCACTCCTTTTTTATTTTTCTTCTTATTTGCTCCTTGATTTGAGTGTTCATATCAGTTGTGAGAGACTTTTTTCACAGTTCTAATTTCCCTAATATTTTTTGTGCTAGATTCATTCTCTCTAACTTACGGTCCAGTCCATTTTAGAATGCAAATTGATCCAATATGAGGACCAGAAAAGACAGCCTAGCGCATGTTATGTCCATATTGTTAATTGTGCTTGTGGGATAACCAGCATTTCTTGGTAAGTATAGCATATTTATCTTCCCGTAGATCATATCAATAAATATCTGATGGATATTTATTTGGTATTATCTACTATTGTGACAACCAAAACCCACGGCCCTACTGCTACCTAACCAAGGAGGCTTGTCTCTCGCACTGCCCCAAGAGCAACCCCGTGGGCCCCACCACAACCATCTCCTTCCATAGTGACGCCGAAGGTTGGCTTTCACGTGCAATAATCAACTCTACCACACAATAGAAAGATAGAGGTGCATGATCTTAAGAGTGCAAGGATGCGCAATGCAATATATGTATTAGTTAAATAATTACGATACATACAATATTGGTTTGTTTTTAAGGCATTTTTCCCTCGATCAACGCAGGAGAACCGCGCGTCATTTCATTAATAGGAGAAGAAAAAATCGAATACAGAACACAACAAATAAAAGAAAAAATAGGGGGAATCGCTCCCACCAGAAACTACAAACAAAAACAGAAACAGAAACGGAAGCTGGTATTCACGGAAGCCACAGCGACCCTATTGAAACGCACCCGGGGCTTGCGAACGCGCCAACAGTTCTCGGAGGCCTGAAGCTCCTGCTAAACACCAAACATAGCCTTCTTGAGATACATTCCATGCCACCTGAGTCAAACTAGGAGAAATGCCGTTGAAGACACACTCGCATCGATCTTCCACAACTCCCAGGCTACCAGCGTCACCAAGGAATTAAAACCTTTCTTTAATTCCTTCGGGACGACCTTGACAGCCCGTGACCACCAACCTGAGAAGGTCGTGGAATCAGGCTGAGGGGAGGCTGCTGCAAGATCTAGGATCTGCAGTATAGAACACCATACTTGTCTTGCAAAGGCACGAGAGATCAATATGTGGTTGATATTCTCCTCAGCTTGATCACAGAACAGGCAAGTGGCAGGATGAGGTAGTCCTCTTTTTGCCAACTGGTCTGCTGTCCAGCATCGCTAAAGTATTGCCAGCCACAAGAAGAATTTGCACCTCAAAGGCGCCCAAGACTTCCAGATGCGCTTCCAAGGGGCAAAGCAAACAGCACCGGTGAAGAAAGCTTCACAGGCCGACTTGCTTGAGTAAACACCAGTGTTAGAGAGCTTCCAAATATGGTGGTCATCAATGTCTTGTTGCAGCACCATCCCATCTACCAAGTGCCATATCTGCAAGTATTCCACAATGACTTGCACTGTGAGGGTCCCCGTGATATCTGAGACCCATGTTCGATTAGCCAAGGCTTGAGCCACTGTCTTTTGTTTCCTGACTTTTGGTGGAATAATGGCAAAAGGAGCAGGAGCCAATTCACGAATAGTTTTGCCATCCAGCCACCTATCCAACCAGAACTTAGTAGATTTCCCGTTACTAACCTCCGAGCGCACAGCCATCTCAAGCATGGCACGAGCACATTGTGACACTTGGATATCTAAACCAGCCCATGGCCGAGAACCCTCTGTTTTTTCAAGCCATAGCCATCGGATGTGCAGGGACCAACCCACAGTTCCAAATTGTGCACGCCCAGACCTCCATACTGGAGTGGGTGCTGCACTCGCTGCCATGATACCAAACAATTACCCCCATTTGCCTTGTCTTGGCCTTTCCAAAGATAACCCCTCATGATTTTGTCAATAGCCTTGATAGTCCATTTGGGCAAGTCAAGTACAATCATGTGGTAGATAGGTGATGCGGTGAGCACCACCTTGCCCATCGTGAGTCTCCCAGCCCTATTCATCAACGAAGCCTTCCACCCTAGCAAATAATCAGCTATCTTGTCAACCAAAGGTAGCAGATCTGTTTTAGTAGGCTTGCGAGCTGATAGTGGGAGGCCCAGATAGGTACAAGGAAAGTTCTTGATATCACAAGGCAGCCAGCTAGTAATTATTGCCAAGTCATTTCTATTTTGTTTCTATACATATGGTCAGTTACGCCTACGATGGCTCTATGCCCGATCAGTGGCCGCGGGCTTGTTCCAGCTCTATATGTGACACATCTACTACTGAGTTCGACCCGGTGAAATTCCATTACCGTATAATAAAAAAAAATGGTGCAGTCGTAGATCATCAATAGATATCCGAGTCATAGGCAATGAAGGAATCAGTCAGAAATTCTGTACAATTAACAATGAATCAACCAATCGTTTCAGTGAAGCAACTGACCATTTCAGCTGCCTTCCATCAAGTTTTCCTTCTGGACAAAAAGAGCGATATTGGACACATAAGGTTTGTACTTCTAGTCTAGTGATGGTATAGGGTTGAACTGTTTGCCATAGCACATCTTAATAGTGAGGGATACAGTCAGTAGTTCAGCATGGCCAGTATAACTCAGTATGGTCACTTGGTCAGCAACTATGTACACAAGTATGAGCAAAGTATAAATTATGTCTAAGCTAATATCCTACAGGGAGAAATACCTAGTTCTGAGTGATATGTGCAAGCAGCTCAATTTGCTTACCTGCAAGACAATCCAAGAGTACGATGGTATCTTAGAGAGAAACATAAGCAGGAAGCAAATGTGTCCAGATCAACAGCAGTATAGATGCTTGGATTTGGCTCAGCAAGGCATTTCAATGTTCTTGAGATCTAACAGTTGCAATCATAATTCCCTAGCAATCGATCACTATGTCATATCCCTGTGTTATTATGGGGGCAGCCGGTGCACGTAGCTCCCACTTGCGCAGGGTCCGGGAAAGGGTCTGACCACTTGGGTCTTTTGTACACAGCCTTTCCCTGTATTATTATGGAACAGATGTAAATATTATTAAAATCAAGCCACTTTTACCTTGAAAATAAGTTTAGCAGTAGATCAATGTGCAGCTATATAATAAGAAAATTGTAGGATTGAATTGATAATAAACCACTATTGAGAATTGATGACAAACAGATAATACGGAAACAATAGCATGAGAAGGAGAAAAGTTCCTCATAAAAAAGCTGTCCCAACAGGGCCAAGAAAAAAATTCTCATATATCTCCAGATATTGTATCTATTAACATATAGGCAGTTTATATACGACAACGTTGTATAAAACAATGTTGTTGCTATGTGAGTGATAAGCAGACCACAGTAAAGAGATATCTATAGACTAGCAGAATCAATGAATTAGAGAAATAGCAACGGCTAGAAGACATTGGGCAATTGGACAAGTAAAAAGTTAATAGCTTATACTGTAAATAGTGCATCTCAGTAAATGAAGGAATAGTTCCAAGCTACTAACATAAGACTATTAATTCATATGCAAATATTCTAGAAAATATCTATACATGCTTAAGTTCAAGATTTGGTCTGGAAGGCTGATCAAATATCCATACATTTTACCAGGCATCAAAAGAAAAACAAATGCACACTAGAACTTTAGATTGATTCAAATGGTCACTATCTAAACTATGAGGCAGCATCTGGCAGTACTTTTGCCTTTATGAAACAGACTTTCACTAATAGCAAAATACTAGTTGATATAATATACTTGCAGAATGGAAAACATTATTTGCTGGAAGACCGGGAAATTAAAATTATGCATAAAGCAGCATTACTTTGGTTGTCAGTTGTCATGAAATGTTTGGCAATAAGCAATGAATTTGTGACAAGCATTGTCAAAAGTCAAAACTGAATAAATCTACGAATATCAAGATTAGTACCTCCAGGTAAGAGCTCAACTAAATATATTGTCTTGCTAGTTGGTAATACAGCAACCAGTCTTGTAATTCAGTGCTCAAGGAAATTGCCTCTTAGCAATAGAATAGATTGCTATGTTCCTCTCAGTACCCAGTTTCTGGAGTCAAAATTCAAATCACAGCTAGACCTTTTTCCAAAATCAAGGCAAAGCATAGTTCCGTAGTCAAGAACCAGCAAATCTCTTCTCCAGTTTCTGTATAGACAGAAACTCCTCAGCATATAACTGTATAATCCTCGAGACTTCGCAGCTAACTGTGTCAACGGCATGCTGGTCTAATAACATCTTGCACCTAAAGATTGTCTCAAATTCATTCTTCTGAAATTCATTAGGAAGGATGCTCCCCCAGTTCCTCGGTTTTCCAACAAAACAGAAGCCATAAGGAAGTGAAAGGAAAGTAATAGGGTCTGACGAGTGTCCTTTACTAACCATCTTATCTTTCAAGTCCAGTGCCTTCCCAAGCATATTATGCCTACAGAGGCTGAAGATAATAGCATTGTATGCTGAAATCCTTGGGTCCCATCCATCAGAAACCAATCCCTTGAACACATCTAACAGAGCATTCTTGTCATGCAACTTAACACTGTTGCTACAGTTTGAGTTGATGATCCAGGTCACACTGTTTGTGAGCCCATTAACTAAATAATTTGATGTGACATCATTAGGAGAGCAACGGTTAAGCAACATACGTTCAAAGTATGCAGCAGCTTTGCTTACTTTATCTTTCTTGAATAAACTACCAATTAGGATTGTATAGTGTATAACATTAGGAAGGAGACCTTCAGATTGCATATTTTCAAAAACAAATTCTGCAGCCAATCTTGCAATATCCACTTATTAATGATGAGTATGTAACAACATTTGGTTTGCATCTCCGCTTCATCATATCGCAAAGCAAACTCAGAGCTCCACTTATGTTGCCTTGTTTAGCACAGCCATCAATAAGCGTAGTATATGTAAACTCATCTGGAATGCAGCCAACCTTTTTCATGCTGCTCATGCATAGAATTGCCTCATCCGTCATTCCAAACTGACAATATCCTTTTACCATAGCATTGTAGCCAACAACATCAGGGCAGACTCCCTTTTGTTCCATGAATTCAAATATTTTCTTTACGTCACTAATATTCCCACTCCTGATGAAACCATCAATCAACGTGGTATATACATATTTATCAGGCTGGACATTATGCTCAAGCATCTCTGCAAGAAGGTTCTTAGCTGCGGGAAGCATTTGTTTCTTGCATAAACCACTAATCAATACATTATATATGTTGACATCAGGCATCACCTGTCTCTCCATCATCTTATCCCTGACACTCAGGGCCTCAGTTACCTTCCCAGAAACAACAAGGCCATGAATTAGAGCTCCAAACGTGATGACATCAGGAGTATGCCCTCCTTCCATCATTTCCACGAGAAAATCTGATGCAACCGTCACATCTCCTCCGATGCAGAAGGCATGAATCAAAGGAGTGTAGCTATTTTGATTTGGCTCCAACTCTCTCCTAATGGCCTCTCTAAAAAGTTTCTCAGCCTCGTGAGCACGACCTTCTCGGCAAAAAGCTGATATCAAAGTATTAAACGTGACGACATCTGGATCACAACCGCTCGCAAACATTTGCTTCAGAACAACCATTGCCTGCGATGCTGAGTGGCGTTTGCACACAGCATCAATGACAGTGTTGTAAATCTGCACATTGGGGGACAATCCTCTCACCTTCATCTCGCCAAGCAAACCCCCAATCCTCTCCAAATCACCTTTCTGCCCGAGCCAGGTAATGATAACTCCATATGTCACCTCGGTCGGCAAGAATCCCTTCATCTCCATATCACCCAACAGCAACATTCCCCTCCGAATTTCCCCGCGCTGGCAATACCCATCGATCAGTACATTGTAGAACACGGGATGCGGAATGCACCTCGCTCCCCACCTAGCCTCAATCAGCTTCCTCCCTTCCTCCACCCGCCCTTCCAAGCACATCCCTCGCAACATCACGCAGGTGCTGTAGTCATCCGCGCCGCCCTCCTCGGCAAGCATTTCGTCGTACAGCTTCCGGGCGTCCTCCCAGCGCCGGCGCTGCACGAGGAGCCTGAGGAGGCGGTTGCAGTCTGCCGCCCTGGGAAGAGCGCCGTACAGCTCCCTGGCACGCTGGCACATCTCGGCGGCCTTCCCGTCCATTCCGGCGTCGGCGTAGGCGGCTGCGAGCTCGCCGAGGCAGGCGAGCGTTGGCGCGGCCGCCACGACGCCGTCGCCCGCGCGGGACGACGTGGACGGCGCGGGAGCGGGGTGATACGGGGCAGGAGCCTTCTTGACATCAAATCAAACGATGCGGTGGGCGGCGGCAAGCGGAACGCTTAATGCAGCATCCAAACCGTCAAGTGCGAAGAACTGGAACAGAGGCGCCAATTTCGAGTCTGTGTCTTTAACCACTCGGACATATCAAGCTTCTAGTCTTCTTTTTGAAATATGCTCCTTTCGTCCCAGAATATATATCATTTTACGATTTATCATCTCAAGAAAAAACGCAAGAAATGTCTGAGCTAAGATTGATCACAGATTGAGCAACATGATTAATTTACCGTGGAGTAGAACAATGTCAACAATCAACGCGGTGAGTTTTCTATTACGAGATGAATAACTAGGACGGCAGATGAATTTTTTCTTCCACTCGAAATAATCTGGGAACCGGAAAGAGCGTACATGGAAACAACAGATTGTCCGAGAACAGAGCCGAGCGCTCTCCCAGTTTAGTATATAGATGAGGGATACTCTTTCCAATTCAGGAGGCGTTTGTTTATTATTACGAGACAATAACTCACCATTTGAGTTAACCATGCTCACACAAGGACGGTGAATGTGCTTGGTGCAGCAAAGGTGAGTAAAATTACAGTATAATCACAACAAATATATGGACATGTGTGGAAACCACGTAGTCTGATTACATGCCAAAATGGTCTAACGGCATGACAGTTGTTTTCTGTAGTAGCCGTACACGTACTTCATGGCTTTAGTTCTTACAACCCAATCGAAATAAGTTTTAATGTTGAAACTGAACATGCGAAATTTAGGAGTGCAGCTCTGACTGAACAAGACAATCCTACGTGAATAGGCGCTAGATCCTGAATCTGTCAAGCATATCTTCAATAGTTATGTTTTCCTAAAAAAGGCACAAGGACAAACATAAATAAAATAAGTGAAGAAAAAGCTGGGATCCAAAGTTGAAGCTTACATCGTCTTCAATGATCAGCCATTCTTTCAGTATTAGTTTGATTGTTTCAGTGGAAATAGCGAGCGAAATCTGCTCAAGCCCGCAAGCAATCATGCCAAAAACGCCACCACTGCAGATAACAGGACCTCCCGAGAAACCCCTTCGGTTGTACAACTTGTAGAACAACTTCTTTCCCAATATCAGATTGTTGAGATACCAGAGTTTGTCCACTACAAAATAAAAAAGGCATGATGTTGATATAAGTTAGTTGGCAACAAAGTGTAGACTAAAGAGTTAGAAACATACCTAATGGCACCAGGAGACACAGCAGGTATGGTGGTGAGAATTAAGTCATCTGATCCACAAAACACATAATCGGGATTGCTGTAACCCACAGCAATGGCACATGTCCCAACTGGTAAGTCATCTCAAGCAACAAACTAACTGCACTTTCTTAGCCAATCCAGTCACTTTAATTATAGTCAAGTTGACAAATGAATTCTTTTTTAAGTGACCTTATCCCAGACTTCTCCTCACCCATTCCCCTAAAAAATATCTTCCTTCTCCTCATCTGTTCCCTAAAAAATATCTTCCTTCTCCTCAACCATTCCCCTAAAAAATATCTTCCTTTTTTATATCAAAGCCAAGGCTTTTGGATCCATGAAGCACATGCTCGCAAGTGAAAACAAGAGCTTTGCAATCAGAATAATTCTACAACAACAGCATAACCTTTTAGTCCCAAGCAAGTTGGGTAGGCTAAAGGTGAAACATAACTTGATCCAACAAGGAAAGAAGATAGGAAAACAATTTATATAAATATATAAAAGGATCAGAATGCTTTTTATATTACACAAAAGAAGAAAATAAAGAACAAACCTACCTAATAGGCCTGCCATGGATTTTAAGTACAGCTTCCTTAGCCATCTTTACCTCAACAGCATGTGCTACCAGATATTTGACAAGTGAACCTCTTAAATCTTCCAAAACACTGAAAAATAAAATGTAAAAGAACTCAAGCTCTAATACTGCAAGTTTCATGGAATCTAAAATAGCATTAAAGTGAAAGTGTAGTACCTATCATAATGATCACGAATAACTATAGCAAGTTCTTCACAGTCATGGTGAATGTCATTGTAGTGGATGGACATCTCATAAAGATTCCGAATCTTCATCGCTTTTATTTCTGCTTCAAAATAGGGCATTGCACTCTTTCCATAATAATTGAAGCTGGAGAATGAAATGTACTGTGGCTGTGGCTGCAGCAGTACTGTCCGGGATAACCTCAGCTTTCTGATCTTGTTGAAGGGGTGCAGCTCTAGGAGTACCATCTTGGGTAACCTCAATATTCTGCTCTTGTTGAGGTGGTATGGTTTCAGGAGCACTGTCTGGGATAACCACAATATTTTTGGCAAGGTTTTCTAAGGGTTTTTCAGATGCCCTCTTATATCTTCGAATTCTACACTGATATCGATTTTGAAGATAAAGTGCCCTCACCTGTTGTCATTTTGTTTATAATCAGATAAGAAAATAGAAGCAAGAAAATTTAGAGCAGCCAAACTCACTTTATCCTCATCTTCATCCTTGATAGGACGGAAATTGCCAGTCACAAAGAAATTGTCTCCGTGCACCTAAATGTTGTTGATTGGCAAAGAAAAAACTAAAAAACAAAATCGCATCATCTCAGAAGAAAGAAGTTGTGGAATTGCATGACTCACATCATCCAATATTTGCCATTGAGCACTAGGATGGATGGTCCTCAGATCAAAGTCTGTCTGCAAAGTATGCAATGTGTCCTCGTGCTAAAAAAAGAATGAACAACATAATAAGCAATGAACATATGAACAGCTCTTGACGATCATCAATAGTTTAATAGAAACTAGAAAGGAGAAGAGGATATACCACATGAATAAGAAGAAAATGTCCATTCCTGTATAAAACTGCCAGTTCCTGCTTTTCTTGAAGCATGTGGTCACACAGGCATGATACTCTACAAATTTTGGGGAAAAAAAGGTCCCAACATTAGGAACTAATGTCAACGTACCAGCTTCGATCACTTGACTGAAAAAATCGCTAGGCTTGTAATAATTTTGGACCTTTATCTCTATGCAAAAGTTTGTTTCCTAAATTTTATCCCTGTTACACTATATCATTCATTATTCTAATCCGACGTACCAGCTTCGATCACTTGACTGAAAAAATCGCTAGGCTTGTAATAATTTTGGACCTTTATCTCTATGCAAAAGTTTGTTTCCTAAATTTTATCCCTGTTACACTATATCATTCATTATTCTAATCCGCAGCGCATGGAAACAATTCATAAGGACACACAAAGGTCCATTCAAAGAAAAACTTAAATGGAACATAGACTTCCCGGTACGTATGAAGTCTGCACATTTAGTACATTGTATAACACGAATATTTCATAACTTATTTTTTTCCGCACTGAAGTGCTTAAGACAGGAACAATCTATGTGGCTACTACATCTGTGAGCACATGCACAGTTTTATGGGACCCAAGGGATTAAAGATGATGCCGCACAACTTTAAAGTACGTAAAATAAAACTATTACCAGTTAATTATTTTCTAGCTCCTTATATTTAATTGTTCGTGTAACATTCACATATTTCCAAATTATAGATGTTAAATATTCAACAAGGACTCTTGAAGAAAGAAAGAGTAGCGGCAATATGTGAAGGTCTCATTGGATTCCTAATGGACGAGGTGATAAATCCACAAGGAGAATTTTATTATGATGGACGACATTTAGACGCTCCGAGCAACACCTCGATGGGAAGATTGTAGATATATAGTTTAGGATTTAGTATATATAATACGCGCTAAGATCGATTTGTATATATAGTTGATTTCATTATACTAGTTGAATTGTGTATATGAATTGTGTATATACATAGTAATTGTATAATTACTAATTTCATTCGTTTAAATACTATACTAAAAGTTAACAAAAGGGCCGCGGTACTACGTGATGCATGAAAATTTCAGGCGCCATGCATGAAAATTTAAGTGGGACTTTAGTCTCGGTTGGGAAATCCAACCGGGACTAAAGGGTGACTTTACTCCCGGTTGAAGGACCCGGGACTAAAGACCCCCTTTTGTCTCGATTGGTTTATCCCGGATGGATTTTTGGAAGATATGCACCCTACCAACCGGGACTAAAGACGAGTTCTCTACTAGTGTAGCTCCAGAAAACTTCCCCGTGAAGCCCCGGAAAAATTGGAAAACAGAAACGGCGTCTTCTTAAGGTTCGTGGCGAGTGACGACCTTGATTTGGCGGCGAGGGTGGCGTTGGTGAGGGGTGGGACTCAGAATGTTTGTCATCCCAAGTTCATGAGACGAAACACGTTTCGCGTGCATGGATGCCATCGTTCCAACAATAGATATACGTAGCAATACAAATTCTCAAAAAGCACTAGCCTTTTTATGAGAGAACAGCACAAGTTGAACTGAAGAGACTGTAGCATCTTCATGTTACACTGTTGTTGCACATAGAGCAACAAAGACTAATAATTAAATGACTCGTGGCACTTCCTAAGCAAGAGGTTGAAACTTTATTCCTAACACACGCTTAACACTCTTGGGAAACTTGGGCACACCACACACACCATATGATGATTGCGAATCTGCAATCCTCATTAGTATCCTGACAACCGTAACTGATCAACCTCTTTATTGCAACCTATGCCAATCCTGCAGCACCAAAAAAAAAAACAGATTTATATACAGGTCACCAGTTCACTGGCTCGTCAGAAATAACTAGCTAGCAAAGCTGAAAGGAATACCCCTTTAAGCCTTCTTCCCAGGTGCCGGCGGTGGACTCGGAGGATCCATCATGCTCCTCAGTTTATTCAATAAATACAGATTAGTTTCCTTACTAAAAAGGATATACTTACATGATAATTATCAGAAGCATATTATATATGGAGGATCACGGATATTATTGGAAGAACCAACGCGCAAGAACTTACTGTAGATATCGCCATCCACGTCGCAGAATTGATAAATCATTCCTTCAGTCAAGTCGGTGCATGCCAACAGGACACCGACCCTGCGTGCCTGGTCCACCAGAGGCGCCGGCAACATCTAGTCGACGTCGCCGTTGGCGATATGGCAGAGGCAGAACTGCGTCGGGGTAGCGATGAACGAGCTTACCCTGTAACAGCACTCGCTCGACGGCGCCGAGACGCTGGAGTTGGTGAGGAAGCTCCCGCACACCGGCACGAACCTCTTCGCCAGAGGCGCCCGGCACGTGACCCGTTCCTCCGGCGACGGCGGCGGCGGCGGGGTCGGGGGTGGGAACAGCGCGTGGCAGATGTCGAGGAGGATCTTGGGGAGGAACGGGAAGTCTGGTGTGAAGAAGAATTTCAGCTGCGCGTGACGAGCTCCCCGCGGCGCAGGTGCCGGCGCGACGACGGCGTGCTTGTCGCCGCTTCAGGGTCGGCTGATCTGATTGCCGCGGATGGCTGCAGGTTGGAGAAGACGACGAGCAAGGCGATCACGACGCACTTGTAGGAGGACGCCATGATGTAGATGATCGAGGCTTTGTTTTGCGTGCTGCGTGTATCAAGTACTCGTACGTAGGATGATCGAGTTTATATAGAGTAGCTAGCGTTCTGTTGAGATTATATGGAACGTAAAAGCATGTAAGTTGTTGGGATTTTTGTGGTGCCGAGGAGGAGGAATGGATCGGATCGAAGGGATTGGATGTGATAATCTGTTGAGGTCGTTGCTTCTTCTATTCTACTCGTTGAGCGTTAGGATCTTATTAGTTGGGATATGCCGCCGAGCTGGAGGCGACGAGGGTGGGAGAAGACATCGGAAGGAGCCCGAAATGTAGGCGTGTGTTTTGCCTGCAGACTGGGTTCCAACTGACGGCGAGATAAGGTATTGGGCCCACACGTGCGGGTGACTCTCACCGTGTCCTTGTTCGACACCATCTGCACGGTTGCGTTCGGGCACGATCCGGGATGCCGAGGCGAGGTCGGAGTTCATGCGCGCAGGACCTCATCGTCGGCAGGTTCCTGGACCGAGTCGATGCGGCTGTACTCGCGGGTGGACCGTCACGTTCAGCCATGGGGAGGCTTGAGGCTACATATGGGGCGATGACTGGGCGCGGAACGGTGGCTTGGCGAGGACGGCGCGTTCCAGCCGGCGAGCCCGTTCCGGTACACCTCGGTATTCCACGCGAGGCCGAGGATGTGCCTGGAAAAGGAGATGGCCTACGTGCAGATCAAGTCCATTGTCGCGAGTGTGTTTGTAGAATTTGTGGTCGACGTCGTCGGGAAGGATGCCAGTGTTCCCGAGCACGTGCTCTCCGTGACGCTCAGAATGAAGCGAGGCTTGCCTATGCAGGTACGGAGAAGGGCGGTGGCTGCAACTGGAAGTACCGAGTTACCAGAGCATCGGTTTCATACTTGAGTATAGAGTTGCTTGGATTTGGCTCATCAAGGAATTTCAATGTTCCTGAGGTTTTCTTATAGAGTAAATTTTACAAAACTACAACTATTTACGCTCTTTATCACAAAACTACAACCTTTAAAGTTCATTTCACAAAATTACAATCATTTCATCGTTAAGTATAAAAAACCTACAACTTTTGTGGCCTGGCCCCACTTGTCAATCACACAAATGCTACATGCTCCGGTCCCACTTGTCATCCATATATGTGCCATGAAAGTTGTAGTTTTCTGAAGTAGACTTTAAAAATTATAGTTTTGTGTAACAAGGGTACAAGTAGTTGTAGCTTTCTGAAATTTACTCGAGATTTAGCAATTGCAATCATAGTTCCCTGGCAGTCGATCACTATGTGATATGTGTGTGTTATTTATAAAACAAAATGTAAATATTTTTAAAATAAAGGCATCTTTAATTTCAAAGTAAATCTAGCAGTAGAACAATGCGCAACTACTATTATGTTGACGTTCGGGCAGCTATGATGAACTAATTTGCATTAAATTTTTTATTTGGATATCGGAAAAAGAAATACTGAGGGAGTAAAGAGATTTAATTCCATACAAAGATATATAGGAGCAATTAGGTCATAACCCACCTCATTAATCTCAACCAAAGATCTTGTGGCGCATAACATTCTTCTTTATTGTCGCTAGATCTAGGACTTCCTCTAAAGGTATGAGAGCCTTCTCTCACACTCACTCTCTATGGGGTAGAGGGGTACATAGATCTGGATATGTTTTGCCACATCCCTTATTGAAGGTAAAGTTCACGGGAAGAAGAAAAGAAGCATGAAAAATAAATCTTGAGAATAGAAGTTGTGATTTGATGATTTTCTTTATCCATTACAATATACGATTTGGGTTTTTTTCTATGCGCTCTCTATGGCCTCCCTCGAATCCCTCTTGATTTTGAAACATAGGCGTACTTTTTATTTGCTTTTATAAACAGTTAACATTTTGTTGGCTGTAAGCTAGATCTGAGCAATTTTTGCGTGGTGCTTGAGCCTGGCAGTATATAAACCCATCCCAACATTATATTAGGCACCGATTATTGTGGCCTGAAGAAATGATGCGCAACACGACTGAAATGGCAGATCATCGATACCTCATCATCTCCATGGCAGTTCGCCTTGCTAGATTTACCATTTGATAAATAATATTGCTCTCGCATAAAAAGAATAGGTGATGGTAAATTAGGTTTTTTTAGGGAACAGTAAATTAGGGTTTTCCCAACCATTCATTAAAATGAAAAATCAAGGCTACACGGGCCACTCCTTTTTTATTTTTCTTCTTATTTGCTCCTTGATTTGAGTGTTCATATCAGTTGTGAGAGACTTTTTTCACAGTTCTAATTTCCCTAATATTTTTTGTGCTAGATTCATTCTCTCTAACTTACGGTCCAGTCCATTTTAGAATGCAAATTGATCCAATATGAGGACCAGAAAAGACAGCCTAGCGCATGTTATGTCCATATTGTTAATTGTGCTTGTGGGATAACCAGCATTTCTTGGTAAGTATAGCATATTTATCTTCCCGTAGATCATATCAATAAATATCTGATGGATATTTATTTGGTATTATCTACTATTGTGACAACCAAAACCCACGGCCCTACTGCTACCTAACCAAGGAGGCTTGTCTCTCGCACTGCCCCAAGAGCAACCCCGTGGGCCCCACCACAACCATCTCCTTCCATAGTGACGCCGAAGGTTGGCTTTCACGTGCAATAATCAACTCTACCACACAATAGAAAGATAGAGGTGCATGATCTTAAGAGTGCAAGGATGCGCAATGCAATATATGTATTAGTTAAATAATTACGATACATACAATATTGGTTTGTTTTTAAGGCATTTTTCCCTCGATCAACGCAGGAGAACCGCGCGTCATTTCATTAATAGGAGAAGAAAAAATCGAATACAGAACACAACAAATAAAAGAAAAAATAGGGGGAATCGCTCCCACCAGAAACTACAAACAAAAACAGAAACAGAAACGGAAGCTGGTATTCACGGAAGCCACAGCGACCCTATTGAAACGCACCCGGGGCTTGCGAACGCGCCAACAGTTCTCGGAGGCCTGAAGCTCCTGCTAAACACCAAACATAGCCTTCTTGAGATACATTCCATGCCACCTGAGTCAAACTAGGAGAAATGCCGTTGAAGACACACTCGCATCGATCTTCCACAACTCCCAGGCTACCAGCGTCACCAAGGAATTAAAACCTTTCTTTAATTCCTTCGGGACGACCTTGACAGCCCGTGACCACCAACCTGAGAAGGTCGTGGAATCAGGCTGAGGGGAGGCTGCTGCAAGATCTAGGATCTGCAGTATAGAACACCATACTTGTCTTGCAAAGGCACGAGAGATCAATATGTGGTTGATATTCTCCTCAGCTTGATCACAGAACAGGCAAGTGGCAGGATGAGGTAGTCCTCTTTTTGCCAACTGGTCTGCTGTCCAGCATCGCTAAAGTATTGCCAGCCACAAGAAGAATTTGCACCTCAAAGGCGCCCAAGACTTCCAGATGCGCTTCCAAGGGGCAAAGCAAACAGCACCGGTGAAGAAAGCTTCACAGGCCGACTTGCTTGAGTAAACACCAGTGTTAGAGAGCTTCCAAATATGGTGGTCATCAATGTCTTGTTGCAGCACCATCCCATCTACCAAGTGCCATATCTGCAAGTATTCCACAATGACTTGCACTGTGAGGGTCCCCGTGATATCTGAGACCCATGTTCGATTAGCCAAGGCTTGAGCCACTGTCTTTTGTTTCCTGACTTTTGGTGGAATAATGGCAAAAGGAGCAGGAGCCAATTCACGAATAGTTTTGCCATCCAGCCACCTATCCAACCAGAACTTAGTAGATTTCCCGTTACTAACCTCCGAGCGCACAGCCATCTCAAGCATGGCACGAGCACATTGTGACACTTGGATATCTAAACCAGCCCATGGCCGAGAACCCTCTGTTTTTTCAAGCCATAGCCATCGGATGTGCAGGGACCAACCCACAGTTCCAAATTGTGCACGCCCAGACCTCCATACTGGAGTGGGTGCTGCACTCGCTGCCATGATACCAAACAATTACCCCCATTTGCCTTGTCTTGGCCTTTCCAAAGATAACCCCTCATGATTTTGTCAATAGCCTTGATAGTCCATTTGGGCAAGTCAAGTACAATCATGTGGTAGATAGGTGATGCGGTGAGCACCACCTTGCCCATCGTGAGTCTCCCAGCCCTATTCATCAACGAAGCCTTCCACCCTAGCAAATAATCAGCTATCTTGTCAACCAAAGGTAGCAGATCTGTTTTAGTAGGCTTGCGAGCTGATAGTGGGAGGCCCAGATAGGTACAAGGAAAGTTCTTGATATCACAAGGCAGCCAGCTAGTAATTATTGCCAAGTCATTTCTATTTTGTTTCTATACATATGGTCAGTTACGCCTACGATGGCTCTATGCCCGATCAGTGGCCGCGGGCTTGTTCCAGCTCTATATGTGACACATCTACTACTGAGTTCGACCCGGTGAAATTCCATTACCGTATAATAAAAAAAAATGGTGCAGTCGTAGATCATCAATAGATATCCGAGTCATAGGCAATGAAGGAATCAGTCAGAAATTCTGTACAATTAACAATGAATCAACCAATCGTTTCAGTGAAGCAACTGACCATTTCAGCTGCCTTCCATCAAGTTTTCCTTCTGGACAAAAAGAGCGATATTGGACACATAAGGTTTGTACTTCTAGTCTAGTGATGGTATAGGGTTGAACTGTTTGCCATAGCACATCTTAATAGTGAGGGATACAGTCAGTAGTTCAGCATGGCCAGTATAACTCAGTATGGTCACTTGGTCAGCAACTATGTACACAAGTATGAGCAAAGTATAAATTATGTCTAAGCTAATATCCTACAGGGAGAAATACCTAGTTCTGAGTGATATGTGCAAGCAGCTCAATTTGCTTACCTGCAAGACAATCCAAGAGTACGATGGTATCTTAGAGAGAAACATAAGCAGGAAGCAAATGTGTCCAGATCAACAGCAGTATAGATGCTTGGATTTGGCTCAGCAAGGCATTTCAATGTTCTTGAGATCTAACAGTTGCAATCATAATTCCCTAGCAATCGATCACTATGTCATATCCCTGTGTTATTATGGGGGCAGCCGGTGCACGTAGCTCCCACTTGCGCAGGGTCCGGGAAAGGGTCTGACCACTTGGGTCTTTTGTACACAGCCTTTCCCTGTATTATTATGGAACAGATGTAAATATTATTAAAATCAAGCCACTTTTACCTTGAAAATAAGTTTAGCAGTAAGAAAATTGTAGGATTGAATTGATAATAAACCACTATTGAGAATTGATGACAAACAGATAATACGGAAACAATAGCATGAGAAGGAGAAAAGTTCCTCATAAAAAAGCTGTCCCAACAGGGCCAAGAAAAAAATTCTCATATATCTCCAGATATTGTATCTATTAACATATAGGCAGTTTATATACGACAACGTTGTATAAAACAATGTTGTTGCTATGTGAGTGATAAGCAGACCACAGTAAAGAGATATCTATAGACTAGCAGAATCAATGAATTAGAGAAATAGCAACGGCTAGAAGACATTGGGCAATTGGACAAGTAAAAAGTTAATAGCTTATACTGTAAATAGTGCATCTCAGTAAATGAAGGAATAGTTCCAAGCTACTAACATAAGACTATTAATTCATATGCAAATATTCTAGAAAATATCTATACATGCTTAAGTTCAAGATTTGGTCTGGAAGGCTGATCAAATATCCATACATTTTACCAGGCATCAAAAGAAAAACAAATGCACACTAGAACTTTAGATTGATTCAAATGGTCACTATCTAAACTATGAGGCAGCATCTGGCAGTACTTTTGCCTTTATGAAACAGACTTTCACTAATAGCAAAATACTAGTTGATATAATATACTTGCAGAATGGAAAACATTATTTGCTGGAAGACCGGGAAATTAAAATTATGCATAAAGCAGCATTACTTTGGTTGTCAGTTGTCATGAAATGTTTGGCAATAAGCAATGAATTTGTGACAAGCATTGTCAAAAGTCAAAACTGAATAAATCTACGAATATCAAGATTAGTACCTCCAGGTAAGAGCTCAACTAAATATATTGTCTTGCTAGTTGGTAATACAGCAACCAGTCTTGTAATTCAGTGCTCAAGGAAATTGCCTCTTAGCAATAGAATAGATTGCTATGTTCCTCTCAGTACCCAGTTTCTGGAGTCAAAATTCAAATCACAGCTAGACCTTTTTCCAAAATCAAGGCAAAGCATAGTTCCGTAGTCAAGAACCAGCAAATCTCTTCTCCAGTTTCTGTATAGACAGAAACTCCTCAGCATATAACTGTATAATCCTCGAGACTTCGCAGCTAACTGTGTCAACGGCATGCTGGTCTAATAACATCTTGCACCTAAAGATTGTCTCAAATTCATTCTTCTGAAATTCATTAGGAAGGATGCTCCCCCAGTTCCTCGGTTTTCCAACAAAACAGAAGCCATAAGGAAGTGAAAGGAAAGTAATAGGGTCTGACGAGTGTCCTTTACTAACCATCTTATCTTTCAAGTCCAGTGCCTTCCCAAGCATATTATGCCTACAGAGGCTGAAGATAATAGCATTGTATGCTGAAATCCTTGGGTCCCATCCATCAGAAACCAATCCCTTGAACACATCTAACAGAGCATTCTTGTCATGCAACTTAACACTGTTGCTACAGTTTGAGTTGATGATCCAGGTCACACTGTTTGTGAGCCCATTAACTAAATAATTTGATGTGACATCATTAGGAGAGCAACGGTTAAGCAACATACGTTCAAAGTATGCAGCAGCTTTGCTTACTTTATCTTTCTTGAATAAACTACCAATTAGGATTGTATAGTGTATAACATTAGGAAGGAGACCTTCAGATTGCATATTTTCAAAAACAAATTCTGCAGCCAATCTTGCAATATCCACTTATTAATGATGAGTATGTAACAACATTTGGTTTGCATCTCCGCTTCATCATATCGCAAAGCAAACTCAGAGCTCCACTTATGTTGCCTTGTTTAGCACAGCCATCAATAAGCGTAGTATATGTAAACTCATCTGGAATGCAGCCAACCTTTTTCATGCTGCTCATGCATAGAATTGCCTCATCCGTCATTCCAAACTGACAATATCCTTTTACCATAGCATTGTAGCCAACAACATCAGGGCAGACTCCCTTTTGTTCCATGAATTCAAATATTTTCTTTACGTCACTAATATTCCCACTCCTGATGAAACCATCAATCAACGTGGTATATACATATTTATCAGGCTGGACATTATGCTCAAGCATCTCTGCAAGAAGGTTCTTAGCTGCGGGAAGCATTTGTTTCTTGCATAAACCACTAATCAATACATTATATATGTTGACATCAGGCATCACCTGTCTCTCCATCATCTTATCCCTGACACTCAGGGCCTCAGTTACCTTCCCAGAAACAACAAGGCCATGAATTAGAGCTCCAAACGTGATGACATCAGGAGTATGCCCTCCTTCCATCATTTCCACGAGAAAATCTGATGCAACCGTCACATCTCCTCCGATGCAGAAGGCATGAATCAAAGGAGTGTAGCTATTTTGATTTGGCTCCAACTCTCTCCTAATGGCCTCTCTAAAAAGTTTCTCAGCCTCATGAGCACGACCTTCTCGGCAAAAAGCTGATATCAAAGTATTAAACGTGACGACATCTGGATCACAACCGCTCGCAAACATTTGCTTCAGAACAACCATTGCCTGCGATGCTGAGTGGCGTTTGCACACAGCATCAATGACAGTGTTGTAAATCTGCACATTGGGGGACAATCCTCTCACCTTCATCTCGCCAAGCAAACCCCCAATCCTCTCCAAATCACCTTTCTGCCCGAGCCAGGTAATGATAACTCCATATGTCACCTCGGTCGGCAAGAATCCCTTCATCTCCATATCACCCAACAGCAACATTCCCCTCCGAATTTCCCCGCGCTGGCAATACCCATCGATCAGTACATTGTAGAACACGGGATGCGGAATGCACCTCGCTCCCCACCTAGCCTCAATCAGCTTCCTCCCTTCCTCCACCCGCCCTTCCAAGCACATCCCTCGCAACATCACGCAGGTGCTGTAGTCATCCGCGCCGCCCTCCTCGGCAAGCATTTCGTCGTACAGCTTCCGGGCGTCCTCCCAGCGCCGGCGCTGCACGAGGAGCCTGAGGAGGCGGTTGCAGTCTGCCGCCCTGGGAAGAGCGCCGTACAGCTCCCTAGCGCGCTGGCACATCTCGGCGGCCTTCCCGTCCATTCCGGCGTCGGCGTAGGCGGCTGCGAGCTCGCCGAGGCAAGCGAGCGTTGGCGCGGCCGGCACGACGCCGTCGCCCGCGCGGGACGACATGGACTGGAGCGTGGCCTCCGCGGCGTCGAAGCGGCCGGCGCGGGCGAGGAAGCGGAGCAGCGCGGAGTGGGCGAGAGGGGTGGCGGCGGGGCCTGGGAGCGAGTCATGGTGGTGGGTCTGGGACCAGGCGAGGAGCGCGAGCGCGAGGTCGGGGTCGGCGAGGGAGGAGACGGCGGCGGTGAGGCGCGCGTCCGAGAGCGTGGAGGGTAGGAGCGTGGCCAGGCCGGGTTAGTGGAGCGGGTTGTGAGGATGTGCTCGACGGAGGCCGCGAGGGCCGGGGTGATCGGAGGTGAGCTCGGGTTGCGGCGGCGGCGCGGGAGCGGGGTGATACGGGGCAGGAGCCTTCTTGACATCAAATCAAACGATGCGGTGGGCGGCGGCAAGCGGAACGCTTAATGCAGCATCCAAACCGTCAAGTGCGAAGAACTGGAACAGAGGCGCCAATTTCAAGTCTGTCTCTTTAACCACTCGGACATATCAAGCTTCTAGTCTTCTTTTTGAAATATGCTCCTTTCGTCCCAGAATATATATCATTTTACGATTTATCAAAGTCGATATAACTCAAGTTTTTCGCATCTCGAGAAAAAACGTAAGAAATGTCTGAGCTAAGATTGATCACAGATTGAGCAACATGATTAATTTACCGTGGAGTAGAACAATGTCAATAATAAACGCGGTGAGTTTTCTTTTACGAGATGAATAACTAGGACGGCTGATGAATTTTTTCTTCCACTCGAAATAATTTGGGAACCGGAAAGAGCGTACATGGAAACAACAGATTGTCCGAGAACAGAGCCGAGCGCTCTCCCAGTTTAGTATATAGATGAGGGATACTCTTTCCAATTCAGGAGGTGTTTGTTTATTATTATGAGACAATAACTCACCATTTGAGTTAACCATGCTCACACAAGGACGGTGAATGTGCTTGGTGCAGCAAAGGCGAGTAAAACTACAGTACAATCACAACAAACACATGGACATGTATGGAAATCACGTAGTCTGATTACATACCAACATGGTCTAACGTTATGACAGTTATTTTCTGTAGTAGCCGTACACATACTTCATGGCTTTAGTTCTTACAACCCAATCGAAATAAGTTTTAATGCTGAAACTGAACATGCGAAATTTAGGAGTGCAGCTCTGACTGAACAAGACAATCCTATATGAATAGGCGCTAGATCCTGAATCTGTCAAGCATATCTTCAATAGTTATGTTTTCCTAAAAAAGGCACAAGGGCAAACATAAATAAAATAAGTGAAGAAAAAGCTGGGAGCCAAAGTTGAAGCTTACATCGTCTTCAATGATCAGCCATTCTTTCAATATTAGTTTGATTGTTTCAGTGGAAATAGCGAGTGAAATCTGCTCAAGCCCGCAAGCAATCACGCCAAAAACGCCGCTACTGCAGATAACAGGACCTCCCGAGAAACCTCCTTCGGTTGTACAACTTGTAGGAACAACTTCTTTCACAATATCAGATTGTTGAGATACCAGAGTTTGTCCACTACGAAATAAAAAAGACATGATGTTGATATAAGTTAGTTGGCAACAAAGTGTAGACTAATAAGGTCCTGTTTGGTTACTTTTGCTTATTTTTAGCACGTGTCACATCGAATGTTTAGATACTAATTAGGAGTATTAAACGTAGACTATTTACAAAACTCATTACATAAGTGGAGGCTAAACGGCGAGACGAATCTATTAAGCCTAATTAAGCCTAATTAATCCATCATTAGCAAATATTTACTGTAGCAACACATTGTCAAATCATGGACTAATTAGGCTTAATAGATTCGTCTCGCCGTTTAGCCTCCACTTATGTAATGGGTTTTGTAAATAGTCTACGTTTAATACTTCTAATTAGTATCTAAACATTCGATTTGACGTGTGCTAAAAATAAGCAGGAGAAATCAAACCAGGCCTAAAGAAACATACCTAATGGCACACGTCCCAACTGGTAAGTCATCTCAAGCAACAAACTTAGCCAATCCAGTCACTTTAATTATAGTCAAGTTAACAAATGAATGCTTTTTTAAGTGACCTTATTCCAGACTTCTCCTCACCCATTCCCCTAAAAAATATCTTCCTTCTCCTCACCTATTCCCTAAAAAATATCTTCCTTCTCCTCAACCATTCCCTAAAAAAATATCTTCCTTTTTTATATCAAAGCCAAGGCTTTTGGATCCATGAAGCACATGCTCGCAAGTGAAAACAAGAGCTTTGCCACCTCTTGATTTGATGATAAAATCGAAGCCATACCTATCAAGTACAATACCATCAGTTCATTTTTTCTCAACCAAGACTGTCACAACACTCTTTCTTGCACCCATTGCTTTCGCTAGAGTGGCAGGATCAGGATATGTATCCATTGTTAATGAACTGCAAAGGGAAAATAGTGATGATAAATGTGCGTTGACATTTGTTTTCAGAAAATTTAGTTAACCTATAAAAAAACTCAAACTCAAATGACACTCAAACAACAGAAAAAGAGTCGTATGGAGATGCGCATATATATGAAACTTCAGCAAAAATTAAAGGGCAGCAAATGAGGATTTGAATAGCATGCAAGAAACTTGAGAAAGACTGATACAATTAGATATTAGTTAACCAAAATAGATAAACGGATCATATCTACTAGCCAGCTTGTGATGCTTGTCCATAACAGCTATAGCTATAAGCTGCAGCAGAGCAGAGGAGCTGAACCCTCGGACAAGTGAGGAATTCTATGGTTCACTGTTTGAAAAAGACAATTATATAAAAAGATGATTAACTTCAACTATGATGTCTTCACATCACACAAATTACGAAGATGTTAATTCGAATTGACAATGTTGAATATCAATTTTATTCATATTAAATATGAATATGAATAGGAAAAACCCACTATTTGATATATCAACATCCCTGTGAGTACCGAATTTCATACAACAAAAAAGCAGTCAATCAAATGAGACTCACTTCATTTTTCATTGGGTTCAAAGCTTACTGAGATTCTTCAAACCTATTCCATGATGAGGAGAGGAACCTACATAAAGAAAAATAACTTTAATAAATGCAATCTCAAATACCTAACATACATGCAATACAAAAAAAGAGTAGCAAAAAAAATACTTACAGGCTATTCATGTCGCAGTTGTTCAATACAAATAAAATAAAAGGTGGCACATATATTTCTAAATGATATCCAATCATTATACCACTGACAGCTATATCCTGGTCCTACATAACACAAAAATGAATCAATACATGCTATTTGATACAGGCATGTGAGATTCCATAATGAGATATAATACAAAGTGTTTCCAGGATGAGATAGGAGAACAGGATCAGTATGATAGTGAAGTAAGAATGTAACATAACTGCGACACATACAAAACAAATTGGGCCATGAAAAAGCTTAACAAAGAGTGAACTGAAAAGCATGATACACTTGGATAATAGTCCTCCCTAACTTCCGATTCTCTGAGACCAAAAACTACCTCTCAACTCTCAAGTCTCAATCAGGCCCCTCGTCCCCACCAAATCAGCCAGCCTTTTTTGCTAGAGTGAAGTAGTTTGACAGACTCACAAATTTGTGCATGTAGTGCCAAGCATTTCATTAGCTGCCTACCCATCCTGTTTCCAATTATCTTACCCTGGCATCAAACTTCACAAAGTCTTCATGAATTGTAAGGATGTTCGCATTACACATGTTTATTTTCCCTAATGATTAATTGAAATAAACGACAAGCAAATGATGTGTTTTTGATGCCATTATCTGAAATCCCAAGATTATCATCTTATCAAGTGATGATTGGAAACAAAGTGGATGCAAAAGGTACTACTCCTGTCAAATACTTGCGTTGTTGACTTTTTACAGTCTTCGAGGTACCATGTTGTATAAGAATATGTAATATCTAATAAATGTATGTTTACCCTGACAAACCTACACGTGATTTCTATGTTTCTAAAATCTAAAGAAAGTATTTTGAGAGCTATCAGTGGTCGAAGTTTTAAAAGTTTGACCAGGACTTGGTTAAAGCGTCATATTTATGAGCAGAGGGAGTATAACATTAGCTAGTTGCTTATGCTGCAAAAATGGAGATTGGAGAAGCCTTCTCCTACATGGCTGACCTTATGTTGCAGTATTTACCGCACTTTCCAACATTGGTGGAGCAACAGCAGCAGGACAACTGACGGCTAGGCTTGACAGTAGTGAGATCACTCACTTTAATTAGTAGGCTATTATCCTAGATAAATCTTATCTGCTCAGAACACTTTACAAGCATACTCATTCTTATTAGGACACCGTTCATCATATGGTTTCAAAAGTACATGCATGCTAAAGCATCACATTGTCTTGGATCCTGCTTAACAAGAACATAAAGGGCTATGCTGCCATATCCATTCAAACTGGTGTGCTCTATTTAACAATAATAGCCTAGGAGGACTATGATTTACCAATTTTGTCATGTGAAATCTTGCAAGGCTTGTGGGTAGAGGGAATACAAGAAACTAAAACAAAATATTAAATGAAAACATGGACGTACCGGTTTGTCCATACGCATATGCTGAATAAAATTTCTAAGGAAATTCAAGAAATACCAGTAGCCAGGCTCATAAGCTGCTGAAGTAACAAGGTAGTATATATCTCTAAAGGGCTTGCACAAGTTTTTTGCATGGTCTATCCAATCAACCATTTTAGCTGTTTTATCTTGCAATGGCAAGAACTCAGCATTATGGTGACGCAGATTGTCACAACTGATAAAAAGATCGCCAATGAAGGTGGTCATTGCTAATGGGGACATAAATGCCGGATGAGAACCCAAAAATTTCTGGAAATTCTCAAGCTTTACTGACTCTCTTTGTGGATGAGGTACTTCTGCACAATCTTGCTGAAATTGCAGAAAATAATAGGGAAGCACTTTCTTCTTTTCAATTTTACCAGAATCTGAATTGGTTTCTTCACTCTCGTGCATATAGTATGGGAACAGAATTTCAAAGAATTTCTTGAAGTCCTCCTTCATGCCGTCCTTGGATATATTGTACTCTGGCACTTTTGTTATGGTAAATTCTCTGCCATCACTTCGAACTTTCATATCACTGTCCTTCCAATCTCCTTGCCAGCAAAGGCCTTTCTTGTGCATATCAATTATATATCTTAGGTATCCTCTTGCCATCCTCCGTCCAAGTTCACTTGTACATTTGGCAACAGTCTTCATATAAATCTCATGAAATTCTGTCAAGGCACTACGGTTTTCTTCAGCGAAATCAACAAAAGATCGGTAGCTGTATGCAAAAGAAGATTGCAATCAGAATAATTCTACAACAACAGCATAACCTTTTAGTCCCAAGCAAGTTGGGTAGGCTAAAGGTGAAACATAACTTGATCCAACAAGGAAAGAAGACAGGAAAACAATTTATATAAATATATAAAAGGATCAGAATGCTTTTTATATTACACAAAAGAAGAAAATAAAGAACAAACCTACCTAATAGGCCTGCCATGGATTTTAAGTACAGCTTCCTCAGCCATCTTTACCTCAACAGCATGTGCTACCAGATATTTGACAAGTGAACCTCTTAAATCTTCCAAAACACTGGAAAATAAAATGTAAAAGAACTCAAGCTTTAATACTGCAAGTTTCATGGAATCTAAAATAGCATTAAAGCGAAAGTGTAGTACCTATCATAATGATCACGAATAACTATAGCAAGTTCTTCACAGTCATGGTGAATGTCATTGTAGTGGATGGACATCTCATAAAGATTCCGAATCTTCATCGCTTTTATTTCTGCTTCAAAATAGGGCGTTGCACTCTTTCCATAATAATTGAAGCTGGAGAATGAAATGTACAAGGAATCAACTAACAAAAAATCACATGTTCAAGGAATCAACTCACAAAGAATCAAAAGAATAGAACACAATGAATGTGCTTACTCAGTGAGGAACTTCAGAAATCTTCCAGCAACCCACTTAGTATCATAAGAGAGAATCACAGTATTTTCTTCTTCTTGATGTGCTGTGGCTGCAGCAGTACTGTCCGGGATAACCTCAGCTTTTTGATCTTGTTGAAGGGGTGCGGCTCCAGGAGTACCATCTTGGGTAACCTCAATATTCTGCTCTTGTTGAGGTGGTATGGTTTCAGGAGCACTGTCTGGGATAACCACAGTATTCTGCTCATGTTGAAGTGGTGAGACTCCTGGAGTAACATCTTGGATAACCTCAACATCCTGCTCTTGTTGAGGTGGTATTGTTTCATGAGCACTGTCTGTGATAACCACAATGTTCTGCTGCTTTTGAAGTGATGTGGCTTCAGGAGTACCATCAACCTGATTAGCTTTGCTCCTTAGCTTGTGTTTCGCCTTTTTCTTGGCTTTTCTGAAAGGAAGTCAAATAGTAATACTTTTGAGTTTTTTTTCTATTTTAAAGAAGAGTTGAATATCAATACAGTAAACTGTAAATGTATTTACCTTTCTTTGTTGAGCTTTTCCTTTTCAAGAATCTTTAAAAGCTCATCCTCGTGTTTACTTGCTTCTGCCGCCTTTTTGGCAAGGTTTTCTAAGGGTTTTTCAGATGCCCTCTCATATCTTCGAATTCTACACTGATACCGATTTTGAAGATAAAGTGCCCTCACCTGTTGTCATTTTGTTTATAATCAGATAAGAAAACAGAAGCAAGAAAATTTAGAGCAGCCAAACTCACTTTATCCTCATCTTCATCCTTGATAGGACGGAAATTGCCAGTCACAAAGAAATTGTCTCCGTGCACCTAAATGTTGTTGATTGGCAAAGAAAAAACTAAAAAACAAAATCGCATCATCTCAGAAGAAAGAAGTTGTGGAATTGCATGACTCACATCATCCAATATTTGCCATTGAGCACTAGGATGGATGGTCCTCAGATCAAAGTCTGTCTGCAAAGTATGCAATGTGTCCTCGTGCTAAAAAAAGAATGAACAACATAATAAGCAATGAACATATGAACAGCTCTTGACGATCATCAATAGTTTAATAGAAACTAGAAAGGAGAAGAGGATATACCACGTGAATTAGAAGAAAATGTCCATTCCTGTATAAAACTGCCAGTTCCTGCTTTTCTTGAAGCATGTGGTCACACAGGCATGATACTCTACAAATTTTGGGGAAAAAAAGGTCCCAACATTAGGAACTAATGTCAACAATTTAAGTTTTCTTAAGCTTAAATGTACATAATAAACCCATCCATACCCATATGATGTCAGTTGTGCCTTCATATTCTCCGTAGAGTCTTTAATCAGCTTGCCTACAAATAATATCAATAGTATACATCACATAGCAATAATGATGGGATTTAAAATGCCAAATAATCTGAGAGAAAACATCTCACTTCTAATGTCATGGCTGGACTCTTGAGCGTCCTCATCGGTGGTGTTTCTCACAACCTCAACTTCGGATGTTAATGATGCAGTACACTCTGCAGAACTTTCTTTCTGAATAGACTCCATTAATTTGCGGAAAATACCCGGATCAAACAGATCAAGTACTCTCGCGGCAATGTCATGGCTGGACTCTTGAGCATCCTCATTGGTGTTGTTTCTCACAACCTCAACTTTGGTTGTTAATGATGCAGTACACTCTGCAGAATTTTCTTTCTGAATAGACTCCATTGATTTGCGGGGAATATCCAGATCAATCAGATCAAGTACACTCGCAGTTTTGGAGTCCTAACACAGAGTAAGAACAATGTTGATACCCAATTGCAGAGGCAGCATTGATCTTAACACACAAAACTCAAACAAACATACCTCATTGTCTATCCAGCTATGAAGGAGAGGAATACCAAGACATTCCATCAAACTCAGTTCAGGGGTCTTATCAAAGTGGCTCATGCTGCAATTATGATATTGCAAAACATAACAATATAATTAATTAACTACAACACTAGGCATGCACAGACACAACTAGTGATTAGCAAACAGTAACCTTAACACACCTGTTGAAATGTGGATTGATAAAGAGTCCATTTGCAAAGTTTGGTAATGCTGCCAGAAGCTCCGCCTTAACCTCAGAAATCTTCACTTTGTCATGTTTGAATTTCCTTCCAAGTTCAAGGTTCAGATAGATGGTGACTAAATTGAAAAGATGTTGTTGGGATACATATCCATTACTGTTAGGCCTGATATTGGCACCTCGGCTCAGAATGAGAAAATTAGCCACAGCAATGAGAGGACAAGCAGGTCCATTTTTTGCTTGGCATACAATGTATCTGTTGCGGCCACCATAACTGATCTCCACTAACTTGTAGAGAAACATGATCACGTTCTGATGGTGGACGTGACAGCTACAAAATCATATCGTTCAACGTAAATGCAACAAATTTGACAAAATCAGATATTATAGCAATCCAACGAAATTGGTAGTAACAGTTGTATATACCCACAAGTAGAACATCTAGAAACACATCATCAAATGCAAGAAAGGAGGTAAAAAAGTACGATGAAAACCTGCCGCCTTCCCCGACGGGCGCCAGTCACTAGGCAGGGCGGAAGCCGGCGCGTGCACCCACTTCCCCCTTCTTCATCGCGGCTCGCGTCCGCTCCCTCCGGTGGCGCCGCTCGCGGTCGCTCTCAGCTTCCTGCTGGGGTCTGGGGAGAATGCAGGGGCGGCGGGTAGGGTTTAGCCTTGGGTTAGGGTGGGGACGGACCGGCGGCGTACGCGAAAAGCTCGAAGCGGACTAGAGTTTGGTGGCGGTGGCGGTCCGGTCAGGTGACAAGAGCGGGACCGACAAGCGCCATGGTGGCGACGGAGTGAGGCGGCGGCGGCGGCGCGGGAGTCGCGACGAGGGACAGCTAGCGAAGGCAACGCGTGGGTTTTCCACTTTTTCGGAGGAAGAGGGTTTGAATCTCTGATGAAAAGGAAATTTGATGATCTGCCTCTTTTGCCCCCAATCCCAACTCCCAATCCCAAGTCTAGTACGTACAGCAGTACCCGTTTATTAGGGCCTGTTTAGATGTGTTAAACTGGAATGTAAATGAACAGAGAATTTTGGAAAAAGAACTGTCTTGTTTCATTGATCTCTTGAATATATACATGTGAAGGGGTGTCACGAAGGGACACGACTGTTCCCAAAGGGCATGCCCTTTGGGAGAAAACTAACTGTCTAATCCTATTCACTAAACTTGTACTTGATGGATCAGATCACTTCGTGAAGAGGCGTCGGTTAGACGCACTGTTTGTAACACTCCCCCTTGATCGAATTTTCTTTGAGATCAATGTAGTTGTATCTTGGATTCCTCCAGAAAAATCCTGTGGGAAAAATCCGAGGAATATGTATGTACAAATACGCTATAAAAACTTCTTTAAACCTTATAGGAAAATAAGGAGAAAATAGCATATATGAGTGTGATTAAATAAATCACTATGTTATTGGTATCCCCTTAAAAATCCAGTGAGAAAAATATTGGAGATACGACATATAGATTACCCCAAAACATTTCAGGAAATATATGAGGAGCAATATAAATTGATATGTTGCTAAAACTCCTGTAAAAACCTAGTGGGAAAATTAGGAGAAAATATGACAACATATTATTGGCATTGCCTCTTGATAACTCACATGAAAAACCTTTTAAGGGAAAAACTATGGATGAGTTGTGAGGGCAATATGTATCTTTGATATTTTCCAAAAAAAAACCTAGTGGGGAAAATAGGAAATATGACACGTGCTTATGTTAATATTACCTCATTAAAAACTTTAACAAGAAACCTTATGAGTAAAACTTGTGAAAGAAAAGAGTTTAATATGATGTTGGTACACGTTAATATTTAGGAGATATCTACCCCTGATTCTGGCAAATCTTGAAGTCTCTACATACCAATTCCATGTACCAAATTTTGAAATACAGAAGGTAAGGACTTAGTAAATAGATCAGCAAGATTATCACATGATTTGATTTGCAAGATGTTTATTTCCCCGCTTTCTTGTAATTCATCGGGATAAAGCAGTTTAGGAACATAATGCTTAGTGATATTGCTCTTTATGTAACCTGTTTGCATCTGTGTAACACAAGTGGAATTATCTTCATAGATAATTGTAGGTGATTCAATTGAACCAATACCACATGACTGTTGTATGTGGTTAATCATTCTGCGAAGCCATACACATTCTCGTAATGCCTCGTATAGAGCAATAATTTTAGAATGATTAGTAGAGGTCGTTGTCATAGTCTGCTTAGAAAACTTCCATGAAATAGCCGTACCTCCATGTGTTGGCGCTGAAAATCGGCCGATGACCCTCAGCGTCGGACACACGACCTAGGAGAATCTGCTTAACTCCTGTTCGGGTTATTGCCCTGGTGCGGTTCGCACGGCGTGCTAGTCAATCTGACCTGTTGATTGATAAGGGAAGAAAAGTATTAAATTCCAGGGATTTCGATCGGCTAAAGTTTCGATCTGTCTTGAAAAGCGTATCAGCAAATCGGCCGATTTATTGTAGAGATGACAGGCTATAAACAGCTGATAACCACGTAGCAATTGTAAAGAAAATTACTAGAGCAACCTAAACAACACTACAAAGGCAACACTTCGAACAAATCTAATCGGCTATATGATAATAAAAAAATAATAATGAAAAGTTGACAGTTCATGTCTCAAGCTGGATAACTGTGATAAAACTAAAACAACAGGTAAAACCTATAATTCTAGTTAATATCGATAACTGGTGAATAAATCTAAACGAAACAACAGCGATGCACCCAAAGTTAAAACTTAGATATTACTCGATAAGCGGAACTTACCAATCGGCTGGAGATCGTGTCGATGCAGCCCCGCCAACTCGTACGAACTCATGAAAAGAAAAGGTTTTGGCGAAGTCGCCGACTTGAAAGTAAAGTATGGGAAAAAAGTAGATTTATTGTATTGATTGATGTTGTTGTTTACAAGCCTCACGAGGCAGCTATTGATACCCTTTTTACAACCAATTTCTTAACCGACTAGGATCTATCTCTAATTTTAAACGACAACAAATATTTAGAAACACAACTTGTATCGGAGTTGGTTACTATCTCCCCACGGGCCAATTCCCTTCTTCAGCTGATCTTCATCTGGCCCACCTCAGGCCCATACCGGCCAAACCATCTTGACTCCCAATCGGCCAGCCTCTATCAACTCCTTTTGTCTACTGATGTGAGGTTACGCAACTTATTGTTGCACTTGATCATGGAAAATCATACTCTCCTCCGCATACTGACACGAGGTTGCGCAACTTGTTGTTGCACTTGATCATGGAAAATCACTCTCCTCCGTGTACTGACGCGAGGTTGCGCAACTTGTTGTTGCACTTAATCATGGAAAATCATACTCTCCTCCGCATACTGACGCGAGGTGACGCAACTTGTTGTTGCACTTGATCATGGAAAATCATACTCTCCTCCGCGTACTGACGCGAGGTTACGCAACTTGTTGTTGATGCGATTCATGCATAAAAGTAATGCGTCCTGCATTGTGATGATTCGATGCATGCTTTGATGCATATGAATGAAATGTTTTGTATGTGCGAGGGTATAAGTCATAGGTATACATGGGTACAACTTACAATGGTGAGAATCTGCATGTTAGGGAAAGGAAACATCAATATATGAGTTGTAACCTGCAGGACTAAGGTCCGTGAGATAGTTATAATACAAGTAAGCAGATAAGTCGACAAAAGTTTGCTCGTGTTCAAGCTTTTGTGGACTTACTTCAAGCATCAAGCTCTAGTCGATATCGCAACTCTTGGTTGCTTCGACTATCAATTTGAACTTAGTCTCAAGGGGAACAAGACATTGCATTGAAAATGAGCTCCGAAGCCGCCGCCGAAGCGTTCATTTTGAGCATGTGTTATCATTTTTCACGTACCAGCTTCGATCACTTGACTGAAAAAATCGCCACCAAGAGGCGGACGAAACCTTCAACAGGATTGACCAGCGTAGATCTCTAGCTTCGCTTTGCTCGTTGCATGGATTCTTGCCTCGAGGGTAAAGCTTTTGCTGCGAAGGTAGAGCTTGCTGTGATGTAGAGCCTGCTGTGAGGTAAGGTTCTTGAAGACCTGCTTGTTGCGAGGTTAGCTGTAGAGCTTGCTGCGAGGGTAACCCTCTTGTTGCATTTCTGCGAGAGAGGCCTTTTTAAGAGTCATATATTACGATGGAACGGTTGTCCTAGGAGGCCCGCCAGTTTGACATAGCAAATAGCCGAAAACACCCCACCCATGAGAAACAACAATCTTTCTTAATCATAGCTTCGAAATGCATACATATATTTTCATCTCCAATTTACCATATTACATTAGCAACATCTTTATTCTAAAATTATCCAGCAACACACACAAGTGATGTTCAGATCCACATGTGTGCTTCATCTCCAGGAACGGCGCTACCTCCAGACTCCGCTTCCGTAGCAATGCACCGGCAAACCTATAAAAAAAAGTAAATAGTAGTGAATGAGAATTATATATATGATTAAACACTGGTACCAATAGGATTAAGAAACATCCACACGAGATTCAGACTTAAGATGTTTCCAAGACCAACAGGCTATTTAGCATCATGTCAAATGATAGCAGATGGAGAGATCATCCATTATTAGAGAAAAACGACATGGATCCACCACACCAGCATATCAAGCATTAGCACACTATATAATTTCCCCCCTCTTCAGCTAAGCTTATCTCAGTCCAAATGCTGAGAAACTTTAATGTCCATGTTTGATCAAAGGAATATGTTTTTCTATAACACTCATTGATCATAAAACCAAACCCTCGATTCTCTTCCATGCTGTACTCCAGTCGGTAATAGAATCACACAATTATACAACTTTGGGTAAAACCATGTAGGAATTCCCAGTTACCATATACTAGTAGTAATAATACAAATTGAACTGCTAGGTTAATCAAATCATATCCAAAGAGAGGTTAACAAAAATCTCCACATACTTGTGGTTAGCTCTGGAATATTGTTCCCTTGTCTACCGACCAAGGCACTACTCAAAATCTCATGAGTTCTTTGCACATACAACAAACTGGTACACCGTTGAAATAGGCGTTTGGTCTCATGATCTGCAGGCAGAAGGCATCCCCCTACTTGTGTTCATATGGATACCGAAAGAAACTAGTGCAGTTGACCAAACAAAATCAATAATCAGAGGACTAGTTCGTGGGAGCGGGAAACAAAATCCATAATCCCCATTTCATGCGAATGGTAATCAACCACATGTAAAGAAACAACAATGATAATAAAGAAACTAAAAACAGCTAGCAACAGTTTCATTAAAAAAAAGAAGATGATTACCTGGTACCAAATCCGCCTCCCATGCTCGGGGTCCGGGTAGGGGGCGGCGGCTTGGCACCTGGCGCTCAGCTCTTGGTCCACCATCTCCGGGTAGCAGCTTTGGCGTACCTCCTCGTTGGTTAGGTCACCGAATTGGTTGATGTCGTACGCGTTTTGCCCGGCGGCGGCGGCGGCGTTGAGCCAGACGACGGCGCGGCGGTTGCCCTTGAACAACCGGTACCGGCATTCCTCCTCACCGACGTCTCTGTAGGTCTTGCCGTACTTGGCCTTCCACCCCACGAACATCCGGCGGGTCTCCTGCTCGTACGATCCCTCCCCCTTCTCGACCCCGTGCCCGCGGTAGATCTCCTCATTGGAGCGGGCGGCGAGACCGTTGAGGCCAGATGTGGTCACCCCGGCAGCCCTGGCCCAGGCGACGCGGTAGCGGCTCTCCTTGAACACCGCGTAGCGGCACTCCTCTTCGCCGGCGTATTTATAGGTCTTCTTGAACCTGGCCTTCCACTCCATGAACATCCGGCGGCTCTCCTGCTCGTACGTGTCCGCGTCCGGCGGCAACACCAGCAGCATAGGCAGCGACACCAGCAGCGCCGCCGCCGCCGCCGCGAGAGCAACCGCGCAGCCCCGCCCCATCCTGTTCCTGTCGACGACGGTGGGCCGGTAGGGTGATGGGGTAGACCAGGGGGTGTTTGGATACGAGGTACTTGCAGTGTCACATCGGATGTTCGGATGCTAATTAGAAGGACTAAATATGAGCTAATTACAAAACTAATTGCATAGATGGAATCTAATTCGTGAGACGAATCTATTAAAGCTAATTAATTCATCATTAGCAAATGGTTACTGTAGCACCATATTGTCAAATCATGGACTAATTACATTTAATAGATTCGTCTCGCAAATTAGACTCCATCTGTGCAATTAGTTTTATAATTAGACTATGTTTAATACTCCTAATTAGTATCCAAACATCCAATGTGACAGGTGCTAAAGTTTAGCCTGGTGTTCCCAAACACCCCCTAGATCACTGGTGGTGGGCTGCGGGCCTCGACACTAAACGGGCTGGGCTTTGTGCTTTGTTGCACCGCGATGCTGAGAGGGCTGGCGTCGTCCGCGCGCCGCCTCAACGGCCCCCACCCCGCGCGCCCGGCCCGCCGCCGTGGGCGGAGCGGCAGCCCATCGTGTCCGTCGACCTCGACTGCAGCCGCCGCAGGGCCCGCGTCGAGATGGACGGCGTCGGCGCCTCGTCGCTCCCCGGGCGGCACCGCCTCCACGTGGAGGGCACCCGGTGGCAGTGAGACTGGAAGGTGTTGGAGGCCACCGCGCGTGCTCGCGTTGCCCCACGCCGACGCACGAACCATCGACGACGTGCTCAATTGTTGGGCTGGCCGCTTCACCCGCCGCAATTTCTCGCTCCTCATCCGTGTATGCCCACGGGTAAGCCGGGCGGATAGGGTGGGTGGATATACGGAGGGATTTTTTTACAAAATTATCGAGCCCTGTTCCATGGATCGCGGGTTGATTCTAGGAAAGTTGAGGAGTTCTTTTTTGCAAAACAACCACGACGGTTGGAAGAAACATCATCTCTTTAATATTAGGTATAGATTTAAAATGGCCATCTTTATGAATAGAATTTTCATATGTGTGTTCAAAGTATATTTTGGAATGGTTTCGCACAGGTTCCTGTCGGTGACCGGCTGGCAATTGGTACCTACCCATCGATTTGAACCAGGTAACAACATTGTAGATATCCATCATGAAATGCTATACTAAAAAATTTGGTATTGGTTACACTGTTCCAGCTGGTCAGAGTACCTAGCAGCACTCCTCAGATCCTGGGTTCAACTCTCTGTGGGAGCGAATCTCAGGTTGAGGTTAAAAATTCCCTCATCCGTCCCATTTCCAAAGCACTGTGGGACACCAGCCCAATTCTCACTTAAGCAACACAAACACACCGTGTAAGGGTGGGGTGGGGGTTCGGAGGTTTTCTCGGTCTGGTGAGAAGGTCTTCTTCTTATTTGGAATGTTATGGGGGCAGTCTTAACCCCTGCATGTCAAGTTTTATCTTCCACCATTGTATTAGAACAGCAGAGGCATGAAAGACATAGGACGTACCACTGGTAATGGAACATCAGCTTGAGCAAGAAGCATATTGTTCAGTTCACATGGGTATACTATACACTCTTGTCTCTTCATGTTATTTGTCTATGAGTTACTGTATTTATTTACTCTGGTTCGCCCGATTTCATGGAACCTCATAAAGCCTTGTTTGGATACATGTGTATCTACTTCAATTCACATGTGTTGGAGTGAAATGGAATAGAACTTAGTTTAATTCCACTCCAATTCATTTCAACACATATGGATTGAAATGAATACATGTGCATCTAAGCAAAGCCTAAATATTTGAATGCACCGTCTTAGGAAAAAGAAAGTTTTATTACTGAGCTTAGGAAGGAGCTACAAATTTTTTAACACTTTTTGTAAACTAATTTTAAATGTAACATTGTTTTATTTTTTTCCCCCAAAACTAACACTTTTGGCCGCGTCTATTGCCATGGCGCGGCGAAATGCCTGTGCCGCGCCATGCATGGTGGCGCGGCGGGAGGATGATGTGGCGTGGTCGTGGCGCGGTAAGGTCCAGTAAAAGCCCGCGACGTCCCCACTGCGCCCGCCCTCGCCCTCGACCCCAGCGCACGCCGCCACCGCCTGCACCACCGCCATTGGCTCCGCCCAGCGCCGCCGCCGCCCGGCAGCCGACCGCCAATCGCTGCCGCCCGGCGAGGCCTCCAGCGGCCATCTCCTTCAGCTTGGGTGACCCCAAAAGGTCCCCGCTCATATCAAGGTAGCTCCCTCTCTCGATTTCTTATTATTATGAATGTTATTTTAGTTAGGGTTAGTGATTTAGTATAGTTAGGTTAGTGAATTTGTTTATTTACGTAGGTAGTTTTTAGGGTTTAGGTTGTGTGTTGTAGTATAGTTAAGGTTTGGTTAGGTAGTTAGGGTTTAGGTTACTGTTAGTTAGGACTTTGGGTTTAGGGATTGATTAGGTATTTATTATTTAGTTAGTTTATAGTACTAAAGGTTATCAGTAGAGATACTAGTTTTCAAGTGCCGATGCTTAGTAGTGCATGATACGATGATTTGGATGACTTGATAAAGTTTCGTCAAATGCTTTTGTAGATGGATTGTTGTGTTCGAGTTTTTTATGGAGGAAGTGTTAGGAAAGAAGATGGTACGTTTCAGGATATGGAAGAAGAATTGGAATGGTTTGATGAACCTCCTAGCTTCAATGACGTTTGTGTCCGTTTGAATGCAAAGTTTGGTGGTGATTTCACACTGAAAGGGAGGTTTGATAGTGGGAAGACTAGGGCACACTATGTGCTGATGCCCTTGCGCGACCCTGCTCACTAGTCCCGCTACAATAGGGTGCTCCAAGGTTTCAATGTGCCCATGCCTGAGGTGGTGGTGGAGAATGGGTACAGGATGCATGGTGATCATTAAGGGCCGTCCAATGACGGTTTTGGAGGCAATGAACAAGATTTGTGGGTAGAAGGGGAACCAACTCAGGGTAACATGGATTTGGAGGATCAGTTGACATAGCAGCAGCTTCATTCAACCCCAGTAGGATGTATAAATAATGACTTCGATGTGAACGAGTTCGAACAGGAAGAGGAGGAGCAGGAGGAGGACAGGATCGGTGATGTAGTTGCCAGTGATTCAGAGGAATCTGATGATGACGAAGGAGGTACGGATGGTATGCCACAACCGGTTCATGCCATGCCAGTACCGGTTCATGCTATGGCATTACCATTACCAGCTGAGGTACTTCATGCTATGCCGGCTCAGGGTAGGCTAGTCACAGATTTGGCAGAGGGTAGTACCCCCTATGATTCATGGGGAAGAATTAGCCAAGCACAACAGTACGTTCCACCACCACCTTACATAGAGACAAAGCTTATCCAACTGAGGGAGATGAACATACCTTTCAGTGGCGTTCTGAACTATAGGGATGCGAGCATGAAGGATATGGTAGTCTGTGACACTGGTGTGTAGATGTGTAGGAAATCATTGTGTGGCCATGAGAATGAAATCCTTAGCAAGGGGATGATATTCAATACAATGTCAGAGATGAAGCTGTTCCTTCAGGACTATGTTGTGTATCACCATAGGCTGTACACCGTCACTCATTCAGACCAAGGGTTAAGGTACCATGTGATATGAAAAAATGGTTGTATGTGGAGGTTAAATGCATGAAAGAGACAGAGTGATGGCAAGTGGAGGATAAGTAAAGTGGTACAACCCCACACTTGCCTATCAAATAAGGGGAAGGAAAATCATCAGCAGCCCACTACACATTACCTTGCACGTCGTATATTGGGGCTCGTTGATGAGAATAACGACATTTCAGTGTCTTCGCTACAACTGTCCATATCCGGATTCGTTAAGTATGATGTGAAGTACGGAAAGGCTTGGCGTGCTAAGCAAATTGCCCTGGCTATTCGTTGGGATAGCTGGGAGGAAGCATACAACAGGGTTCCCCGTATATTATGTGCAATGCATTACTACGACCCTAGCTTGAAATGGTTTGTAGACACCGGAGGGATGTATTTCCGGGACTCGTTGAGTCATGTCCTGTATCATGTGTTCTGGTCGTTCGCGCAGACAGAACATGCATTCCAGTTTTGTCAGCCAATCGTACTTGTTGATGGCACTTTCGTAACCGGAAAGTATAGGGGTACATTGATGATGGTTGCTGCTGTTGATCCGGAGGACCAGATAGTACCCATGGCTTTTGCTTTGGCAGAGGGAGAGAACAATGAATCATGGTCATGGTTCATGCGGCTTCTATGTGTTCAAGTGCTTGGCCCATCTCGCACTGTATGTTTGATCTTGAACCATCACCCTGGGATTCTTAATGCTGTAGATGAACATATCGATGGGTTCCCCCCGCCTATAGTGCACAGATGGTGCATGCGACATTTTGCCGCTAATTTCTGGCAGCGTCAGAGGAAGAAGGAGGTTTGCGACAAGGTAAAGGCTCTATGTTGTGTACATATAGAGCACCATTTCAAGGAGATAAAGAGAGAACTAGACAAGATGGTTAATGAAGCTTGCAAGGCATGGTTTGAGGCGCAGATGGAACATAAGGCTAAGTGGGCGTTAGCATATGATGAGGGTGGATTCAGGTACGGCATCATGACCACCAACTTGTCAGAGTCTTTGAACCATGTGTTCACCGGAGTTCGGTCATTGCCTGTGTCTGGAATTGTTGAGTTCTCATTTTAAAAGTGCAACGAATATTTTGTCAAGAGATGGAAATTTGCGCAGAGGAATCTAGCTGAGCATGGCCGATTTGGAAAGGCCGAAACAGAACATTTGAAGGAGGTCGAGGAATTGGCCAAGCAGCATACCGCCGAGCCATATGGACCTCGCCGGCATGTCTTTAGTGTGCGGGGGAAGGGTGGCACAAGATTGGGCGGCAAATCTTATGGTGGATGGAACTACCGAGTTGATCTTGAGAAAGTAGAGTGCAGTTGCAATGTCCCTCAGATCATATATGCATGCCCCTTACTCTCATATGATCACCGTCTGTAGGGTCCGCGGATATGACTTTGAGGCTCTGCCATACATGTCACCCTTAGTATATGGGAGAAGAGGTTCGAGCCTTACCTTGACCTGACACAGTGGCCCTCTTATCATGGTTATGACTACTTGCCGCATCCAGACCAAATGAAGGTAGTGAAGGGTAGGAGGAGGAAGAAGCGACTCAAGGGGGACATAGACGCTATGAGAGGATACGGCGAAGACATGTACGGAGGGGGAGACTTCAACGAGTCTTTGCTCCATTTGCAAAGAACCTGGTCACAAGGCTAGCAGACATAGAAGACGAGGGCAGCAGGTCCATACATAGAAGTTGCTTATTTTCCTAGTGAAGTTGTGTTAATATGTCTGTTAATGTTACTTTGAATATATACATGTGCTTTCATATTGTGTTCCTATATATTGTTAACAAGTAGTTTAAATTTTGCAATGCTACATAATGTTAATTTGAATACTCTAACCTTTTGTTTATCAATTTGTAACAGGATGGCCCCCTGCCCTCCCACGCAGCACCAGTTGTATCCTTGAGGTAGAGTACGACGACCCGCACCGAGCACACTTGTTGACTGACACCGACGCAGAGGTGCCCTTAGCTTGCCACCTTTGAGGCCCTGCACGCACACCAGTGGGACGAGCATTACGCGCCGTACATACTTCCTCGAGCTTGTCCGTGTTGTCAAATATGGTCTTCCGCCCCTTGACCCAGCAGCAGCTGTAGACAGGTGCGAGTGCCTTCATTCATTGTACGTAAAGGTCTATTCTTATAGCAAGTGAGACCCACACGTTCCACCTATCTTGCGGCGAGATATGCAGGACGTGAAAGCTATCTTTGGCCTTCGGTTGGGGGGACTTCCAGTGACAGGTATAGTTGACAACGATCACTGGCTTTCTTCCACCGGACGACGAGGTTTCCAAGAAAAATAAGTGAGCAATTCAAGCCTATTTAATACTTGCATTGCTTTTCTTTGGTGAATTTCAGGAAAAGTTCCGGTGTTTCATCGTCGTGGATCACAGAGTGCTTTGATTACTTGGACCCATAGGCTGATGAGGCTCAGATCGACAGGTTCGCTAGAGTGTGGCTGTGGCACTTGCTTGGTGCTTTCCTATTCCTAGACGCCTCCCATCAGCTGGATCTTGTAACTGATTTTTTCTCTGTTTTTTATCCTTTTTTCACGCAAACAGGATTTGTAACTGATTTTTTTGTCTCTATTTTTTTATTTTCCCTGTTTTTTCTTGCTTTTTTTAACACAAATAGTTTGGCAACTGTTTTCTTTATTTTTTCACGCGAACAGGATTTGCAAATATCAAAAGGCAAGATTGACCTTCTGTTTAACTTAGTTTAAGGTTTTTTTTAAGTCTTCTTGTTTTGTGATTAAGATTATTTATTATCTTCTTTTTGCCAAGGATTGGTGAAACTATATACTTTCTATAGTCGCTTCAACTGATCCATGATAATGAAAACAGACTTTCCTTTTGATCGACACAAATCTGCTATTTGAATCAGTTAAACTTATAATTAGGACAAATTTTCAGCAAGATCAAGTACTCAACAAATTACTGTCAACTATAAAAATTCATTATCCAAACCACAACATGACGGTGTTGGTCATGAGTAGCACCATCGTAAGATGCTGATCACAACCTTCTAAAGTGACCTTGCTGATCACAACTTTTTAAAATGAGACTCCTTCAAGGCAGAATTAAAGAAATTTGTCGGTATCTTGTGCGCCTGGTTCTCTTGATGGAAGGGTGGGTATTAAAGAGTGATGTAGTTGCCAGTGATTCAGAGGAATCTGATGATGACGAAGGAGGTACGGATGGTATGCCACAACCGGTTCATGCCATGCCAGTACCGGTTCATGCTATGGCATTACCATTACCAGCTGAGGTACTTCATGCTATGCCGGCTCAGGGTAGGCTAGTCACAGATTTGGCAGAGGGTAGTACCCCCTATGATTCATGGGGAAGAATTAGCCAAGCACAACAGTACGTTCCACCACCACCTTACATAGAGACAAAGCTTATCCAACTGAGGGAGATGAACATACCTTTCAGTGGCGTTCCGAACTATAGGGATGCGAGCATGAAGGATATGGTAGTCTGTGACACTGGTGTGTAGATGTGTAGGAAATCATTGTGTGGCCATGAGAATGAAATCCTTAGCAAGGGGATGATATTCAATACAATGTCAGAGATGAAGCTGTTCCTTCAGGACTATGTTGTGTATCACCATAGGCTGTACACCGTCACTCATTCAGACCAAGGGTTAAGGTACCATGTGATATGAAAAAATGGTTGTATGTGGAGGTTAAATGCATGAAAGAGACAGAGTGATGGCAAGTGGAGGATAAGTAAAGTGGTCCAACCCCACACTTGCCTATCAAATAAGGGGAAGGAAAATTATCAGCAGCCCACTGCACATTACCTTGCACGTCGTATATTGGGGCTCGTTGATGAGAATAACGACATTTCAGTGTCTTCGCTACAACTGTCCATATCCGGATTCGTTAAGTATGATGTGAAGTACGGAAAGGCTTGGCGTGCTAAGCAAATTGCCCTGGCTATTCGTTGGGATAGCTGGGAGGAAGCATACAACAGGGTTCCCCGTATATTATGTGCAATGCATTACTACGACCCTGGCTTGAAATGGTTTGTAGACACCGGAGGGATGTATTTCCGGGACTCGTTGAGTCATGTCCTGTATCATGTGTTCTGGTCGTTCGCGCAGACAGAACATGCATTCCAGTTTTGTCAGCCAATCGTACTTGTTGATGGCACTTTCCTAACCGGAAAGTATAGGGGTACATTGATGATGGCTGCTGCTGTTGATCCGGAGGACCAGATAGTACCCATGGCTTTTGCTTTGGCAGAGGGAGAGAACAATGAATCATGGTCATGGTTCATGCGGCTTCTATGTGTTCAAGTGCTTGGCCCATCTCGCACTGTATGTTTGATCTCGGACCATCACCCTGGGATTCTTAATGTTGTAGATGAACATATCGATGGGTTCCCCCCGCCTATAGTGCACAGATGGTGCATGCGACATTTTGCCGCTAATTTCTGGCAGCGTCAGAGGAAGAAGGAGGTTTGCGACAAGGTAAAGGCTCTATGTTGTGTACATATAGAGCACCATTTCAAGGAGATAAAGAGAGAACTAGACAAGATGGTTAATGAAGCTTGCAAGGCATGGTTTGAGGTGCAGATGGAACATAAGGCTAAGTGGGCGTTAGCATATGATGAGGGTGGATTCAGGTACGGCATCATGACCACCAACTTGTCAGAGTCTTTGAACCGTGTGTTCACCGGAGTTCGGTCATTGCCTGTGTCTGGAATTGTTGAGTTCTCATTTTAAAAGTGGACACCAAAAATACATTTGCTCCTATTAGTTTTCAGAGTCCTCTAACAGACGAACAACTGGGGACAATTATTGTTGGAAAAATGGTATTTGAAGTAATGTTTTGTTGAAGGACTAATTTGGTTGTCAACTAAATTTGTGAGAAAAGAAAGGTAAGATCAAACAAAACCATGCATGAACACAGACACAGAGAGTAGAATTCGGTAAGGGTCCAGTGTCAAGTTAGTTTCTTATGCACAAAAAATGATGATTGTGACTGCAAATGGACCTGGATATACACATCAATAGTACCTTATCTCAAAGGCCACGTGAGGTTATTGTCAGAACTCCTAAAACACTTCGGCGCAGATGATGGTTCTCTAGCTTAGAACACTTCATCTTTCGAACAACTATACATCAACAATGTTTTAGCTAAGCTGTATTGAATACACAACATGGTTATTTGAGACAGGTGTAGAGATATTATCAGTTAGAGAACCAAATAATTTGATCAGATTGTATAGTGTATACATCTATTGTACATATGAGTTTACCCGCTAATTATCTCATATGTCAATGTTAGGTCCGTAAACAACAATGAGTCCCATCACCATCGATTGCCCTCTATCGACACAATTCCCACAATGATGCCAGGTTTAGACCCCGCCAGTGATTGCTTGCTCAGTTATTCTATACTAGTGTACAATCTCATGAAATAGGTTTATTGATACCTTTTTGTGATATTCTGATGGTATTGATTTTTTTTTCATTAATGTATACTCCTTCTGTCCCTAAATGTTTGTCGCCACGATTTGCGTGTCTATAACTTTGACTTAGAGAAAATGCGTGCAACATTTCTATCTTTAAATAAATTTATTAAAAAACTAGATTCAAATATCTATCCAATGATATTAATTATGTATTATAAATATTAATATTATATTTAGTTAAAATTGTTTCTCGGAAGCGAAAACGACATAAGTTTATAGTGCTGTTTTTTGAAGAGACAAATTTAATGTGGTGCTGACTAATTTTAATTTGTCCTGGTCCTGGTCCACGTGGACGTACGCACAGGCAGGGAGCCGCGAGTCTCGAAATAACCACCGGGGGCCGGGGCTGTTCACAGGCCAAGTACACACCTCATTTCGTCTTTATTAATTTACCAATCCTGTATGACACTGTTCTTCATGAGCAGATCAAGTAAGTTCATCACAATAACTTACATTGTTAAATGCCATATGGAACGATGCAAGATGCTCAATGTATTCTTTTATCTTTGTGGACGATGACAGGGTCATTGTGGCATTTGGTTGCCTCCAGGATCGTTTTTGCATTCATATGAACATGGTGAGCAAATATAACCGAGATGGGTAGCATTATTGGTCCTTTTCCTGCATGAATAAGCTATTGTTTCTTTTCCTTGCAGAACATTTCATTGTCAGTTAATGACCTACTGGCATGCTGCGGTGATGGTTGTAATGGAGGCTATCCTATCATGGCATGGCGCTACTTTGTTCAAAATGGTGTTGTCACAGCACAGACGAGGTATTAGCCTACTCTCTACAACTTGACTGCCTCTGCATGCTCCATCAGTAATCCTAGCTAGTTCTTTGAAGAAATTTCTGTGGATGGTACATCAATTACTAATGCAATCTTTGACTAAACCATGCTAAAATTTTATAGCGTAAGTTTGAACTGCGATAACCTTTTTTCCTCCCAGGAAAGCAAGGCAGTAGAAATATAAGCAGATTGTAATCATCCGTTGTCCATGCTTAAGTCTAAAAATTTCCCAACATGGTAGAGACACAGCATATTTCTTTGTTGAGTCCAGGACAGTCACTCCGTTTGAGTTCAAAAACATAATGATTTCATTTTTGTATTGATAGTATAGCACACAGTATGAAATGGATGAATGATCACGAAACTTTCCTGTTATACACAGAGAAGACCGACAGTTATACTCTTTTGCAGTGCGATCCATATTTCGATCAGGTCGGTTGCCATCATCCTGGATGCGAACCTGCTTATCCTACACCAGTATGTGAAAAGAAATGCAAGGTGCAGAACCAAGTTTGGGATGAAAAGAAGCATTTCAGTGTCAATGTGTACAGCATAAATTCTGATCCAGATGACATAATGCCAGAGGTCTACACAAATAGCCCCGTAGAAGTTGCTTTCACAGTTTATGAGGTAATGTCCAGTTTCTTGTCTCAAGTTTTCCGTGCATTGTACTGATGTTCTCAACAAATTTTGTTTAGCAGTAGTTACCAAGGACTAAGGGGTATATTACTTTGAAAGGACACAAAAATACTAAATCTTAGAAAGGCTGTCTAAATAAAATCTGAGGAAGAACAGGACAAAAGCAGAGCCATGGAAAGAGTACAAACCAAACAAACGAATCAAGTATAGACAGTACTGTGATTTGAGATCATTTTTAGTCTTTGAAAATATATCATTTTCAGATTCACTTCTGTTTTTCGGATTTGACAATGCAAAAATCTCTCAGGACTTTGCCCACTACAAATCTGGAGTATACAAGTATATTACGGGTGGCATTATGGGTGGCCATGCCGTCAAGTTGATTGGATGGGGAACCAGTGATGCTGGAGAAGATTACTGGGTATGCTGTTGGATCACCATATTATTATGCGCATTGTCAAACGATGAGGCCAGCCCCTAAGTTGTTTTGTTTCATCCTCTCTGCTTTTCAGCTTCTTGCAAATCAGTGGAACAGAGGCTGGGGTGATGTAAGTTTCTGGCTTATCAAAATGACTCTTTGAAATGCAGTATCATGTGTTGAGCAATCGGTAATGCTTTGCAGGATGGCTACTTCAAGATCATACGAGGCGTGAACGAATGCGGCATCGAAGAGGATGTTGTTGCTGGAATGCCATCGACAAAGAACATGGTTAGAAACTACGGCGGCTCCTCTGGAACAGCTGTAGTTTGATTTGTATTTTTACAGCTGATGAAATTGGTAAACCAGCCTTGATGGCAACTCATATGTTGTTCTGAATCCAACATCAATTCATATAATAATGTAGCACATCATACTGAATAACAAGGCTGTGTAATTGATCGAGAGACAGACAGACATAATAAGAAGCCTGCTGAATAATTTGACATTACAGTGGATGGTTTGTCAGCGAGCAGGCTGCCTCCTCCGTAGCAGCAGGAGTGGCCTGCGCAACGAGTGTCTGGACAGGGACCTTGACCACATCCCGGCGAACGCCCATGTCCGAGACATACCGGCCGGCGCAGTACATGCCGGTGGTGACAATGGCGAGGCCGGGGGCGCTGGTGGTGAGGAAGCGCAGCGGCGACGAGGCGACGGCGCTGAAGGCGGCGGTGAGGGATGCGAGCTGGCCGCTGCGGCCAACGCTGAAGGCGGTTTCGACGAGCAGCCCCGTCTTGCAGTAGATGGCGAAGTCCTCGCAGTTGTTCTTGAAGAGGGAGTAGGCGCCGAAGCCCTTGTCGAGGAGGTAGCGGGCGCGGTGGACGACGACGTGGCCGGGGTCGGAGGCGGCCAGGGTGCAGGTCCCCCCGCGCGCCTTGGCGAGGAACAAGGCCGGCGAGACGGCGTAGTGGAAGAGGTAGAGGCCGCCGCCGTGCAAGAAGCAGTCGAGGCAGGACATGACGACTCCGTCGTCAGGCCTGACCAGGTGGCCACATCGCTGGCACTGGCCCCCTGCCGCCGCCGCCGACGACGAGGTGGAGGAGCTGAAGAGGAAGGAATCCAAGAAGGTGCCCGTGCCAATCTCGTGGCCGGCAGCTCTGGTGAAATGGATGACCATCTCGTCCCCAACATAGATCCCTGGTGGTGGAGGAGGATTGGCCGCCGGAACACCATCAGATCCCTCAAGCAGCAGCAGCAGCAGAGGCGATTGGAAGGAAAGGAGGCAGGCATGATTACCGTGGTGGGCGTAGAGGTAGGCGGCCCGCCATGAGTAGATGTGATCCCCGGCGGCGAGGTCCTCCCGATCCACGCGGTTGGACAGCAACCCCGCCGCCATCGAAACTCTGAGCTGAATCTGAATGCAAGCAATCTGATTGTGACTGGCCAAAGAAAGCAATCTGAATCTGAATGCAACCCAAAGAAAGCAATCGCTTGCGTGCTCTTGCTTAGCGGCGAAGGCGGAATCAATGATGGATGCCAAGCAAGGTACAGGGAAAGGGGTCAACCCGGCCAAGACCCACACCCAAGGAAGGGCCCCTCAAGTTTGGTTTTCCCTCGCTATTCCAACTCAAGATTACTTTGCATTCGTTTTTGAATTCATGTAAAAAAAATTGACAGCGTTTTTTCCTTTTTAGGGGGTATTGGCAGCACTCTCTTTTTTTCATCAGGGTAATTGACAAGCATTCTACAGCACCGACAGCATGAACAAAAAAAAAGCATAACCAAACCCCATGCACAGCGTGCAAGCTTGTTCCTACACCTCCAAACGTTACAAAGCATCAGGAGGATTTCACCCTGAACTTCCACTCTCCCTTGGCTGCGCAAAGGACACGAACTCCGCGCCCTGCTCCTGCGCCTTAATCATCAGCATGTCCCTGTACCTCTCCACCTGCGGGCCCTCTCGGTACTGATCCCCGGTCTTCTTGTTCATGCACTTGATGTTCAGAAGAGTCACTCAGCCTTGTTCAGCCCCTCACCCACCGGGGGCTTCTTGCTATCGTCCTTGTACACGATCACCTCCCGGTTGTTGAACTCCACGATTGACTCCAGATCCAGGCCCCTCACGTCCGTCTCCCCCAGGAACTTGATGCTGCCATAGCCATGGCGCCCCACAACAAAGTCTTTCACCCGACTGCAGTAGCCTGGCTCACCACATTCTTTGGCAGCAAACTCCTCCAGACTAGGCTCCATGAAGTAATCTCCCTGCAGGAGCTTAGGCAACAGCCTCTCAACTGAAGTACCCTTCCCATTCCCATGATGACTGGGTTCATGCTGCTGGCCATTTTCCACCAGAGGACTGGTGCTTGGTGACTTGACAGCTTATCACACCCACTTTCAGTGGATGTATCTGCACAAGTTCAGCTGAATATGTCCTGAAATTTGCCCTTGCTAAGGACAAATCTAATACAACAACAACAACAACAACAATAGCCTTTCAGTCCCAAGCAAGGACAAATCTAATACAGAATAAAAAAAAATCTAGTATGGTAATGACGCGGTTTACCTTCATATTTGTCCAAATCAGTTGAATCCTTTGGAACCGATTGCCTGTTAATTGCACTCCGCGAAGGCCACTGCTCAACTTGGTTACTACAGTTCATACAAAAACAAGCATCCTAAAAGAATACATGGAATTAAATATATGGTTTAGAAGAAGGTTTGCAAATCAAGTAAAATCCTCAATTCTCAAATCATTCCTCACCCTTGTCTCCACGCTGGTAGTCTTCCCACCTCAATTCTTCATGACTCTTGTCTTTGTATTCAGGCATCGCAGATATGGAATCAAGTTTTGCAGCAGGTTGAGTAGCACTGGTAGCACCGTCAACATCTGGTGTTTGAGCATAAGGTTTTATTCTGGTTCCTCCAGCTTGATTACCAAATTGTGCTTGCCCAAAAGCTGCTGCTGCTGTCTGTGAGCCTGAAAGTCAAAGTGGACAAACAATTGATAAGAAGGATAAGAGATGACATGACCAGGGTAAAAACAGTGAAAAAGAAAAATCTGCAGTCGAATAGGACTGCTGAAGTAAGAAAAGACCATATAATCAGTAAATTCTCGATTGCTACATCATATGGAATCAAAGACAACAATTGATTGATCATATATTACAGCTAAGAAACAACGCAAATATCCAATGGGAAAACCTACCAAATGCTGGAGTCTGTGCACCAAAAGGTGATGTTGTTCCAAAGGGAGAACTACCAGAGGAAACTGCTGTTTGTGCAAAAGATGGTGAAGAACCAAAACTGAATGCATTGGTTGATGTGCCGAATGAAGGTGTGCTCGAAGATCCAAAACCTGGAGCAGTACCACCCACACCAAATGCTTTGCTCCCTGAAGTTCCAAAACCAGGAGTAGATGAACCAAACCCCGGGGTGCTAGAAGCACCAAATAAAGATGTTGGCTGGTGTACTCGTTCCAAAGGCTGGCGCAGTTGCACCAAATGCCGGCGTAGTCGTGGTACCGAATGCCGGCGGAGTTGATGCGCCAAAAGTGCTGCTACCAAATGTCGGTTGTGTTTGCTGGAACGTGCTACCAAAAGGACTTGACTGGCTAGGTGATGATCCAAAACCCCCAAAACTTTGCTTTTGTCCGAATAAAGATCCTACAACATGAGCAGAGCCCTGCGTGACAAAGACATCATATATGCATCACTGTTGATCTAAAGAATAACAGATCCATGAATTGAGATAATTTAGCTTGAGTAGCTATCTAGAACAATTGTAGAATGCAGCATCAGAAACTAATGAAAAATAAAGAAATCTTGCGAGGCATGGGAAACACCGCAATAATGGAAGGTGATGTTTCCAGTGTAAGGGCTTTATAGCTTTGAAATCTAGGAAAATCAGCACGGTGACTCCGCACGAAAGGAGACAATCAGCAAATGCATAATACATACCAGAGCCAAAGGTAGAGGATGTAGCACCAAAGGCAGGGGCGGGCGATGCACCGAACGCCGGAGTGCTCCCGAAGGGAGAGGAGGATGGGGTGCCAAACGTGGGAGTGGATTGCTGCTGACCAAAGGCACCAGTGGATGTAGTGCCAAATGTGGGAGTGGACTGCTGCTGGCCAAAGGCACCAGTGGATGCAGTGCTCGCTCGTCCAACAGCACAGAACGACAAGAAACACATGAAACTACAACCATTTACAGACAACTGACCCAGGTTGGACACAAGTGAGACTAACTTACATGGTCACATGGAGAACATCCTAAATGAACAACATTTACTGCTACTATCCTAGTTAATGCACTCGCAGCGTGCAAACGAAACGAAATTAGCGTTCTGGCTTCAGGTCACGATCAATGTACTGTCTCACAGCATCCTGGTTTACATGGAAAATAAACCTCATATCCTTTACCTGCAACAAAAATCAGAAGCTAAATAAGTATGGCATGGGATACTTAATGAAATTCATTTTCCCCAAAAAAATCAAGGACAGCAACCTAGCACAGCAGTTAATAGGAAAAGCAATTGTTACACATGTGCTTATAAAATGCCTACCACATTGAGGTCGTGTTATTTTTAAATGCTACATAAAGTCCATAATAACAGAATGGCAAGAAGTAAAGTTTTAGTTACATCTTATCAGTAAAATTATAAATTATACAGTGATCAATAGGAATAGCTTTTGAATAAGGATTGCTATGCAGGTGTGCAGCACTCTAATAGTTATATCACAAAAGGATATGACAGGGTCGGAATACTTACCAAAAAAAGGTCAATTGATAAATCACCAAGTCACAAATGTATTAAAATGAGAATGTTTCAATTTTTTTTAGGACCATGGCAGGTTCTCTGCCTTTCATAGTTTCATATTAGTAGGAAGCATATACACTAGCACAGTCCAAGACTAGACATCAAGGACACAAAGAATGTAAAAAAAGCACATATGAAGGTTTTAATTAAAAATCATAGAAAGAGAAAGTGTTGGTACCTCAATTAATGAGTCAGAGCTTAAGTTGATGCGTTTGCAGCTTGGTATTTCCTTGCTATTAACAAAGATTGGACATTTCCCAATGTTCTTGATATGAAAAGACCCAGCTTCATCCATCTTGATAACAGCCTGATTGTCAGACCAATACATACATATATTAAATATAATGTGCAAAAAGTGTACTGAAGAAACTGAATTAGTAAAACAAGGAATTATCATCTTTTAGGGCAGTGTGCATACTAAAGGGGAATAGTATGTAATGCAGTCAGCAGGATGAAACTAAAGGGGGACCACAAAATTAATTGTTTTTGAAAATGGTTCAGAATGACATGATCAAAAGATGTGATGCAAAAGTTATTGCAAATGGTATTATGACCATCCAGTGCCACGCTTTCGGTAATTCCAAATTCCATAGTTCTTAAGGCGGTAAGGCGAGGCGTTGGACCACATTCTAACCGCCTAGGCGCTAACAAGGCGAGCAAGGCGACGCCTTATAAATCAGAGAAACAGCAAGACAGCAGGAGGAAGGGCGAAGAAAAAGAAAAAGAAAAAAGAAAAAAAGGAGAAGGGGGAAGGGGATGCAAGAGGCCGGCCCAGCCCACCAGACAGCCCATAAAATCCTCCCCTGGCTTGTGGATAAGACTCCCCGACCCTTCTCCCCTTCCCTGTTCGGTCGGCAAAGTGCCGTGCGCCGCTCGTCAATTCTCCGCACACCGCTCGCTTCCCCCTCTCCCTCTTTCTCCTTGCGCCGCCGCTCGCTTCCCCCTCTCCCTCTGTTTCTCCTTGCGCCCCTGCTGCCCACAGCTCCTCCAACCGTCTTCAGTATCGCTTCTCTGCACCCCCACGAAGTTGTGCGCCTGCACCCTCTCAGATCGACTGTGCGGCAGCTGACCGAAGTGGGTTCTGCATCAGACGCCGGCGCCGGAGCTAGCGGGGATGGAGCAGCGGCAGCTGCTGGGCCTTTTTGTTTGATTTCCCTTCGATTCTTCCTCCTCCCTTCCTGTCTCTTGCTGTTTTTTACTAGGCGATGGGGACACCCAGAATCATTTGAGCGCCTGGACGCATTGGCGTCGCCTAGGCGACACCTTTAAAACCATGCCAATTTCCAAAACAAACTTGTGGTCAATTTACGCAGCTGGAAAAATATACACTAGTACGCATTCAAAACATCAAACAACAGTGTTAGGGCTTCAAATTCCCCAACTGAAACACAAATTCATTATATTAACAAAATGGAACCTAGCTGAAACACAATTCATTGACTGGATGCATTTCCAGCAAGCATTGGCTTGCTTAATTCAAAGCAAACCTAACAGCCTGCATGCTAAAATGTGCTTGGAAGCATCGGAGCAACAAGACACATGTAGTAGTACCACGTCTATCAAAGCCATGAAGGCGGCATAGACCAACTGTGGCTGCAGATCAGATAAAGACCCACATGAGGTACTAAAATAATCTTTTGCCTTCAACACAGCACAGTTAGGACAATGCAAACGATGTGTGCAAGTGAAAAACAGGAGATAATAAATTTAACCTCTCATACTACAGGACATATATGTTTGTCATCTTTTAAAAAACATTAATGCAGTTCACTATAATTGAGCATTAGCCATTTCATAAGGAAATATAAGTGACATTTCTTAACGCACAATGAAACTTTCAAGGAATTACCTGTCGGCGAGATATTTTATTTGCCCTCCCTTCTTTTCCCAAATCAATGTCAACTTTAACATCTTCTGTCTCTCTTCCAAGAGTAACCTGCATGAGCAAAGAAAAAAAATTAGAAGATGGTAGCAAGATATTACACAAATATTCACTGCATACTCCAGAAATGCACAAAAGCAAGACAGTTGAATCTCACGGCTCCTAATCAGGATCACTCTCGGATCAGAATACAAAATTCCAAAATGGAAACAAAATGGTGACCCTTGTGTTATTCAGAAATTGACAGATATATTTCAAGCTCTAGAAACCAAAATCATATGCATAGACTGGATGTTAATGCAATACCACTGAAACTGTCCACCACAAGATATAGATATCAAAATTGTACACGTGGTTATCCCCCCTCACATCCTATAACCGATTTAGCCAAAGAAGATGCTGACCTCAGGATCCTTTATGTAGTATTTCAAGTGCAATCCATAGATAACTGCAAAGGCACCATGTGACATGATAGCTCTGTTCATATAAGACCAAGCACCCTGTTCTAATCTTATCAATGCCTTCCTGCTTTCCGGGTGATGAAATCTGGTAACTGAAAAAATCAACAAAAAATGAAGAAAATAAGAACATATTATGTTCCATTGTACATAGTTTTTACGACATACCAGCTACATATTCTGAGAAGACAATTAGCGGTACGGTTCGCAGTGACTTCACCTAGATTATTAATTCTTCATATGTTTAGAGCCTATGAATTAGATCATTTAGTCAACCAATTGCATGTAAATGGATAATCTTGCCTTTAATGACTCTACACTCAGCAGCACAATACTTCTTAAGCCAAGTCTGTCATCACAGAACACCGATGCTAACTAAAAACAAAAAAAGTGAGCATCTCTATACAGTATCTTGAACAGCAAGCAAATTGTGTAACGCATACACATTTACCTTCAGGATGCATCAAATCAGAGTCCTGATCCCACGGGATGAGATCCTGGTCAAGAATCTGCAATGAACACAGTACATGACTAGTCAGCAATGTCATGGTAAAGAGATCCTAGTAGCTGGGCTAAAAGATAGCTATCAAAGCTTCTATATCATAGTAATTTGGAACATCATTTTCATTGTCAGGGCATTCTTCTGCTTGAGCTGGTGTTGGCACTGTTGAAATAGGGTCTTGAATACCCAAATCCGATAGTGCATTTGATGGCATACAGTTCTGTAGAGCAGCCTCATCACCTAATTCTGGTTGACCATCAAATGAGTTGTGTTGCATCTGATCAGGACCTTGAACTGAATTTTGTACAGTCAAGCCATGAGAGTTATTAAAATTCTCGTGTTGTCCTAAACTACAAGGAGATCCTTCACCAAATCCAGCAGCGCTGAACGAGGGCAGTGCATGTGTTTGCATCATTTGTGACAATATTAGCAGTAGTCAAAAGGCCTCCAGTTGTTGAAGGACCTTCTAACAGCTTAGCTCCTAGGACACCACCTTTATCATGTGCCACTGAATCTTCTTTTTGTTCTGAAGTGGATGGGCCAATCTTCACTGTTTGTAAAGGTTGGGCATTTGCCATATCCTCCACCTTTATCAGGGCCAAATCATTTGCTTTGGAATGTTCAGCATTCGATGCAGGGCTGGTTGCAGGGGAGACTGGATAGATAGTGTTCTCCGATTTCTGGCCCAAGGTACAGCATTCAAGAGGATACTCAGGAGGTGTAGCAACATCATCATTGCAAGGGATTTCAGGATCTTCTGTGTTCAATTTGCACTCAACATACACGCCAGGACATGGCACCACTAATGAAGTAGGAACCAACATTATACCAGAAACGTCTACATTACTTTCCACATGGCCAGGATCTACTTGATCACATGACGTATTGGCTTCATTGGAATGCACCGGACTTTGCATGGTTGATCTAACCCCAGGAACAACCTTGAAGGCAGGATCATCTAAATCCTCCTGGTTTCCCTTGCTCGGAGAATTCAAAAAGTTTTCACCATTCAGGATATCAAATTCTTCACTATTACTGAAAAATGGGAAGTCCATGAAATCTGCCTTGTGTTCTAAACCAGATGTGCAAATCCCACCATCTAAATTTGCTTCAAATGGGTGAGGGTCCCTCTTTTCTAACTTTACATTCTTATCATCAGCAACAGTGAGCATTCCTCTTCGCTGAACCCCGCTCCAAATTGCACCACCAGGTGCCTCAGAACCCTTAGGTTGACCAATCACTTGAGTGGGATAGGTTCCTGCACATTTCCACTGAAATAGTTAGGGATCAACAATGCCTTGGAGTCTACCACTCCATTACCACATTGATTGCTGTCCAATTGCTGGAACTGCATAGAATCCTGAAAATCCGTGATACTCTTTAGAGAAACATTATTCCTGCCACCACTCCCATGATTATTGGCAGTGTAGGCATGATGTTCATACATGTGACCTACATCTGAGTAGCCATACGCAATGTTATTGGTGTCATCCCCATCTCTTACCATGCTCTCAGCATGCTTTGTGTGAAAAGAATGCCCATTCATTCCAGGATATGTATGTCCACCATTGTAGCTTGCACCCACTTGCCCCTAGCGGCTCACTGAACTCAGCCCTGGCTCAATATTATTAGGTAAGCCTCCACAGACACACTCACTACCATTTGCTATACATGAACAGGGGGCAAAAAGAAATCCAAGGTCTGCAGTGTTGCATGGATCGTTGCATACTCTCTTTCTCATTGCATAATATAGGTTCTTCACACTGTCAATTTTCCGTTTCTGAAATGAAAAATCCTTTGCTTTTGAATTGAAAAGTTTATGTGCCTTGGCTGGGTCAGATGTGGAGAGTTCATTTTCATACTCAGCCATCCGGAAAGAAGCTTGTGTTGAGACCTCTGGGTCAATGAATTCCAATGATCCTGTATTTCTTGAAGTGTGAATTTACGGGAAAAGCATACAGCTCCTTTTGCTAAGGACTCCAATGAGGCACCAGTCTGCAAGTATCACAAAGACCAGTTAGGACTTGCACAAAATAGAGCATTAGCAGTAAAGTCATGTAGATCCAACTGTTGGAGAAGCTTTCTACACTGAGGTTTGGTATACAGAATCAGCTTCACAGAATCACAAGCCCAGTTTTAAGGATTAAGGTCAGTATGCTATACTAAAGATAAAACAACAAGAATTGCTCAGAATATATTTTGAGGGAAATTTTGCTTAGAATAAAATATAGCTACAAGGCAAATAAGTGAAAGTTTGAGACAACATGATGTATGAATTAGGAAAGCAACCATTTTGATTTAGATTAAGCTGTTGGTTCACTCCTACGCAATGCCAAACATTGACCTAAGGCTCAAGAAAACTCAGAGAATTAGCTGCTAACATCAGTGTCCAATTATTTTTCAAGTGGCAAACAGTATCGAAAACACAAATTCTGAGAAAGATTCAATCAACCATAGTTAGATGCCCAAGTAAGTTTAGGGAATCATACAGAAAGACCACACAGGGGGATTTCTAAGAAACCAAACTTAGCAGAATCAAAATTCCTCTTAACTGAGAAATGCACAACAAAGTTCAGGACCGGAGGACCCGGGGGGGTAAATTGCAAAAACCGCCAGGGGACCTCATTCCAATCAGATTATAGATAAGTAATTTAACAAAGTGGGGGGAATTTAAGTTTTTTTTCTGCGTATGAAGAGGAACATTCTAACTATCTGGTAAGCACGAATCCCTCGGAATCCGATGCGTTCCAGCAGCGATAACCCAAGAACAACATCGGACGCTCCATTGATGCATCGAGACGAACAGTATGGAGTCCGAAAACTGAGATTGGGGGTACAAGGTGTGGGGGCGGGGGGTTACCTCGACAGCGTTCTTGAGGAGGATGTCGTCCTCGACTAGCCAGTTCACCGACGACACCGCCGCTTCGCGGGGGGGGGGGGGGGGGTAGATACGACAGAAGGTGTCCCCAACAACCTTTTCCAGAAGCAAATTTCTGTCAACGTTTGGATCTCAGGAGCTAAACTTTAGCCCTGTCACATCACACGTTCGGATGCTAATTAGGAGGATTAAATATGAGCTAATTATAAAACTAATAGCAGAACCCCTAGGCTAAATCGCGAGACGAATCTATTAAGCCTAATTAATCTATCATTAGCGAATGGTTACTGTAGCACCACATTGTCAAATCATGGACTAATTAGGCTTAATAAATTCGTCTCGCGATTTAGCCTAGGGGTTGTGCAATTAGTTTTGTAATTAGACTATGTTTAATACTCCTAATTAGTGTCCAAACATCCGATATGACAGGGGCTAAAATTTAGCCCCTCCCTGCCAAACACCCCCTGAGAAGAAAACCAGATTGAGGTAGAATGTCGTTTATATATGCACAGTTGGCTATTTCTTGAAAGTTAGAACAACCAAGGGTACTAGTAGTGTCTAACAGAGAAGAGTGAGGAAAATCAAACTGTCATCACACATAATAGCACATTTCAGATTATGCCAAAGCAAGAACTAATTTAATGCAGCATTCCTTCAACTTGGTTAGAGAACCATAACTTCACGACCAAAAGAATGACACTATCCTAGCAACTAAGCAAGGTATTACTCATAACACCAGTTGAGTACAGCGCAGAAACATAGTTAGCTAGTTGCGAAAACCTCTGAAACACGGACACTGCAGGTAAGGGCCGTATCCCGTATCGGATATGTATGCGATACGGATACGTCTGGGATACGGCCTGGATATGTATCCGCGACATATCCACATATCCTAGGTTATTTGGGCCGGAAACTAGCGATTAGAAACGTTTGGGCCAGTAGATACGGCCCAGCCGGCCCAATAGCACATCCCACCTTTGCCCTACTCCTCCCGTCGCCCGACCCCTCCCAGTCACGACGCAGCCACTTCCGCCTCCCGCCGGCCGCCGGCGACCTGCCTTCGCCCTCACCGGCGACCAGCCTCCACCCTCGCCGGCGACAAGGAGCCCCCTGCTTAGGTGAGTTCCTCTCCGGCTCTCCCTCCCCAATTCAATTTAGAGCTGAGCCATTACCCCTTCCTGATTAGTGATCAGTAAAACGTATCCGCGTTACCCCTTCCTGATTAGTGATTAGTAAAACGTATCTGCATATCGGGTTGTTTAAGAAATTGCTGTATCCGCGTATCCGTATCCTTCCGATATCGATACGCATATCCGTATCCGTGCTGCTTAGGCAAAAACATACCTTTATAGGAATACAGCAGCACCTTGACTGAGATCCTGATATAGAATTGAAAGATTTGTACCTAATGAAAAATATTCATGTTCAGTGGTGTTTAACAGTTTGTACATCTAGTGCTAGTGCTAGTGCTAGTCCAGAAGACTAGACCTATGTTCCTTTTCATTGTTGCAGGAACTCATCTGAGGTGGCAAGAAGTGCGTGCATGATTTGCGTGTTCTGCTGCTGCTAAGCATGCATGCATTTCACAGTTTATGAAATACGTACAGAATAAATTCTGATCCAAATGACATAATGTCATAGGTCTACATAAATAGCCCCGTAGAAGTTGGTTTCACAGTTTATGAGGTAATGTCCAGTTTCTTGTCTCAAGTTTTCCTTGCATTGTACTGATGTTCTCAGCAGATTTGGTTTAGCAGTAGTTACCAAGGACCATGGGGTGTATTACTTTGAAAGGACAAACACAAAATACTAAATCTTAGAAAGGCTGTCTAAATAAAAACTGAGGAAGAACGGGACAAAAGCAGAGCCAGGGAAAGTGTACAAACCAAACAAACGAATCAAGTATAGACACTACTGTGATTTGAGATCATTAGTCTTTGAAAATATATCATCGAGCGAAAAATCTCAGGACTTTGCCCACTACAAATCTGGAGTATACAAGCACATTACCGGTGGCATTATGGGTGGCCATGCCGTCAAGTTGATTGGATGGGGAACCAGTGATGCTGGAGAAGATTACTGGGTATGCTGTTGGATCACCATATTATTATGCGCATTGTCAAATGATGAGCAATCGGTAATGCTTTGCAGGATGGCTACTTGAAGATCATACGAGGATGTTGCTAGAATGCCATCGAGAAAGAATATGGACGGCGGCTCCTTTGGAACAGCTGTAGTTTGATTTGTATTTTTATAGCTGATGAAATTGGTAAACTAGCCTTGATGGCAACTCATATGTTGTTGTGAATCCAACATGAATTGATATAATGTAGCACATCATACTGAATAACAAGGCTGTGTAATTGATCGACAGACAGACAGACAGACATAATAAGAAGCCTGCTGAATAATTTGACATGAACAAAACAAGCATTTTACAGCACCGACAACATGAACAAAACAAGCATAACAAAACCCATGCACAGCGTGCAAGTTTGCTCCTGCACCTCCAAACGTTACAAAACTAGTAACCAGAAAAATCATTTCATCATCCATCTATCCAAAGCATCAGGAGGAAGGATTTCACCAGAGCCCGTAGGTGCTGAAGTGCTTCACCCTGAACTTCCACTCTCCCTTGGCTGCGTCAAAGGACACGAACTCCGCGCCCTGCTCCTCCGCCTTCATCATCAGCATGTCCCTGTACCTCTCCACCCGCGGGCCCTCTCGGTACTGATCCCCGGTCTTCTTGTTCATGCACTTGATGTTCAGAAGAGTCACCTCCGCAGCCTTGTTCAGTCCCTCACCCACCGGGGGCTTCTTGCTGTCGTCCTTGTACACGATCACCTCCCGGTTGTTGAACTCCACGATTGACTCCAGATCCAGGCCCCTCACGTCCGTCTCCCCCAGGAACTTGATGCTGCCATAGCCATGGCGCCCCACAACAAAGTCTTTCACCCGACTGCAGTAGCCTGGCTCACCACGTTCTTTGGCAGCAAGCTCCTCCAGACTAGGCTCCGTGAAGTAATCTTCCTGCGGGAGCTTAGGCAACAGCCTCTCAACTGAAGTACCCTTCCCATTCCCATGATGACTGGGTTCATGCTGCTGGCCATTTTCCACCAGAGGACTGCTGCTTGGTGACTTGACAGTCTTATCACGCCCACTTTCAGTGGACGTATCTGCACAAGTTTACCAAATCAGCTGAATATGTCCTGAAATTTGCCCTTGCTAGGGACAAATCTAATACAGAATAAAAAAATCTAGTATGGTAATGACGCAATTTACCTTCATATTTGTCCAAATCAGTTGAATCCTTTGGAACCGATTGCCTGTTAATTGCACTCCGCGAAGGCCACTGCTCAATTGGACGGATTATCAGATTCCTCGGGTTCTCTCTAGGGATGAAAAAAGCATCCGCTTTTGGTGTTGCTGGAGATTCCTCATCGTCAGCAAAGAATGGAACCTACAGGGGTGAAAAAGGAAACTCAGCACCACACTCAATGTGTTCTTAATGGCATTCACAAGCTCCATGAATAAATCACATAAAAGATCTTTACCTTGCCATCTGATATTGGATTATATTTTCTTGGCAGCAATTTTATCCTTCTCTGTGACAAATGCCTGGGAACCGCCATGGACAATGTTCTAGTCGGAAGAGGCTTCTCAGCAACCTGCAAACCACCAAAATGTTGCAATCACACAAACTCATAGCACCCTTAGTACCAAACATTCCCAATGCACAACAACCATCTTGCTACTGTAGCTTCCATCCGCTCTACAAAAACAATTATAAAAGCTGGGGGGTGGTGACTAACCGGCAGACTTGATATTCCATATTGAACTGAAGGAGAAGATCCGCCATTCCCAATGGACATCTGAGGCATTGCTGGAAGTGTCCCAAATGGATTTGAAATAGGAGCAGGCTGCATGACCATATTGGACTGGCTAGGAGATCTGTTTCAAAATGCAACAGGATACACTGAGTTAAAATAAATAATGTATTACGTCAGGAGAAAAACAGTCATTTGTGTTGCAGAAACTCATCTGCAAATTCTGAGGGTAATTATGTCCAAGTTAAAACCATGTTCCTAGACTACAGATAAAATAACAATATAGCAGTTCCAAGTAATCACATATAAGCTAGTTGCTCAAAGAACCATTCAAGAACTTTTCTTCTTTGCCTACGCCATCCATCTCCACATTAGACTGATCGCAACATAATTCCTTCCCCTTATTGTATGTAATAAGTGTTTTCAACCATCAAGACGAAATTATTAAAAAAAGGAAAAAGAACATCATGCACATTGAGAAGTAGCAAAAGATCATACTGTTGTCCAATGAGGGCCTGATTAGCAGTGTTGGAAAAACCAGGGAAACCACCTGTAGAAGCTGCAGTATCCATGAAGGCATGCATTTCCGCAAAATTAAGAAGCCCAGATTAGTTTTCGAAGATATGGATTATAAACAGAAGTGAACAATTTGCATACAAAATACTGACCTGGTTGAGTTGGAGGTTGGAAGGAGAATGTGTTTGGCGTTTGAACAGGTGCAGATGTCTGAAATGTTGGCTTGATAAGAAGCAAAAATGAACTTGTTAGACATTAAAAAGAACTAAATATGATAAAAAAAAATATATAGTCAATTATATGGAAAAAGAAAAAAATCAAGAGATGCTCACCGTTGAAAAAAGTGAAGGTCCGCCGCCAAACAGACTGCCAGGTGGTGTGCTAAATAGGTTTCCAGAGGAGAAAGCTGGTGTACTTGATGGTTGTGCAAATGTTGGGGCAGATTGAAATAGTGGGGCCGATTGAGTGTTAGCCAATGACGAGACAGTGCCGAATGGATTTGGATTATTCGTAGTTGATGTGCCAAACAACGATGATGAAGCAAAAGGAGTGGTATTTGCAAACAAAGATGGTGAGCTACTTGCTTGAAATGGGGAAACACCTGTCTGTCCGAACATTGTGGTACTAGTGGACGATGCGAATGGGCTCGAACTTGCAACTGTACTGTTAAACGAGTTGAATGGTGAAGCACTAGTTGAAACAGGCTTAGGAGCAAATGGATTGTTTGTTGGAATTGCGCTTGGGGTAGACTGGTTAAATACATTGCTTGTTGGAGCAAAAGCATTCTGTTGTGTACTTAATGATGGAAAGATAGGAGCCGCTGCTGGAGTTCCAGAAGGGTTTGGTCCACCTGCGAGTCCAAATATTAAGAATGTTACACACATTTTACAAGAACAAGTTACATAGAGTCATGGACCAAACAAATCTAGCAACAATATAAGAAACAATTAATAAATGGAGTACTGAACAGAAGCATGTTTCATTAGTAGATTCTATTCAGGCTTCAAGCTGTAGCATAAGCCAGGGCAAAACGGTTACTGCCTCCATTCATTTTTAGTAGGTGTATTAGGATTTTAAAAAGTATTTTACCGGTATACTTTGGCCATCAAATTCTCTTAAAAATTTATCATTAACAAAATCAATGTCATAGTAAAAGATCTTTGAAATAGAAATTTATTCATATAACTTCTATGCACTAAGCATGCACGTAATTTGACTAATAAACTTATGAAGTTTGACTTTTAAAATCCTAATATGCTTATTAATTCCATTAATTCCAAACGGAGGGAGTACTTGGTTACTACAGTTCATACAAAAACAAGCATCCTAAAAGAATACATGGAATTAAAGATATGGTTTAGAAGAAGGTTTGCAAATAAAATAAAATCCTCAATTCTCAAATCATTCCTCACCCTTGTCTCCACGCTGGTAGTCTTCCCACCTCAATTCTTCATGACTCTTGTCTTTGTATTCAGGCATCGCAGATATGGAATCAAGTTTTGCAGCAGGTTGAGTAGCACTGGTAGCACCGTCAACATCTGGTGTTTGAGCATAAGGTTTTATTCTGGTTCCTCCAGCTTGATTACCAAATTGTGCTTGCCCAAAAGCTGCTGCTGCTGTCTGTGAGCCTGAAAGTCAAAGTGGACAAACAATTGATAAGAAGGATAAAAGATGACATGACCAGAGTAAAAACAGTGAAAAAGAAAGATCTGCAGTCGAATAGGACTGCTGAAGTCATAAAAGACCATATAATCAGTAAATTCTCGATTGCTACATCATATGGAATCAAAGACAACAATTGATTGATCATATATTACAGCTAAGAAACAACACGAATATCCAATGGGAAAACCTACCAAATGCTGGAGTCTGCGCACCAAAAGGTGATGTTGTTCCAAAGGGAGAACTACCAGAGGAAACTGCTGTTTGTGCAAAAGATGGTGAAGAACCAAAACTGAATGCATTGGTTGATGTGCCGAATGAAGGTGTGCTCGAAGATCCAAAACCTGGAGCAGTACCACCCACACCAAATGCTGTGCTCCCTGAAGTTCCAAAACCAGGAGTAGATGAACCAAACGCCGGGGTGCTAGAAGCACCAAATAAAGATGTTGATGTTGATGTCGAACCAAATGCTGGGGTAGTTGCGGTGCCAAAGGCCGGTGTACTCGTTCCAAAGGCTGGCGCGGTTGCACCAAATGCCGGCGTAGTTGTGGTACCGAATGCCGGCGTAGTTGATGCGCCAAAAGTGCTGCTGCCAAATGTCGGTTGTGTTTGCTGGAACGTGCTACCAAAAGGACTTGACTGGCTAGGTGATGATCCAAAACCCCCAAAACTTTGCTTTTGTCCGAATAAAGATCCTACAACATGAGGAGAGCCAAGCGTGACAAAGACATCATATATGCAGCACTGTTGATCTAAAGAATAACATATCTATGAATTGACATAATTTAGCTTGAATAGCTATCTAGAAAAATTGTTGAATGCAGTATCAGAAACTAATGAAACAAAATAAAGAATTCTTGCGAGGCATGGGAAACACCACAATAATGGAAGGTGATGTTTCCAGTGTAAGGGCTTTATAGCTTTGAAAATGTAGGAAAATAAGCACGGTGACTCCGCACGAATGGAGACAATCAGCGAATGCATAATACATACCAGAGCCAAAGGTAGAGGATGAGGAGCCAAAGGCAGGGGCAGGCGATGCACCGAACGCCGGAGTGCTCCCGAATGGAGAGGAGGACGGGGTGCCAAACGTGGGAGTGGATTGCTGCTGACCAAAGGCACCAGTGGATGTAGTGCCAAATGTGGGAGTGGACTGCTGCTGGCCAAAGGCACCAGTGGATGCAGTGCCAAAAGGCGAGCCTCCAGTCTGTGCCCCGAAAGCTGTGGTTGGGCTGCCAAACGGTTTTGGCGCAAAGGGGTTGTTAGCAGCAGGTGTAGCCTGGCCGAATCCCTGCTGGGTTCCGAATGAGTTCTGTCCAAATGGGCTGGTGGATGACTGCCCAAATGCTGCAATGAAGATAGCACACATGAGAGATGAGAAGATAAACAATCATGAGGTACAACATTGCAAAAAATATACTCTCTAACCACATGTAAGGTATTGCATTGTATGAACAAGCTTTAACATTAATAACAAAAAAAAGGACTAGCATTGAGGCATTGGCTTGTTTGCAAGGTCCATTTGTTTGCTTATACACTGAAGAAAGAAGGAAAAGGAGAATCCGGTGTGGACGAAATCCGGTTCCATATTTAGCACAGTATAAGTAGAAGTAGTGGAAGGATTAGCTTAGGAATTTACATGGATCGTTGCAAGTACGCACTGCAAACCACCCAAGATACTACCTGATCGGAATCGGGGCAGCAAGCCAAACCCTAGCGCGGGCAGGCATCCATCAACCCACCAGAGATGAGTGGAATGCGCAATAGAGCAAGCAATACGTACATATGCTAGGAGAATATAGAGGATTTAAAAGCGAAGGAGCAAAGCAAGCCGACAGAATCCAACCAATGTGATGGAATCGACGAGAATAGGAGGGGATGATGAGAGGGAGGAAGGCGGGGGTGCTTACGGTTGGTGGAGCCGAACATGGCTGCTGCTGAGCTGATGATGTTGATGATGCTTCTTCTCACCCCTCGATCACCGGAGGCGGCGGCGGCGGCGGCGGCGTGCTCTCTTCTCGTTTATATATGCACAACTGGCTATTTCTTGAAAGTTAGAACAACCAAGGGTACTTGTAGTGTCTAACAAAGAAGAGTGAGGAAAATCAAACTGTCATCACACATAATAGCACATTTCAGATTATGCCAAAGCAAGAACTAATTTAATGCAGCATTCCTTCAATTTGGTTAGAGAACCATAACTTCACAACCAAAAGAATGACACTATCCTAGCAACTAAGCAAGGTATTACTCATAACACCAGTTGAGTACAGTGCAGGAACATAGTTAGCTAGTTGCAGAAACATACCTTTATAGGAATGCAGCAGCACCTTGACTGAGATCCTGATGTGGAATTGAGAGACTTGTACCTGATGAAAAAATGTTCATGTTCAGTGGTGTTTAACAGTTTGTACATCTAGTGCTAGTGCTAGTCCAGAAGACTAGAACTATGTTCCTTTTCATTGTTGCAGGAGCTCATCTGAGGTGGCAAGAAGTGCAAGCATGCATGCTTAGTAGCAGCAGCAGCAGCAGAACACGCAAATCATGAGAACAGCCTCATCTACGAACAGCCCAAAAGCACCACTGCAATTCCCAGATCTAGGACCTAGAATCCCCCACAAATCGCACGAGCACCACAATCTAAGCAGCAGAACCTATCAGATCTACACAAAATTCAACCTAAGCATGAGTCCCAACCATCGGGCCTATCAAACTAGAGGAGGGTGGGAGAAAGGCCGCCATACCTAAGCCTTGCCGTATTCTTGGAGAGCTCGGCCGCCGGGTTCGCATATGATTCGTCCTGCTTCTTGGAGAGCTTGGACCGCCGCCACCGGTCGTGGAGGAGGCCGGAATTGGCATGGCGGCGGCGTGGGTGATGCGTGGCGGCGGCCGTGGACGAGGGTTTCGCGCAGGGAGGCTAGACGCAGTGGGAGATACGACCTCGTGCTACACAACCCTAGGGTTTCCAACGAATACCCGAGACACCCCACCGCCCGTGAACCGGGATCTACGCGCGCAGCAGACGGGAACCGAAGAAGCTGGCGAGGCGGCGCGGGAAGGAGAGGAGGAGCGAGCTCGCTTACCTTCCGGAGCGCGGCGAAGCGGAGGCCGGAGGCCGCCGGGGAGAAGGGGCTTGGGTTTGGCGGTCGGGATTTGCCGTCGGGTCAGGAACGGCTTGCTTGACCCCTACGCCCGAGCTGGGACGATGATTATGGAAGTTGGGCCGTATTGGTCTTGGGCTCTTTGCCCACTGCACGGCCCAACTAGATCGTATGAACATGGTGAGCAAATATAACCCAGCATTATTGGGGAATCCGGCCGGCTTGATGTTACAGGATGCTGATTAGGTTGGGGAATGATTCTTCGAATTTTGCATCACATTATCAAATTATGGACTAATCACGCTCACGAATTAGTCTCCATCTATGCAATTAGTTTTTGTAATTAGTTTATGTTTATACTCCATTTTGCCATGCCATTTTGCTGGTTCTGAGAAAGCAAACTACACGGAATCAATAAAATCTTCTAAAAGCTCATCTTATCCACCGGAATTCAGAAGTATTCCTGACACCACCTTTGTTACATGAGGATAATAATATGCTGGTTTGACTAGTCTGGAAGAATGATGATTGATTCTACTCATGAACATGATCACTCATATCAGTCAGTGAGGTTGCAGGTTGTTGAGGTCGATGATGTGCGCCTCCAGCCGCTGGGCCTCCCTGATGATCTCTCCCATGCAGAGGCCCATGGAGCCCAGGCAGCAGACCAGCAGCCCCCTGTCGTCCCCCTCTGCTTCGGCTTCGCCGGCGTCGTCATCGTCCAGGTCCAGCAACGCTGCCGCCGCCTCTGCTGCGTGCGCTAGGAAGGCGCCCACCACCTCCCCCGGGGTCGTTGCCTCTTGCTGGTCGTCCTCCTCCTCCTTGTTGCAGCAGCAGCAGGAGGAGGAGGAGGAGGAGTCATCCCCAGCCTCAAGGTCGTCGTCCTTGATGATGACATCCTGATGATGGTGAGGATGATCAGCAGGTGGTGGTGATGACGACAGCATGCGGAGGCAGTGCCTGAGGGAGGTGGAGACGATGCTGCTGAAACACCGGTGGATCCTCATCATGTCCTCATCAGCCTCCACGCCCGCCGCCACGCGTGCCTGGCGGTAGAGATGCAGCAGCCGCGCCATCCTGCCGAGGCTGCCCTGGATCCTCTCGTAGCAGGCCGCCGGGAACCGCGGCAGCCACAGGTAGGAGGGCTCGCCGCCGGCCTCCGCCGCGTGTCTCCTGAGCAGGGCCAGGCTCTTGCTGATCACTTGTGATTGTGATGATGGGCCATCAGCAGAGCTGGCTGCAAGAAGCGTGGTGGCGATGCATCGGGTGAGGTGTTCCCTCGCCTTCGCCGACGGCCTCGCTCCTGGCTGAAAGAGGATGTCCGCCATGACGGTGCAGGAGATTCCTACGAAGGTCTCAACGAGGCGCGCGACGGTGAATGCCATGGGAGTCTCGTCGTAGCGGCGGCCCATGATGATGACGACGGAAAGCGCGGCCGACACGCCGCCGGCGGGGCCGTAGGCGCGGCTGCGCTTGAGGAAGGTGGCGACCACCATCCAGGGGACCAGCGCCAGGAGCCGCAGGTCCATCATGCCACTCAGCTGCTGCTGCGAGATGAGCAGGCAGCCCACCGCGCCGTAGACGGAGCCCAGGGCCGTGCCGTGGGCGCGCGCGGCCGCTACGGCCCAGGTGGAGTCGCGGCTCGTGGAGATGGTGGTGGCCACGATCAGGCCCGACCAGAAGCCGTGGTCGTTGTTGAAGAGCAGGCCCAGCAGGACGGCAAGGCCCAGCGAGAAGCCGCACTTGGCAGCAGCCACGAGCTTCTTGTTGCCTTTGGTGGCCGTCTTCTCTTGTTCGTCTGCTCTGCTCTTGTGCTGGTGGCCATGGCCATGGTCGGCTGCCGGCGCGATCTTCTTGTTGGCGTTGGCATCGCCATTATCACTTGCGAGCAACAAGCCGCCCGCTGCTCCTCGGAGCTGGTAGAGCGAGAAGAGGAACAGCCAGCAAGGATCCTGCTGCGTCTGCAATGGCAAGTAGGGTGGCTTCGAGGCGAAGCTTGCAGTCTGCTTGTTGGCAGGCGTCGTGAGGAGGGCGAGGCGTATGTGGTCCCTCATGGCCATGATGCCGGCATGATGCTCTTGCAGTTGCAGCAGGTTATTGCACTTGCTGTCGTTAGTTGTTCCGTCGATCACCATCATACTGAGCGCCATCTGCATTCCCGTGAGTGGCGTCTCCACCCCGTCGTAATCCACTGCTATTGCTCGTCGTCGCTCCCACTGCACATCCTCCTTGATGGCGTTCATGCGGCGGAGGAGTGCGGCGCTCGCCGATGCCAGGCGGTTGGCCTCCGAGATGCACGCCGCCATCTGCCATCGCCGCTGGCGGGTGCACGCTGCCGCCTCCCCACCGCCGATGAATATGATGGCGGCGTCGACCATGACCCTGACCCTCTCCGCCGCGAGCCCCCTGTACGCCCTTGCCTTGTCGGTGGCCTCCCCCGTGGCCAGCCTCGGCCATGGCAGCAGCACGGCCAGCAGCGCCGCTGCCACCCCGAGCGCCGTGCACGCTACCACGTTGGCCGGGTGCAGCACAGCAAAGGAGCGGGTGGGGTGGTCCCCCTTGTGGAACCTGGCCACGTAGATGATGATGATCTGCCCCAGCGCGATCCGCTTGGCCACGGGGTCCACCGACTCCGGCAGCGCCACCGCGAAGGTCGTGAGCGCCACGACGGCCGACGTGGCGAGCACGGACTCGGCGGCGCCGGTGCGGTGTGCGAGCCAGAGCGCCAGCACGGAGGGCGCGGCGCCCATGAGGGTGGCCTGGAGCGCGCTGACGGCGCCGCGCAGGGCCGTGCCGAGGGTGGCGTCGGTGACGATGATGACGGTGACGACGTAGGAGAAGGCCGGGAAGGTGATGTGGCGGCGGACGGCGGGCGGCGCGTAGAGGGAGACGAGGCCCACGATGATGCAGGCCAGGGCGGCGCGGAGGCCCGACGCCAGGGAGGAGCGCCAGCGGCCCACAAGCAGCTGCCGGGCAGAATCATGAGCTGCCCGCGGGAGGTGCACGGGGCATGTCTTCTTCTCCATCGGCGGCGACGCTGCGGCTAGCTGCTGCTGCGTCCTTGGTTCAATTATATTGGCTGATAGGAATTGATTCACCAATATATATGACCTCTACTAGGTATTGCGTGCTGCTTTCTTGGTAGATTCTTGACTTGCATATTTTGAATTGGTGGTGCTGCATCTATACAACTTTCTGGTTTCTTATTAACTATATAGTTGGTAGCAGCTTGTTGATACCTTACTGGCCATTCTCGCTACTCCACTACTTTTGGCCCTCCTTACATTGACCAAACAAACCCCTCATTCATAATCCATAGCATATATGTATGCATATTTTTTTAGAAAATAATAATAAAGTTTAAAGTCCATAATCAAAAGCAAAGTCTAATTAAGCTGCTTTAACGTATTTAATTGTTTACGGACGTCCAAAATAAGGTAATATATTATCTGTATATGTTCACATATGTTGTAGAGCATATGAAACCTGCTTACTTAGGTGTTTAATTTATTTGCTAAGCTAGAACTAATATATAATGATATGCATGCATGTATACCTAGATATACGTAGAGGGAGGAGGTGATGCCTTCCACGTCGACATGCATGCAGAATAAGTGGATGCTGCGCTAGCTGGGATTTGCAATTCCACTACTAGATAGAGAGAAGTAATCAAGTCCAACGTCGGGTCCATTCCATTCGCATTATATTTGGGATCGAATTGAAGCCAGCAGAAGATCGATGAGTACGCATGCGATGCTTATGGCCGCAGGAGGGAGTCAAAGGTTAAAGTTGCAGCACATCTCTCAAGAGTTAAATCAAATTAAAGGAGAGAATGCATTATAATTATTAATTATGCTTCCATCGGTTCGCTTCCCTCAGCAAAAGGAATCGATGCAAGACAACTGATTTCAAAACTTGGCTAAAGAGTTAAATGGATAGTTTGGAGTTGCTCTTATAAATGGATAGTTTGGAGTTCAAAACTTGTCCCTTCGAGAATTCCGACTCAACAATATTGGTGTATAAATGAGATTTAGATGTCACCGGTGGAAAACTCACATTTAGTACCGGTTAGATAGACTCAAATCTCTCTAAAAGCCATCCGGGATAAAAATTTTCGAGACGGAGGGATCTTTAGCCCTTTAGTACCAACCGAGGCTAAAAAATTTCGAAAAAAAATAAAAAAAGCCCCACGCCCGCCGGCCACCCGCGCCACCCACTGCCCGCGCGCCGCCGGCCTCCGCCTCCGCCGGCGGCCACCACTCGCCCTGGCCCACCTCTTGTGCGCCCCGCTGGCCTCCAACCGGAACAAATACCAACTGGGATAAAAGAGGGGGTCTTTTGCTCCGATTGGAATTTCCAACCGGGATAAAAGGGGGTGGCGTCCGTGCCAGGTCTTTTCAATCGGGACTAAAGCCCCTTCCGTCGATGTCTTTTCGGTACCTCATTTTTTACCCGGAACTAAATTTACTTTAGTCACGAGCCTAATATTAACCAAGATAAAAGGATTTGAATGTTCCTCTAGAAGTATCCAGTGGGATGGATGCACCGTACGCGTGCGCGTACGGGTCGTCACGGACAGGGGCGTCCCTAGGCAGCAGCGAATCAACATGCATGTGCTTTGGGCTTTGGCCTTTGGGGTGCATGGAACAGACACATGATGACGCCTCTACCTAAATTCTTCCTCCTCATGGCCGGCATACCTAGAACAAAGTTGGTTAAAGACACCCAGCTGAGCTCGATCGATCACGCACGCACTCTGCACGCACGCACCACATTTTCATCTTCCTTTTCTTTCTTTTCTTTCTTTTGCCTTTTATTTGGTGGACTCCAGTTGATGAACATGCATCCTGCCAATTTGCACTTTACTACCAGCAACCTATCTATTATCTTAATACAACAATATTAAATTAAATAAAGCCACCGCATTTGTCGCCGAGTTAAATTAAATAAAGCCACCGCATTTGTCGTCGAGAGGATCTAGAAATTCTCACGTTAATCAAAAAAGAGGGTCTAGAAATTCTCACGTTAATCAAAAAAGAGAAGAATATGGATCGTTGGATTTTATGAAGATCTAATAGTCTAAACTAATCCAAAGAATTCATATCAAATACGATTAATATATATAAATATAAATTGAGAATTTTAAAAATATGATTTCATTTTCATAAGTCAATGCGTGTCTTGCTCCTTGATTTCCATTCTCAAGTCGCCTACTGTGTAAGTAATAATTGTAAGATTTAATTGCTAAATGGACCATATGATGTGTTTCGTTATGTGTTTGTTAGTTCAACTAGGAGTGTGCCTGTGCGTTGCTACGGATTACAAAATATTAATATTGCAATATGTGGCTACAAAATATTAATATTGTAATATGTGGGAGCATCCAACGGACAATAATAGTATGAAAATAAGAACAAATATTACGTTACTTTAGTCTGATCATTATTTACTTTAGATGCATATATGTTTCCGTGACTACGAAAATACAAGGTACAGGAGGAAGACATGACAAGAGGAACATGTTTGATTTTCAAAAGCTATTTGCATATACATATTTCGTCACTACAATCAACTAAATAGGAACCATATATTCTACTGACTACTGTAGAACATACAACATGATCCAGTGTGATGTTCTTCTACTTGATTGCATCTTCAGTTTCATCAATCAGAAAAATGAAGACCCGCTTGTTCCATTGAGTGACCAAACCAGGCAACAGAAGGTGATTAGCAAAATCTTCTTGCCTCTTTAATTGCTTAATCTTCTATCCTCAGTAGCTGATGACTTGATCTCCAACAGCTGCAAGTTTCTTATGTATATATGTTCATTATGAAGGGGTAATCGGAGCAGGGGATGCACCTAAATACTTCCCTATGGCTTAGAGGAAGCATCTTTTGCAGACAAAATATTCCAGTCCTAGCTCTGAGTCAATGCGCTGCTAATAGGATTGAAATGATTTTGCACACTCACATGCCTACCGAAGATATATCAATATTAAGGAAATTGCTGCGACTAGGTGTAAATATGGTTCTAGTCGTTCAGGAGCTAATTCATTTGAATTTCTCCATTATCAATTAAAAAAAAGAACTCATGTGACAAACATTACTAAAAAATTCTTGGAAATGAAATTTCAGTACCTTTAAGGTATCGAGGGATCATTGCCAGTGCACAAATGGTAAGAGTATCATCATGGGAAAATCCTTTGAAATAAACCCCTACATGTGTCCAAAATCTAGCTTTATTGCAAATAAACCTTAACCATATCCTTGTTGTATCCTGTGCATAATCTTGCTATATCCCCCTTCGTGGATGGGGTTGGACTTGTTGAGTACTTTTGTACTCACCCCTGTTTTGTTGCTTCAGAGGAGGATCCGGACTTCGTTGCCGAGGTTTTCGAGTAGGAGGTTGCGTCTGCACCCAACATTGCCTGCGGTGTTGGCCCCTTTTGCAAGATGCTTCCGTTGACGCATAGTTCCGATTGCAGCCCAGAGTCCGACTGGACTACAACTTGGATTTGTATTGTTATCGCTTTAGTTTTACTTTGGGTGTGGCTCGCCCGCCCGCTCCTTCGGGAGCTGTACGGTTTCTGAACTATCTGTTGAATAAATGTGTTATCAGCCTCCTGGGACTGATAATTGGATCACATTTAGTCTCTACTTATGTGGGGACGCTTCAGCTGGCGCGGGCGGGCGCGGAGGCGGGTGCGGAGGCGGAGCGGTGGAGCGTGCGGAGGAGTCAGAGTGGCGAGGTGGGCGCGAAGGAGGTGGAGCGACGCGGGCGGAGGAGGAGCTGGCGGAGGCGGGTAGGCGTGGGAGCAAGCGGCTTTTTTATTTTTTTCAAAAAAAATTAATCTCAGTTGGTTTTTTCTCGAAAAATTTATCCCGGATGGCTTTTAGAGAGATTTGAGGTCTACCAACCGGGACTAAAGGTGATTTTTCCACCGGGGATAATAACCTCGACATGCCAAGGGGCCAGGCCTTGGATCATCTAGTAGTCAATCTCCAACTCGAGTTGGGCCAACACTCCAACTAATGTACCGCGCTGCTCCTATAAACTTGGTTGAGCCTCCTCTATTTGGAAAATGTAGAACCATATGTACATGCATGTGACCGCATGACTTATCTCAACCGTTGATTTCTCTCCATCCAATAGTTGATTCACCACCTACCCGTATACTTCTCATGTACCCATGATCCGTCTTACCATTGATTCAAAAATGAATAGCTCAGATAGCTCATGTGGTCTGATGCACATGTGAAAAATCCACGTTCTGCTGTTCTAACTTCATGCTTGGGTTATATTACACATTTATTCTTTTTTCCTTCTTTCCGGGCAAATTATTCGCCATGTTCCATCATATTGGAGCAAGCTTTCATTTGATTGTAGAAAGGAGGTAGCTAACTGAACTAATCCATACACAAGATCAGGTTGGAGTGTCAAACATTAATGTATAGAACATTTGATGGATTTCATCGAATGTCGTCTTTAGAGTCTTCTGATGCTAAGCTGGTATCACTGACAGTGATATACATGTATATATCCACAAAATATCTCATTTAATTTGAACTCTTCAATTATATTGGATCCTACACGTATATATAAAGCAGCTAGCTATTTGTTGCCATGCTGCTGGTGATGTTGGTCGTCATGCCTGGCCTTCTGCTCCACCTCCGGCAACTCCTCCATCGACGTCGTTGTATGGGATGATCTGTGGTCCAGCCAAGCAATGATGTCTTGGAAAACTGTCGAGATATTGTTGGGCGACTCGCCGGAGGTGAGGGCATGCCACATGCCTGGGTAGAGCTTGAGCGTCTTGTCATGGCTCGCCGCCGACCGATACAGCAACTCGCTCACCGAAGGGTCCGTCACCTTGTCCGCGCCGCCGTGCACGATCAGGAACGGCAACGACACCTGGTGCAGGATGTTTGCCTCCACGTCCAGGCTGACCTTGAGCAGCTCGGACGCGGTCTTGAGGCGCGGCTTGTCCTTGTAGCAGTAGGGGTTGCCCCGGATCTCGTCCCTCTTCTCCTGCGTCCTGTAGGCGGCGTCGATGACGTCGTTGGTGGGCACGACCTTCCAGGTCGGTATGATGGAGGTCATGGCCCTCAGGATGCTGACGACCACGGGGTGAGGCCGCATGTCGTCGGCGATCTTGCACATGGGCGCCACGAGCACGGCGCCCGTCCAGAAGTCGGGGCGTGCGCGGTGGAGGAGGAGAGCGACGGCGCCGCCCATGGACTCGCCGAGCAGGAAGCGGTGCCTGACGGTGGCGCCGTGGGAGCGGACGACGGAGGCGAAGTGGTCGTCGCAGTCCTGGACGAGGGCCTCGAAGTCTGGGACGTAGCCCTGCAGGCCGTCGGAGCGGCCGTGGCCCTCGTAGTCTAGGCCGTACACGGCGTACCCGGCACGGGCCAGGCGCTCGCCGGTGCCGCGCATGGTCACGCCGCACTCAACGGCGTAGCCGTGGCAGAGGAAGACGAGCGCCTTGGGAGGACGAGCATCCTTATTCCTCTTCTTCCCAGGCAGCCATCTGCAGGCGAAGAGGCTCATCCCCCGCGAGTTCCTCACGTACTCCTAGCATATAGATGTATGGATAGATCCGTGATCCATGGACATAATAACCAACTCCATCACATGCACGCATCATACCTCTTGGTACTCGTGGTCCAGGACGTCGTCCTCGCCGCCATCATCTCCGCCGCCGTTGCTGCTGCTCATCGCGCGCGGAGACACAGGGAGGGAGATGGAGAAACGCTGCGGCGGCCGGGGAATTGATGAAGAGAAGAAGACCACCGGAGTTGAATGTTCCGATCAACGACGGACAAGATTATTCAACTCGATCGATCATCTTCAACTGCTAGCTAGCAGGGCCGGCCGGAAAAGCAGGAAACCATAATTGAGAAGGAGACCCAGGGATATGGAACCAAAATAAACCAGATCTTTTTCTTTCAAAATTCAAAGAGACACCTTGACGCAATGGGTCTCCATCAGCCGATGAAGGGGACCTCTCAACCAACTAGAGCCCATTCTTCTTACTTCAAGGCAATGTTGGATGTTGTTTTCCTTAGTTAGCTTGCTGATACTAGCTTTTTTTAAAGAAACACGCATATTTTATATAAGCTAAGAATTAATAACGTCCATGACGGTGACTTGTGAGACGAGGAGCATCTTACATATGCCAGCGCTACCCCATTCGTACATCCACAGATGGGTGTCATCTTCCTACATGTTTTGCACGCAACTATGTATATGTAACTACAAACTAGCACTCACATCAACAATTTGATATCCAACATTTTCGTTACAGCTGCTGTATATAAGACATTACATACAAGACGGTATAGCGTTTGTTTGTTTTCACTAAAGTCACTATCTGATCTAATGTTAACTGTAAGCATCTTAAGTTACGAAGTTGATACCCTCTCATTCAGCCATTTGATGATGTCTGAAAACACAATATCAATGTTCTCCTTAGGTTCACCAGAAGTCAAAGCATGGCACATCCCTGGGTACAACTTTAGTGTCTTATCCTTGCTCTCCGCTAATGTATATAGCGCCTCACTTACAGATGGGTCGGTCACAGCATCACCACCACCGTGGACTATGATGAACGGTAGAGTAACCTATTTTTGAACAATTACAAGAATAATAGAATATTAATGCACCATATAATAAAAAGTAGTTTTATTAGCTGATGGATGCTAATTTATTAACATGGTGACAGATCAGTTGTGCGAACATATATGATTTTTATACTTCGAAAAAACTTCTGTTAATATTGCATACTTTGCATTGCATTACATTTCCACGTAAAATTAGTATGCACAGATTATGATTATTGAGCTAAATGAAGTACCTTTAAGTAGCCCACATATGAGTTAACTACCTGATTTGGTAAAAAGAAAAGGTGTTTTGTATGACATTTATGGTATCCAGAACACAATTAATCTCAGTGATATTTTGATAAAAAGTTCCATTCCAAGCCTTGCTCATACCTTGTCAAGATTGTTTTCAATATCCAAGCTTGCCATGAAAAGTTCATAACCGGTCTTTAGCCTAGGCTTTCCCTTGTAGCAATAATGATTATTTCTTACCTGATAATAAATAATGGTAATAACTAGCAGTTCCACAAAAAAAGTATTTCAAAAATTAAATCATCTTTTAGGTTTGAGCATTCCTATCTTTTCCTCACACCTCTTCACGCCATTCCTCGCTTTTAATCGCCCTATCAATGATATCTTCATTGGGGATGATTCTCCATGTAGGGATCACATTGCTGAGCTTGCTTAGAATAGAAATCACAATGGGGTGAGGCTTCATATCTTCTACAATCTGTGTGAATGGTAACCAATAGGCAATTAAATTTCATCATGATCAGATATTTAGTCTTAAATATGTATAAATGACACTATGACAAAACAGCTGTTGGCAACAAATCAAAATTGTTGGAAAGTAACCTTGCACATTGGAGCAACTAAAATGGCCCCATCCCAATAAGTAGGTTCCTTCCTATGAAGCATAAGCACAACAGCTCCCCCCATGGATTCTCCAAGCAAGAATCTCTTTTGGTTCTTGTACTCTACTTTCTCTATACAAGGGGGAATCATAGTATTAATGTTTGAAAAATGTTAATGCAGATATACAAATATTATGTGCGGTAGTTGAGTGCTAGAAATTTAATGTCCATTATATCTATATGAGATATGTTTTTCATAAAAGAATTTGAAGTGGTCATAAGAGAAAATGTATAGGTGTCTTCTTATAAAATACAGTTAGCATGTGGCGTCATAACCAAAAGCTTTCATAATTAACCATATGGGAAGTATTAATGGAGCTTAGAATAGGTGATTACATTAGTTATGCATACCACAAACACTTGCAAAGTACTTCGAGCAATCAACTACAATGTCATTGAAACTTGTAATATAGCCCTGAAGTCCAGAGGACTTTCCATGGCCTTCATAATCCATTCCATGCACAGCAAATCCTGCATGCGCCAACCTAGCACCTGTGCCTAAAAGCAACAATCTCAAGATGTATAAGCTAATTATGAAAAATTTATATATTTATGCTAGGTTCATTAAAATTATAATGATTCTATATACCATACCCTAATAAGAATACACGGAGAGTAGTTGATGTGATTTATATCTATCATAAATTGTACCATACTTGGTCTAAACCCATTGCCATTCATTTGTGACCAAGACATAGTCATATGATTAATTTTTGAAATAAAGTAGTGCATGAAAGTCACATCATTATGGTATTTACCTCTCATTGAAATGCTGCATTCCATAGCGTATCCTAAAAAGTAGAATAAAAGAACCGAATCAAATAATGTGAAAAAGGACAACTTCACTCTTCATTAAAGTTGCATTGGAAATTGAAAACAACATCGTATCAACAACCCCTCTTAGTTACCATGGCATAGAAATATGAGGGCTTTCGGTTCATAGTTTGAAGGTCTCCATTGACATGTAAACAAATTCATTCCTCGTGAATTCAAAATATATTCCTACAATAGAAAAATTCGAATAGATGATATTGAGAAGAAACTTGGTATGCAAATTTATTGAATGGTTGTTTATATCATCACAACAAAATATAAAAATTATCCAGATAAGTTAAGTTCTAATTAAAAGAATAGACAAGATAAATTGACCTCTTCATACTTGATACAAATGTCGGCCATTTGCTATGAAAATGAAGCAGTAGCACTAAGGCATAAAACATTGTGTACATAAGCAATTTATATTTAGAAATGGTCAAAGATAAGCAGGTGCCCCATTGTGTGGATAGCTTAATTTGAAGGCACACATTTTTGTGTGGTATTGTTTGCATGTATGCATGGCAACACAGATTGTGTGGTTAAGAAATAGCTATCTTTAAGCAGGCTAAGTTTAGCAAACTCAAACAAGCTACTTATTGATAAGCTCATCCCAAACTTCTATTGGTTCTATGTACTAGCATGATCAAGTCAATTGAAATTTGTTTTTTTATAGCTAGAACATGATTATGTTCTATATAACAAGAAATTAATTGTTCTCATAAGGATAATTTTTTTCATTTTTGGGTTGCATTAGGTCTTAAAATAAATATTCACAAATGTTGTGTGACACCTTGATAGAGCAACTAGTAACTCCTCATCCCAACAGGGACTATAGCCTAGTTTTCCAATGACGAATGCATTATAAGGTGAAAGGTTCTCTCTTTGGATGCTATTGCAACTTTTTATTGTTTGCCGTATTAAATAATAAGGAATGGATGGTCATTTTAGTATGTTATGGCAGGCCATGGCATGATCATTAGGTGGCTTGACAAACCAATCCTATTAGAACACACGAGTTATATTCATGATTACCTGAGGTGAGTTTTGCCGTGGACCGGATTCAAAACTATCAATCCGGACCTCCTTCCGGACCATTCCGGCTAAACCGAACGGCATCGTGTAACAATAATGATATTTATTTATCTTCTCGCTCTGAATCTTCGATCTACCCGCTCAGCACGAGAGGAGGAGGAGATGGCGGCGGCGGAGATGGTGTTGGAGCGGCGGGCGTACGCGCGGGTGGGGCTCCTGGGCAACCCCAGCGACGTATACGGCGGCAGGGCTCTGTCCTTCGCCATCGCCGACTTCTCCGCCACCGTCCGCCTCCGCCCTTCGGCCGAGCTGCTCATCCAGCCTCACCCGCACCACGACCTCGTCGCCTTCCCCTCCCTCCCCCACCTCGTAAGCGACTCCTTCTTGCTATCAATTCAATCGATCTGTATGTCTATTCTTCCATTCCACTAGTAGAGATTTACATTCAGCTGCAGGATTATTGTTGCTAGGGTCCCTAAACATGGATACTTGGATAGCCAATTCATACCACTAATAGACGTCATTTACAACCAAAAGAACAAGACAACAGAGCAAACAGCAAGAGTATTTGATCTGATAACCTGAAGCTGCAGCAGTACTTACCTTACCTCCGAGGAGTTGATCCAGATGGAGGAACAATAGTCTTCAACTTAATTACTCGTTTCTTTCGTCGCCTTGACTTCGTTCTTGACGCTTAGAAAGGAGGGATGGTCCTCTTTATTGCCAAGCTGACCCTTCTAAAGCTTCTCGGCATACTAGCTGACTTGCAGACAGAGCACTAGCTCGAGAATAAGTGCTTCCTCTTCTTTTCCACCCACCATCCTCTTTTTTTTTTCTGAAGATAAGATAATGATCTTTTTTTTTCCAGAATTGCTTTATATTGAACGGTTGGAGTCAGAAAATTCCTTGTAATGTGGGATTTGATTTTATACAATTCCAGAAAACACAATTAAAGAATATGTTCTCGTGTTTCTTTTATCTTATCTAGGCCTCTTTTGGCCAAATCTTATGCTGGTTTTAAATCGTACAGCCATGTCATCCTCTCTGATGACATATCATAAGTTTATCTATTATTCTTTTCTTCACCCTTAGCCAGGGGCAAGATGATCATTCTTCATGATTCGAGTTACATTATTGGAACAGATCAAGCATTGTAATTTTGTCAAGCAAACCCAATCATAGAATGTATTTGTACACCTCTCTTATGTGCACATTTTCAATTTATGTGCTGAACAGGAACACAACTGATAAATCTATTTTTCTATTTGAATTGTAACATCAGAACACCCATCCCTCGTATGCTAAAAAAATAAATCTTACGAAGTTACAATACAGAAAAAGCGTGTCTTTCTGAAATTTTGGCGCAAGGCAATTTTTTCTTTAACTATTTTCAATATAAATGGGCCTTATCTTCCTAACCCGACTGGAGTGAGCCTGGTATTGTTATCAAGGCAACTTTTCTGTTTACTATTTTTGGAGGTATGCATACAAGGGCAAAGCATTTGGATCAGGTTTCATTTGGCTAAGAAGAAATATATTCAGTGATAGGTGTTACTGTTGGATTATAAGTGAATTGCCCACCTTTCCCTATCAGCTTAAGCTTTTGGGTTGAACTGGTTGGTGCATGCAAATCAATATGGTATCAGGGCCAGAGGTCTCGAGTTCGAATCCTAGCGGGCATGATTAAAATAAAATAATTGCAGCCCACTCCAATTTCCATATGCGGTTTGAGCGAGCCTGCCCGTGAGGGGGAGTGTTGAAGTATAAGTGAATTGCCCACCTTTCCCTATCAGCTTAAGCTTTTAGGTTGAACTGGTTGGTGCTTGCAACTCAATAGTTACTGAAACATGAAGGCACTTAACTATGCCTTTACCATCATTTAAGCAAATAATTTTTGTCAAGTATTAATTCCTTTCCCTTTTTGTTTAGGTGAATCGTTTGCAAAGTGAAGGATATTATGGAGGTGTTCGGCTGCTGATGGCTATCTGTAAAGTTTTCTACAATCACTGTATTCAAAATAACATCAGTCTAAAAGCTGAAAATTTCACCTTATCCTACGATACTAATATTCCTCGGCAGGTAACTACTCGAAATCCTCTTCCTTTGTTCGCCTCTTTTGCTCCCATTGCATATTGGCTGCTTCTATTCATATTGCTATGTGTGATAGCTGGTGAAAAGATACCATTATCCTTGAAAACTAACAACATAAAAAGATTTTAGCTGTGTTTTCCTGAAGCACTGTAGATAAGTCCTAGCTATAACATTTTATTGATATGTTTATGAGTTGGAGATTAATACATATTATCTTGACAATTTTGTTCTGTAGGCTGGGCTATCTGGTTCAAGCGCGATTGTTTGTGCTGCTCTAAGCTGCCTTCTTGACTTCTATGATGTCAGGCATTTAATAAAAGTTGAATTGAGACCTAATCTGATTCTCGATGCTGAGAAAGAGCTTGGAATTGTTGCTGGACTTCAGGACCGAGTAGCACAGGTTTATGGGGGACTGGTTTATATGGTACGCGATACAAGCATTCGTTATTGGCAGTTAAGCGCCTGCATACAGCATACATACTGCTACCTAGTGCGAACTCTATTATTTAAGTTTCATTTTTTTTACTCAGGATTTTAGCAAGGAGCATATGGACAAGCTGGGTCATGGCATATACAGGCGTTTGGATGCCAATCTGCTTCCTCCTCTATACCTCATCTATGCAGAGAACCCCAGTGACTCTGGCAAGGTTGTTATTGAATTAAATCAATACACTACAATTCATGCTTAAATTTTGTCATGCCACCACAAAATAAGATTGAGATGTTTCAGTCCTCCAAATCAACAGCCATCAATGTTTTATATCGTAGGTCCACAGCACTGTTAGGCAAAGATGGTTTGATGGTGACGAGTTCATAATATCACGTATGAAGGAAGTAGCGCAGCTAGCGCTTGATGGCCACAGGGCTTTGCTGCAGAAGGATTATACTGAGCTTGCGAGGCTTATGAATAGGAACTTCGATCTACGAAGGTAAGTTTAATGCGCCTACCTGAGCACATGCATGGTTTTGGAATGCGAATTGAGTTTTATGTGGTAATTGTAGAGAAATGTTTGGAGATGATGTACTTGGTTCAGTGAACATAAAGATGGTGGAGGTGGCACGCTCCGTGGGCGCGTCATCCAAGTTCACAGGCAGCGGGGGCGCGGTGGTTGCGCTGTGCCCAGATGGGGAAGCGCAGGTGGAGCTTCTCCACAGGGCTTGCCAGGAGGCTGGCTTTGTGGTACAACAGATCATAGTTGCACCCTCGGCGCTGTCGGACGAGGAGCTGACAAGCTTGTTAACTTGCTAGTGGAACGATGGATGAGCTGTTGAGTAGTTGAAGCTACTGTTTTATTTGTTTCGGAGGTAAAAGGAAACAAAACAATATAACTGTATGGTTTGCCAGGTCATGTGTTTTGATATGTGGGATGCCTTGCATGACCCATTTTTTTATTTTTTAGCCTTTTTTTTCAAAAGATTCTCACGAATAGGTGGAAACATTTTAAAATCTCGACCCTTAGCTTAGCTTGGCATCACTATTGGTAGCATCAAGTTTGTATGTCTCGACGCCAGAGTGTTTGACGTCTAGGTCGTTGCGCTATTGGTGACGTGGATGCTAGCATAGCAGGTGGTTTAGCGCCAGCGTGGATGGCGTCAAGATCTAAGGTGCCAAGTTTGGTGTGGATGGTGCCAAGATCTAAGGCGCAAGTTTAGCGCCGTAAAGCTTAGCATCGAGCTGTTACTATAACTCTTAACGTTTCAAATGAAACAAGTATAATTGTTTCGAAGAGCATATAATTTAACAAATTATAGTGCAGTTCCGTGCATTTTGGGTTTGGCGTTGAATCTTTTTTTGCTACAATTTTTTAAGGAATTTTATTTTTTTTTTTGCTTGGGCCCTGGGCGGCAGCCCCTTCACGTTGTCCTTTGACTCGACACTGTTCTCGCACGATTGATCGTTGCCAATTCCAGAAAGGCCCTGTCCGATCCTTTTACTATCAAACAAGCACGCCGTTCAAAAAAATCCTTTTACCAAACGCCGCCATCGTTAATCTGTTTAGGTAAACATGCGCATCCGTCTGATTCACCACGCGGCACGCTCACGGCACCGGTGCGACGGTGCCTTGCGCGAGCGAAACGCGGCGCAGGGACAGCGACGCCTCCGGCGAGCCCGAGCGTGCGGCCGCGGCCACACGCTCACAATCTCACCCCCATCGAGCACCCGCCCCTCTCCCTGTCATGCGCGGGCGCAACATTCTCCCAGCGTGGAGTGGAGCCGTGAGGGGCCGCCGCCGGTCCAAGCAAAAAAATTAAAATCCCTTAAATAAAAATGAAGAAAAAAAGATTCAACACTAGGTTCAAACCTAGTTAAGATGCACGCGTCCTAATCAACTAAACTACATTGTGGTTTGTTGCATGCTCTTCGGAACCATTATACTTGTTTCATTTGAAACACCCAGAGCTATAAGGTAACAAGTCGGCGCCAAGCTTGGTCATGTCATCATCCACGTCGCCAATAGCGCAACGACCTAGGCGCCAAACACTCTGGCGTCGAGACATGTAATGATGGTGCCAAGCTAAGGGTGCAGATTTTGAGATGTTTCCACCAGAAATCTGTTTGCGAGAATCTTTCGAAAAAATAGCTACAAAATAAAAAAGTTGGCCTGGCGTGATGTGTCTGGTCGTGTGTGCTCACCTTGCCGGCCTTGGCATCCAGCTGGCCCAGGGTGGCCTGAATCATTTCTAACCCGGGCCTGGGCTGCATCCTACGCGGGCCGAGTTCGAGAACGTGGGCCTGGGCTGCCTCCTGTTGTTATTTACGGGCCTGTTCCTAGCCTTCTCTTCTTCCTTCCTCCTCCTCCCTCCCTCTCCCCGCGTTGTTTGCCGCGCCGCCGCAGTTGCTGTAACGAATGGCGCCGCCGCTCCTCTTCTACGATCTCAGCCTCCTCCCATCCTCCTCCTCGTCCATTGGCGGTGGCGGCGATGACAGCTCAAACCCCTCCTCCTCCCGCCTCCAACTCTTAGCCGCCACGGCCCGCGCTCTCGAGCTCGGCTACGCCGCCGTCGCTCTCGACCGCACCCACCGCGGCCTCCTCGCCGACTCCCACCGCTGCCGTACCGAGCTTTTCCCGCCACTCTCCTCTCTCCCGCTCCCGCCCTCCGCCGCTCTCCATCGCCGCCGCCTCGCCTCCCCCGCCTCCGAGCCCTTCCGCCAGTACACCCGCATCACCCTCTCCCTCGACTCCGCTGCCGCCGCCGCTTCCGCCCTCGCGCCCTCCGCCGCCCGCCTCCTCCGCACCTACGACCTCGTCGCGGCCCGCCCCCTCACCCAGGCCGCGTTCGACCATCTCTGCCAGGCTCCCCTCTCTGCTCAGCATCTTGATCTCATCTCCATCGACTTCTCCTCCCACAGTAAGCTGCCCTTCCGCATCAAGCTCCCCATGCTAAAGCTTGCGCTGCAAAAGGGGCTGCATTTTGAGATTGCCTACTCCCCACTCATTTCTACTGACATCAATGCCAAGAGAAACCTCCTAGCTGAAGTCAAGGTCAATCAGTATTGTTTTTCCGAACACTTTGCAACCATATACAGCACTTGTACTTACATAATAATGCATTCTACTAATTTTCAGCTCCTGGTGGACTGGACTAAAGGAAAGAATCTCATTATCTCAAGCGCTGCTCATACTGCTTCCCAGATCAGAGGGCCATATGATGTCATCAATCTATCTGCCTATTTGCTTGGCCTTCCCATCAACCGAGCAAAAGCTGCTATCTCCACAAACTGCAGGTCACTTCTCCATTTGCCAATCACCTTATTTCAGAAATCATGATAGCTCGTTGCATGCATAACTTACTGATTCGGTTAGTTTCGGCTTGAATACGTATTGTATTTCAGTAACCCCTTTGCAAAGGAGCATCTTGTAGTGTTGGTATATATTTAGCAGCCTTTTGTTTTATTTAGTTTCAGATTTCTGATTGCAACCTGCAACCAGCCGCTCTATCAATTTGTGTCACCTACTTTCTATTTAGTAAGGAAGCAAATGCTCCTTGAATTGCAATGTGATACTGTTTGCTCATCGCCAGGTCACTTGTTTTGAAGGCTCTGAGGAAGAAACATTTCTACAAAGAAACAATCAGAGTCGACAGACTTTTACCAAATGAACAGTTGACTTCAACAGAATTCAAGCTTGTTGATTGGATTGCTGGGATTTCTGTATCATCTGAAGGAGGGCTAAATCAGCTGGAATCTTCTTCCAACTTTGATGAACGTCCTGGTTCACCCATATGTGGTGTAATGGAAGGGTTACACGAAGAACCTCACGATTTTGATGTGTCTGTATTTGCTAAACTGTCAGAACAGTCTGGTGACCATGAACAAATCCCATCCCAAACCCAAGAAGAGACATTACAAATTGACAGAACTGAAGTTCTATTAGATTGTGGCCAGTCTATCCTGCCTGCATCTTCATATTATCAAAATGCTGTTCTTGCAAAGACCGGAGACAGTAAAGTTGTTCCGAATCCTTTCATGCAGGCTGGTCCAGGTTCTTCTGCTAAGCATGTTGAATTTGTGCAGGATGCGATGGAAGTAGATACAACAGAATCACGCAGGCTGAACCTCATTGTGGGTGACAGTATTCCTTCAACTTCTGGTATTAGTGCCAAGTTATCATGCTCTGCTCTTATCCATGGTGTAGAGCTTTCTGGCACTAGTCTTGAGGATCAGGGCCCATGCCAGTCTAGTGAAATCCTTGCTAATGATAAATCTTATACAAAATATCACACTGATTGCGCTGGTGGTGAGAGGGAAAAAACCATAGTGGATCATGAAATTCCTTCTGGTTCTGTTGTTTGCCCTGAGGACAAGGATTTGGACCAGTCTACTGCCATGCAAGTTGATGCTGAGACTTGCAGAGGTACTTCGGAACTAGTAGAGTGGCCCCCAAGTGGGATAGATGATGAGGCTCCATTGGATCTTGCATTTTACTCAAGTCATAAATTACACAGTAATGTTATAATTCAACGGGAAGTTATGGAGGGGAAAATAGAGCAAAGTATGGATGAAAACGTAGAACGAACTGCAGAAAATGAGACAGAGTCCATTGACAAAATAACAAGAACATCTGTTTCAATGGAACCTGCATTCCATGGTCAGGAGATCAGCTTAACAAGTTATAAAAGAAGCACTGATGCAAGTTGCGAAAGTGATGAGCTGAAAGAACAAAATTCTGAGGAAACAAATGCTTCTTTGGAGAAAAGTGTTGCTAAAACACATGAGATACTACCAAAATTTTCTTATCCAAGTGGTAAGGTTGAGATGTCCACAATCAGATCAGGTAAGATATGATGTGCAAGTGTTTAGTACTTTGAATTTGCAAAACTTCCACATATTTCTACTCTTTACTATTCAAAAATCTTTCAAGTAGTTACAGTTAATACTGTCTTTTTTGTGATGAACACTATTTATTTTCTGTTAATTCATTTATGCTTCTATTAGTACCTAGTTCTGTGAGATGATACAATGGGTTTTGCATTATCTTTCTTTCGTAAGGGAAAGGCAATTGGAAGGATATTTCTTGTTCGTTGTGTTCTTAATATATTCCAGTTTAGATCAAAGTGAGCTAAGTTTCTGTTGGTGATATTCAACTTGTTTTGTGAAAATGGTTTTATTTTGTACAAACGAAAAATAAGTTCATTGTCTATCTTCCAAACAAGTCTAAAGTACTGTTGATTCTGCAGAAAAGCGAAGACGTAAACTAAGGCCACACCATCCAGCTTATCTTCCTTTCTTGGGCTTCCTTAGGTCTCTGCATTTCAAGCAGAAAATATGCAAGGTAAGAGGGTTGAATGGCTGATCAAACACACGTGAGGATTTATTTCACTTTGACAGGAACGTGCTGTCACTTACCATCCCTGAATCATTATGTAACAAGGGAAGGTTGAAGAATTTCCCAGCAAGAAATCTCAGTTTCACTTTTACCAGCAGTTGTATTGTACCTATGGAAAATTGAGACTTACCTGAAAGATGGGAAAACTTTCTTTTTGGTTCCTGCATTTGTGGTCTAGGTCTTTAACTTTTCTCAGTGCCACTACAAAGTACAGCTCTCAACTTTCATGTTTTGTGAAGGGAAACTATCCTTTTGGTTCCTACTTTCATGTTTAGTCAAACCATGCTTGCATAAATTAAGGTATATATTTGATCTGATCAGCGACTGATGAGGCTGGCAGTTCCACTTGGCCCACTATGATTAACACACAACCTCATGAAATCTGGTAAATGGTGCAGTAGATATGTTATAAGTTCGTCCATTAACTGAAAGGAAATATAGGTAAGAAAACAAATAAAAGTTGGTGTTTGCTTACTATTCTGCCAATGTCCAAGGTTATGTGAACAATCTGATCATCTATTTCACATAGCAGGCTTAGTAATTCTGTATTAATTCAATTCTTAGGTGGTTTTATGCTTCTACCAAGTATTATTGAGTTTACTGTACATGTAAGAAAAACCTTTTTGTTGCATGTTTGCTAAGTGTGCTGGAGCTGGACAATTGCATGTTTGCTAAGTGTGCTGGAGCTGGACAATGCTAGCTTATGTTAGTGCTGGAGCTGGACAATGCTAACTATTAGCTCAATCCTTTTATCAGCCTGACAATTATTCAATGCCTGTGAACTGTGGTTTCATATATTCATGTTGAAAATTGAAGTAGGTATTGTTATTAGATCTTCATCACAAGATACTTACACTAATGAAGTCTATAATTGTGAATGTCAGTTTATGCATATGTAACTTAAAGAAAACCCACTGGAAAACATTTCCATGTCCAGAGCTCTAACCTTGAAACAGCTTCCACGTAGTAGTGCCTCAATTGGAGCAGCTTCTTCCTCTATTAACTGAGAAGAAAGCCGCTTTGTCAATATCAATACTCTTAGGCTTTGTTGGCTTCTTGAAGTAGCTTCAAGTTATCTCTATTCATCCTCTTTAACTAGGAATACTGATTCAGTAGAGAAAGCATCGGGAACCTCTTAAGTATTCATGGCCATATGCTGTATAGTGATTTGCCTTGGAATCACATGAAGCAACGGTCACATTTATCAAGTTTTTTTACTGCATTTGGACAAATCTTAGTGTCATTATAGTACTCGGAACCTGCAAAATCATAAATTGGTGTAAACAAACATTCTATCATATCTGTGATCCCATGTTGCCCACAGTGTTTTGTAGGTTTGTGGGTGTGCGTTCTGTGCTGGGGGTTTTAGTCCTTAACCGGACTTTTGTATTCTCTTTTCTCTCTTAATGAAATGACACGCAGCTCTCCTGCGTAGTTCGAGAAAAAAAATGTTGCCCACAGTGTAACGACTCAGTTATGCTGTTCTCAAATGACTTCTGTGAAGATCAAGTTGGATGTGTATATCTCTTGTTTTCTTTGCTTTCTACTTAGTATTGTATTGATATAGTTCACACTGTTGCAAATAGCTCGCTATAGCGCTACTATAGCTTTTTTAGATAGGTGCCGCGACGATATTACAAATATTACTGCTAATGCCGCTAACTCCGCTATTGCATGAAATAGCACTGCTAAATTCAATAGCCTAGCGCCTCTAACTCCGCTATGATTGAGTTACGAACTTATATACTTTATATACTTGTGATTTATGAATTGTGAGTGATGACTTATGACTTATCTTATAAGTTGTGACTTTTTTATGTGTGCACTTACACCTAGACATGTACTTATGAAATATGAGCTGAAATTGGTGAAATTACTAATGTTTGGGTCTAAATTTTGTTGGTTTTTTGCATAACGCTAAATGCCATAGCTGCCGCTATAGTGCGCTATAGCTCGTATAGCTTTTCCAAGACCACTCCGCTAAATTCTATAGGCGCGATTTGCAACATTGATAGTTCATGATAACTTGAACTGCTAACAATTCTGTTAGACTATATTTGGTAGTATAGGAAATATCTCGGGAGTCTTCTTACCTGCCAAGTCTTGTACCCTTATATATTTGCCCTCGAGGCTTACTGCAATACAACCCACGCATTATACATAATCTTACTCCCTCTATCCCATGAAGAATGCAATTCTAGTTTTTCTAGGATAGATTAGTGGTGGCATGAAAAGACTCTGATACCCTCATTTGTTGGCCACATGTAGTAAGTTTTAGCATGCAAATCAGATCTGACCACTTAATTAGGTAGGTAGTTAGATCTATTTTCTAGGATTGTACTCTTTTGTGGGATTTTTTTTCAAAAGTTAGGATTGCACTTTTCATGGGACGGAGGGAGTACATGTTACCACGTCTAACCCTAAGCCTCCAGCTTCCGCTGCCCTCACGTCATCCCCGGGAGATCGATCTCCGTCGGAGGCAGCGCCCTCGTAGGATGCGCGGTCGTTCCCTCCGATCTGCCACATCGTTGTAGTCAAGCAGCAGCAGACCTACCTCTCCTGTGGTTGATTCAATCTCATCGGGCTGCCTCCACCATCCTCATCGCCCTCTCCGGCGCATCTAGTCCAGCACCGCCCCTCTCCTCCTGCGCTGCCACCACCACTGCTTTGAGCGCGAGCGTGTGTCTGCGGAGGATGGATGAGGGGGTGCCAGGCTGCTGCACCATGAAGTTGCCGCGTTCAGGCCGGGTCACCACATTGCTTGCAGACGTCGTCACGGGCAGCGCCCTCATCGAGATCCATTGTCGGATGTGCCTCATCAAGGCCTCCTCGTAGCGCCTCGTCCGCCACGCCCCTCGTCCGCCACCCAGCGAGAGCGGATGCGCAGCTCAGGCTGCACCTCGCGCCGTCCCTCCGCTCTGCTTCTCTCTATCCTTTGCCAGTGGGAAGAGATTAGGTTATGGGTGGGGGCATCAAGCTATTGTACCCGTGGTTCCTCTTGCTGCTGTTTTTCCCTCCCGATCAGAGATCGGGTTTGAGTCGCCCCGCTGTCCCGTCGTCGCTTCATCATCGACACTCCTAAGGACGAGGTTGTCGTTGCGCCCTCTAGGCTGCAGCAGCAAGGCTCATGATCAAGCCATCACCGCCGGTGTCACCACCTTTTCAAGCGGTTCGCCACCCATGCTGCTGGTCCTCGTCACGCTGGCTCACGGTCCGAGTCCGCGACTATTGTCGCACGCTCGTAGACACCGCTATCGGTGTTGCTAAAGGAATATGCATTTGGGCTCTTTAGTTGCACCATCTACCATCGCAGTTGTCTCATCGTCCTACTGAACCTGTTGGCAAGCTGATGATTTTATGTACTCATGTGCCTCTGTTGATGCTTCGGACCTGCGCCCTCCTCCACGGCTTCGACCACGTCCACCTCGATCTTGGCTACTTCAGTACTAAGGGTCTATCATCTGCATGAGCTACTTGTCGGTTTTCACTCTAGTCGTAGCATTTGCACCAGCGTTCCGACTGTGGTGGGGGCGTCTCCAGTGTTCTTCGGTCTATCCGTTTGTGTTGCTACCGCTACAGATTGACTATTGGAAGCAAGTATAGAGAAAGTATAGTAAGGCTCTGTTTGCGGTGGCTTTTCAAAAGCACTCATTTGTTGATTTTGGATGCATAGGTTAGTTCAGGGCATTATTTTGGGAGGTGCGACAGCAAAATCCTACTAGTATTGGTAAAAGAATCCTCTTTAATGAATTTGATTTCACAGCGCAGCACATAAACAACCATAAATGGGATGGTTCTAAATTTCTAACGGTTTTGTGTGACAAGGTTCTAGAGACCACAATTGTGATAAAAGGCATAACCCACCATTGCACATGTAGGAAGATGTACATGGCAGAATCAAAATCTTTTCTCCATATCATGCATCCCACCAGAATGAGAGGTCTTATCAGCTTTCATCTATGTGGTCTCCAGCTGAAGCTTATGACAGTTGAAAATCCTTCATCTATGTGGTCAAGCTTATGACGGGATAGTTGACCAGTTATTCTGAACTTCACATTGAATATGAATAGTGATTTACACTTTACACTAAGCATCCTATTTGAGTTAATTTAGGAGATTATGGATTTCTTTGTACTTGAATGCCAATTATTTGCATAGTTGCATGTCTATGTAGTCTTGTTAAGTTCTTCATACACATCAACTAAACAATCATTGCATCGCCACTCAAGCTATAGTGGTGTGACTATTTTTATAGTTGACCTAGTAGAACAAAAGGAAAATCTAGGAGACTGCGCACTATCCTGTTAGTCCCTCTTGTTTTCATTATCTTACATGAATGATGCACTGATGTGTTGCATTGCCTCAGTGAAATACTTTTTTTCACCCATCTCTGTGCAGCGAAGCGCAAATTGTTTAACTTGTGTGTGGCTGTTTTGCCATCTTCAAATCGCTGCAGGTTGTGTCTAGAAGGAAGTCGTAGGTGCTGTGGTGTACACAATAGAAGCAATTTGGCGCATGTCAAAGGCTAATGGATCTATGGTGCCCTTTGACTTTATCTTGTCGGTTGGCTAAGGCCACTTCGAGTCTTCAGGGCATCAGGCTATGTCAACGAGACACACATTTCTTGAGTGGGCTACTGTAGGGATTCACGAGAGGGTGTGGCCACAATAGGAGCAGGGAGTGCTGTGATTGGTTTAAGGACGCTCCATTGATGTTACCAACCAATTGCCAACTGAAAACAGCGTGTCCTGGGTCTATAGCTGCATACTTGTGTCCAATAGTTGCTCGAAACCAGACTGATTCTTGTGGGGCTCGTCTTGTTGTAGGCTGCATTGTTCAAAGGGGCCATCATATCACCAGAAATCTTGGGAGATGTCACTTCTGATTTTGGAAGCTTATCATAGGAGCTAGTGCATGCGCTGATGGACTTTGGAGGGACAGAGTCTTGTCAAGGGCTGCTTTTGCGTTTATATAATCGCGATCATCATTCGGTGAGCTTCCTTTCTATGGTCTTTGTTGTTTCTAAATCTGGATGTCAGTGAACAAACTGTCTTATATATCGATTGCATTGCTTACCATTGCCTTTGTGCCCTTGCATATCACATATTCACATTGCTGTGATTCGGAAATGATGAGGAATGTTAGAATCAGGCAACAAATATTTAATCTGGCATGCCAATTCCCCAGACATCTAGCTAGTGGTAGTGAGTGGTAGGTCGTTTCCCTTTGTTGCGGTTGCGGTGTGGTCAATTGCAAGTTGAGCATTTGTACATGTGTGTCCTGGCGTACAACAGCACAGGGCATGTGGGGGGTATCGATCGTGTGTAAGATTGATACCAAAAAGTAGGAGATATCGCCAACTTGTTCATGTCTCGTTGAATCGAATAGAATCATTTGTGGTCTTGGTGGCTGCTGCATACACTGAGTCGATCCATTCCTGCTGCTGCTGCTGCATTACATGGAGAATTCCTGCCTGCAGCTAGCTAGTGTCCACCGGCAGGAAGGAAATTCAGTAAAGCTGCCGCGCGCATACGTTTAGTGTATGCGCACCAGCTTACATTGGTTAGGTTGTGGCAGCTGCAGTGCAAGGCCACACGGTTTGTTTCTTCCATCATCCTACCTCTACTCTACCTGATGATGCTCGGCTCCTCCTGTGTTTAATTTGTTCAAGTCTATATAAAACCCGAGAGGGAGCTGAGCCAGGGAGGGCCTGCCTGTCACTAGCTGGTAGATACCAACAAGCACAAGCTGAATAGCCAGTGAAGTGAAGTGAGGTAGAGCTATAGAGAGAATGCATCCGCAGCATCACTGGGGGCTAGCAGGCAGCCATGGTCATCATGAGGCCAACTGTGATTCCAATGCCATCCTCTCCTATCGACCAGACACCTTGCTTGCCAACCTTGCCGGCGGAGGTGCGTCGTTCCTGCCATCGCCGCCGCCGCCGTCGGGCTACATGCTCCCTCTCCCTCCCCTTGTACCGGCCGGCCAGCTGCAGGTGTCGTCCCCGGCGTCGTCCGGCCTGGCCGCTGCAACGTCTCCGTTCCGCCGCGCCATGAGCACGGGGGACCTCCTCATCAGGGACAGGGACAGGGACGACAGGGAGGAAGAGCAACGGGTGGCCGCGGCGGCGGCGGCGCCGGGGAGGTACAGCGCGGAGGAGCGGCGGGAGCGCATCGACAAGTACCGGAGCAAGCGCAACCAGCGCAACTTCCAAAAGAAGATCACGGTCTGCTACTAATGCTTTCTACTATATATGTTGCATTGGTTTCAGTTAGCTGCTTCCCCTGACTTACAAATACACATGCATGCAGTATGCTTGCCGGAAGACTCTTGCCGACAGCCGGCCCAGGGTGAAGGGCCGCTTCGCGCGCAACGCCGGCGATGGCACGGAGGCGGATCTCCAACCCGCCGCCGCAGCAGCAGCGCCACCTCAGTCAGAGTCAGAGTCGGAGTGGTGGCCGGCAGCGCAGCATGAGGCCGGCATGGACCTAGACGAGGACATGCTTGCCGCTTACCTTGGCGTCTCCTCCATCAGCCTCTACTCCCCCTCCGCCTCTACTACTCTGCCTCACCATCACTACAGCTACCAGCCCTAGATCGACGATTTGCAACGATTAATTACTTCTCATTAATTAAGTTCCATTGCTCTGATGCTGTGATGCATAAAAAGATCATCTCAAATGGCTTAGCCCTCGGTCCTGCTATCCCCAGGACGTCCGGACAGAGCCAAATTCATCGGACGCTTCTGTGGCAGACTGGCAGCACCCCCAATCTACGTGCTGTCTGTGCGCCTCCCTCCCATCTCACGATACACAGCGTGAACTGTCCCCACGTAGGGCCACCAAGTGCTGGGCGTGCCTGCGGCATCACGCGCCCACACATGAGAGAGATAGAGGGGAAAAGATAGGTACTAAAAAGAAACATCCGCGACATTGAAAAATAGTGTATGCAACATTGGATATCGATTTTTGCAACATCGACTATGTGAATCAAAACTAGATCATCACACACAGTCACAACAGATTCAAGACAAAAAATGACCACAGCACAACCTTATACCCTCATACAGAACCGCTTGAAAATAGAACCATGATATATGAAAAATCACCTACTGAAACATCTCAAATCACCTCATGCAACCCGTTGCAACAACCAATACAAACTATTGCAACAACACCAAAAATCGTATTTGTAAACATTGACATGTACTCAAATTGGTACAATTATACAATTGCAATAACTCGAGTAAACATTTGCAACATCCAAATTCAATCCACCGCAACATCCAAATCAAAAAGGCACCACGACATATGTAACATCTAACAATTCCTGCCGCAACAACACGATTTACCTTTCGCAACACAAGCATGAATTGCATGCGTGTGGTTCGCTACCTCCTCTCGACGGTGGATGGCCAGGCGCCAGCTTCTCATGCACAGGGGTGGTTCTGCTGGCTGAGGGTGATGACGAGATCTAGCAAGCAGCAGGCAGACGACACCAACCTGTACAAGGTTGAGACATCACCTCCACCCTCGTATCGACGGAGCCACACCCAAACCTACGCAATTGACCAGTGCGCCACTGCGCTGCATGAGCCAGTGATCGGAAATCCTTAAGATGGCAGCGCGAGGTGACAACGACGCACAACAATCCTCAGCGTGCAGAGAGAGAAGGGGGGGAGGGGAGCGAGATAGTGAATTGAGGAGGATAATGCTTCACGAAAATACATGGACAGGAACATGTCACGTTGTCATCCGGAGGGAGGATGCGCGTCTGGACGCCCGGATCTTAGGCTCTTAGCATTAAGGTTACATATTTCCCACCCCTATTATATAACCCACCTTCCAATGTAGTCTCATGTGAAAAAATAAATAATCCTCTTTCTCGCAATTTCTCTACCATGAAAATTAATTATATACCTTAAAAAGGAGGCGATTGTTACCCACCGTAGACAAATAGCCACGATAGATAATCGATACACGTCAAATCTGCCATGGTTATTGTAAGAAACTGTCCGAGACAAATGTTGTAGCTAATTTGTTTTTGAGGCCAAAAAAAACTTCAAGAATTAGTGGAATGGGTACAAAAATACTAAAAAAATTTGTAGACCGCACATGTCTACCCCATAAATCCTTTCAATCCTGGAAATAGCTCAGTTTAAGCCACCGTTACTCAAGGCGTCCCATAAACTAAACTTTCAGTCTTGGAAATCAAATCCACCCAAATACACATGAGGGGCTAGCTGGAAGGACGATCGCAGCTGGAAAACTCGGCTGATCGCTCTTGTCTGAGGTACGCGCTGCTACAAATAGCACCATGTTTGGATGCTTCTCCAAGGCCTAGCTGTTGACGACATAGAAGATTTCCCACACCAGTATCTACAGAACTTGATGAGGCCTAGTGGCTAAGAGAGCTACTAATGGACTTACCACTGGTGGAGAAACCAGTTCCGACAATCCTTATGTACTGTGATAACCAAACGGTATTGATCAAAGTTATAAGTACTAAGGATAATATGAAGTCCTCGAGACATGTGAAGCGAAGGCTTAAATCTATAAGAAAGCTGAAAAACTCCGGAATAATTGCTGTGAATTATATTCGCAGTGAGAAAAATCTAGCAGATCCCTTTACTAAAGGGCTTGCACGGACAACTATTTCTGTTGCAAACATGGACATGAGGTTGAGACCCATTTAGTTGCAAAGTAATGGTAACTCATTTCCTTTGATAGGAGATCCTTGATTTGGAAAATGAGGAAAACAAGTTACTGTTGTAACGAGGAGTACAGATTATTTAAAATTACCCATGTTCCATATTTTGTACTCTCTTCTGTATGGAAGGCTAGCTATTATGTCTTAATGTATTCTAGTGTCCACCGAGGAAAAAGGTATTGTCCTACAGGATACCTAAAATGAATACACCTATGTGAGCTAAACTGTTAGGTCGTAATACATGAGGGTGGGGTAATCTCTGGAAAGCTCATGAGAAGATCGGGGAGTAAGACCTTTAAAAGCTCCATTTGGACTTGGCATTTTGGCAACCTAATACCAGTTGCATCTTCAAAAGAAATCTGACAGCAAAAAGCTATGAATTTAAGGCTTAGTCCATTCACAAGCTGCTGGAAGATGGATCTTGTTGATCTAAGTGTAAGTCCAACCCGTACGGGACTTATACTGAAAATCTGGTATATATAAAGAGTGTTCAGTACAGCAGCTTTGGAATTGGTGGGGCATTGTTGGATTTAGGCCCATATGTGGCCCAATCTAAAAATTCCAAAGCATGCACAACCTTAGTCCCATATTGCTAATTCAAGGAGAGGTTGCCTTGCTTAAATACGGGAGTCTCCTGTCTATGCAAAATAGGTGCAAATGAGAGAGAAAGAGACTGTTGCTACACGCACGCGCAACTCGCGTGTATTTTTTATACTGTGACTTGTGACTTGCGTACATCGACAGTAGGCTGTTGTTTGTGCAATTACTATTTTTTTATGCTGAGCCTAATGGCGATTTAATGTGATTGAAACTGCCGTTTTAAACAGCAATAAGGTGTGTCAGGTTCAACATTTTCTGTCATTCAAATTGGCAGTTTATAGTGCTTGATGAGGCTGTTTAATGGGAAAATTGATGCACTATGAAAGCCTATAATACTAGGAGACGTCCTGGTTGATGGGTTACGCTGCACGTTCGACTACAGTCTGCGCGGGATTATTGAGTAATTTCCTTGCACAATCTTATTCTAGACAATATGTTACCTGCTTACTTGTTTTATTTGCTTGCATCATTTTTAATCAATGTATTTTTCCTTCAAATAAAATCTGGAATGTTTTTAGGCACATATTTCCAACACTTGATGCTAGGATGACTGGAGTCGTAGAGCTTGTCAGGTTTCCAAATCATGGTGCCTATCTTATTTAGATACTTCATCTTCTACGGCATGCAGCCTATGCTTGGTTTTAGATCTAATTGAATGAGCCAATGTTTCTAAATCACAAATGCAAGGTTTTGGGAGGGGAAGCGGAGCATAATATACACCCGTCGCTTATGGCGACACATGTGAGCAAATAGAGTATACTAGCGCACATTGAAACTAACATTTTCATTTTTCCTTGTCTTGCAAGTGCAACAAGACTATATAGTCAAGTCATTGCTTACGCTTTATGCAGTGACCGACATTCCTACATACCTTGATGCCTCTATATGCTTATGCAAAGCTTTGCATCTTGTAGTTGGCCCTCCATGAGCTACTGGAGAAACATTCGTATCGGCTCATCCGTGGCAGGTATAAATGAGCCAGTACGATAAGTCATTCGTTTAAGTGTGCTAACTATCTCGCCTCAGCTAACAACATACAAAATATGTTTTACACGGATCGGACACATCACAACAACACAACTCATGCAGCACACCGCATACAGTTAGAGCCATTAGCATAAAACAAGTATATATGAAATATGAACTCTACCGACAGCCAAAAACTTCAAGTCATCTAGTCAGTGGTCTCTTGTGAGTTTAAGTTCCATCGAAACTCATCCTGGTCTGATCAACACAATGTTAGCAATTTTGTGGAAGTGATTCGTTCCATGCTACTAACTTAATGAGTGCTCAAAACTTTAGGAACAATAGCTTGTTTGTGTCGTGCAAATAATAAGGTACCAATCGAATTTGCTAATTGTGACCCATCTTTGACCGTGAAAGTTGAGGAAATAACTTTTAATCTTTTATGAGACTCGCCTAGAAGTACTAATTCTCATTTTATTCAATACACTTGCGAAAGAGGCCAAATATTTATTCTGGAGAATTTGTTTCTAGAGTTTTTTCTTTATTCCAATCATACCATTCCCATACTTGGTCAGGTATATCCCTAAAGCACAAATATTTGATAGATCATGGAGCGCCAATTCTGTCTGTCACCTGTCTGACCGGGTAACAGTTTGTCTCCCTAGCTAGCGAATTGAAGCAAAGGCTGGCGCAATTCCAAATGAAGTCGTCGCTCCAGAACCCAAGAAAATTAAGTTAAAGCGTTGTTGGTCAGGCAGACATGCATGCATGCACACCAATGACAATGAATGGAGCTGCACAAAGTTTATTGCTAGCTCTTGAATAATCTGAATCGATGGATCGGAGCAGCCATGCATCCTTCTGTTGCTGCTGCTGCTTCTTCTTCTTCTTTGATGCATGCATTGATGGAGAAAGAGAGGGCTCACAGGAATGCATGGATCGGAGGCCGGGAGCCCCCAACTTCCATGAATGAATGAAATGAATGAGTGACGGCATCTGTAACATGACGGGTCAATAGCGAGATAGCTTGCTTGCAGCTTGCCAACGTACTTGTACTGCTGTACAAGGCTGGCCGGCGACGGACACGGCACAGTGCCCCCTGCATGGTCTACTTGATCTAGTCTCTGCTAGAAAGTTTACTTCGTGGCATCAAATGACAAGTGTAAAGACTAGCTAGTCTGCAGCAGGAAACTACTGTAGTACATATGTCATCTGATCTATTGATCAATCAAAACTTTAGCAGCACACTGATCGATCTTAGCTTGCAGGAGCACATAGATTAAACCCAATGCAAGCTAAAGTTTGCAGCCTAGCTAGTACGCATGCATGTAACATTCCCGTGGTTTTCACGAGACGTTAATGTGTGAAAAAACTGAATTCCATTTTTTTTATTGAAAAGTTTGATAGTGCTTGAAACCATAACGATGTCTTCTTTGAATTATCCACAAATTCTTAGATTTAATCTAACAATAATTTGAACTCGAGCTAGGTTCAATATTGTCAGTGTGAAATTTGAATATTATTATATTTGATTTGGATTTAATGGAGCGTGTTTCCAATTTGAAATTTAATTTCAGATTTGAAACTAAAGATATCCTATCCTAAATCTAACTTGGGCTCTAACCTAGCTAACCCCGGCCCGGACCCAACCCACCTAACGAACCCGGCAAACTAACCTAAATCAGCCAGCTAACAACCCGGGCCGAGGCCTGCCAACCGTTCAAGCCGGCCTAGCCCAATGCACAAACCGCCTCCAACCAACCTCAATGACACGCGGCCCCGCTCGCTAGCCGCGCACCCTGTGTTCCCCTTTCCCCTACTAGCCCCACACACGCGCGGCACACGTCGCGAGCACGAATGCCTTCCCCGTCACTTTTGTGTTGGCCATCCCGGATTCATGCCACGCCGTTGCTCCACATCGCCCACCGTTTGTTGCCCACGCTGCACCCTAAACCTAGCCGTGCTTCCCCCGCTCTCGGTCACCGCTATTCCCAATCCGCCGCCACTACTTGCCTTGCGAAGGATAATTGAAGGAGAGGAGGGGGAAGAAGGAGCTAGAGAGGAAGAGGAATGCCGGAGCTTCCTGAGATGCCGGAGAGCCGACACCCTCGGTGCCCCGATCGCCTACACCGCCGTTGCTACTGTGCCTGCACTATGTCACCTCATCATGGCAATGACCCGCCAGTGCACCACCATCCTATCGCCCTTGAGCCTACCAGGTGGGTGGGCATGGGATTAACACAAGGATACATGGAGTTGGATTTTTGGACATGAGAATTCGATTCATTCCAACGCACGTATACACATAGGAGGAAAGGAACAAGAAGAGAATACAAGGAAAGGAAGGTACTGTGCCTCCGTTTGGGAGGACTTCTCCTGAAACGGCTTCATCGGTGAAGCTAAAAATAGTGGTTTCACCTGGCTTCTAGTTCATTTTAGTCTCAGCTTACAAACCGACTTCATGCTAAAGTGCACCGTTTTGCGCAAAACAAGTGAAGCCAAAGTCAAGATAAGCCCTACCAAACGGGACCTATATAGTTCCTCAGCTAGTTCTATCATCATCACCTTATGATGTGGTATACCCAATCAGAAGTCTTCCTTCATAGACACAAGTTAGCTAGGGCATACTCTCTCTCTCACTCACTCACTCATGCAGACAAACATTGAAAGGCTTCTGTCGCCCATAGTAAAAAGGAAAGAGGTTTGAAGAAGAGGAAATTCAAGGGCCGCCGCCCGGCATGAATAATGCATTCAAGTATCCCATGAATGTCATGCCAGTAGAAGGGACAGCAGGGCGCAATAACGTATCCTCCCTTCTTGTCTGCCTCCCTCTTCTATTCCCTTCTACACATCCAAGTTAGTACTTATGTCAGCTCGGTCCGATCAGTCATTTACTCCCTTTCTTCTTAAGGGATATCTGCAATGCAAGTAATAAGGATTTTCAAATACCAACATATATACATCTCACTTTGTAATGTAATGGTATTATGCGTGTAAGTTTTATGCGTTTTCATACTTCCCAGCAGAGGTGCCAATTGCCATTATATTTTATCCTGCTTACTGCCTGATGTGGCTAATAAGGTACCACACATGGCATCCAACATGGCTTTGCTCGTCTTGTGTGACATAGGGAAATACTAAAGATCTAAGCTCCATGCATCAACGAACTCGAGCGGAGAGTCACATAGGGCAGCGACGATGTCAGCCAAATTTGGAGAAGATGGGAGGGCCTCAGTGTTGGAAATATTGTTAACATGATCTTCTCGGTTAATAACCGAGATGAACTTGGGGGCACATACCACAGCTCCATGAAGATGCATCGCTCAACTTTATTTATAAAAAAAAAAGGAAACTGAGAGTATGGCCTTATCAATTTGTAAGGGTAAAAATGTATATATGTTCATTTGAATTTTATGATAGGATGACCATGTTAATGCATGCAGTAACATATAATTATATATATGATCGAGAGCACTTATATGTATGTAATTGTACATAAATTAAAGAAGGCAAGCGCAGGCAGCTTTTAATTACTTGCAACAGAGCTTGTAAATTTGGCTCTGCACCGCCAATTTACTTCGCACGGGGGCAGGCAGTAGTAGCAAGCAGAGCAGGCCTGTGGGCGTTAGTTGTTGGTCAAAGAAGCTACTAACTCTGGGCTGCGCCAATCTGTCTCATCTCTCGATCCTCTGCAGCTGCCTGTGCCCTAGACAGCTAGCCTTCTTCTTCCTCCTGTCGCATATGCCCTAGCTAGTATTAGTAGCTGCTGGCTGGCTAGCTTTCCCTATATAACTGATGGCCGGAGGATCACCTTTCTTCCATCCAACCAACTGATGGAGTGGTAGTTTCATCAGTTGATCATCAGGCATAGGAGCTGCTACTTGATCATCAGGCATAGTAGCTACATATATAGCAGCTAGCTAGCACACACCTTGGTCGATCAATTATATATATTCATTAGTAGCTAGCAGCTAGGAAGATCAATCTATAGCTAGCAGATCGATCAATATATATCTAATGCCTCAGACGCCGTCGACCCGTTGGTGCCCGACGCCGGAGCAGCTGATGATCCTGGAGGAGATGTACCGCAGCGGCGTGAGGACGCCGAACGCGGCGGAGATCCAGCAGATCACGGCGCACCTCGCCTACTACGGCCGCATCGAGGGCAAGAATGTCTTCTACTGGTTCCAGAACCACAAGGCACGCGAGCGCCAGCGTCTCCGCCGACGCCTCTGCGCCCGCCACCAGCAGCAGACCGCCGCCGTGGCTCCTCCTCCCGGTCCCGGTCCGGCCGGCGGCAGCAGCACCGCCGGTGTGCACCCGGCTGTGATGCAGCTGCACCACCACCACCACCCATACGCAACCTGCAGCTTCATGCCGCACCACCTGGTATGTATGTGTATATATGTATGTGGTATTAACTTGTCAAATCAATTATTCTCACCATGGCCACCATATGTACCTAATAATTAATCGATCGATCGACAGGGGGGCTACTTGGGGCACCAGCAGCAGCAGCAGGCAGCCACCCTTCCAGCTGTTCCGGCAGCTGCAGGAGCTGGAGGCAAGGCTATGCAGAGCAACCATCAGCAGCCGGAGGAGTGGGAGACGATGGAGCACTGCAACGCCGCCACCGCATCCGGCGGCAGCTCCGACGAGCTGCCGCCATGCTGCCGTCGCCCTCTGAAAACCCTGGACCTCTTCCCCACCAAGAGCACTGGCCTCAAGGACGAGTGCAGCAGCTCCAAGTCCTCCTCCTGCTCTACATCCACCAACTAATAATAATCTAAATTATATATACTCCACATAATTAATTATTATTTAATTAGCTTCTGATGTCATGCATGTCTACCTTACTTCATCGATCTACGAGCTAGTAGTGCTTCCATCGATTTGCAAGCTTAATCGTACCGGTCATTATTCCAGCATTCTTGTGTTAGTTAACGCTGGTGTAACGCTAGCTAGTAGCTAGCTGCTTCCATTGTCAGCTCAAGTACCTCCATCCATCTACCTGGGTTGTTTTATCACATTGCATTGCAATATATTCTATAATGATCCATTTGCTCGAAGAAACAACGAGTGCCGTCTTGTATGATCGATCATTCTTGATAATTGGTTTCGTTTACCAGTTGGGCCACCGATACCGTCCCAACATGCAGCCCAGCCCACCAATTGGTTTCGTTTACCAGTTTTGCTTTTTTCACCCAGCCTGCTCCGTCACTCCTGGCCCGGCCCGACACCATACAAGCTTCCTTCAATTCCACCAGCCCAACTCCAAATATTCCTCAGCACCCAAGTGACATCCCGAACCTCTGAAGGGTGAGCTCCTCAGCTCTATCTCTGTGGTGGCCACCACGGGCTCTCGTTATGAAACAGAATCGGCCATAATGCTTAGGCCAATTCCAATGGAAGAGTCCTGGATCATGGGCCGACGTACAGGGGCTAGAAGCAATAAGCATGGGCCGGCCGTGCTACAAGCTTGATGGGTCTGCTGGCTGCTCGATCGATCCTCTAGCTAGTGTGACTAGTACGTAGTGGCGCGTCGTGGTCATGGACGACGATGCCTCTCTCCCAGCTCGTCGTCCTCCTCCTCTTCCTCTCTGATGGGATCCACTTGCATCTATCTATCATCTCCTAATAATTACTAGCTGGTGTACTGATGCCAGTACTAGTGTACTGTACAATTACAGACCCTCTCCTCCGATCCGATGTCCTGATCGATGTGTCCTCCTCCTGCTGCTGCTGCAATCCCATCATCAGCAATGATGAGCCTCCATGCCATGGCCATACCACCATGCACAGCCTGCTGATAGAGAGCTGCTGCTAGGATAGATCCATGGAGGATCTCCGCCACTAGTATATGTAATCGATCTCACATGCATAGCCTACTATATATCCCAGGGGAGAATTGAATTGAAGAAGCTTAGCCGCTGCCAGGCGACACCGCCTCCTCCTCGGAATTGAATTGAAGAAGCCTTTGCTGCTGATTTGATAATTGAACAGCAACGGGTCATCAACCATTCAATTCAATGGCTTCCAAAGGTATGTACTACGTATGCTTTTGTTGCATGCATGCATAATAATAATGGAAGTTAAATCATCTATAATTAAAATTAGTTAGTAATTAGATCATATCCATATATAGCATAGCATTATGATTATCCATCCCCCTTCCCTGGAGGCCTGCAGGTCAGGTGCTGCCTTTTCTGCTGTATAGCATAACATTTCCCTTTTCCCAGATTATTTAAATAAATAAATAAATACAAGCCTTTACTACTACCTGCTTTTATTCTGATTGGTCCACCAAATTCTTCCTTATCCGATGCCATGGTCCAATGGATATGTGCCAATTTAATTTGGACAGCCATCCCATCCGTCCATCCCCATCACCTAGCTCATTTTGCTACCAAGGCATGTTGGAACAAATTAATGAATTCATGTTTACCAACAATTCTTTTCAAATTCCTACTGAGAAAGAAATTTAGGACAAAAATTAATACGACTCTCCTGTTTCCTATGTTTTCCATGCAGTACTGTGTATTCGGATAAAAACTCATTTTCAATCTTTCCTGCGTTTTGCAAACACATAGGATACATTTTGAGAATTTTGTGTTCTAAAAGACGCTTAAACCGAATTTAGCTACGTAACACATACTCACTGTTACAGAGAGCATCACATGTATAAAGGTCGGCTCCAAAATCACTACTACATACGTACATGCAGAAGCTGGCCGGATCCAATTCCACGCCTTTAACTTTTTTTTTTCCTGATGATCCGTATCACATGCATGCATCTTTTTTCATCTTTACAAAATATGCCTACCATCCATTTCATCTTATATTTTTCCATGTCGTTCTAGTCCTGCCGTCAGGGAAACGATATTTGAAATTTCCTGTTTCTTATTTGTACTACCTGTTAGTGTTTAGCCGTTAGAGAATTTTTTGCTTCTTTTTAAGAAAGCTAACGATTACTAAACCAGTGAGCAATAAAATATTTAATAAGCACTAAAATAACTTAAGGTCCTTGAGAAAAAAAGACCCCAAATCCCAAATACCCACGTGGCACCATTTCCTGACAAGGAAAAGGAGAACAGGATCAAAGGTAGTGAGGAGGTGGTTCATTTGACATAAAGGCTGGTACACTGCTATATGCTAACAGTTTTGTAGTTGTAGGTCATCTCATATAATGTCACATATGATTTTTGCTAATGTGGAAGAGAGAGAGGGAGAAGGGAGAAGAAGGTCATTGTTTCGCGAAACAACCGACTTATATGCTAGATAGATTTTTTTAGAACTATAAGACCACTATCCTAATATTGTATGAGTTGTGGTTACCGTGCAACTAATATTATTCCTTTATTTTGTTTACAAATGATTTTACGACGAGACCAAAGAGAAAAACTATTGTAGTGGTTGTCTAATAACGTGTTGTCAACGGAGGATTACCTCAAACCAACTAAAAATAAATTACTGTAGTGGTTATCTGATAGGTTGTCTGAAAATTACGTGTCAGTGGAGGAGGAGACAGCGTCAGTGCAGCTGTCTTAAGTTTGGGATCCGGTGAACAAGCAGAGTATTTTCCTTAATTTTAGCAAGTTTTGCGTGGACTGAAGAAGCGAGTGATGACGTGGCTAACTGATGCAGGACTTCCGCGCGACTCCCGTGGGTCCCTCGAGGTCTTCAATCCCAACGCCGCCTCCGCCTCCGCCGCCGCTTCCATCCGGCCGGCGAAGCCCACCTCCCCATTCCTCCTGCCGCCCCCAGCGGCGGATGATGCTGCTGCCGTGGGCCGGGCCGCGCAGAGGGCCGCCGAGTGGGGCCTCGTCCTCCAGACCGACGACCACACCGGCCGCCCTCAGGGCGTCACCGCCCGACCCTCCGGCGGCTCTGCTTCTGCTAGTACCCGCACCAGCGACTCCCTCGACGGCATCCCCAGGACCCTCCCCCGGGTTTCGGAGGAGCTCCGCGCCGCTCTCTCCGCCTTCCAGCAGACCTTCGTGGTGTCGGACGCCACCCGCCCCGACCACCCCATCCTTTACGCCAGCGCCGGATTCTTCAACATGACCGGCTACTCATCCAACGAGGTCGTCGGAAGGAACTGGTCCGTCTTCTCTTCTTCTTCTTCGCCTCCCGCTCCTGCATTAATTTCCCTTCCCATTATTATTATTGTTATTGTTATCAATTAGGAGGAGTAATTAATAAGGAAACTGCATCTGCATACAGCCGCTTCCTTCAGGGCTCCGGGACGGACCCTGCAGAGATCGCAAAGATCAGGCACGCGCTCGCAGCTGGCTCAAACTACTGCGGCCGTGTTCTCAACTACAAGAAGGACGGCACGCCATTCTGGAACCTCTTGACCGTTGCCCCCATCAAGGATGAGGATGGCAGGGTCCTCAAGTTCATCGGGTCAGCGCTTTCTCATCATATCATTATCTATTATTATGCCACTTCATCATCCAACAGTACTCCAATGTACCCTTGACTGTATTGGAGGGAAAAAAATCATCTTCTCATTCTAACGTCACCATATCACAGGATGCAAGTGGAAGTGAGTAAGTACACTGAAGGGACCAAGGATACAGCAGTTCGCCCGAATGGATTGCCAGAATCACTAATCAAATATGATGGTACTACTACTAGTTAATTTGTTAGTTGACATTTCCAAATTTAAGTTTTTTCCATACCAGCTGTAAGTCTATGTATGTATCTTTCACAAATTCAAGTTGCTATCAAGCTGAATGAAAAAGAATAATAATATTCACTGCAGCAAGACAGAAGGATCAGGCCCGCAGCTCTGTCTCTGAGCTTCTTTTTGCCCTCAAGAATCCACGCTCCTTGTCAGAATCAAGAAATAGCACCTTTAAAAGAAAATCGCAGGAATCAGAAGGTGTGTTTTCAACCCAAGTTCCTGGCAAGAGAAGCTCTGAAAGTGGATCTCGCCGCAACTCTCGAAGTGGAATCAGAAGCTCTCTGCAGAAAATTAGTGAAGTGCCTGAAGGAGGGAATAAAACTAGAAAATCTGGCTTGCGTTCATTTATGGGGTATGATAACAAATAACTCATATGACATAGTCACACTGTCACAGCATTTGATTTCATAGTTTCCTTGTGTTCCTTGCATTTGTTCACATTTAATTTTTCTGTGCAGTTTTCTTGGTATGGGCCATGGAAATGTAGAGAAGAACATGCTGAAACCAAGAGATGATCCGCTAGTTGACAGTGATGATGAAAGACCTGAAAGCTTTGATGACGATTTCAGGAGGAAAGAAATGAGAAGGGGTATAGACTTGGCTACTACACTTGAACGTATTGAAAAGAATTTTGTCATCACCGATCCGAGGTTACCTGATAATCCAATTGTAAGACAACAACTCGGATCTCTTCTGCTGCTGACACCATTCTTCTTTCTATTGACATATATATCAACTTCCCATAAAACTATATCCATTGTTTGGTCCATGTTACAGATATTTGCGTCGGATAGCTTTTTGCAATTGACAGAGTATAGCCGTGAAGAAATATTGGGAAGAAACTGCAGGTAAAATGATGACCTTTCAACTGTTTAGAAACTACATATTAGGAAGTAAGGAGGCCTGTATGCTACCTCCCTTCCCCTTGTAATTTTTCATGCACTATTTAATCATAGTTAGGCACAGTGGCAAAATCTCCAAACTGTTGTTTGTTCTGCATTTGTAGTGGCTAATGAATGCATTGACCTATATTTCTCTTGCAGGTTTCTTCAAGGACCTGAAACTGACCGTGGGACAGTAAAGAAAATAAGAGATGCCATAGATAACCAAACAGAGGTCACCGTTCAGTTAATAAATTATACAAAGAGCGGTGTGTAAGATCATGATGCAATTTATGTTCATTCCCAAATATTTTTTTTATATGGTTATGAGTTCAACTAAATTTGCATGTGTTTATTTATCACTTGAACAGGCAAAAAATTCTGGAACCTCTTTCACTTGCAACCAATGCGTGATCAGAAGGTACTACAATGTGGGCCATGGGGATACTTTCCTCCAGATTTTTGTTTGCAACTTTTTCACTTGAGATTTGAGATGTATCATATTTGATTGTTGAACAGGGTGATGTTCAGTACTTCATTGGGGTTCAGTTAGATGGAACTGAACGTGTTCGAGATGCTGCTGCAAAAGATGGCGCCATGCTGGTTTGTATCTACTTTACTGAAGACTAGCATATCTGTGCTCACTATTGAGAGCAATTGTGATTGCGTGAGATAATAGATTGATTAGGTTAAACAAGGGTACAAGTATATATAGGCAACCCTAAGATCGGTTTATAGAATCAGATGAACAGATCTCAAGGATTTGGTGCCTATCCTAATCAACAGGAGGACCCGGACTCGTGATACCATGAGAGCAATTGTGATTGCGTGAGATAATAGATTGATTAGGTTAAACAAGGGTACAAGTATATATAGGCAACCCTGAGATCGGTTTATAGAATCAGAACAGATCTCAGGGATATGGTGCCTATCCTAATCAACAGGCCATGGCAAGGAGACGGCCTTAGCCCAGGCGTGACAACACCTATGGGCCTACATGCACACAGCACATACATATATTTAACAGCTATCACAAGTACCAGGAAAAGGAAAAAATGATGAAAATATCAGCTATATCCGCGGTAGCTAATATGTTATCAAAGCAAGCCTTCTGTAGTGCGTGCTTGCAATATTTATTAAGCATTTAGCACCATCTAGAATCTATTAAGTATTTAGATATCTTAAACCCTGGTGGTCAACACTGGTACTAGTAAACTTGTGGTATTATGACATCCCAAAATGTTCATAGTTGGCATCCTTTAGGTCAGTTAATTCATGTTCTGGTGACTTCCCTCGCTCCTTAAATGGCCTGCCTTTTGTTTTAGTTTGTAGAAAATAATTTTCACCACTAAATTTTGGGTACCTTAATTTCTAAATTTCCTTGTCCAAAAGCATAGTTGTCTTATACATTAACCTGAATTGTTCATTTACCAGATTAAGAACACTGCAGACAATATTGACGAGGCTGCAAAGGAACTTCCTGATGCTAATTTGGTCAGACTAAATAAATACTCATTTTGTTAATAAAACTAAGTATGGTTGGGCACTTCTAAAGGCATTTTATGGTCATATTAGAGACCGGAGGATCTATGGGCTAATCACTCAAAACCAGTCTTGCCGAAACCACATATGAAGGATACTGCATCATGGAGAGCCATCCAAAAGGTATGCTATACGCCTATACATATAGCTACTTTCTTGCCATTTGTAAGGCTACTGGATGAAAGGGAACAGTCATAGAGACACTTGAGAGAGGTACTGGCATGCATTCTGCTGTAGAATTTAGTAGTCTCTGCAGTATATATGCCTAATCAAAAGATCATTGGAGTACGCACACCATTTTTGAAATCTCCCAGATGGATCCTGCTATTATTTCTTGTAGGTTCTTGAGAGTGGTGAAAGCATTGATTTGAAACATTTCAGGCCAGTAAAACCTTTAGGATCTGGTGACACTGGCAGGTAAGTATTTCTTTATTTTGGTTTCAGTAATATTAAAACAGTTTCCTAGTTATGGTTTTAAACAGTACACATGTGCATTATTTTTGAATTGCAGTGTCCACTTGGTTGAGTTGCTTGGCACAGGTGAATACTTTGCCATGAAAGCTATGGATAAAAGTGTGATGCTTAACCGAAACAAGGTAGGAGTAACAAATTTCATCACACATGAATTTTGTTACTGCTATCTTTAATTGTTGCTTTGCTTCATGTATCTGTCTCTCTAATACCTCTAGGTCCATAGAGCTACCGCTGAACGACAAATCCTTGATATGTTGGACCACCCATTCCTTCCCACATTGTATGCATCATTTCAGGTTCGTTGCAGAAATAAATTGTCTAGTATGCTATCATGATACTCGACTTGTTAATATTTATCCTCCTCGCCTTTATTCTGCTTTTGTGGATGATATTCTGATTTCTAGCATCTCAATATTGCCATATATATGTTGCAGACCAAGACACATATATGTCTTATTACCGACTACTACTCTGGTGGGGAACTTTTTATGCTCCTTGATAGGCAACCTATGAAGGTTCTAAAGGAAGATGCAGTCAGGTGAACATGGTCTTTGAAACTGTTTATTTCGCTTAGATTTTGTGGCTCTGGCTCTTAATTTGGTGGTTGTTATAGTAGGAGACAAGAAGCATTGCTTGATATACTGCTCCATGATTGTTGCAGGTTCTATGCTGCAGAAGTGGTAACAGCACTTGAATACCTGCATTGCCAAGGTAGCCATATACACCATACCAATTATATATGAAATTCTCTGCGAATATTCCGAATAGTGGTGGATAATAGCACGTCTGTCAGCATGGATCAGTATTCCATAACCATACTTGCATCTGCTTATGTCTTTCTTGGCCAACAGTAATTATTTGCCCACCTCCCAAATGCATGTTTTGGGTAAGGAATTAACCATTCATGAAAGTGATGGGCTTCCTTAGCGGACAGGAAGTGTGTGTGTGTGTTGGGGGGGGGGGGGGGGGGGGTGTCCTTGCTCTTGTTCATCACATTTTACTGGAGAAGGCTGAGATGTTTACATTTTGTAATTGTCTATGGCCCATGCCACGCTTCTTATTCTTTCTCCCCTCAGGTATAATCTACCGAGACTTAAAGCCGGAGAACATTTTACTTAATAGAGACGGGCACATGTCCCTGACAGACTTTGATTTGTCATGCTTGACATCCTGTCAACCACAGGTAATATATATAACTTGATTATCAATACATCTAACAGGACAGTGGAGCGCCATGCCGCCATTGTTTTAACTTGTCAATCTCTTTTTTTGTTAGTAGCAGTTGCTAACTACTCCTGTTGCTTGATATGACAGGTGTTCCTTTCAGAAGAGAGCGATAAGAAGAAAAGGAGGAGGAAGAGCAGGGGTTCTCCCATATTCTTCGCTGAACCAATGCGAGCATCGAATTCGTTTGTTGGTACAGAGGAGTACATTGCACCTGTATGTATATTTCGTTAATTTTCATTCTGGCTGGCATTTCATGTCTGTATTTTTTTATGGGTGATAGTGGGTCATCATCAGTTGGTGTACATGTTGCAGGAGATCATTACTGGAGCCGGTCATACAAGTGCTGTGGATTGGTGGGCGCTAGGTAGCCAATCTTATCTCTTTTTTTTTAGATTATGGAAAAGTTCCAGCCTCCGCATTCACGAACTGAAAGCGTACGGCTGATGATTACAAAACAAAACATGTGCTTGACAATGCTGAGCATACTTGTTGGTATCATCAGGGATCCTTCTGTATGAGATGCTGTATGGCTACACACCCTTCAGAGGGAAGACGAGGCAGAGGACCTTTGCCAACATCCTGCACAAGGACATGAGGTTTCCAGCGAGTGTGGAGGTGAGCCTGGCTGGGAGGCAGCTCATGTACCGGCTGCTGCACCGGGACCCTGCCAACAGGCTGGGGTCGTACGAGGGCGCCTCGGAGATCAAGCGGCACCCCTTCTTCCGCGGCATCAACTGGGCTCTCGTCCGTGCCGCCGCGCCCCCCAAGCTCGCTCAGGTGGAGGTGGAGGCTCCTCCTCTGCAACTGCAAGAGACAGCTGCTGCTGCTGCTGCTCTCACTGATATGTTCTGAAAGGCTGATGAATGAAATGAAGCTAGTAGTGCGTCATGTCAGTATTGTGTCACTAAGTAAGTAGATTACCAAATAAGTATGGTAAGTTGGCACAAAGAAATCAATTGAGTTATATTGATGGTCAACTTGGCTATGTTGTTGTTGGGCAGGAGTAGGAAGTCTGCTAATGTAATGTGATGTGATGCTCCAACCATTGGGAAGGAACAAGATACTCATAGAATAGATGCTTGCTTACAGGAGGAAACCAACCCCATACATTGCTACTCCGTAGCTACCTCCCTCCGTTATTAAATATATGACGTCATTGACCTTTTACTCCAGCTTTGACCAACAATATCTATTAAACAAGTTAGTTAATTAAAGTAAAATGTGTATCATTATGTCTACTATTAGATGTATTTTAGATTTAACCGGTTGGTTTATCTATTTGCAAAAATATTTGTAGAAAAGATGAATAATCAAATAAATGAAAAAAAATCAATGGCATCATATACTCCCTCCATCCCAAATTATAAGTCGCTTTGACTTTTTTGGTACATTCATTTTACTATGCATCTAGACATATTGTTATATCTATATACATAGCAAAGTGAATAGTAAAGTGAATGTATCAAAAAAGTCAAAGCGACTTATAATTTAGGACGGAGGGGGAGTATTTAAGAATGAACTATTTGACCACGAAGAAGCATAGGCCGGCACTTTTATATGGAACCAACCACCCACCCACCTACCATCTTGGGCTGGAATGCTGGATTGGGCTGGGCTTTAAAAGGAAGAAGAGGAAGGAAGGAAGAAGAAGAGGGAGGAAGGAAGAAGAAGAGTAGAGTAGAGAAGCCAAGCCAAGGGTACCGAACCGACGACATGGCGCCGCCGTCCCGGTTGCTTCCGGCGACCTTGCAGATTCTCCGCCGCCGCTGCGCCTCCCGCTTCTCCACCGCCTCCTCCATTGTCTCCCCGCCGTCCAAGGCCGTTCTCTACGACGAGCACGGCGCCCCCGACCAGGTGCTCCGGGTGGCGGACGTGCCGCCCGTCCACCTCGGCGACGGCGACGTCTGCGTCCGGATGCTGGCCGCCCCCATCAACCCCTCCGACATCAACCGCATCGAGGGCGTCTACCCCATCAGGCCGCCGCTCCCAGGCGCCGTCGGGGGTTGCGAGGGGGTGGGGCAGGTCCACGCCCTCGGCCCCGCCGTCACCGCCCCGCTCTCCCCAGGCGATTGGGTCATTCCATCCCCGTCCTCATTCGGTAACGAGACCCACCCCTCTTCCTTCCTTCTTCTCCCTGTCTCGTCCCGCTTCGGGAACCTTCTTATGCCTTGATGATCAACTGAAATTTGGCAGGGACATGGCAGACGTACATCGTCAAGAACGAGAGCATGTGGCACAAGGTCCGCAGCGACGTGCCCATGGAATACGCCGCCACCGTCACCGTCAACCCCTTGACCGCGCTCAGGATGCTCCGAGACTTTGTGCAACTCAATCCTGGTGCCAACTTTTGCTACTTGCTAGTACTTCCTTCCCTGGTCAGTTGGCACACCACTCCCCCACAATGCTCATGGGCTCATGGCCTTCAATCTCCACTGTCAGGTGATGCCATTGTCCAGAATGGCGCTACCAGCATTGTCGGCCAGTGCGTGATTCAGCTCGCCAAGGTACATGGAATTCACACCATCAACATTATAAGGGACAGGTTACTCTCCTTTCTTCCCCAAAATAATTGGGATCAAGGATTATGTTGCTGTCTTGGCTTTCTACATGATTGTGGCAATTTTCTTATATATATGCTTCCCTCTTGAGGTGTTCACTTCCTTACTTTATTAAGTAATCTGTATCTGAATTGATGCAGGCCTGGCTCAGAGGAAGCAAAAGGTAAACTCAAACAACTTGGCGCAGATGAGGTGTTCACGGAATCTCAGCTAGACATGAAGAATCTCAAGAGCCTGCTGGTACTGCTTCACTACTTGCCTTTTCAAATCACTCATCATCCTTGACCTTGACAACTACTAGTATTTGCTTCACAAAAATCTGTGCGCGGCCTGGTAAAAATTGAAATTATTTGCTTTAGACAACTGAAAAAGTGAAAACGGACTATTTGCCAAACTTAAGAAGGTTAGGATCTGAGGTTGACAAATGCAGTTTGGATTAATTTATGCAAGCCCAAGCTCAAATGCAGTGACAACCATGAGTTCCTTCTCTTTTTTTGGCTGCTTGTGCTATTACTGCCTGATACCGGCATACGGCTTCCAGTTCATTCCTCTATAAGAATTAGGTTTGCTTAGAGTTTGAACCAAGCCCTTATCTATTTAAATGTTTTGTTTTGTGTGATGTTAGGGTGCTTTGCCGGACCCTGCATTAGGATTTAACTGTGTCGGAGGAAATGCTGCTTCTCTGGTACTCAAGTTTTTGAGGTAACGTGTTGAATTTGACAAAGTTAGAATTTTTATTTCATGCCATAGCCATAATCCCTTGTTCTTTAGGCAAGGAGGCACCATGGTGACATATGGCGGAATGTCCAAGCGACCTGTCACTGCTCCTACATCATATTTCATTTTTAAGGTCTGTACATCAAACCCGGCTTGTTAATCTTGTGCTTCCCAGTTTTGCACTACATAATACCATTAGGCCATTTTAAATTCTTTAGCGCAATAGTAAAGTCCCTAGTTTATGTGAGCAATGTCTCTGCATCAAAATTGTCACACCTGGATAACGGCACTATCTCTCAGTAGATGAGAATGAAAAGAATTGTGAGCATGTTAAGACAACGAAACTATTTGATAGATGATTTCTCCCAGGATGGTTGTATTGATTTCTGATTTTTTATATGGTATACTGCTCCCCTTACATCTCGGATACTTAACACGACGCGATGCTTTGAAAGGATATTTCCATGCGAGGGTTCTGGCTACAGAAGTGGATGAACTCAGATAAGGCGGAGGATTGCAGAACGATGATCGACTACCTCTTGGGCCTGGTGCACGAAGGCAAACTCAAATACGAGTATGTGATGCCATTCTTCTACTCTTATTGGATTGCAGTTGATCTTTTTGACATGCTCTCTCTCATCTGGAGGAGGCATAATAAAGATAGAAATGATTGATATTCTGGAACATTAATTTGCGTGCAGGATGGAGTCGATTCCATTCAGTGAGTTCAGCTTGGCTCTGGAGAAGGCCCTGGGCAAACATGGAAGCCAGCCAAAGCAAGTTGTGAGGTTCTGAGATGAAAGATGAGTGTTGTCAAGTGTTTTAGGCAGAGCGACTTGGAGTTGTATGTACTCTGGACACAGCAGCTTAGCTAGATTTCTGTGCGATCGAGTTCATCTTGCAATGAAATACCAGTTGTACACCCGAGTTGATGTCACAATCTAACCGGACAAGTTTATTTTATTTTTCTTTTCTTTTCATTTTCTTGTATCTCTCATTTGTTTTTAATATAATCGGCTCCTGCTTGGTTCGTTTAAAAAAAATATTTTCCTTTTGAAATACGCCATGTGCTTTTTAAGTGGATGGTTAATATATTCGTATTTAATACTCTATTAATCTTTTTATTCCAAGTTTATTTATCATTATCACTGCGTATACCATAATTAGCTAGACATACGAGAACGAAGCATTGTATGTATGGTTAGGAGAGCGCTACCTGTGTGCATTTACTCCCTGTGTGCATTTACTCCTTCCGTTCTTGTACCGTTTGACTTTTTTACTCCAACTTTAACCACCAATATCAATTGAAAGATATTGAACAAGTTAGTTTAACTAAAGTGAAACGTGTATCATTATATCTATTGTCAAATGTACTTTAGATTTAATTTGTAGGTTTATCTATTTGCAAAAATATTTGTAGAAAAAATAAATAGTCGGTGTTATATTTAAGAACGGGGGAGTATATTAACATCTACGTGGTGCATTGCATGCTTTAGAGGAAAAAAAACTAAACGTACAATTTGTAGCCGATCATCTATAACGACACCATTGAGCAATATTATATACTATTACAATACAAAGAAGAGATATTATATATAATTACAATACAAAAAATATAAATAAATAATCTATAGCTCTGTTTGGCATGGCTCCAGCTCTGGGTGGAGCTGCTCTACTCCAAAACTCCAGGTAGAGTCAGCTCCACTCCAGAACTCTAGAAATAAAATGGGGTGTTTGGCTAGATGGGTACTCTCAGCTCCAAAAAAATCAATTTCAGTGTTAATTGCCATTGTTGCCCCCAATTTAGACCCCACTTGTCATCCTCTCCCCCTCCTTTCTTCCTCCTTTCTTTTTCCTCTCTCTGCCGTTGCCCACTGGTCACCCGAAGGAAGAAGAGGGGAAGGCACCAGCAAGTGGGTGGTGCTGCCGGCGGCGGGGGGTGCGGCGGGCGGCGGGGCTCGAGCGGGCGGCGGGGGTGCGGCCGGCGGCGAGGCTAGGGCGGGTGGCAGTGCGGGCGGGCGGTGGCGGAGCTCCAAGGCCGGAGCGCGCGGGACGAGGGGCCACGGCGGCCGGCGGCGGGAGCGACGGGCGGCGCTAGCGCGGTGGAGACCGGTGGAGACGAGCGCGTGGAGTCTCGGAGGAAAATAGAACGAACCGTTTTTTCTATGTAACCAGTGGCATTGGTGGGTAATTATCCACCAACTCCACGAGGTTCAAAAGAGTGGTTTCTGGAGTAGCAAAAGAGGTGCTCCAAAACTCCACCTCCATTTGCACTATAGCTCCATGAAGTTGGCAACTCCAAGGAGTTTTGGAGTTGGGGTGTTTGGCTGAATTTTTTGATGGAGTTGCTGCAGTTTAGGAGTGGAGCTGTGCCAAACAGGGTGACTGATCGTATGAAAAAAATAATTCCGGCTACCCAATCAATTAGTTTTTTTTCAAGAGTCGAGAGGAGAAAAGCAGACAAAGGCGCCTTAAGGGCCCACCTGTCATCCTTTTGGCTTGTATCCCCCAACCTTCTGGTCTGCTGCTGCTGCTGTGTTCATCTTCGATCTCCATTCCCCGTCTCCCCTCCCTCTGGTCGGTCTGGGAGCAAGAGAGGAGACGAGAGGCTGCCTGCTCGTGCTCGAGCTCCGCCACCCCCTCCAACCACACCCGGCAGGCAGGGATGGACGACTACGCGCGGGAGATGATGGAGCTCAAGACGCTCGTCACCCGCACCCTCGAGAAGAAGGGCGTCCTCGCCAAGATTAGGGTTCGTTCGTCCTTCCCCATTTCCCCCGTCCCTTCCTTGATCCGCTTCCACGGATCTAGCTTGCCCTCCCCCTCCGCTTTGGGGATCTACGCCTCCGCTTCCGCGATTTCGTTCCCAAAATCCGCACACCCTTTTTTTTCTTACTTTCCAAATTCTAGTGTGCACATTTTGAGCGCCTTGACGCTGCTGGTTGGGAATGCTCGCACATTGCTGAAGAAAAATTTCGTCTCTTAATATTCTGTTGGTCCAGTTGGCAAATCCAGTTAGGAGGAAATGTGTCATGTTACTAGGAAACTTCTTTTTTCTGGCTCCTCTGTTGTGACGACTGCGCCCACATTACTCCATGGTGGTGGGTTTGATTCTAATGGTGCGATGTCAGCAAATCTTGGTTTCCAGCTGTAGGCAATAACAGTTCCTCTAGAAGTTTGAAAAGAACAAACTTTCAGTTTTCTCATGAAAACCTCAAATTATTTGGTGTTTATTCAGTTAATAAATATATGTCATGCATAGAGAAATATGATTACTGATGAAAAAAGTTGTTATATGTTGAAGCACATTGTGCTTAATCAAATCCACATATTTTTTACTAGTTTCCTCATGGTATTCCTTGCTGGGTGACTAGGCTGAGCTGAGAGCAAGTGTGTTTGAGGCCATAGAAGAGGAGGATCGGGTGATAGAGAATGAAGATGGTGGGAATTCTGCTTTGCTTGGTAGCTGCAATGACCGGGCTAAGCAACTGCATGCTTCACCTTCAGGTTTGCACTTCACATGTGCTGGTTGATCAGTTGTTTCAAATTTGTCTGTTACTCAGAAGCCGCAGCGTATCTCCGATGCTGCTATGCTTATGCAACTTTATTTTCTATCATATACAGACCTCTAGAAACTTGTACTACTGTTCTCAAACATTCCACAAGGATAAAGGTTGATATTCTGCAGCATGATAATCCATTTGCTGCTGGAAATTCTGACATTTTTTGAAATATCGTAATTTTAGCTAGCAATTTAAGACTATACCTGAAAGATGCATACTAGTGTGGGTCTTTGGTTTTGAATGCTTCTGTATCGGTGTTAGTTCAAAGAAGCATGCCCATGACTAGTTTATGTTGTTTTTAGTCTCATCACAGATATCTCAAGTGTTTATAGTTGTCATGCTAGCCTAAGATGATCTTAAGTACTTAATGGATAAAGTTTAGCCTTGTGTTTTGCAAGCTGCCCGTAACATGGAATGGTTTTACATTCTAGAATTTCTTTTGCTTGCAGGTAGGTTATTAACAGCACTTGTATGCGAATACTTGGAGTGGGCACAACTAAGTCACACAATGAAAGTTTACTTGCCAGAATGTAACCTGGTAAGTAGTGACCATTCTTGTCATATTTTGTTTGTGCATTTCGGAAATCAACATCCACCAATGTTTCCTGTTTCATTTGTTAATCAGCCCAAGGACTTCTGGAAGAATGAACTGAAGGACTTCTCTAACAAAAGTGGAGCTGAAGGGAGCAGGAGTGCTGAAAGCGGTCCAATGCTTTTAGATGTTCTCGAAGGTTATCTGAAATATGAGGTTTATCTCTCACACGATCATTAACATATAGTGGAATCTAGAATCATTTTATATCCTTAAGTTTCCCAGTATAGAAAAAAAGGAAAAAACTAATGTACTCAGGATTTCTTCTTAGAAAACCATATGGTTCTTTATGCATCCTCCTATGCATTATGTTCGGTATCAAGGAAGGTTGTGACATTTATGATACCCATCAAAGTGTTGCCTTAAACAAAAAATAGGTGTTGTGAGTCTGGATTCTCAACTTATGTCGATACGCATAATCAAGATCAAACACAATCTTCACTATTTAAGTTTGCTAGAAACAAAAGGTGATGCATTCAGAGAATGTAGACAATCAGTGGCGGATCCAGGACCCCAGCCTGGGTCCAAGGCTAGAAAAACAATGGAGATTATTGAAAATTATACACATAATAGAGGTGCAAAACACTTGATCTTGTATTAAGCTTGGATCAGCCCCCTCCTAGCCAATACCTGGGTCTGCCCCTGTAGACGATGATTCTTAGCATAATCAGAATGGGTGGAAATTGATCTATTCTTTTTGAGTTCAGTCAGTTATGTTACAATGCATGTCATTCATTATCTTTACAATGAATTATCATTACCGTCGTACTGAGATCTGTTTACCTGTGATTTGTTGATTTCAGCATATATCTGTTGATCTATGAACTCCAGTTCATTATGTATACGATTATTTTTTTTAAAAAAAATCAGCTTAGGTTTGCACTGTCCTTGAGCAATTAAAGCTGTTTTGTATACTTTCACTGTTAGTAGCAATAACGTCTTTGCAATTGACCTCCAAATATAGTCAAAGTTTAGCTTAAAATTTATGGTTTTCCGCGGCATGCTTTGGTTGTCTAAATATGTTCTATCTGTCAGAATTTATCTCAAACAAGGATGGGTGGTAGGAGGATGATGAGTTCAGAGTCTGAACTTTCACTAAATGCTGAACATCGGAACTTGAGGAGGCCACCATCATCGTCAGTTGGGAGCCTGCCTCCTATGGGGAGGTAAGCATGATGCCATACTGTTGTGCCGCTGTACTTATGCGTCAGTTATTTGTTTTGGCATTAGATGTGAGGGTAACATTTTACTTTGAATTTGCCAGGCCAGTCTCATCATCGCAGACATCAGGTTTGTGACCTGATATGTAATTCGTTAAATTTTTCATATATGGTTGTATTGTTGTGAATTCTGAAACGGGTGCCCTTCGTACCTATGTTCAGACCGCCGAGGGGGTTCTTCAGCTTCGAACACGAGAAAAGATGAGTATAATTGGAGATATGACCCAGAAGATATATCTGAAGAGGTGCTGCGGACATCGACTGCTCTAGAAAACATTCAGTTAGACCGGAAATCTAGGAATCTGCCGACATCTTGGAAGTAAGTGGGATTGATTGATTGATTGCTCCTCAGTTATAATGTATGTCCAATGCAATTACTTTAGGTGGAGAATGCCATGCGATGATATCGTGTTATGTGCTTTTGCAGGCATTCGGGGGATGCTGCTGAGTAACAAACAATGAAGGCTTTGGAGTCGGTTGGTTGGTCGTGTAATTTGTACCATTCGTTTGCAGTGCTTGGAGTGTGAGTGAGATCGCTACTGTTAGAGAGATGATGCTTGACTGGTTATGGTTCTCTTGTAACAAACAAAACAAATGTTGCTGCTTAATTAAGGGTTGATTAGATTATTACTATTCATTGATGCCTACCTGCGCCTGGCTGTAGGTGTTGGTAGATATTAGTGCTCCTGGCTGCAAAATTAAGGGGAAAAAGATTAAGGCATACATGCATGCAGTGATATTGTATGCTGACGTGTTGTGACAATGTCTTGCGCTGCTTTGGTTATCATTATATTAAGAAGAAAAAAAGGTGAATTTTGGTTGATGATGATATCCCTATACTCTATTAGCTGTGCCTAAAAGGCCCTCTAATTTAATCATTTAGTCTAGCAAATTTAAGGATCGGGTTTAATAAAAGTCGAATCATAAATTTATATGATTTTGAACTAGGGTTAAGTTGGATTGTCAATGAGTCACGAGGACCATGATCCATTATCACCCACTATGCCTCATCTTCCCTCCATGCGGCGGAGGTATAATATTTCGTTTCCACAAATAACCATTTGACATCAAAAACAAAGACTAGCAACCTACTAATTTCATGATTGACAGCCAAAACTTCTCCTTGATTTCCTCCTTCCTTGCTACCTAAACATAATAAATCCTTGCACATTTCATCTCTCCAGCTCCATACCATTACATACATATACAGGGGGTGTGGATTTCATCTGAGACCTGGGCGCATCAGCAACTCGTCCAAGTCCAGGTTGTTGTTGGCGGACGAGGAATCAGCCATGGACATGGACCTGTTGCTGTTGGACAGGAGCAGCTGCTGCTGGATTTGGACAGAGTGCTGGGGTCCCCGCTCGATGGCAATGGCGTCCTGGATCTCCTTGAGCACCTCCGAGATGGGTGGCCTCTGTGCACCCTTGGGCTTCACACACATTATTGCCACCTCCGCGATCTTCCACACCGACTGCAGGTCATAGCCTCTATCCATAGATTGATCAATGATGGCATGGATGTTGCCGCTCTCGATGTGCGATCGAGCCTGCCAAGTTCATTCATTTTCATTTTGTTTTTTGGTTCATTCATCGATCAACAGCAATTCACTAGCAGAACAGGAAACCAAAAGTTGTTGCTCTCTTCTTACCCACGCAACAATGTTACGGCAGTTGAGCCCAAAGTTGTCATTTGAGATTGGCTCGTGGCCTGAGATGAGCTCCAGCAAAATCACACCAAAGCTGTAGATGTCGCTCTTCTCTGTCAGCTGCTGCGAGATATAGTACCTATCCGAAACACAACATAAATAAAAAGGTTTTCAGACACAATGCTAGAGAACCATACAGAATGGAGGTTCTGTTCTTCTCAGTCAGATAGCTTGGCCTTACTCTGGATCCAGGTATCCCACTGTTCCTCGAACTATGCTTGACACATGAGACCCATCCACTGCAGGTTTTGATAGCCCAAAGTCCGCAACTTTAGCTCTCATGTTCTTGTCAAGGAGAATGTTGCTGCTCTTGAGGTCTCTATGGATAATTGTTGGGGAGCATCCTGTGTGGAGATACTCTATACCTGATTTTTTTTTTGCCATTTCACATTCAGAAAACATGGTGGCTAATTGTTCATATTCAATGTACAAGAGGGAATTGCAAGACATAGCAGAGCACATACCTTTTGCAGCATCTTCTGCAATCTCAAGACGCTTCAGCCAGCTAGTTATTTTTTCATCAGCAGTACCTGAGGAAACACCACCAAAATATTACACTCATCTGTATATCTTTTCACTATGGGTTCAGCCATCTAACACTCCATGTTGCTGCAGAGGTTGTTCACTGAATAATAATCGCAATTGAGAGCAAAACTAGAGATATCTGACATACAACAAAACCTTGTCTTTCATTAAGGAGAACCTGATCTAACTACATGTTTGAGCTCAGTTAATTAAGTAATTTCCTAAAGATGTAAAATCAGCAGCACAAGGACGCGAGGCAGGTATAAAACACCAACCAATCTTCTGTCATGCCTAAACGCTAGGATGCGAGACAAAGATCTTCGTAGCAGCAATGCTAGTATGCGTACACGAGACAAAGATCTCGCACGCAGTGGCAATGGCTAAACAGGGATTGAGAGCCTAAACATAATAGGCTAACTACTCGATTTTACCTTCAAGTTACATATCCGGCGAGCCCCCAGCAACCAATCTACTACCTCAGGATACCCCTTGGTAGGTTGTCAGGTATAAAACACCGACACAAGGAACATTCCTTTGATTAAATTAGATTAGAAACATTTAGCTTGCAAAAGAATAACTATCCACCTACTGACAGTTTAATCCTACAATGTAGATTTACCAGCAGTTGGAAGTGGACTTACCACGAAGGTGCTCTTTCAGTGTCCCATTATGCATGAACTCGTACACTAGTATGTTCTTGCCATCTTGCTGACTGTAACCAAGGAATGTAACCAGGTGTCTATGATGTATTCTGGAAAGCAATGTGACCTGAAATGAGATGTTAGCCAGATAAGTAATCAATTAATCACAGCAACCATGCAGAAGAAAAATCAAGTATGAAAAAAAAATGGTGCATGCAATCCTGTCATTATGCAACTATTCAGTTGACAGACACAGGAAAATGAAAGGGATGCAGACAAATATATATGCAAGAGCACTTCAAATTCCATATTCAGGCTGCCAGTAATTGCTAGTAGCATAAAAATATATACAAGTGTTATCTCTGGTTAATTTTAGAATAAAGTGAGGCTATAAGTTATTCAACTGCCTCTAGCATCTCAGGATTCGTTTTCCCAAGCACCTGTAGAAGACACCAAATAAGGCTAGTATGGGAACAGACCTCATTCAAGAATTCTCGGATGCCTTGATAAGAGTCATTTGTGAGAAGTTTGACTGCAATTTCTCTCCCATCAGCCAACTTTCCATAGTATACTATGCCAAACCCTCCAGAGCCAATTCTTCTCTCAAACTTGTCAGTAGCATCTTCAATTTCAGATAAAGAAAATCTGTGTGCTGATTCTGTAGCTACTTCACTAAAATATGAGCCAAGTTTTTTTGCTGGTGCTGCAATAACAACTGTGTCTGGAGATGGCAAAAGAGTGTGTCAATTGAGCCCTAGCATAATATTAGATGTGTCAACTGAGCTGAAGAGTGTGTACCTTCATGATGTTTCTTCTTTCTCCTACTTGTAAAGAAATAACATCCAATAGCAGCACCCAGTAACACAATGGCCCCAATCACCACGCATATAATAACTATGGTGTGGCTAATACCACTGTTTACGATGTGAAGGCCACTGTTGCCTGAGAAGCTGCAGGCATATAGCAAATTAGAACAGATGGGAGTCATGCGACCATCCAAAGAACGACATAGCTATTTGATCTACATATGTAAGCATTTTGGTGCCACTAAAGAGTGAAGGTTCTCAAGCCACAACCACAATAGTGCTTAAAAGCATGATCTGAAATAAATAATCTGATTGAAAGAAAGTGAAACTAACTTCAAAATAATGCTTCTCTTGAAAAGTGATTTTGGAACCTGTCCAGACAGCTTGTTGTTTTGGATATACCTGCAAAAGATTTAGTTCATAAGAGGGGTCCTTTTCCATAAAGACCCTTGAACAAATATAGTTGCATGAAAAAAAATACAAAATCACTATCATCAACAGTCGTTTGAGTTTCTTGAGCAGGGAAAAAAATCAGAAATGAACATAAATAAAGGTAAAATAGAAAGGAAATGAAATTGAAGAAATACTGTACTATGATCTTCAAAGTATAGTACAGATTAAGACAAGGTGGACAAAAGAATTTAACTTACAGTTCTTTCAAATTAGGTAGGTCTCCCAAAGAAGGCGGCAATTCACCAGTCAACTGATTGTTCTCAAGGTGACTGGAATGAAGAAAAGTGCCATATATTAGTAGATCATTTCGGAATAACATGTTATTAAAATAACTGGAAACTCACATATACTGCAAATTATGGCATTCGCTGAAATCAGGAATTTGCCCAGAAAATGAATTTCCATCAAGCCTTCTGCATTAACAGAAATAAGTAGATCAGACAATAGATGCCAAATACTTGGACAGGATAAAGTATTCAGTCCTTACAGCTCAAGCAGCCCTGATAGCTTTGTCAGTTCCACTGGGATACTTCCTGTAATGTTCTTCCCAGACAATGTGCTGCAAGGAAAAAAAAAATCTCAGGTGTCACATACTATTTCATTGAGGTAGACAAATAATGAAGGCGGAATGATATGCCAGTTATCATACATTGAGAATACCCTTGGAGCATCTTCTGAACTGCATTGCACCCAGGACCATGATGCTGGTAAGCACGGATCGCCACCCTCTTGTGCCCAACCTGCTTGTGAATACCGTGATACCATGCTGGCCATGATATTTGCTGTCAATGATACATGCACCAATTTAATCAAACACTGGATTGTATTGTACATCGGTGAAACACTAGGAATTGTTGTAGCTAGGGAAAAAGAAAAGGTAGCTGAAACACGGACAATTGCTTACCATCTTGAGATCCCATAGTAATTTGGACATATTTGTATATCTCCAAGGCATTCAAAATAGGCCCCTTTGAAGAATCATCCGTCTTCTTGAACCCGAAGGAGAAAACAAACGGAAGTGACAAATTCGTGTAGCCTGGTTCATACAAACGGTATTTGCCCTGAGCATTCTCCTCCACGTCAACAGTTGGTTTACTGAGTGCTGGCATGCCAGGGACATCTAACTTAAATTTTCTCGTTTCATTTGGTGCCAAATCTTCAATTTCTGCAAAATATGATACTCCCCATGCATTTGCTGGGAAACCTTCCAAATCAAGGCGGTAGTTCAAGGACCCATCTTGGCCAACTACTGCTGTTTGCATGACCTTTTCAGGTGGTTCTTCATTGGTACCGACAAATACGGGCTTTGTAGTTGATATTCTTTCAGTCCCCGGAGCAACATCAACAAGGTAATTTGCTCTCCTCACAGAATCAGATTCCCAGATTCTATCAAACGGGTCATCAGGGTATCTGTGGAAGAAGAAAAGGAGCGCTCTTCAGTCAACTGTTTTAATGAAACAAAATGTAGTTGTTTGTGAAAGGCATATAAGCATGGTGTTGTTTTTAGTACCTGACAGAATCATTGCTTTCGGCTCCAAAATTTATCCTTGCAGACAGCGCAAGAAAGAAGCGTGTCTCATCAGTGGTGTAGTAGAGTGAACCGTTGAATTGGCGGAGCTCGAGAGTGGAGATGAAGGGCTGTCCTGTGCTGGCATTGGAGAGGCAGACGCTGAGCGTGGGAGCAGCAGCCAGGATAGTTGCTTCCTCAACGACGGGGGTGGTAGCGTCATCGATGACAATGGTGGACCAGGGAGACGCTCCTAGGGAGATGTCGAACTTTGGGTAGACATTGCTATTGTCGAAGTTACCATAGAGGAAAGTGGCTCTGACGAGGTAGCGCGTCCTGTTCCTGACGTTCATGGTGTAGCAGTACTTCCTGTTGTCTGCTGGGAAATAGCGCACGGTAGTGAACTGCTGGCTCCGCAGGCCATTCTGGACCAGCAATTGTGCTGCCTGGCCACCGGAGACGAAGGAAGCATCGGAGGTCCACTGGATCCCGATGGCATCTGTGTGATCACGAGCTCCCCCACAGTCCAAGCTAATGAAACCTGCAGCGCGGCGCAGGATGGAAATGGACAAGTTTAGATTTATAATCAGTGCAAGCTGCGGGGCAAATCAAGCAGGGAATCACTGTGGCCATGCCGCTTCCTGCGATTTCGCAAATCTCCTCATCCATGGCAGGAAAAAGGTGGCGGCGGCGCGGCCGTGAACAAAAAACGGAATCTTTGGAGATGAGAATGGGGCTCGCTCACCAGGCTGCGCAGCGGACGGCGGCGCAAGGAGCTGGAAGTGGAAGAAGAGGAGGAGAGCGGCGGCGGTGAAGGCGGAAGCCATACAGGCAACCGCACGGGGATGGGGCTCCCCTTCCCCGCCCCAAAGCAGCGAGCGCTTCTTCCCTTTCCCTTCCCCAGAGCCAGAGGCCTGAGGATCTATCGCCTGCCTCTGCCTGAGGAGTTTGGATTCCACCTGCTCACTCCACTTGTACTCGGAAAAAGAAATGGACAAGACGAACAGGAGGAAGGAGATGAAATCCAGCTTTTCTACTGCTCCATCTTCATTAGTAAGCTCGTCTTTAACAACTAATAAAGTGGTCGATTAGGACATGCTGTAATAAATAAATAAAAAGAATCCAGAGTTCCAGAGGGGAGACGACGACTGCTGCCTGAAGAAGACGACCGGACGGGGTGGCGGGTGGGATTCCGTGCGAAATGCAGCTCCAGATGGCAAATCAGATCGTCGAATCTAATCAAATTTTTGTTGCCAACCATTCCAACAGCTGCCCTTATCAAATTTGGTTTGAAACAAATTCTTCGATCTCTATTTGCAAGCCATGAATGGAATGGGACCCAGATGCTTTTTGCTGCCCACAGGCTCCTGGACATGATCAAATGGCCTGACAGACGCATCAGCAGGTATCCATGCATCATTGCACCTGCATCTGCATGCCTTTATTTGCGTCAAAAAGCAAGTGAAGTGACCGATCCTTTTATATCGGAATGGAAAATCGCAAACCCTGCCTCTGATGCTGTGTTATGCGTTAGCAATATAATCAATCAATGGCATATGCCTGGCAGCATGCGCACTTGTGCATGTTGGTAATGATTGACTAGTGTTCCTCCTTTCAAGCTAAGACTACGTACTACTGGCTTTGCTTGCTATGAAGGATAAGAAAAAGATAAGAGGAGCCACATCCATCCAAATGTCCCCATCACTTCTACTTCTTTTAAGCATAACGTGTGTTGATGCTAAAGAACTACATTGCAAAAGTTGATAATACTCATCATGTGCGCGTGCATATGTTGGGGTGTGTGTCCTTTCCATGGGCCACTTTTCCTAGCGCATTTTGGAAGCCTGCTATGTTGGGGTGGCCGGCCCGACCCATGTTGTCCACGCAGAAACACGCCAAGAGCGAGAGGAATCAAAAAGAAAAAAGAAACACACACCCAAACGTGCGGAGGTGGATCGATTGAGCAGTATAGATGTCTTGCCGCCAATGCCCTTGGAGGACGATCGATTGAGCAGTATAGACAACAGTATTTACCGCTTTCATCGTGCTCTGCACGCTACCCACCACCGATTGGTTTCGGTGCTCGACGACACCTTTTTGCCGCGGCATGCGCGGTGTTGTGAGCTCATGTCGCATTCCGAGCTCCATGCAGTAGACGTTCAAGTTGTTGGCGGTGAACTCTCCCCCTCGATCCGGTGCAGAGCGCACGGAGCTTGGCGCCGCTCTTCCGTTCAGCGGTTTTCTTATAAGTCACCGGGGTCGAAAATATGGAGACGGGTCGAAGACGTGAAAATAACCTCCGGAGCCGTTTTTGGCCATGAAAATGTGTGTTAAAGGTCACGAGAGCCCGAAAACGACCACACCGACCAATAGAGTTGAAAACGTGGGGATGGGTTGAAGACGTATAATGGCCTCTGGACGCGTTTTCGTCCATGAAAATGTTTGCTAAGATCACGGGTGCCTGAAAACGGCCACACCGTCCAACGGGGTTGAAAATGTGAGGGATGGACCTGAAAATAACCTCCAGACCCGTTTTCAGCCATAAAATCGTGTGCAATAGGTCACGGGAGCTGAAAACAGCGACACCGATCACCGGGGTCGAAGAGGTGAGGGATGGACCGAAGACGTGAAAATAACCTCCGAACCCAATTTTGGCTATGAAAACGTGTACTATAGGTCACGGGAGCGCAAAAAACAGCGATACCGGCGACAAGGGTCGAAAACGTGAGGGATGGACCGAAAATGTGATTAAAAAAATAGCCTCCGAACGCGTTTTTGGCCATGAAAACGTGTGCTATAGGTCACAAGAGCACGAAAACGGCCGCACGGCCACCGTGGTCGAAAACGTGGGGATTGACCGAAGACGAGAAAATAACCTCCAGAGCCGTTTTCGGCCATGATAACGTGTGTTATAGGTCGAAAACGGCCACATCGTCCACAAGGGTGGAAGACGTGGGGGTGGACCGAACACGTGAAAATGGCCTCCGGACCAGTTTTCGGTCATGAAATCGTGTGCTATAAGTCATGGGAGCCCGAAAACGACCACACAGTCCACCAAGGTAAAAAATGTAGGGGACGGATCAAAGACGTGAAAAAAAGCCTCCGAACCCGTTTTCGGCCATGAAAATGTGTGCTATAGGTCACGAGAGCCCGAAAACTACGACACCAAACACCGGGATTGAAAATGTGTGGATGGACCAAAGATGTGAAAATAGCCTTTGGACCCATGGAAGGAACTACTAGGATCTCTAGCTGCAAATCTAGCGGATAAAATACTTAACTGAGAGAGAAGCACCTTGAGAAAAGCTGCTGCGGTGATAGCACCGGCAACGAGGTGACAACGACGACGCTGCAGTGGGTTCATCCCTTCACTTCAGCGCCCTCGATCAGGGTTTGGTATTGTTGCTTCGGCGAACCTTGGGATGCATGTCCTTTCCCTTATATTGGCGCTGCATGGAGGGGGCCACTGCCAGGGATGGCTGGCGCGTCCCCGATCAGGGATCGAGGAGTCCGACTCGGTCGTTGGACCGAGGATCGATACTAACAAATCTGAGCTGCAGAACTAGCTACAGCGATCGAGCAAAAGAAGACTCCAGCCAGCAAAAAACAAGCGGAGATGTATCAAAGCAAATCTGAGCTACAGATGAAGATAACAACAGCTTGTAGTGTATATGCTACAACCGAAAGGAAAAGGTCAGTTCAAGCAATCAAGTGAAAGATGGTGAGAGGTCAGAGGTGTGGCTATTGTCAACTACTGTGCTCCAAGATCTGCAGCGTGGAGGAGCAGTAGTGACGAGCAAGAGCAGGGTCGTGTTGATGGGTGCAACGAGTCGTTGGGCCCGGGGGGCTCTTTCCTCTGCTCTGACGGAAACGGCTTGTGTTTTTTCTCCCGGCACCGGACGAGGGAAGCGCCAATGGGTGAGGCAACTCCGGCGAACCAAGGCGGCGGTGCTCCCTCCGTGGGGACGAGATGCGAGCTGCTCTCGAGTCTGGCCGAGCGAGCCGCGTCCATCCCTGTGCGATAAATTGGTGAGGTCGAGTCGTCAAGCTGAGAGCTAGACGGGCGTCACTGCGTCAAGATCCGTTCTATGGCCACACGGCAACAATTGGGGGCGGGTCCTCCCGGCGATGGATTCTGCAGCAGGCCGCGAGGTCTTGGTTGCGGTGGTGAGTTGGAACAGAAAGCGTGGTTAAATGTCTGGAGTGCTCATCATCTAATTTTTTGTGCTGCAGCAACAAAAGTACAAAAGGACGAAAAGGTGGGAGTTGCCTGGCGAGCAGCAGAGTTGCATCATGCGGGTGACGAGCGAGTTTTTTCGCGTTGTTCCATCTTTGCGGAGGAAAAGGGAGTAGTTGAACCTTGTTTTTTCGTTTTTCTCATAAAATCACATTTTGGGGTAATATAAGGAGATTTTTGGAGTTCCTCTTACAAGTTCTAGATTTCATGTGAATCTAAAATTTCTATTTATTTAAAGACACGCGCGTGTCACACGTGCTGCTAGTATTGAGAAATAAAACAAGAAAAATATTGTTCTATTTCCCAACCCTTTTTATTAAGAAGAAGTAACCCTTCTCCGGATCTTAAAAAACCTCCGAATCCCGACTACGCTGGGAGGGTATTTTTTTTTTAAAAAAACAGCCCGTAAAATCCACGAGGAATCAAATCCGGATCTACTGGTGCGACCATACTGCTCAACTCCTCTAACCAACTCGGCTAGAGGTCCTTTCACATAGGAGGTTAACCTCTTATATTTCAATTAGCACAGGGAAATTAATACTTTGAACTGCCGAAAGAAAGCATGATTTTTTAACGAAACATAGATGCATACGCTCACCTAACGCACGCACATTCAATTCTACAAATATACCCATGCAACTCTACTTCTATGAGCACCTTCGAGAAATTGAGTCTGGCAGATCCTCAAGATTGACAAGGTTACCAATGTCGTCTCTCTATCGACAGATATATTCCTACCACTGAAAGAATATCGCCGGTTAAATTCTAAAATAAATTCATAAAATACGAGGAATATGTCGAGTCGTGAATCCTGACGTGTAGATTCCACCATGGGAACCTTAACAGCTCTACGTTGGCGTAGATTCCACCATGGGAACCTTAACAGCTCTACGTTGAGTTCTAGAAAGAAAGCATGATTTCTTTTAGAGATGTTTTCTGGTATCTTATACTTGGCTATACTAGTATTGGAAAAGGATTAGTATAAAAGCATCCGACGGTTTAGATTAGTTGTATACTACTAAAATCTTCACTAGTCGTATGAGTGGTATAGATGAGTAGTATTGGTGGTATAATTGTATTATGGAGAAAGAATTTTGGATGTTTTTTTAATTAGAGCCTAATCTTATTTGTAAATTGGAATCACAATTATTTCATTGGATTTTGGAATCACACGCAGTTCATTTAGAAATTCGAAATTGGAATTACATTCGCTCCTCTCCCGGTCACGTGCCATGTCCCGGCGGCGTGGGGGGAGTTCTCGGCGGCCACGTCGTGCTTTACCTGAGGCGGGGCCTGCTGGCGGTGCGCGTCACGCCGCCGGAGCAGGACGACGGCGGGTTCCGCGGGATGATGAGGTGGCCACCGTTCGTGGTGTTGGCGCCAGACATGGCGCGGCTCCTGGAGGAGGAGTTGTTCGGCAAGTGGCAGGATGCGCTGCGCCGGTGGCTGTGGGCAGCGAGACCCACCGTGGCGGAGGCCATGGCGTGGCACGAAGGGTGGAAGCGGCTCTAGTCTTGACGCCGGAGCTGCTCGGCGACGAGCGCGTGCGTGTGCCCATCGAAGCCGGCCTCAAAAAGATGAGCCGCGCAGCGCAAGGCCTGGAGAGTTACCGACTGCTACAATTTTGCTCCCCCATGCGGCGCATTGCAGAGGCACCTGCAAGCTTGCCCAACGGTCTCGGCTCTCATCCCATACATCATCAAGACATCTGGTTCATGTCTGCAAAGTCACAACGGGACTCCCTAGCTAGTCTCTTCCAAGACATCAAACTCTTGGCACACCCATACCCACATGGCCTCGTCAGTCGTCACCGTACAAGTGTTGGGCTAGACTTTGGACAGCATCCGGACAGACCCACAATTACAAATAGTGGTATAAGGCATCAGAAAAAAGCTCTTTTTTTAACAAAGCCGGCAGATTAAATTGCATACACACAAATACACACCGTCATCAACTCGTCATTGCGCATAAGGACGACCCCTGAAACCTGCTGCGTTGTATCATTTCTGCAGGTCACTCGCTCGCTCACATCCACGGAGCTACGGTCTACCGGTAGCACGCACGTTGCAGGCCTGCAGGCTGCAGCACGCCACTACCTTCCGGTTCCGCGGAAAACCCTCCGGCGAGCGGCTGCTACGGTCACTTCATTTGTAGCCTTGTAGTCGACAGCACATGACCTCGCTCGCTGCTGCATGACAGCGCCCGCGCCTGGCCGATTGAAGCCAGTAGCAGCGGACGGGACAGCGCCCGCGGAATCAACGCATCCCTCTGTGTACTTGCGAGCATCATGGCATGGGAATGGTCGTGTCAGCCAAATATCCGTCGGATTGGACGTGACGGGCCTCCGTCAGACCTCAAGGGTCGGTCACTCGCGCGCGGTCGCGCCATCCCTCCCTGTCTTCTGGTACGTGCGGACGTGATGGCGATTGGGGTCGGGCGGGCGCGCCTTGCGTGCCTGTGCTGGGGCGGCAGTGGGGTTTGCCGTGGCCGCCTCGCGCCGCATTGGCCGGCAGTCGGGGTGCTATCGTGCATTGTGCAAGCAATTACTTTCGGGAGGAGACAGGGCCAAGAGCACGGTTAGGGCAGTCCTGGCCTAACATTTTTAGAGACACTAACTTTTTAATACAAACACCACTATTTCATACTTGAATTTAATACCACTCATCTCCCGTTATATCTTGGATGGTGTGTAGAAAGTACGTCTCATGTAAGATCTAGTTTTCTTCTCTTTTTTTATTTACTCCCTTGCAATATCATTTTTATTATAGGTGACGGCTTGTTTAATTAGATAGAGTTAAGGCGTGACGGGTCGTGTAGTGCGACCTCTACCACGTGTTTCCAATCTAGTAAAAGTGTAAGGCTGGCATTGGCTGTGGCTTTCAAGTGGCCTTGGTGATGATGTTAGTGAGAAAAAGTTGAGTATGTTTATTTGACTGCACGTACTGTGTCCATTTTAAAAACCATTTGCACCATTACTCGTTTTATTTTATAATATAGAAAGGGAAAAAGCATGTAAAAAAATATACAAAACCAGATATTATTGACCATCCCACTGTTGAAATTGTTCGCATTTGGTAATGTACCCGTGGATGGCTTCAAATGATGTGGCACTCCTTGTTGAGTGCGACCCATTCATTAGCGTCCACCTCACCCATTCTTTTCCTCTTTTCCACTTCTTATGCATAGTCAATAGCGAGGGCGAGGTGAGTTTGGTGAGGTGGTGCTGGCATGGCGGATTATAGGGGTGCGGATGGCGGAGTGGAGGCAGAGTGATGGCAATCAAGCACGATGGTGGTGGATTGAGGTCGCGGGTGGAAGGAAAATAGAGGGGATGGTGAGAAGAGGTAATCACTAGTGTTGGAGGTGGCTTGCCGGCATCCAACCTCCTCAATGACCATGGGAGGAGTAGCGCCAAAGTAGGGCACATTTGTCACAGACCACAGGAATCATAAATTGACAAGCTCAGCAGGCTCCATCCGGGCTAGACCTGATCATGGGCCGCCGACTCGACAAACCCAACCCGACCATGTGACGGGTCGGGCGTGGGTCAAAATTTTTGACCTAGAACCCAAAAAAACTCCAACCCAACCCGAAAATTACACACAAAAACCTGAACCTGACCCGATCCAACCATGTGACGGGTTAGGCGCGGGCTAAAAATTTCAACCCGACAACCTGAAAGAACCCGACCCGACAAATGATCAGGTCTAATCCAGGCTAAGGCCATCACGTACGCCACCGCCACATTGCGCACCACACAGGTTGAAACCACTACACCATGCCACTTGCCTCCATTCCTGGCCGACCAACTTGATGACTCAAACGGCGTGGAAGAGCGGCAGTTGCACGAATTTTGCGTGAGTGAGTGAGAGAGAGGATCTATTATTTTTTTTTCCTATTTTATTTGTTTAACTTGCTAATTTTGTGCCACCTCAACATAAGTGGTCCCGCCATCACTTGCGGTCCATGCATATACCTCTTTTGAAACCAGCTTGATGGCCAAAGTTGTCTGACGTTGATAGTTCAATGTGATGATCAAAATCGGACTCAAGTAAGAGTTGGATGGTCAACATGGACTTCTTTCTACATATGGTTGCTGATCAATTATGCGCCTCAGTTAGAAAGTATAAGGAGAAATTATCATTTTAAGACATGGTATAAGATGTGATTAGTTTTTTAGATGGTGTAATTTAGGATGCACAACACGCGCGCGCATGTGTGCTCATCCATACACACGCCATGAGAGAGATTGGGGAGCCACAACCCCCAATGCGCGTGAAACGCGGGATGTATCTACGCTAGGAAGATCCGAGGCAGCAGCGAGGCCTAGGGGAGTTGAACTCTTGACCGTCCGCTTGCCCTCAAATTTTAAAACCACCGGTAACTGTCTCGAGCTATTTTTTCTATGTCACTGACCAGTATAGTATGCAATGATCACTACTATAGATGGCTTAATGGATGGCCGGCACTACCCACCACTGGCACTATTCGGTCCGGCACTATTAATCACTGTACTATTAGGCACTATTGCCTAATCGTGTCAGGTCATCACACCGAGATACTACACTATGCCACTTTCATAGTGTCGTACTAGCACTATAGACCTGACGTCCCATCGTGCCCGAGCTGACCCTAACACTATGCATCCACTCATTCAACTCAAAACTTCATCAATTTCATCGCAAATTCATACAAACATACAACAATTCATCCATTTCATCATAAACTCATATATAGATAGACCAATTCCACAATAAACTCATATAGAGATATATACATTTCATCAAACAGTATAATATACATCTATTTTAATACACTATTGGTCAGGGTAATCGTGCCACTTAGTGCCTAGCCAAAAATCGTGCCGTGCCTGGGCCGGCACATATGGTTGCCCAGCACTACATTACGCATAGGGCCGTGCCGACCCAGACACTATTGCCATAGTGGCAGGTTGTGTTATTGCCATGCTTTTTAGGGTCATGCTTCGGCCCGCCCGGTGGGTCTGGCCCATCTAGCCATCTATAATCAGTAGATACCACCCTAGCGCTATTAACCACTAGTCGTTGTGCTCATCATTATATATGGATAAAATGAAGTTGGAAATTTTTTTTAACTGAACTCTCGGATTACTGTTACCAATGCAGAACCAGAACTGCTAAACCATTCGGCTTAACCATGGCTGCATTTGTCCTACGGGACACTGACACATGCCCGGATAGTTGGTGCGTTGAATTTGATTAATGCAAAGGTGGCAGGTACGTACAAGCTGGGGTTAGCCTTTTTGCCCCTAGGGTTCCGGATTTCTGCGTCGCCCATCACCTTGTTCAAAATGGCAAAGAGCGGAGCGCCCTCATAACTCAATCCTTTCGCTTCGCCTTTTAACCGATCCCTTCTTCCACTTACTTGATCGCCTCACTTCCTCTCCCCATCCAACACGCCTGGCTTGGCTTCGCTCCGTCGGCGATCGGGCGTGAGGAACTTGCGCGGGTGCCGGTGGGTGGTAAACGACGGCGGGGTAGAAGGTTGCTTGCCGCCGCTGGCCTTGGAAGGTTTGGGCGCCAAGGGGGAGGGACGGGTGGAGCTGAGCCGGATCAAGAACAAGATCAATCGACCTTCGACAAGCGCCACAGCAGCCTCCTTAAGAAGAAGGCAACCAGATCTCCGTCCTGATCTGCGACGTGGGGCGCTCATCTTCTCCAACCGCGCGCGGCAAGCTCTACGAGTTCTTCAACGCAAAGAGGTATAAGCACAACCAACACAGAGCATATACACTAGCTAGCATGCACGAACACTATCCCAAGGGCTCAGATCTTCGCGGATCTGGGACCTCAGGATGGCGCCGGGTTCGTCTTGGTGAGAGCTTCGGCGTTTTTGGCGTAAGTCTTGCGGGGACATGGGTGAGACGGAGTGGATCTGTGTTACAAAAGAACGTCCTTTTTGAGCTGATGGTGATCTGATCTGATGCTTTCTTGAGGGTTAGTAATTTGATGGATTTCTCATGGAATTAGTTTGGGGTTTCTCGGTGGCATGTGAGGTGTGTTGTTTTTCTAGATCTGCTGGTTGTGTTTGTCTTCTGGGTGGCGCGCTTCCTATTTCCTTAAACTAATTGGCTGTTTGCTTGCTAGCTAGAGACTTTAATTTAAGCATAAATAAGAATACGTTAAGGATCCTTGTTTTCCCTCCTGCGTGACATATTTTCCTTAGGGGATTTTCCCATCTTGCTCAGATTTTCCCATCTTGTACTTATCTGACAATCAGTTTCTAATTAATGCTCTTCAGTTCTCATCTTTCCCTTGTCAAATGGTAGTACCCTTTCATTCGAACATTTTTTTCTACTCTTTAACAAACTAGCTTCATGTGTAATCATAATGATTTTATATGAAACATATGTTAAATACATAAGCTATCTTTAATTTAACAAATTAGCATCATTTAATTTCTAGCTCTGATCACATTCATTAGCCATACCATATATCATTGAGATAATGATGTGGAGTAAGTAAGTTTTACCCTGAGTCGTTGTCCTAGATGAAAGTCATGGATCCTCTCTTATTTAATTAACTAGTATGTTACTATCCTATTATCACTGCATGTGGAACTTGTGAAGTGATATTCTATTTTTATCGAGAATATGTCCTATTATCCACTGCTGCTATTTGCTAGATCAAAAGGCACTTAGTGTACTAGTTTGTTTCCTTAGATCTTTGCACTGAGTACCTCTTATTTTTCCAGTTAATGTGAAGGCAATTTTGCAAGGTTGGAATTTTGCAGCAGTGAGTTTCTATTCTTGATTTTCAAAATCCTTTGTGCGCATAGGGCTGTGGCAACACTCCTCACTGGACCTCAGCATGATTTCTAGGTTATATAAAGTGAAAGATTAATGCGACACAATACAAACGATAAGCACATTTTGTCCAAAAACCGGTATCAACACATTTAGCAAGCACTGAACCTATATTGTATGTAGGTGCAGCCTTTTGGCTGTCATATACAATGGAAATAGCAGGGTTGTTAGATACGCCATCGACGGGGTCACTAAGTAGTGCTAGGTCAGAGGCCTTATTAGCAGATGCGTCAGTAGATAATCCATCTCATATCTAGTAACATCGGCATGAATCTTGAGGTAGTTGGGTGCTTATGCGGTCGGATGATCGCATGGGCAGTGGGCCATATGTGCACAAAAATCTGCACACCTTGATTCTTTTATTTCATGATGAAGTGATCTCTATCGAAATGTATGTATGCTATGTATATACGCAATTGACCATTTTGCATTATTTGCATGACAGGTAATATTTTCTTTGTTACAAATAGTAGATAGACCCTACTAGCAAAGAGGCTAGGAGAAATTACATAACCAGGCATCGAGAATGGGCTTCAAGGACTATGAGTTAACCATTTAAATTCCTCTTTGAAAAGGACATTCCACCTAGCTAGATATAGAAATCCAGTATAAAAATGATGAAGTAGCACCAGGTGCTCGAACAAGCCACAACGATGGCTTCCCTGGAAGACTTCAATCCAAAATTATTCGTGGCTTTGATCACCATATCTGTGGGCTTCAAAAGTCCCAATTAATACCAATCAGTCCCCCAACACATATGACTGGAAGGATAGACAAAAAAATAGGTGTAACATTGCCTGCTTAGGGCTTCTATACTTAAAGACGCAGCCATAATCACCAAGAGCCTTGTTCTTTCTTCACTACAAGGTTCTTGTGTACAATCTGCCACGTAAGAAGAGCTAGAAAAAGAACTTATGTTGAGGTACAACCCCTGAAGATAGACACCAATATAATATTATAGAGGCTAAATTAGTAAATCCAGAACTCATAATTAAATGGAAACAAAGTTAAAACAGGTAGCTTAATTAATGGCAACAAAGATGCTACTAGTAGTTAAATATAGTCGTCCTCTCTCTGGTGATCTCAAATAGGTTTGCCTTAAGTCGATATTGTTTATCATGAACAGCAGTTTCACAAAATAATATTTTTTAAAGCAATATCTTTTGTAGAGATCCGTGGTCAAAGTTGTGTCTTGTAGTCTATGTCAATGTCCTAAATATGTATTTGTGATCGTGGAGAGTATATGACTTCTTGGATTTTTATTGGCAATTACAGGAACTTTCTTGGTGAAGATAGATCTCAGTCAGTTGGAATCAAGAAGAGAGGAGAGGAAGACCTGAAGATTGGAAGCTGGTTGTGCTGAAGCTGCTTCCATGGCTGCCAATGGTTCGTCACGTGGTACGTCTCTTCAACAATATATGGTGTTCATGCCACCTACAACCAGACTGTTATTTGTTAAACTTTAAAGGCAGCCCAGCGCAACTGAGCCACATGGACTAGAATTTGAATAATGTTTTTTTTCTCCTAACAGAATTTATTAATGCTAATTAATGTGATACTTTCTTAGGGAAAAAAGTAGTGATATGATATTTTCTAGAGAAAACAATGATATGATATCTCCAAAAAGATCACTTCCCCTCGTATGTAGATTTCCTTTATGGATTCACACAAGAGAAACACCACAAACTTGAGGAATCAACAGTTCCATTCCGTGAATGTGTAGTGAGGATCATTAGAGTAAACAAATGGCATGAAGTTGTTGCAGTTGGCACTACTTTTCGTGTGTACAATGTTAACAGGAAGAGTTTATTTCGGACCTGTGACCGTAATTTTGGAAAAATTAAATGTGGAGAGTTGATTAGGTTGTATGGCAGAGACGATAAAAATTACCCAGTTGCAAAGATACTTGCGCGAAATCATCATGAAAAACATGACCTTTTTTATTTTCGGTTGAGTCAGTGCCTGAAGTCAAATGTCTCGAGTTTTCTACTGATCAAGTATTCAGGAAAGATTAGGTTATAATACTTGGTTATGTCAGCCTAACCCTTCCAATTGGCGGTAAATTGGAGAGTCTAGTACTGGTTAGAGATCCAGCATCTCTTACTGGTGTTATTGTGTAAGTAGACACATGCAAGTTTTTTTCATTATCAATCTTACTTCCCTCACGCATAGCTTTTGTATGAAAATTCATCGTTTGGATTTATTTTGTTCTTTTTATGAACCGTACTGATCCAATCATAGATGAGGCCAATGAGGATCATGAGAAAATTTTTGTTAGCTGTGAGGCAACAGTAGGTGCATCAGGGTCCCTTTGCTCAAGATTTATAAAGTAATTGGGGTGAATCTAGCAGCAAATAAGGATTGGAGAGAGGCTGTTTAATCTAAGACAGTATTGCAAGTACTGAGAGGATGGGTTGGAGTGGACAATTTAAGTTGTAATATTTTGTTTTTGTAGTTTTCAGAGTGTGAATCTTTTACCATTAATTTATGTTTTATTCTAATTTAGAATTAAAAAATATAATCACTTTTGAGCTCCAACAAAAAGTATGTGCATGTACTTTCTAGGTCACAAATAGTCATGAGCTCAAAAGTGATTATATTTTTCAATTATAAATTAGAATAAAACACAAATTAATGGCAAAAAATTCACACACTGAAAACTACAAAAACAAAATATTACAACTTACATTGTCCACTCCAACGCATCCTCTCAGTAGTTGCAATACTGTCTTAGATGAACAGCCTCTCTCCAATCCTTATTTGCTGCTAGATTCACCCCAATTACTTTATCAATCTTGAGCAAAGGGGACCCTGATGCAACTGCTGTTGCCTCACAGCTAACAAAAATTTTCTCATTATCCTCATTGACCTTATCTATGATTGGATCAGTACGGTTCATGAAAAGAACAAAATAAATCCAAATGATGAATTTTCATACAAAAGCTATGCGTGAGGGAAGTAAGATTGATAATGAAAAAACTTCATGTGTTTACTTACACAATAACACCAGTAAGAGATGTTGGATCTCTAACCAGTACCAGACTCTCCAGTTTACGACCAATTGGAAGGGTTGGGCTGACATAACCAAGTATTATAACCTAGTCTTTCCTGAATACTTCATCAGTAGAGAACTCGAGACATTTGACTTCAGGCACTGACTCAACCGAAAATAACAAAAGGTCATGTTTTTCATGATAACTTCGCGCAAGTATCTTTGCAACTGGGTAATTTTTATCGTCTCTGTCATACAACCTAATCACCTCTCCACGTTTAATTTTTCCAAAATTATGGTCACAGGTCAGAAATAAACTCCTCCTGTTACCATTGTACACACGAAAAGCAGTGACAACTGCAGCAACTTCACGCTGTTTGTTTACTCTGATGATCCTCACTACACATTCACAGAATGGAACTGTTGATTCCTCAAGTTTTTGGTGTTCCTCTTGTGTCAATCCATAAAGAAAATCTACATACGAGGGGAAGTGATCTTTTAAGAGATATCATATCATTGTTTTCTCTAGAAAATATCACATCACTGCTTTTTTCCCCAAGAAAGTATCACATTAATTAGCATCAATAAATTCTGTTGGGAGAAAAAAAACACTATCCAAATTCTAGTCCGTGTAGCTCAGTTGCGTTGGGCTGCCTTTAAAGTTTAACAAATAACAGTCTGATTGTAGGTGGCATGAACACCATATATTGTTGAAGACACGTACCACGTGACGAACAAGTAGCAGCCATGGAAGCAGCTTCAGCACAACCAGCTTCCAATCTTCATGTCTTCATTTTGGATTGAAGTCTTCAAGGGAAGCCATTAATGGCTTGATGGAGTGCTAGGTCGAGATAGTTGGATTCTAGTGGTATTTTTGCATGGACAAAAAATAATCGCACGTGAGCTCTAAGGTTCTCTATATTTTCCCCCATCAAATTACACGCCATTTACTCTTTTATCAGTGAACACGATAAAATAAAAGCTAGCAAGGTTTCCAATTGATGTGGGCCATGATGACTAATCTTACAATGAGGCCTTCATTGCTCTACTAAGGTTTTGTATTGACTCTGCTTCAGGACTGCAAAGGAACTTAAACACAAGGGGCGGGTTGAGAGAGGTGGGGCTAAGAAAATAACATCCACAAATAGAAGGTTCAAACTCCAGACGCTATTGCATTCAAGTGGCAGTGATGGCCCAAAGCGCTCAGTTCCAAAAGGCATAAGCCGTGGCATAAAAAAATGTGGAAAAGTGAGTAATTGATTTTGAATTTGCTGCTTCTTCCTTTTCCTTGCACGTATGTCTTTAATAGAACAGTAACAGTTTTAGTGTTTCATATATGTTATTTAGTTCATGCGAGCAGGGCTGCGTTGGCTGATTTTGAAAAGAAATTATGTGATATTGAGGAGCAACGATTTGGCACATTACCCGATCGAGAAATTTCAAGCATTCCCTTTGAAGAGAAACCATTTGGTGATGAAATTGCACGTGACCATGAAATTTGTCGATTCAGTATTGTCTCAATTGCCTTGTTTGATGGTGATTGTTTTGGTATGCTTACAATGTTTTCTAATTTGTATTTAGGTATTTTGCTGTCACCTGTTAATGATTTAAATCATGATCTTGTGCAGGTGAAAACATGTTGTTTTGTATGCTCTGGGATAGCTCTACCACGTGGGACTGCTCGACTAGACCTAACAAGATTTGTCACTTCAGCATATTTGGTCAGAGTATTCAATGAGAGAAGGAATAGAGATGATAAATTGAGGGTCAGTGTTGCTGATCATAGCGTCCTCCATTTTGGTATGTTTATTGAAGCTAATTGTTCTCTGTTGATCTACTGCTTTTATCACTAGGTTCAAGTCCGCCTTCCTGATGGTACAACTACCAATGGTCTTTTGGGACTATATGATCACGATATTGCTATTGTCACCACCTAGATGTCTGTCCTGTAGATCTCAATATTGATGACTGTCCTGATGGTCTTCATCATGCACGAGCTGTTGGGCGTTGGTCTTCATCATGCACGAGCTGTTGGGCGTGCCTTTGAGTCAGGCCGTTTGATGGCCATGCCTGTCTCTCTATCAAACCGCATTGTCGTTTCCGATAGGCTTTCTGTTTCAGATAAGTTTTTTATTTCAGATAGTCAAGGTCAAGGTTATACGGAGGTATGTTGTTGATTTACTTTTACTTTTTGGCATGACGGAAAGCCTGAAACAAATATTTGCATTATGGTGTATCTGTGGTCTAATGTATCACTACATGCATCCAGGTAAAATGTATTTTTCCTTCATAAACTGTACCACTTTGCTTTTGTTCTAGGCTGCGCTTGGAGGGCCACTTGTAGGACATGACTGGATATTTGATGGGATGGTCATTGATCTTGTTGAGTATGGTGGAGCAGCCTGTATCACAGAACGAGAATTTCTTTGTACACGCTTGAAGCTACTTCTGGCATGCAAGTATGTCTTTAGAAGTACCAGTATTTGTGAGCTATATCTTCCCCAGTTAGCTAATTTATATTTATTACCCTTTTCTAGTGTTATAAGTGTTGGAGCCTTTGTGGATGTTCACTCCATAATCTGCCGGTTGGAAGCAAATTGATTCTTGCTACCATCTGGTGGAGACCTGCATCAGTGCTGTCTCCTGTTGCTAATTTAGTGCTCGTCCTTAATTTTTAAGCTAGTGTTGTGTCTGAATGCAAAAGAGCTGAAACCTTCATTCAGATGATATGGACAATGCTATAGTTGTGGCATATGAATCTGCTCACGCTTGCGATGTCTTTCGCTTAATATGTATGTGTCTGTTAGCCTTTTTTTTCTATACCTTGATTCCTTTCATGTGTTGGTATACTCTTATTGCTGTTGGTTAGTGCCATTGTTTTATTCACGAGAACAACTCTAATGTTATCTGTTGCAATCCTAAAAAACTCCGCTCGCGTGATTATTCACTGCCTTCAGGTGTATCAAGCATAATCCCTTCAGGTGTGAATCATTTGCAAGCCATCATTGTAAATGTTACCTATTGAATATGTGTTGTCATACTTATCGTCCAAAATATTATGTGTTATCATACTTATCGTCGGAGTACTAATATTTATCACCTTGTTGTATCAGGATTCATGAAAACTATTTACCGATTAAGATCTTTTGGTTATCCAATGCCGCCACCACTTGTACTTGAATGTAAGTTCTTTGTTTTTGATATTTTGGATGCCGCATGTGCTCTTCTTTATAACTAACATCTGATCATGGTTTTTTAACCAATGAATGGGCGGTTGCTTAATCAATTCGAAGAACGTTTTGGTGAATTACGTGCTTGGAAAGGGTATCCTTTTGGTGCTCCACACCAAATTTTGGAGCGTGTCTGGGATCAACTCGAAGGAGGAGTTGTGGCAAATATATCCCGTCGTGTTGTCGCACTAGCTTCTTTCAATGGTGATTTTCAAAGTTGTGCACTCATTACTTTTCTGTGCTAGTAATTTGGTCTTCACTAACAATGATTGAAATTATTGTGTGTAGGGTATGTGAGGTCTTTTGCTTGCACAGGGTTACTTATAAAGTGGTGCAGAAGCAGAGCCACACACACTGTTGTCCTGACTTCTGCCAGTTTGGTTAGAAGTCATCTTAATGAAGACGACATTGATGAGAATTTGAGGGTTGGTGCTCCTATCACTTTGGTGTTTAAGTTATATATATGGTGGTTAGCTGAGCTCACTATCATTGTAGATTGAGGTGTTTCTCCCACCGAATCAGCGTTGTGATGGGACATTGGAATTGTATGACTTGCACTGCAATATTGCTATTGTCAGCATCAAGAAGGGTTTTAACTCTATTCATCCAGAAGACGTATTTAATAAAGGAAAGCAAAAGTTATCTATAAAGGTAGTAGCTGTAGGGCGTGACACTATACATGAACTATTAATGGGCACAATTCGTGAAGTGAAATTTAGTAACAAGGATTGCAAACTTGATTGCAAAGATCTTCACTGGTCCACTTGTAAAATCAAGAAGGTGAGTGTTGAATTTCTTTCACTTTGGTTTCAGGCTAGCCTATTTATTAAGTTGTTGCATTATATTCTGAGTTCTCTGTTTAATCACAATTTGTTCACTTAACATTTCAGGAATTAAAGTTTTTTCGGTAACATTTGCCCCCTTTTTTTGGATACTAGGTTGGGATTGGTGGACCCCTTATTGATTTTGATGGGAGTTTTGTTGGCATGAACTTTTATGATGAAAGCAGTGCAACTCCTTTCCTTCCAAGGAGCAAGGTCGTCCATGCTTTAAGAAGTGCGTATAATTCAATATTACCGTTAGAAAGGTAGGTATTTATTTTTCTATTATATGTCTCAGTTCTATGCATATTAGTCTATGAACTTACATTGGAAAAAATATGTTGGATGACAGGGGATGCAATCCTAGGGCCATAAATGTTGTCAGCAGAGGCAGGAAGACACAGGTTTCAAAAAAAAGAGGCAGGAAGACAAACGAGTAATATTTGTTCTGTTTTCTATGTTTGTGGCTTAAACTACTTTATTCAACAACTAACCTACATTGCAGGGAAATATTTTGGATGATAGGTGGCCAGTGTCCAAGCCATACTGGTCCCATGGTGCCCTTGATGTGGATATGTATGATGTCCCTAAGCACACTGGAAGGACTTTTCTATAGACCTTGTTCTTCTATTAATGCATTAAGTTATATTAGTATTATGGTGCACTTGATGTGGATTTGTATGATGTACCTAAGCTTACTGGGAAGACTATCAATCGGATGTAATGTAAGTGTGGAACTATCAGTGCTATCTTTGCCCTTTCGACTAAAACATATGCAAGTTGTACTGGTTACCACAGTAGTCCATTACTATTGCAAATTGCACATTTGCTAAAATGTTTGACTTGAACAAAATGTGTTTCATTGACCACAAGTTGACTAGTTCTATTTTATTTGAGATGGGGCATTTATTTACGCACTCAGCTCAAAACAAGATGTGGATCTGCTTTCATTTCACCAATGTTTGCCGGAACTTGAGATTGCTTTATCTATGCCCCGGAGCTACTGAAACATTTGACTGGAGCAAAATGGTCTTAGTTGATCACAAATTTTACCTGGCTTGTTTTCTTTGAAATGGGGGTTTCGTTGCACTCTGCTCACACGGTATGTAGAAAATTAGAACGTTGCTCTCTGCTCACACAATGTGAAGCAAATCAAAACCTTGATGTGCACTTCTCACCATGCACTCCGATTCCATCACCAGTTTGTTTCCTTCTTCTCTTCCTTTAGGCTTTGTTCGTTTAATCCCTCCCGATTATCTCCAACACTCTTCAAAGCCCTAAGGCATCTGTTTGGACCTTGGATTTTGAGGGGTTTGGATCTTCCTTGGATTTCTCTGATTTGCATATGAATTTCTACCCATTCGAGGTCTGCACATATGCAATGAACTTAGGGTTTCAACTCTTCCACGAGACCACGATATCTTATAAAGGTAGAACAGTTACCAAACAAATACAAGAGCCTGTTTGTTTTGTTGGAATTAAGCTGAATTGGAATTAGTTTCTTGGACTATCCTATTTGGTAGCACCTAGAATTGGAAATGAACTTTCCAACACTTTCCACAGCCCGAATTGCTAGCCTGCCTCACATTCCCTACCTAAAAATTGGAAACCAATTCCATCCGCCTCATCCCGACTCGTGTCCTATCCCCGACCCCCAGCCGCTACCCCTCGACACGTTTTGCCGCGTCGCCGTCAGCGTCCTTCTCACTCCTCCACTCCACCCGCCGGATCTTCCTCGCATCGAGCACGGAAAGCCAGCGGCCCTCACCTCTGTCGCAAACCACACCGTGCATCTCCATCCTCTTTCTGCCACCGGATCCAGATGACGCAGGCCTCCGCTGAGGTGAGTGCCCCTCTTCCCCTTCTTCTTCCTTCCCCCCTTCCCACGCGATGTCCCCTGCTCCGTTCCTCCTATTTGTGCGGCACCTGCAGACCACCCTAGCCTCCCTTGGCCATAGCTGCCGCGTGCGCCTCATCCCGGTCCGGCCAACCCTGGCGCTCGTCCTGCCTCCCAGACGTCCGCCCCCGCCGCGTGTTGCGTCTGCATCAGCCGAGCTGAGCACCGAGCCTATGTCCGCTACGTACTTCTGTTGACTAACAATCTGTTACTCCAATCACGCACCTCTTCAGTTATACTATTATCAACTATTGGATTGACAGGGGGTATATGGTAGTAGTATGGATAAGCAGTCTGCATATCAAAATCCTTGGAGCAATGGACAGCCAAAAATAGCATATGTATCAGATTGATCTTTGCATAGACTATACAGCCAGTCATTATGATCCTTCTACACTACTTGTGTATGCCATCTATTTTTAGCCTGGTGAGTGGTGACAAAATAGCTTGGGTTATTCATGTATTTTGTGCCACTTTGGAAGTTTTTCCGCATAGCTAACTGAACAGCAAACACTTCTCCAACTTACTGAAAAAGAGCCTGATTATCAGTCTGGATTTTGGAACTTGTTTTGGCTTAGATTTTGAAAAGATCAGTTGAAAATAAAACTTGACATATATTCTGTCTATTCATCAAATATGTGATGTATTTTAATCGTGGATGGATGTGCAATTTTTTTGTTGGAGAGCAAATTCGACACACTGTGATCTTGATTATTTTAACCTGTTAACAGTAAACCATTATTTGGTGACATGCTTTCTAAACCTGGATAACTTCAATTGTTAATCTGTTTCAAAAGCCACTGTTTTACTATTAATCTGTTGTTCTTGTATAACAGTTTCTTGGTATAACATACATGTACAGTCACAACTCACAGCAGGATTATCGCTTTTTCAGGATAGAATATCTATTTATTAATGGTGACTGAACAACAATGAAATAAAAGTATAAAACAGAGTTTCACATTGTCGTTGTATATATCAAGTATCGCTTATAATCACTAATGCACTATCACATAGAGAAGTACACCTTTTGCATCATGTTTGCAAAGCATACTCCCTCCGTCCCATCAAAAATGCTATTCTAATTTTTTAGACAGATTAGTGGTGATGTGAAAAGACTCATATACCCTTATTTGTTGGCCATATCCTGTTAGTTTTGACATGCAAATTAGATCTGACACCTTAACTAGGTATGTAGTTAGATCCGATTCTTAGAATTGCACTCTTTGTGGGATTTTTTCCAAATGCTAGGGTTGATTTTTTATGAGACGGAGGTAGTAGGTAATAAGCACGAGGACAAAGTTTGGAAGCAAATGAAGCAATCCGGTGGCAGTGATTCAGTGAAACGACTAAACGAGGGTGTGCTTGGTTGCAATGAAGCAACTGCCTGCGGGCTGCCACCAAGGGCGCGCACGCTCATCAACCACAAAGCCTTCATACCACATGGAAAAGAGTCATGTCCGGGCGGCGGGACGGGGGCGATGGGTGGCCGGACCGGGTTGGGGCACAGGCAGCTACTGCTGCCAAAGGAGGCTAAGTAGGACGCCGACGGTGGTGCGGCAGATCGACTCGAGACAGCCAGATAGGGAAGGAGACGGCAAATGGAATCGATTTCTCATTTTTTCGCCCGTGAATGCATCGCAGGCCAGCAATTCGGGGGCCTGGAAAACAGCCTGGCCCAAGAAACTTCTTTACACTTCTTCTACCGGAGTATAGATTGTGATTTTAGATGCTGATGTCTATGTAACAAGTTTGGCACTTCCGATAGCATAATGCATTAGAGAGAGATAAAAGTATACCACTTCCTCCGTTGATAAATGTAATAAAGAGTATTTTGGTATAGGAAAATATTTCAAAGTGAATTAAAACTCTTAGTTTCTCCTTATAATACATTATTGATTGCTACAAAATCAGCACCATCCTTAAAGTATTTTGAATACATCATGCTCAAAAATTTTGAAATTTAGCCCAACAATTACAAATAATAGTTTCAATATTTTGTCATTTTCTAAACGTATACTACGTTCAACATTTTTATAGCCTATTTCAACGTTTGAGAACAATGGATTCAACATTTTATAAGTAAGGACCAACATTTTCAAGAAAAATAGTTTTGAGTTCCTGTTCGTTCAAAAATAGTTTTGAGTTCATGCATGCCGGCAGCACAGAGGAGGCGGCTCGTGGGGCCACAGGCGCGCAACCACAGGGGCATCAGCTCTCGGGGCCATGGGCTTTCAACTACGAGGGCAGCGGCGCTTGAGGCCGATCTCCGGCACGACGGCCGGCGATGGGCGGCGGTCCCAGCGGCTTAGCGACGAGGGCAGTGGCGCTCGGGGCTGGGCTCCGGCGCGACGGCCGGCGGTAGGCAACGACCTGTGGGCCACAGGCGGAGGCGCAGGCGTGGAGTGTGTCGGCGCGAGGGCCTGGGTGGGGTGGCAGCGCTCGGGGCCAGCGTCCAGCGACTGCGCATAGGGTCGAGGTCTGGAGTAGCAGTGCGTCTGATGGGTATGTCGTGCCCCTCACAAATTTAGAGGACGTTTGGATCCAAATTATCATTGTCATATCGAATCTTTAAAGATCAATTAGAAAAATTAAATATAAGCTAATTATAAAATTAATTACATACACGAGAGCTAATACGGAGGCTAATTCGCGAGACGAATCTATTAAGCCTAATTGATCTATCATTAGCACATATTTACCGTAGCATCACATTGTCAAATCATGACCTGATTAGGCTTAATAGATTCGCCTTGCCAATTAGCCTCCATATGTGCATTTGGTTTTGTAATTAATCTACATTTAATATTCCTAATTAGCATCCAAACATCCGATGTGAAAGGACTAAATTTTAGTCGGGTATCCAAACACCCCCTTTAAACATTGGAAGTCTAGTAAAAAAAATGCTAATAAAGGTGTTTGGATCTAGGGGCTAAAGTTTAATCCTTGTCACACCAAATCTTCGGTGGCTAATTAGAAGAATTAAATATAAGCTAATTATAAAACTAATTACACAGATGGAGGCTAATTCGCGAGACGAATCTATCAAGCCTAATTAATCCATCATTAGCACACCTCTATTGTAGCACAACATTATCAAATCATAGCCTAATTAGGTTGAATAGATTCGTCTCGCTAATTAGTCTCCATCTGTGCAATTGGTGTTATAGTTAGTTTATGTTTAATACTCCACCTAGTCACATGACTCCATGTCATGCCTCATATGCAATGAGCTCCTTCATCGCACAATTACTTGTGGACTAATCACCAGTGTATTTCACTTAAACACATATTAGTCCACCTAAGTTGTCACTTAATTACCAAAACCAAACAAGGACCTTTCACACATGGCTAAAGTTTATCATGGGGATCCAAACACCCCTAAGGTTTCAAGTTTTGGCTGTTTTTTATGGGCTTTCAAGTCTAGATTTTGATTGTTCATGGACTTAAATATTATTTGCCTGAGTATATGGACCCTAGAAGTATGTTTTTTAAAAAAATAAAGGAATAGAATTGTTGGGTATACACGCAAAGAAATCATGTAAATAAATCTAGCATATCCCATTAAAAGAGTATTCCTTGTTTAACCAAGTGAGCAAGAGATTACTTAAAAAAGAGTAGTAAAGATATATATAGCTCTGGGACATCACACCAAAGGAGTGTTTTTTAATGGTTTTCTCAGCAATGCTGGTTGCTGTGTGGCTCAGTCCAGCTCATGGAGCACCAACTACCAAGTAAATAAACTAGTAATAATATAAAAAAAACGTTGTATAATCATGTATAAAATAAAAATAACAGAAGCGACTACAGCTGTTCTAAGTCATTAGTCTACGATAAGGTTAATAAAACTGCAGTCTGCAGATTCATCCAAGCCCAGCAGGAAGGTCAGCAGCAAGAGAGAGTGGAGACCATGTGGACGGAGAACCCGGTGGTCCGGGACGCCGGCGCCGCCGTGCTCACCGGAGTCGCCGTGGCTGTCGTGCTCCGCTTCTGGGAGGAGGTCGCCAGCCGCGCGCTGCTGGATCAGGTCATGCATGCCCCCTCTTTCTTCTTTCTTCGTCATGCTTACTACTCTTACTCCTGGAGTAATTAACTTGTCCCAAAGCGCAAATCATTTCCCTCATCCGTAATTTGATTTGATTAACTAATCGTGTTGCGAGCTTGTGGTTCCAATTTGTTTCAGCTGCCCTGAATTTAACCCTTGCACCTAGCTCTAGTTACTGATCTGCTTTTATAATGACAACTTTGTGACCGATTGGTGTCTGTAATGCCTCCTTTTGCTGTTCATTGTAGAAACTTTGCAGGAAACTGGTGCACATAACTGTTGGATTAGTGTATTTCCTCATGTGGCCTCTGTTCAGGTATGCAATTCATCTCAAGTTGTTTGTTCCAGCCGTAGCCCATCTGCATTTCCCTTTCTAAATGCAATTTCGCCTTGGCCAATTGCAGTTCAGATGATGTGTATGCCCCGTTTCTTGCTCCGCTTATCTTCGTGATCAACATCGTAAAGGTGACAGTGATTGGGCTTGGTGTGGTTAAAGATGAAGGTGTGGTTAACTCGATGACCAGGCATGGGGACTGCAGGTGTAGTTTCTTGCTGAACCCCAACTAGTAGTGTACTGTCTTTTTCTTAGGCAGCCGGCAGTCCTGAATTTTTTCCATGTTGACTCTACAGAGAACTTCTCAAGGGCCCATTGTATTACGCTTGTGCTATAACCCTGACAACAATGGTCTTCTGGAGGACATCACCCATCTCAATCGCCGTGATCTGCAATTTGTGTGCCGGAGATGGTATTGTTCTGCTTCTAATTACAATCTGTGCCTGCTCTTTGGTTCTTATTATTTTACTGTGACCAATCAGGTGTTGCTGACATAGTTGGGAGACGATTCGGGCAGGTGAAGCTCCCTCACAACCCTGAAAAATCGTATGCTGGAAGCATCGCGAATTTCATGGCCGGTTTCATCGCATCAGTGTTGTAAGTATCAAAATCCAGCTACATTTTTTTTGCTGCTGAAACCTCAAGACCTATGTATGAATCACCGATACTTCACTGACCCTACCGTACCGGTATCCGATACTCCGACACTCTCTCTGTATCACCACAAAATCGCGTATCGCCGTAACGGTGATACATCATAGCTCAAGACTAACTGCTAGTACATGCGGAAGCAGGTTCATGTGCTACTTCAACATCTTCGGGTTCGTTGACAAGAGCTGGGCTATGGTTGGTGCCTTCGGTGTCGTATCCCTGGCTGCAGCGGCTGTGGAGTCGCTGCCCATCAGCACACGCCTTGACGACAACCTGACGGTTCCTCTCGCATCCGTGCTGGTGGGTGCCCTGGTTTTCTACTTGGTTGGAGCCACGAACCTGTGCTGCTTCATGAGCAGCGGTACCCAAGACAGCAGCAGCAGAAGCATTTCAGCAATCGTTGATCAATGGTGGTTATTCGCAGGCAGCAGCTAAGCTAGCAGCTGGTGATCGACCACGTGATACAGCTGCAAACTGCAGAGGTTGATTGAATCATGATATGTGTTGGTTACCTTATGAATTTTATCAGTAAAAACATGTTCTTGTGACTTGAAATGTATTTGTTACGTAATAAAGAGAAGGAGGAGGAGAAGGAGAAGAAAGGAAAGATCAAAGGTCGATCGCGGGGACTGTAGCAGAATTTGCAATGCGTTTTGTTACAGCTCAACTAGAACAGCAGAGAAAAATAAAGGTGTGTTTGGTTGGTTGTATCATTTGATTCATGTATGAAATGATTCAAAATAATAATGATCCTTTTATTTGGTTGGGTGAATTGGACCAACTCATGATGAGGCCATCCCACTTAATACATTATTCTACTAATTAGAGTGAACCATATGGTACAAGTAAATTAATTGAATCATCCCATCCAGGATCATCCATGCATGCATCATGTGGTGCATGCAACCAAACACACCCTGAAAGAACACGTTCAATCTATTTCTCAGATTTCTTTTCTTTGCAAAAAAAAAAAGAAACAAGTGTAGGAGATAGAGAGAGAGAGAAAAAAAAATAGATTGGCCCATGCAGGTCTCGAACCTGCGACCTTCGCGTTATTAGCACGACGCTCTAACCAGCTGAGCTAATAGGCCGTTTCGATACGGTTTGAAATTAGTGATTACATACGTGCTGGATAAGGAGGCTGGGCTGTTGCAGTTTTTGTATCTGGAGGATAATGGGCCAGGCCCAGGCCCAGTTCACAACGCTCTTCAACAACGAACGGCTCCCTCCCCCTTGGCTCTCGTCGGCGAGTCCTACTAAAACCCTAGAGGAGGAGCCTCCGCCGCTTCCGTCCCCCCCTCCGCCGCCGCAGCAGCAAAGGAGCCGACGCGCGATGCCGAAATCTAAGCGCAACCGCCCAGGTTGGTTGGCATCTCGATTCTTGTCCTGCCTAGTTCTCGTGTGCTACTTCCATTCAACTAGAGAGGGTGTTCCCTCCCAATTTTCACATCCATCTCCGGCAGCAATTGCTCGTTTGCCTCCACCAATTCTTCTTCCTTTCTTACCCACCCCATGAAAAGCTTCTAGAGCACAAGCGGTTTTGTTGTTGTTGTTGTCGATTGTGCTTAATCCTGTGCTGGGTGGACGCAGTGACCTTGTCAAAGACCAAGAAGAAGCCAGGTTTAGAGCGCAAGGGCAGAGTAGTTACCGAGATAAAAGAGGCTGTCGACAAATACGGCAGTGCCTATGTCTTCACCTACGATAACATGAGAAATCAGAAGCTCAAGGACCTCAGGGAGCAGCACAAAGCATCTAGCAGGTATGCCCACCCACCACCACCACTTGGTCTGTTTGGAACACATTGCACCTAATGCAAGGGTGCCATGCCAGTTCAACCCTTTAAAACACTGAGGTTCCGTTTAGCTTGCGCATGTTTTTTTTTATCAGCTGCATTTTCTGTTCCCCAGGATATTTCTTGCTGGGAAGAAGGTTATGCAGATAGCGTTGGGGCGTTCACCTGCTGATGAAGCTAAAACAGGCCTCCACAAACTTTCCAAGGTGAGTTCTTTTTTGGAACTCGCCATACACTGTATTCCGGATCACTGATATGAAGTTTTGATCGAAGTATCTTCGCTTTGTTTAGTTCCTTCAAGGTGACTCTGGTTTGTTCTTTACCAATCTTCCAAGGGATGATGTTGAGAGGTAGTATCGGTGTATCACTGTTGCCTACATTCTTTTTTCGTACGCTTGTCGTGGCTTAAATAAAGATTGATATATGATCATATATCATATTTGCAGGCTGTTTCGAGAATTTGAGGAGCATGATTTTGCAAGGACGGGAAGTACTGCCACAGAAACGGTATTCTAGTTTCTTTTGCTTTTCTTCTCATGTATCTTTAGTTTCTTCAAACAAATAAGGAAGACCATTTTAGCCAGCCATTCCCCTGTGGTGACCAGTGGCAAGTTTGGGCTCTTGGTGCTAACATATCAGTAGTATACTAACTCGCATCCGTAGTAACATTACTTGGACAATTAAACTTATTTGCAGTAGCTCCTTAGCCTGTCTCAGGTGTTATTCTTCTTGATGTCTCTGTCTCTTTTAGTCTATTGTATAATGTGTTTAGCCAAATTTACAACATTGTTTAACAAAATTCACAATTCCTCAGGTGGAGCTTAAGGAAGGCCCTCTGGAACAGTTTACACATGAAATGGAACCCTTTCTGCGCAAGCAAGGACTGCCAGTTCGCTTGAACAGAGGTTTGTAGTCTCCCCTGCATTTACACATATGCTTGAAAGTGCAAAGCAAAATTATTAAAAAGTTCACCGTTGTTGCTGCAGGTGTTGTAGAGTTAATTGCAGATCATGTAGTGTGTGAGGAAGGAAAACCTCTTTCACCAGAAGCGGGACAGACTCTGGTAAGGACAGCATATCACGCAGTCTTTGTTTCATAATTGATTCGGATATGAAGCTGATGGAACTAAGAAGAGTATCTTTTAATTTATTAGAATTACATGTTACACACGTTTCCCAAAATTAAATACCTTCGCTCATGGGTGTCGAGAAAAATATCATTGGCACCTCGGTTCTTACTGAAATGCTCTTTGTTAGGGTGCTTGGGTAGTCCAGTACCATCTCAACTAACACTGCTCATACTTGAAATGCATGTGCCCATTTTACTCAGGGACCGATATTTACCCATTTTTATGCCGGTGTATCTGCTTGCACTGAGTCCCCCCTTCGCTTCCTCTCTTGCAGCGCTTGCTTGGGATGCAGATGGCAACATTCCGGCTATACCTCGTGTGCCGCTGGTCTTGTGATGACTTTGAAGTGTACAAAGAAGGCTTGGCTCACCTAGGAGCTGATGATTCATCTTAAGCTCGGTACCTTTACCCTCTGCAAGGACGCACTTGCTGTCTTGTGTTGGGACAGTTTTTGGTATTGCGCGTGCGGCCCGTGTACCCCTGAGTGTTGAAAATTTTGAAAGATGTGATCTGCAGAAATTCGTTTCGCTCAGTTCCATCATTTTTACTGAAACTGTTGGAAGGTGTAAGCTGATTGGTATATCATATGAACAAATATGTAGAGGTAAAAGGTCGATCGGATTATAACTGACCATGCAGTTATTTCTAAGAATCAACGAGTATTTGAATGTGTGAATAGCCCTTTTGAATATTTTTTTTAAGAGTGCTGAGTGAAAATGACGATGATTCGGTTTAGCACTCAATAAACGTTGGAGATGCTTGGGATAAACGTCTCACGCCAGTTGGAGACAAAAGGAAAGCTGCAGCCTCTGGGAGATGCACGAAGATACCAGGCAGTGACAAGGCAATGGCGAGAAGAACAAAAAGGAAACACTAAACTCCATCGACTTACACCATCTACTTGAGCCTGACTGCCTGAGGCAGGGCACATACCAAAGAGCAACTTCAACAACAACGCAATACAGCGTAAAAGGAAAACATTCATGTAATGTAACCGGAAGTTGACAACAGTTACAAACAGTCAGTAGGTCGTAAAAAATGTAAATAACATACATTGTTTGTGCCTGCCACTGAGGCCATCAGGTATACAAGCAAAATGTCTACAAATATTTCTCACACTATACAAATGGTACCAGCTTTCAACAGCTCCAGCTCAATCAACCTAATCATCCTCATCCTCATCCTATCCGATTATAACATTTCTCAAACTCTGGCTAGAGATTTCACTCGCCAAAATTTCCTGGTACCATAAAGAATATTAATTCCAAACTGTGATCATCTACAACCCCATAGTTCAACTTGTGCTTACACTGGAAAAATCCGAATCATCATCTAAGCGCTCTGCAAAATCAACCTAGTAGCTTCCCATTGGTGGCATCCCAAATGCTGGCATCGGACCAGGGCCCATCGGAGGCATGCCCATTCCACCCATCGGAGGCATGCCCATTCCACCCATCGGAGGTGGAGGACCGCCCATGCCTGGCATCGGCGGAGCGGGCAAAGCGAGAGGAAGCAGCTGGGCGTACATGTTCTGCACAACAGAATGCGACTAGTCATGCCAAATGCCTCAGCACTAATGACTGATTACAGAAACAAAGAGGCGAGTGCACTTTTACTTTACCTGCTGAGCAACAAGATCTTTCTCCTCTTTCTCTTTCGCTCTTTCCTCATTTTGCGACTCAATTTTGTCCTTCACTAAATCATCAACCTTGCTGCTGTATTCGCGAATGAACTGCATTGGACGGCAGGGATGTTATTATAAAATGAACTGTGCATAAATAAGCATCAGTGCAGATATGGACAGAAATAAGGTACCTGCAACAGATATGGGAAAGCGAAGTCTATCATGTTGTTCATCCATGCAAGCTCAAGGGCAACATCCGGACGTATCAAGTCATAGCAAATGAAGAGGCAAGAAGCAAAGCATTCTTTCTTCCCCTGCATTACATAATTGCAGATCAAAGTTAACTAATCAGAAGTGCAATGCCAAGTAGACAAATAATAGGCTTTCTACTGTATTTTGAATTGGCATATCACTGCATCTCATATCATCAATCAATAGAACAGGTTTAAAACAAACCTGCTCAATGAAATAGACAAGCAAGTCCTCCGACAGTTCACGGTCACCAGACTGCGAGCATGTCTCCATGCAATCCTTGTACATGTTGTCTTTCTTTGATAGAGCAATGGACTGCTTCCATCTGCCAGCCTTCTTGTAAATGTAGGCAGCAATCCTCCTCATCTCAAGCAACTCATGCTTCTCAAGCTGCTCGAGAAATGAACTCATGAGTCATTAATTGAAAGCAAAAACAAGAAGCATTGCATAATTATCTGGTTCATTTTTACCTTCTGGGCCAGACCTATCTGGTCAAAGTTATCGTGCATGTCAACTGATTCACGGAGTCTCTCATAGTCTTCCTCTTCAACATAAAGCTCATTCAACGCTTCATTCACAGCAGAGACATTGTTACTCTGAACTGCAACCATATAAGGTTTCACAAGATGCAACTGTCCAGCCTGTCAAAGAGCAACAAGTCAGTTAGATTTTTGGGATGGAATTCAAAACAGAGCTTTCAAATGCATAAAGGAGATTAGGCCTTCATTCGGATACAAACCTTGCGCATTATGTCAACAACTCTGGTATGATCCAAACGAAGCGCAAGCACATTTAGCATATCATTGATGAGATCAGGGTGCTCTTGTAAATAGAAGTGAACTGCCTTGTAATATAGCTCAACATTTGCAACTTTAACACAAACATCCTTGAACTGCATATGATCCCATGCATCTGGAGAGTGGTTCATAATAGTGGTGGCAGCATTGTCAAATTCATCATACTGTATGTAGAGGTACGTAAGTTCTTTCCAGTGCTGCTGTTCATCACAAGCCCGGATAAGCTTAGGAATGTTGAGACGGGTGGAGAAAAGTTTGATGTGCTCCATAAGCTTCTCATAGCGGTATCTAGCATACAGAACTCCAAGCTCTGTGAAGATGCCCATGTGTGCACGTTCAAGTCCAAGACCACTCTCCATGAGAGCTATAAGTTCATTGAAGCATCCTCTATTTTGGTAGTATTCACTCACTTCTTCCAAGTCATCAACCTAAACAAAAGAATGTATGTCAGAAAGAAATAGAGCATAGAACCATTGTCATAGAAGGTTTCGCAGAGACTACAACAACTATCAGTACCTGGACAATAATGTTGAGACCACATATTTGTGCAAGACGGAACTCCTCAGCGTCAACACAAGCAAAGCAGACCTCCTTCCATGTCTTAGCACTGTTAGCCTTGCGAGCAGCATCCACAGCACCTTGGAACTGCTTCAGCTTAACTAGGGTAACAGCCAGCTTAGCCCAGTTTGAGATGAACGCGTAGATGATCTTTGCAGCTTCATATAGTTCTTCATCATACAGACGGTCACCGACATTTTGAAGGTTGGCAACATTTGGCATAAGAATGAACTCTTCAATGTCACTGAGTCTGTCAATCTTAGCATATGCAAAGATGAGTTCTCCATCAACTTTGGGCTCCCGGGCCTTTTGCCTTACCATCAGAAGGTACTTCACTAAATCATTGTACACATTCGCTTCCTCAGCAGCATGGATGACATCAAGGAAATGTGCGGCATCATCTGCACGAATGAAGGACTCGATTGCTTCGCTGACTAGACCCTCACGTAACTGGGCCTTGGCAACCTGGCTCCAAACAGCATCTTCTTCAACGCGGAAAGCAAATTCTTCAGCCCTTTCTATGCTCCGGATGTTATCTAAGAGAACATTGACAGCCTGCACATTTAAGTTGAACTTCTTGAATATTGCAAAACCCTCCTCATACAGCTGTGCCTCAACAGCAACTTCTCCAACAGCAGGCCCATCAAAGTTGTCAAGTCTGTTAACATAGTCCATGACTCTGGATGGGTCTGCCTTGATGGCAGTCAAAATGAGCAGGTTCTGCAGATTGAAGTTTCCACTGAATGCGGAATTCTGAAGAACAATCTTTTCAAGAAGCTCGATCAATTCATGAGGGAGGTCAGCAGTCATGAAAGCCTTAACAGCAGCAGATACTTGTTCAGGGCTCTTGCTCTCAGGTAATGCGGTCGAAACCACCTGGTCAATGAGTTGCCTTCTGTATTCATTCTCAGGCTGAAGAACTTTATCCCATAGATCACCATCCATCCTCTCAACAACATATCTGGCATTTCAAATAACATGATGACATGTAAGCCACTACACAATGGGTATATAGGTTTCGAACAAACACAAGGCCCCACAACAAGAATGCATACCTAGCTTGCAGCTTGAACAGTGAGTTTTTGTTAGTGACATTAATAAGTTCATCGTCACACTGCCCACGTCTGTAAGCAACAACAGCAAGTGTAGGATCCCGCTTTTCACAGTATTTACCCACAACACGTGAGTCATAAAATGGGTTAGTAGTAAGGAAATGCTCAGGATTATTGTTGCTGTCGATGATGATTTTCCCAAGAGCATTGTGGACATGTACATCTTGGCTACCTTCACTCACTAAGTGCTCCAAGAACTGAGTGAGCAAACGTAGGCGGTTCCTGGTTCACATATCGAACAAATGAGAACAGGAAGGAGGGTGTGTATCATTTGACTGTGCAGATGGAGGAATACGAGAAACAAACCTCTTCTCACATTCATCAACCAGTGGCTCAACAGGAAGGAGGGAACGAACAGAGAGAATCAAACCCTTAATAAAATCTTCAGGACACTCATCATCAAGTAGTTGCCCCACTACCAAGGGAGCATTCCCAGGATTCACCTAGAAACAAGAGAAAAATAATTATTCTCATGCTCAACGTATTACGAGGACTGATGCCAAAAATAACACTTAGTTCAAAGAGGTGCATACTTTTTGCACATAGCCTTCGATATACCGAAGCATGTTGTTTGTGTACAGATAGTGAGTGAGATCTGGCACAAAACCAAAGCGGTCACAAACGTTAATCAGTGGACGGGCATCAGGTAGTTTTGCCTCCATCAAAAAGTTCTTTGTCTTCTCAGCATCATAGAAGTTAGACTCTCTAGTTACACGTTCAACTTCTTTGATCTGTCCAGTCCTGGCAGCTGCTTCTATGTATTTGAAATGGATATCTGGGTCCTCACTGTTGCATGCAAAGATACCAGGTATGTCGGATTTTGAGAAAGATGTTCAAATGTCAAACATCAGGATTACAGAGTAACTACCTGGAGCTCAGATAGGATCCCAAGAAAAAGTAAAGGCCCTCATAAGATTTGAATTGCTCAAATAGTTTTATGCAAGCGTCAACTCCTAACTGCTCGGAGTATTCTTTTGCAGCCTGCAGATGTGCCAAAGATTCACAATAATTAGAATCATTAAGAAAAAAGAGCTGCCAGTAGGGTGAGGGGATAGGTCGCAGGAAATTAAACAGGATTACCTGCACAACTATTTGAAGATTTCCCCTCAGATTGACTACTAGAAGGTCCTTCATGCACTCCAAGGCCCACTCCCTTGACAGGGTGCCAAAGAACTCAACGAGTGCCTGTGCAAGAAAGTTGTTAATGGACAATACAATATAAAAAAAAACTTCAAACATAACTGGATGCTACAAACCTGCGGCTCAATGGCATGGGTATTGACCATGACACGCTTGATATCAGGTAACTCTGAGTAATGCTGCATCACAAAATGTAGGATTAGTTAAACAGATAGGCAAAGAGAAAAATCAGCTGCACCAATGCAGAGGTACTGACCTGGAGAGCTCGCAAGTACAAGCCAGCCTTTTCACACAGCTGAGCAATACGAGGGCGGTCGTAATGACTGAACATACCATTAGCAAGAATGGCATCAGCAACATTTGGATAAGTCACCAAGTTTATCTCCAAAACCTACAGTGCATTCAGAAAGAAGCTGCTGATTAACAAAGAATGTACACATCCAGCAGGCAACCATTCATATCCAAAGGGGGGAAACAATTGCTAACCTTGGTTTGAAGAAAAGCGTGCTCTGGCAAATTTGGTTTGAGAACATCCAACAAAAAAGCTGTTGCCTCCCGTATCATATTCCTCTGCAAACGGAAGAATATAAGCCAAGGCAGGCAACCAAATTACATAATACTAGAAAAGCCAAAAGTATGTTACTAGCCAACAAAACAGGTATATATGAATACAAAGGATACCTGAAGGAAAAGATCAGTTATAGTATTATAATCTACTGGACAACCTCCCTCCATTTGTGACATCATGAGAGCAAAGTTCACAGCACCCTGGTTAATGCAAGACAGACAGCGAAGCAAGGACTCATAAGGTTAAAGAAGAACACAACCAAGTAACAAATGTCTAATAAATGCCCAATTTCGTTTAAGCATTCAGTTACCTGTGGATCTGTACGTAAAATGGTCTGGAGGAGGAACAGATAATCTGGAGTGTACCCAACCTGGAACCAAGTTGTAGGTCAATAATAAAATCCAATACTCAACTCAGATATAACAGGTAACAACTGAAAAGAAGACTTCAATAAACCAAGAAAAAACAAACCTGCTTTGAGTATATAAGAATCTTGTCAAACTCCCTCCTTTCAGCAAAAGCAGCAACAACTTTAGGGGTTGCCCTAGCCTTTATGTATATTTTTAGTGCCATATCATTATCCACAGTCTACATCAGAGGGTACAAATGATTAGTGAACAATCTAGGCACAAAATCCATGCAATAAAAACAGTACGACTCATGTCTTACCTTGACAAGATCTCCAAGTTCTTCACTGCACTCTAGTTTGTCTTCTGCCAACCAATTTTCCAGAAGGTTCTTTTTGTTCTGATTGACGACAAGTCGAGATAGCTCAAGAGACTCGAAGGCATTAAGCTTCCCTCGAGTTAGCAATGTACCAAAGTACTGCAACAGTGGGGGTGTTTGCCCAGCTTGCACAGGAACACTCTGCAAACATGCCAGCAGCAGCTCAGTTAAGCAAAGGAACTTACGCTGTAAGCTTTAATTCTATATGTGTAAATTGGTCCTGACAGAAGGAGAGCACATCAGATCAACTTAATATAGTACTTTTTTGGTCATATTATACTCAGAAGGAATGACCAGCAGCCACAGTTTCTCTCTTGCAGTACACGAGGCTCAACAACTTAAACAGACAAAGCCCCACGATCTTATCAACTTTCTAGAACAGTAGTCAGTTGATGTCAGACTAAATTATATTACTAACATAAACACTGACAATACGGTTATTGAAACAAGGCAGGAAACAGAGCGGCAAAGGTGGCACCAGAGAAAAAGAGGCACATGAACATAGATAGCTCCATCGGCAAAAGAATCAGAAACTGACCTGAAATTTTGCAACGGTCTCAGGTGTTCTCAGGAGCCCTTGAGGAGACTCTGCGGCCAGCTCAGCTGCTTCCTTGTATTTTGTTTGTGCAAACAGTTCCTGAAATCTTTGTACAACCTGCAAATACAAACTCAGAACATCAAGAAAACTCATGCAATATCTTGACACGCCAGATGAAGTGTGAAATGACACATCAAATGTAATGTGGAAATGTAAATTTAACTAAAAAATCTGTAACTTCAAACACTAGTATAGAGCACCAGTATTTGCATAAAGGCAAGAATGATGGTGCAATAGTTGTTTGCATAGATCTCTAAAGTACAACTTATGTGGAAGAGAGCTGATGCATATCAGCCTACTGTAAAGTATTTGCCTTTCTGTGTATGAATTAACAGTGAAGAAAGCTGTGCTAAGGAATGATCACGCAACATTTTGACAAGATACCCCATGCTTATAAACTAGGGAGAGTTGGGTTACTAATCACTAGTCAGTCCAAAATTCGTATCCCCAAAAAAACAGCACAGATAACAGCCAAGAAAGTTCTGCTAGCATCCATATCAATAATAGAATAGAAGCAGTGGAGCTTACCAAGTTCTCTGCACCAGGAAGGTTGGCTCTCTTGGCAAGATTCACAGCTAGCTCAAGGTTGTTTAACTGAATGCCAAAAACTGTGTTAAAAGAATTATCTAACATATGCATCAGGAAAAGAAAAGAAGTCCATAAGTGCTGATGTTCATACTTGACCACTGACAAAAGGCACAACAGTTGCATCGTTAACTGTGGCATGTAAAACCTGCCCTCTTCTGTTGATGGCATAAAATCCACCAGTTGAAGAAGATTCTGCTGTCAAGAATATAGGGTCCGGACTAATTCTATTTCTGTAAACTGCTGCGGCAGTTTCCAAGTCATATACAAATAAAAGGCCAAGCTTTGTAATTACATAGATAAGTCCATACTTTTGTGAAACCTGCAGCAAATATGAAATATAGACATTTTAGATCCACCGTATGATGTTCTAAAAGGTGCATAATTTTCCCGTAATATGCTCACCTGCATAGCTACAGGAAAATCATCCTGGAAATCAGGTGGGAAAAAGAGGTCGGCTTGTTTCTTAGAAAAGCCAGGTTTCCCTACAGCCAAACAATCAATAAGAACAACAGTGATAACAGTGGTCGCTTTCAAAGAAAAAGGAGGTCCTTAAGGAAAAAAAATAGCAATGCCGGATGAGCGAATGAGGCAGTTTTGTACATGTTCACACTGCTGGAATTTTTAACGTGTTACTAAAAATGAATGAAAAACAGAATAAATTTGAGAATTTTTAATACGGACCTGGCTGGGCGCCCAGTTCAATAACATGTAACTTTGAAGTAATCTGTCCAGCATTAGTTGTCTTCGAGGCAAAACAAATAAGGGTTGATGGGTTCTCATTACCAACAACCTAGACAGGTAACATAAAGCAAAGGTTGGTAAATAATACTAGGAATGAAACAAGAATATATGTCTATAATCATCACAAAATAACTGGAAAGGTACCTTAAATGTTGCAAAAGATGCTGCATGGGCTTCAAGTGCCTGGCTACGCTGTTGGTCAACAGAAAAAAGTTGCATGTTCCCCTTCACCAGTTGTGGTCTCTGATTCCATGAAAAGGAGGGCATGCCAATATGAGAAACATATAACAAAGTAATATGTAGTTACTAATTACTACATGCAGAAACTGCTCTTTATTCAAAAGGAATGAGTTTTGCAGACACAATGTTTCAAACCATAAGAGGATTGGAACAAACAATAGCAGGAATGGGGTACCAGTACTGTTTGTCAGTTAAAACTCATTGACACGTTATCCATCTATAATGATGTCACTAGCAACAAATTTATGTAATAGCATACCTCTGGGGCACCAGGTGCAATTCCAATAAGCACAAGCCACTTCTCCGCTGGGTCACATCGGTAGTTGATGATCTGATTGTTTGCTAAGTTTGCTGTCCTATCAAACATCTTGGTGGGCTCAGAATCACCTTCAATTGACCAGTGATAAACTGATGTTTGCGTTACTAAACCCACCAACTTGGGAGTGATCCATTTCCAAAACACAACCTGCAGTTCAAAAGAAATGGTACACAACGCATTACCTCAAGTGCATCTCAATGAGCATCTAGGAAAAAGAGAGAGAGAGATGCAACATCATTTTGGAAAGATTTCTGTACCTGCTCCGGCATCTGATGAGACTTTATCTTAGTCTTAGCCTCAATGTTAAATATTTGAAGGTGATCCTGTGTAGTCCCAGGTATTTGGGCTACAAAATTTAATAAATGTTTAATGTTAATACAAACCATGCAGCAAGCAACTAAAATATTAGATGTCAACATCTGAGTCAGTCATTTGAACCTAAATGGCCACGCTTGGAATATTGCAATTGCTGTAGCAAGTATTTTATGCACGAAAAATGAATTGACTGAGCAAAAATTCCCATTCAATCTTCAGCCTATTGGAACTAACTCAACAAACAGCAGCACTGCAAATTAAGCACTTTATTTAACAAAATATTTACTCAAAATAATTTTAAAAAGCCTTGAGCAGAGTTGTTGATCCAACTTATAAACTATGTTGAACTAAGTAAGGGAATTTGAAGGTCACAGTGATAATTATATGAATTGCATATACAGCAGGCCAGAATCATAGCACCCCAGCAAGCATAACGTTAAACATGGCCTTGTTCATCCTACACGACTTGTACAAGATCAGGCAAAACAGCAAGGTAACGATGTAGGTAGTAATGATGCAGATTACACTAGATTGCTAGATCCCAAGCGAAGGCACTAGTGCAAATTCAGATGATACACTAAAGGAAGCAGTAGAAGCTGAGATCGCTGCCCAAATCCCAGGAGGCGACTATTCAACAAGGACTTGACTAGGATGCGTGCATGTGGGCAGGCAGCTAGGGCATCATGAGATGAGATCCCGAAGGCAATGGGTAGATCTAGCGGTGGCGGTAGGTGGAGGAAGGAGGTGCAGACCTTTGAGGGCGAGGATTCTGGTGTTCGGGTTCATGAGCGCGGAGTCGGCGGTGATAGGGCGTCGGAGCGGCTGCATGGGCATGGCCATGTCGATGATGACGACGCTGTTCTGCGGCGAGGTCTCGCGGACGCAGATGTACTTCTCCGACTCCATGGTGACATGGGTGAAGGTGACGAACTGCGGGGCGATGCCCAGGCTGGTGAGCTGCAGGCAAGGTCATCATCCATTATCAGTGGTGTGGATCAGTGAAGCGGGGAGAGATCTGCAAGGAATGAAGGAAGAGAGAGGAGGATGGGTTGGTAGTTACCGTGAGGGCCTCGCGCATGGCGATGGGAGCGTTGGCCGCCGCCATGGCGACGGGCGGCGGTGCCGAGATCTCTCTGGAGTCGGGGGGGTAGGGGAGATGGTCGGATCTGATCTGAGCTTGTCCAAGACGGGACGGGAACCAGCGGGGCAACCACGAACCCAAAGGGAATTTAGCTTAGTGGCTGCCTCCCACTCCAATCCATGTGGTGCTCATCGCTTTTGCCCATTGCACCTTCACAAATCCTCTATTTCCTCTCCTCTTCCTTCGCTGCTACCAAGGCGGCCTCCGAGTTTTCTTCATCATCAAGGTTAGATTTGGCACAACTAAGTATGTATGCTTTCGACTCTCTAATATTAAGATGATGAATCACATCATACATTCTACCCATCTCACTTTTTGTGAACACACGTAAAGGTATCTACAAGAGAAAATTATGCATCAATACTTTTTTTAAGTTGTAGCACTGTCAGCACGCTGCTGTTGAGATAGTTATATTTTTTAAAAAATAAGATTTGTTGTCCATGTCTTTATATTTTAATTCAAAAAGCTAACTAAACAATTGGATTTTCCATACCACCGTTTTGTTTGATGCAAAGCAGTGGCGGATGAAGTCCAGACAAATCACAGACCATTCCTCTTCCAGTCTCTTAACAGAAGATGAGAAGAGTATTGCAACCGCAGAAGAGAACAACTAGACTCCTACCATCGGAGCCCAGGCAGATGCACAGGGTAGCCGGGCCTTGAGTCCACCCCTATGCAAAAGCCTTAGTATTTTGTTGGTAAAGTTGGATTCTTAATAACATGTTAGAGGTGTATTTGGAATACCTGACTTAATCAGGGTGAATTTGGAAAACTACAACAAGAAAAAACATGGCCACTAGTGGACTCAAACCAAAACTGCTCAGGCCAGCTGGGCTACTGAAGAACAAGAGCAGGCCTGATCTGGGCTGTAGCCCATGGATGAGGGAGACGAGTGTTGGGCTCGGCTGTAACACAAGAGTCACGTAGGGCCCAAGAATAAATTGAAGCCTTTTCATTTAAAGTTGCGAGAAGTTCTTAAAAAAAGCGTAGCACCTGTTGTTCTTGGGACAACCAAGATGTAGCTCCATGCCCGTGACTTTCTTCTTCAGAAAAAAAATATTATTTTACATGATGCTCCTCCTGTATACACGAAGCACTGCATATATACGAACCTTGCGCTGTGTGTAGAGTGCTAATGGATCATGTCCCTCATACCTCATTCACAATTGAACTCTGCCCTATCTACTTTTAGTTCAAAATCATATAAGATTATGACACAGCCCTTATTGACCCGACAGGACCCTTTACCACCCTTGTGTGTCATCTAACATGAAACAGGTTATATATATGACTAAATTCTGCATGGAAACTACAGTAGTATATATATATTCTATGTGTAAGAGTGGTAATGGATCATGGCCGTTATGCCTCGTTCACAATCCAACTTATCTCTATCTATTTCTATTTTTTAGTTCAAAATCATATAAAATTATGCCCAGCCACCCATTAGGATCCTTTACCACCCGTGTGTGTCATCCAACAGGAAACAGGTTATATACATACATACATACATATAGCTAATTTCTACGTGAAAACTACAATACACTGTATGTAGGGGTGGTAATGGCCCATGTCCCTCATGCCTCATTCACAATCCAATTCAGCTATATCTATTTTTAGTTCAAAATCATATAAAATTATGGCACAGCCACCCATCAGGGCCCTTTACCACCCCTGTGTGTCATCCAACAGGAAACAGGTTAAATATATGGCTAATTTCTGCCTGGAAACTACAGTAGTATATATATATATTCAGAAGGAAACTGTCTACAGGAGCGCCGCTGTTCGTTCATTGGCTAACTCACAACTCATTTACACTACAACTGAGCCATCTTACATGCCATTCCATCAGTGGTCAGCTCATCCACTTCCTTTTGGCTCTAACCTTTACTCAATCTACCCAAAAGGAAGAAAAAATGATGAATAACCATACATTTTCCTACGCCGCGGTAAAAAAAAAAAGAACACCCAAGCCCCCTGCTAAAATTTTCACTGGCGAGGAAGGGGCAGGGACTCCAAGGGAGGAGGCGCAGCAGAACCAGAATGCCAGGATGATCTCGAAAGGATCCTGGTGTAGAGTATCTGGTTCCACACGTCCGGCACGCCGGGAAGGCACCAGTGGATGCAGTCCGCGAACTTCTCCGGGTCCGCCTTCTGCTTCGGCGTCAGCAGCTTACCTTGCCGGATGGAGTACAGAGACGTGTGGGCGTCCTTCCGGTAATCCGACATCCTTGTGATGTTGATCACCGTGACCGGGACCTTGTCCATGGAGCTGGCCACCTTCACCACCATGTCGAACATCCGCATGTCATGGTACAAGTCCAGAGGTTGGCTGTAGTTCTGGAATGGAAGCGTCTCCTTCACACATCTGATCCCCTCCGGGTTTCCCCAATTCTGTGGGCTGTTTTCGCAAACAAAAAAAAGGAAGCGCGCGTTAGCAAAGATCGATGCGTGAAGAAAAGCCTGCTCGAAAACAATAGGAAACATGAAGCTAGTTTTATGCAGACATCATCTAACCACAATTGCTTTCATTTTGTTCCTTTTCTTTTTTACAGCTGGTACACGAGTACATCAGAATAAAATCAACCAACACTCCAAGAAATCAATATGATTCAGTGCCAAAGAAAAAAATGACTTGCAAACATTTAGTATTATAGGCACCGACACTGACTTTTGCAAAATGCTGGCTACACGGCACTTAAGGCTCACATGATGCCTACATTTTACTCTGCTCCAGAGATGTTCACTATTATAATAATAAGTTAGCTTTGTCTAACAATGCACGAGTTGAAACCTGATGATAAAGCCTGCCAACTAAATCTGTTTAAATAAGCCATTGGTCCTGCATTAACGGAACTATGTTTTTTCAAACTTCACAAATACCACATTGATTAATATAACACCTGACTAGCCTCATTTTAGCTGACACCCACATGGGAGATGAAAGTATGTAACGGACGTGAAGAGTAGAAGATTCTAAGAGAGGCTACACATTCATCAAAATGGCTGGATTATTAAGTATCAACAAGAAAGAAATCGGTATGCGTATGTAACTTACTGCAGGTCACTACATAAAAATTGCGTAATATTTAATTGGTGATGCCAGCATCGATGATAAGTCAATGGACACCTCTATTGATTTACTACTCTGACCACTACGTTTCACTTCCACCAAATGTATTATATATTTTCCTTTTCTTTTAGCCCAACTAGGAGGCAACATTCAAGTAGATATTCTCCTAGTAAAAGTAGAGTTCTGTAAGACTAAATTAAACTTTTCCAAGGTCACAAGTTGAACTTACAATGGCATGAACTGCCCAATAGTTTTACTAGGATAAGAAGCCCCTCCTTTCTCGAGCAGAACAGCAACTTTAATAGTCATTGCATGACATTACAAAATGACAAAAAATGAGCCTGGATCATGACATCACAAACATAATTTTAACAGGGGAGTTTTCTTTTTTCCTTTGTAATCATCCATATTCCATATATCTATCTTTTTTAACCTCTAAAACACACCAGCACATCACCACAAGTGGTCACAGAGTCGCAGTCTAAGTCTCCATCAGGAATCAGGACAAATAGAGAAGCCAATTCCGAAACAGTGGGGCTCCTTTTTTTTTCTGTCTAGATGTTTGTTTACATGTCAAATCCCAGTTTTCATGTTGCTTGTGATGCAAAAAATCGCACAGAAATCTCAGCTAACCCACACCACACCACATGTGAAACAGTCCTCTTTTTGCTGTTGAACCAAACGGTGCCTTTTCCCTTCCTAATTGTGAGCCAGGCCCACATAGAAGTTTGTTGAGATCCTAACACGGTCTCCCCACCAACCCTACGTACTAATTTCATTGAACTTTAGTCTACAGATGCTTATGAACCTAAGATCCCATATATCTTGTGAATCACAAAACACCTGGAATACAGTGAGACGCTTATTAACTTAAGATTCCATCAGTCTTTAATTCTTCAAACACTCAAAATTCTCAGTATTAGTGCCAGTATATATCATGGATTCATGGTACCAAGTCTACAGCACCCTCCCTTTCTGATTGCATATACAAGGAATCCGAGAAATATCTACTTGTGAGTAGTGAAAGAAGTCATCTTGACATCCATGCAGAAATGTGGACTACAAGACCCATAAGCTAGGTCATCATTTTTCTTATGGGTCATGAACTAACCAAACAGCTGAATTCCATACATTGACCACAGAGTTTGGTAGAGTGGACAATGACGTTGTGCCCTGAAGACTAGAAAAGAGGAGCATTGCTTCTGTAGAAGGCAATTTTTGGGCTTAACAAACCACTTCAGTCAAGCCTACCTACTTGTGGAGTCCTATTCAACCGACAGTGGTCCACAAAGTTCAAGGTTGCATAGCAAATCACTCCTAAAGGAACTAATCAATGTCCACAATGGTACCAGGGAAAGGGGAGAAAAAGGAGGAATGCAGCTTTCGTTCACCTGATGTGAAGAGGAGAAATTGTCATGAAGAAGACGGATGTGCGGGCTGGATCAATGTTGTGATTGAGCCAATCAGACCACGTCTTGAACACCCGCCCATATGCCTCAATCCTGGGAACCTCGTCGTGCTGTGACCAGTACCTCGAATTTGGTCTCCTGCAAAAATTCAGCACCCTCAGAACACAATCCCAATGCTTGATTGAAGAAAGCTAGGCTTTTCCAGTTGAGAATCATATGGGCGTCAATCCAGCAGAAAGGAGTGACCAAGTGGATGGTGGAGACCAACCTGACTTTCATGTCAGCGGTGTTCATCCACCAGATGTAGGTGTTGAAGATGAGGTAGTCGACGTCCTTCCAGTACTTGGCGTGTCCCTCGATCCGGTCGGGCCTGATGATCCGGTGCTCGATGCTGTGGATCTTGGGGTTGTCGGAGTTGGACTCGACGAGGAAGGGCGCCCAGTAGAACTCGAGGGTGGCGCGGTACTCCTTGGCGTGGAAGATGGTGAGGGAGCCCCGCTTGACGATCTTCTTCCTGCCCTTGGAGAGAATGGGCTGGACGAGGCACACCAGCGACTCCCACTGGTTGCGGTTCAGCGAGTCCCCCACGAACATGAGCCGCCTCCCGCGCATGGCCTCCATGAATCTCCGAGCGTCGAACCTGCAGTCGATTCCCAAATCATAGTACTTGTTACTTGTAGTAGTGAATCGGCAAGCAAAGATGCAATCTTTGTGCAATTACTAGTCAAGGAGGATGCGAGCAGCTCGCAATCAGTTGATTAGAAGTGCAGCAGATCTGGATCCGAGCAGAGATGGAAAATGAAGGGAAGCGAAGTCGTACGCTGGGAGGGAGCAGTCGTTGGGCTGCCATTTCCAGTACTGCCATGTATCGTCGGGCCTGCCGTTGGCGAGGCAGGTGACCTGCTTGGTGAGGAAGGTGCAGTCCTTCTCCCTGTAGGCCGGGGTGGAGACGTTGTCGAAGAGCCAGCGGCCGGCGGAGAGGTCGCAGGTGGGCGGGGGGAGCACCAGCGGGGGAAGACCCGAGACGTTGTACAGGTCGGCATCGGGGTAGAGGTAGTCGTCGATGGAGAGCTCAGCGATGGTGCGGACGTCCTCGCCGTACATGAAGAGGGCGAGGAGGAAGAAGGCGACGACGAGGGTGGTGACGGGGGAGCGGCGCGCCGCGGCGAGGAGGGAGCGCCCCGTGGAGGGGAGGGAGTCGAGGAGGCCCGCGGGCCGGGGGGGCAGCTTGGGGGTAGTAGGAAGCGGGGGATCGGTGGGGGCGCCAGTGGCGGTGGGCGGCGATGGCTTGGCCATGCCGGCCGGAGCTGGTTGGTGCTGCGGGGACGACGCCGACGCCCCAAGGATGGAAGGGGGCAGCAACAAAGCCCAGGCCGATTCCGCGGCTTGAGATTTTTGTAGGCTTGCTTGCTTGGGCCGGTGTCGGCGTCGGCTGTGGTGGCGGCGTGTCTCTGCCCCACTGTACTAGTCACTCACTGCGCCGCGCGTGCTACAGTAATATTTCCAAGTCATCTAAGGCCTTGTTTAGTTCCCAATTGGAAGTAGCAAAATTGACATTTTGCCATAAATGCGCAACTGTAGCGTTTCGTTTGTATTTGTGAATTATTGTCCAAATATTGACTAATTAGGCTCAAAAGATTCGTCTCGCAAAGTACAACAAAACTGTGCAATTAGTTTTTGATTCCGTCTACATTTAGTACTCCATGCATGTACCGCAAGTTTGATGTGATGGGGAATCTTCTTTTTGCATAGTGTTAAAGTTAGGAGTTGGGAGGAAACTAAACATGGCCAAAAATGTGCGGATGCAAGAAGGATCGGTGATTACAGGCCTATCAGCTTATCTAGCAGTGTTGCAAAAATCATTTCAAAATTGCTTGCAAACAGGCTATCTAAAGTCCTGAGCCAACTTATCTCGAGAAATCAAAGTGTCTTCATTGAAAGAAGTATCCATCATAGTCGTTAGGTTTACCAAATCTAATACAATCTAAGCTTGTGCCTCCTTTTCCTTCCTCTTCTCCCTCCTTTCTCTCTTTTCCTTCTCCCTCCTCCTCTTCATCAATGACTAAAATTTGTAGGAGACTCCATGAATTTCATGGGGTAGGGGGCTCCAGCCCCCATACTGGATCCGCCTCGTATGTTAATGGAGAGCTGTTGTTAACCATATGTAGCGGCGAGACAACCAGCAGGCTAGCGGCGATGAGGGTGACCTAAAAATCAAAGTGGTTAGTAGTGCTAGAGACTAAAGGAGGAGGCAATGCGAGGAATTGAGTGACATCTCGAGCAAATGGTAGGACACATGTAGAGATTGAAGATGATCCTTCCAACATTCAATCTCGTCCGACAGTCAAGGTATGCTGACAGACAAACTATACTACAATGTGCATTTTAGGACATTTGAAGGCCGCAAAAGTATAAGAAAAAGGATGGCACAACTAATACTCCCTCCGTTCCTTGATATAAGTTATATAGATTTTTAAAGAAAATTCCAAAATATAGATACGTTTGGTTAAATTGTGGGGTTTGTTACGATATGTTAGGAAACAATATGATCGGGAGAGAGAAGATGGCCTGAGTTCCTTTTTTTCCTCGATCTCACATCCTTCCCCAAGGGCCATTCACGTAAAAAACAACGGTTTTTTTCCTTCCAAACCGTGCGTTAATATTAGTGCTAAAAACTATATGGCTTATATTAAGGAACGGAGGGAGTATACCATAGTAAAACAATTGCCCTGTGTCCAGTACACATGTAATGACACACATACATAAGAAATTGCATAGTCAATGTAAAAGGTTAAGGGGGAAAGGACATGCACAAAATAAGAGGTCTATGGAAGTGGGTCTGGTTGTTTCCCCTTGTTACCAGGCTTATTTTTATTTTCTCTTTTTTTTCAAAAGAAGCTGGTTCGATAAATGTGGAGCGAAAGCCAAGCAAATTTGTGAAAAGTTCATGGAAGAGGCATGAAGGATACGGTGTATCAATTCAAACAGCAAGGAATACGTTAATTACAGCTTGTTTTTGCATAAACTGGTTGGGCTTGCTTCAAACGGTTGAGTTGGTGTGTTGAAGCTTTAGAGCTTTTCAGAGCGGTTGGCGCAAGTGAAATGACCAACCACTCCTAATTTCGGTTGCCTTTGCCTACTCTCAATTTTCACAAGAACCAAACTTTATCGTCTACTAGCTTAGTCCTTTTTTCTTTTGGCAAGGGCACATGAAGCTCAAGTTAGGAGTAGATGGGACAAAGATTTTGACCTCTCATCAAACATACTAGCATGATACATCGAGTGGATTGACGAAGCCAGGGAGCTAGGAGCAGCAGCAGCTGGTGCTGGTGCCATACATGTAAACCTTTTTATTTTCTTTTCTTTTCTTTCCTTTTTATTAAAAAAGAGAATAAACATGCATGCTACCGAGTATATATATTTGTATTGTCGTTCGCAGAGTTGGTTGTCATGTAATAATATTTGCTTGTAGCTTTTGGGGCCACCGGGTCCAGTTTGGTTCTCTCTATCTTTTTTTTTTACTTACATTATTCCCCTTCTTTTCCTAGCTAGCTAATCTGCTCCCAAATAATGTTTCAGGAAAATGGTGGGATTTAATAACTTGACACCCATATCTCACTATACAAGTGCCAATATTTCTCCTATAATTCTTACGGCTTTTGGTGTTTGGACCTGCCAGTAAGGCTCATAGTTGCTTATTTTGGTTCAGTCCATGATCAAGAATACAACCCACCTGTGTATGATGGAGGTAGTAGGAGCATACTACTTGAATGGAGGACTACATGCTCCCTCACTACTTTGTTGAGTGTTTTTTTATTTTTTTAAACGAACCCGATTTACATTAAAAAGAAAAAAAATCTAGATTGGGCAAACAACAAAGGAATAATAACGGCCGATTGGATTGGGGCATCAACCCGCACCATACCACACCCATGCACAACTCAAACTCAACTCAAGCACACAACATCTGCCGGTTGGATTGGGACATCATCTGGGTCTCTCTCAACTATGCCCAGTCAGATTGGAACATCGACACAAGCCTCAACAAAGACTCCGCTCGGTCAGATTGGGACATCGACCCGAGCCTCCACGAACTCTGTCTGGTCGGATTGGGATGTCGACACAGGCCACCACACAACCAACGCCACGGACAGTTTTTTTTTATAAGGAAAGAGAAGGAAAGCACCCTCTCGGGAGCCACCATCACCGAACCGCCTTGCCGGAAGTGCCTAACATCACCTTCGAGAAGGTCGAGACGTCGTCGATACCCACCCAAACTGGGTTGGGTTTTCACCCGCCTTATTCGATAGGGAAGCCAGACAGGAGCTAAGGCTCACGCAAGAGTTGCGTGACGTCATCTTCAGGAAGGATATGATACCACTGGCGCCATCATCGCCGTCCCAACGCGAACAGGTGCGGCGCGTGGCATGCCGCCGTCATCAGGCCCATTGCGCCGCCGCAATCCCCGACACGTTGAGGCCCTAGGGAAGTAGATCCGACGGCCTAGGGTGCGGATCCGGCGACCAAGGGTGCGGATCCGGCCGTGGCCAGCCGGCGATCGCCGCCTCCGCCATGGTCGCCACCAAGAAGAGCGTGAGGGGGAGGAAAGGAGAGGAGGAGGATGGTGGAGCCCTGCCGTTGCCTTCCATGCAGCCGCTCGGGCGACGGCGAGGAGGGGAGGAAGGAGCGACGCATTTTGATTATGAAATAAACGTACATCGGAGTGCGTGAAAATTAGATAAAGCCTAATGAAGTGTACACAATTAATCAACTGTGGACTGATGATAGGTTTTGTAGCTAGTACTGCGGTATATACGTGCACGTTTTGATTTACTTGTTCCATCCTTCTGTAAAACCGCGTCGGCGTTGAATAGCATCATCTCTAGTCACCATCCATTGCCGTGCCTTGCCTTGCATTGCCTGCCTGATGCCAACGCCTAGCAAGCTAGATGGGCCTGGCCAGGCCGGGCTTGTGGGCCTGGCCTGCTTATAAGTAGCCTGCCTGCCTGCCTGGATCGATGCACCCTCTCTGGTTGCCGGCCGCCCGGTTTCTTCTCCCCTCCCGTCTGCCCTCCTCCCTCCTACCGTCCTGTCCTTGCTTCCTGGTTCAAATCCCAGCACCAATCCATCTCCACCTCCGGTCCGTCCCCGGCCGCGCCAGATCAATAATGCAGCAGCAGCAGCAGACCACTACGCAGATCCAGATGACGCTGCCGCCGCAGCAGATGAGTAAGAGAGCGGCGATGAGGGCGGAGGCGGCGGCCAAGGCCGCCGAGGACGACGGCAGCCGCTTCTTCGACGCCGGCAAGCCCCCGCCGTTCCGCATCGGCGACGTCCGCGCGGCGGTGCCGGCGCACTGCTGGCGCAAGAGCACCCCGCGCTCGCTCTCGTACGTGGCGCGGGACGTGGCGGTGGTGGCGGGGCTGGCGGCGGCGGCGGCGGCGCTCGACGGCTGGTGGGCGGTGTGGCCGATCTACTGGGCGGCGCAGGGGACCATGTTCTGGGCGCTCTTCGTCCTGGGGCACGACTGCGGCCACGGGAGCTTCTCCGACAGCGCCGCCCTCAACAGCGCCGTGGGGCATCTCCTCCACTCCTTCATCCTCGTCCCCTACCATGGATGGTAATAACCTGCTGATCGATTCTTCAGTTCTTCCTGTTCAATTTGATGGCGGCTGCATCCATCCATGCATGTTGATTTCAACAATGAATCCCCACACATTCATACACGGATGCACCGCATGCCCTTCCATACCCATTTGGAGAAGGAAGGAAGGAAGGAATCAAAACATGCATGCGCATCGATGCAATCTGCAGAATCAGGCCGAGATTTTTCAATAAAGTAAAGAAGGAAAAGGAGAGCACACATGCTTGCATGCATCTTGCTCTTTTTTCAAGAGATTCCATCTGTGTCAGAGATATTTTGGATGGATGGTCGGGCATAAAACTACTACTCTCCACGCCCATGTATCCATACAAAACTCGGTGTTTATGTCAGTCACCCTCTTATATATCACTACTTCATTTGAAAATGTTGAATATATTATAATTACACAGACAGAGAATCTCTGTTACTTGATGCATGCATGTAAAGCAGCAGATGCAGAATTAGTATCCACTTGACAACAATTTGCATTTGTCGTTACTAGCTAGCTAGCCTGTGATTATATACTATATAATTAGTAACATAATCCTGCAAGCAAATTTTGTACATGATGGGCATGCATATATATATGCAGGAGGATCAGCCACAGAACGCACCATCAGAACCATGGCCACATCCACAGAGACGAGTCATGGCACCCGGTCAGTCGTCCACATCCTCCTTTACTTTGTTTTCTTACCGCTAATCAGAAACACAAAATCAGCAAAATTTTTTACGTTATATATATGGTTGCATATAATTTTTCAATTAACATTATATTTATTATGCCACCGGATCCAATGACCGTCGAGTAGTAGGCGGTGGTAGCAATCGCACGGCAGCTGCTGCATGCCTCAGATGTTGAATCACATGAACAACGTAAATATAGTAGCATTGGCAAATATAGTAATTAATCTACCATATAATTATTAAGTTATTATTAGTCGGTCCTTGTGTCTGGACGTGCGTGGTCCTTTGCATTGCTTTTTTGGGATTTTCAGACTGCAGATCTAGGCACATGGCACTGCAGGTTTCCCTAGCTCACCTTTTACTAATCTCAACATGCTAAAGCTTATTAGCAGGAAGAGATCAATTGATCGATGTGGTCCATGCATCTGCTGCCTGCTGGTAGATTAGATCTCATCACGACATCATTAGCAGGAAAGAGATCGATGGGATTCCCACCTTCAAAATAAGCTGTGTATTTGATGCCATTTGTCGTCTGTTACCACCACATACAGCTAGCTTACTTCTTGTCTTGTTGGATCCATATTTGCCCGGCATCTTCAAAATAAAGTCTCCATTGCAGAATATATAATCGATCATCAAGATAAGCTAAATTGCTACTTAATTTATATATTGTTTTATTCATGCTTTCTGCCTGATACGTACAATTAATGGATCGGAATATATTTGAGTTGAATTGATGCTAATTAATGTTACTGCAACAACTGACCATATATGTATATATTTCATTTGGAGTGAGCAGATGACGGAGAAGCTGTACCGGCAGCTGGAACCACGCACCAAGAAGCTACGGTTCACCGTCCCATTCCCGCTGCTCGCGTTCCCCGTCTACCTCGTATGTTCTGAATACAATGCTGCGGCTGAATAAAATGATATGCTCACAGTATGATGGATGTTGACCTGCATGCATGCTGTGCAGTGGTACAGGAGCCCCGGCAAGAATGGATCGCACTTTCTTCCCAGCAGCGACCTGTTCACCCCCAAGGAGCGCGGCGATGTCATGCTCTCAACCACCTGCTGGTGCATCATGCTCGCCTCGCTGCTCGCCATGGCGTGCACCTTCGGCCCAATCCAGGTGCTCAAGATGTACGGCGTCCCATACCTTGTAAGTACTACACCCAGCTACTTGTCAACAACTTGTGTGTTTGCTTCCAAGCAACTCCTCCATCCTTTCCTAGCATTTAGTTGGTTGAATCGGTCAGGCAAGCAACTCAAACTGTACCAAAATGAATGCATCACGCAGGTGTTTGTCATGTGGCTTGACCTGGTGACCTACTTGCACCACCACGGCAGCCATGACCTCCCCTGGTACCGCGGCGAGGAGTGGAGCTACCTGCGTGGGGGCCTCACCACAGTGGACCGGGACTACGGCTGGATCAACAACATCCACCACGACATCGGCACCCATGTCATCCACCACCTCTTCCCCCAGATCCCGCACTACCACCTCGTTGAAGCGGTAAGCCTTCCTTCTGCCCATCGATCTCCTATGCCCTTCTTCTTCTGGTGCTTATCTATAAAAACTGAAATTTTGAAAACGGGCAGACCAAGGCAGCAAGGCCGGTGCTGGGCAGATACTACAGGGAGCCACAGAAGTCGGGGCCGCTGCCACTTCACCTCTTTGGTGTGCTCCTCAGAAGTCTCAGAGTGGATCACTTCGTGAGCGACCATGGGGATGTCGTCTACTACCAGACTGACCACACCTTGAACACTGCAGCAGCTCATGGCAGCTGGGCCACTGAAAACCATAAGCAAAAGTGATTCATATTATTCTGAAGCCTCAACAAGAGTTACCATACTACTATTCAGAAGTTGATCCATTCGTTACGGGATTGGATTTGAAGAATGATAGTAGATGATAGCATAGAAAGTCAAATAATAATTCAAGCAGAAAGCAAGGGATAATCCTCGATGATGTAATTGAAGCATGCATATGCATTCGTTGGTTGATTGGGCTCATGAAATCGATTATATTTACCCACTAGAGTAGCTAAGCATTGCTATACAATGTAATCGTGGTTTGTACAAACTACTAGATGTTGAGGTAAAGATGAGAATCTGTATTGATGACTGCCTCTCAGAAAACATTAGTCTGTATGACACAAGTAATAATATTACATGCCACCTGATTGATTCATATAGAGTTGTTGACTAGGCAGTGGCACAGCAGTACAGCAACATTTTTACAGCAGCCTATCTGTGCTCAGATCAACTGCTGATTAGATTAGATCAGATTACAGCAACCCGGCCCAAGACATGGACATCAACTAGACTGCTTTGCTGCTTATTCCATCAGCGGCCACCAAATAATGATAATATGATGCTATATACTATCAATACCGCCACTATACTACTAGTAATAAGTATATACCGTGACGGTAGCTAACCAATATATACTTACAGCTACCAATACTTACACGTCATCATGATCATCAATCCAGGAAAATTCTTGAGGGAAGCAGACCTCCAAAACCTTCATCTTTCAGAAGCTCATCCTCGCACGCCACCAGCCTCAGAGTACACGCGCTCACGTTCTTACACTTGACCTTCAGCTGCTCAAGGCTCCTCACAAACACCTGCTCCACCCATGTCCGCACGGGCCTCTTCTCCGAATCTGATGCACATGCTGCTCCCACTATTTGCACCATAGCCCCAACATCTATCTCCAACCTGCACCCAGAGCCCACAACATTGCTCATCCGGTTGCTAAACTCCTGCAGCAATTCCTCGCAGAGTTTGCCAAAATCAACCGGCTTGAAATTGATTGACTCGTCGACTGAACGCAACAGGTTGTCAATAGATCCATCTGGATCGCCAGACGAGTTCTCGTGGCTGCTGCTGCTGCCGTCATCGCCATCATGGGTTTCGGCCTCGTCGACAGGAAGGTTCAAGTCAAATGGAACGCTTGATGTTCTATGCAGACGCTTTGAAGTGCTCGATGGTTCTTCTACCTTTTCTACACCATCAGATATGTTGAGCTTCCTCTTACTGAAGGAACTGGAGTACAAAAATGCTTGAATGTCGCTCAAGGAATGCCTGGAGGAAACTACCGCTTTACCTCCAGGGCCTCCACCGACGTTTGCTGTGCCTGGCTCAACTATGATCTTCAGGTGATGTCCACGAGCTGCCAGAACTTTTTCTTCCGACAAAGCATGGCCCTCTCCCATCCCAACAGAGGCATCTTGACATCCTCGGATCATTCTTGTAGACAACACCACAATCGAGTCATTGAGATCAGCCACCCTCCCCCCATGCAAGTCTTTGTACCTGCCAGTCTCAATGGCCTGAGTCAGACTCTCCTGAACAAGGAAGTCAGCTTTGTCGATATTCTCAAGGAATATAACTGATCGCCGCTTCTTTCTCAACTCCTCAAAAATACAGTCTGTGGCACGCTTTCCTCTGAAATTGGAGTTGTCCCAGTCTTGGACGCTAAAGTCCAAATATATCAGGTTATCTGAGCTACCGTGCATCAGCTCTGCAAGTGCCACACCAACTCTCCGCTTGGCAATGTTGTCGGGGCCATGGAAACTAAACCATATGTCATTCTTCCTGTGTGCACCACGGCGTCTCTCCATTGATCGGCACCGCACAATGGATGCACAAATAGCACTCAAGGCTTCCTCCTGCCTCCCAACTGCCTTAAACAGGTGTTCCATGAGTAGCTTGTAATCGAAACTTTGTGCTGCAAGGGGTGAAGGCCTCTGCCATTGGCCAAAGGCAGAAGTGCCTCCTGAAGCTGCTGAATGCAGAGCACTAGGTGATGTTTGACTTTGACCCCAGTTTGAGGAACTCCTGGAGCAAGAGTAAGGCTGTACAGAGAACTGGGGAGGCTTCAGATTCAAATTGTCAACCTTCTTGGGCATCGGCTGGATCGACCCCTCAGCATCCTCTACATGTTTACAGAGGGCACTACTTGAATCCTTGGAAGAAGATCCGCGAGGGGTGCACAAAACCAAGTCAGTTGCCACAGCTGCAGCAGATGATGGTGACGCATGATCTTCCCGGTTGTCACAATTGGATGAATTGCTATGTTGGGATTGCACACCCCTATCATGAAGGGGTTCATCACTCTTTGATTGCCTGACTTGAAGGTTCAACACAAGGTCTGCATTCCTTTGATTGGAAATAGATGGCGATGAAATACTCTTTGCAGTTGTGTTGGTATGTGAAGCAGACACTGCAGAAGGTTTGATAACCTCCCTTTGAAGTGCAACTGCCTCTGAACCTTGGCTTGGATTTGGTCCTGTTTCCCTGTCAGCTGGAACACCAATGTAACGTGGAAATAACTGGTGAGGATCTCTGTTGATCCTCTGGCAACCTTGGTGGAGCCGCAGGCAGTACTCGTTCCACTTCTTCTGTAGATTCAGTATTTTTGTATTCAATACCATCTGATCATCTCTAACCTGCACTGAAGAAAAACTGCACATCTTTTATACCAATCATATCCAAAACTACTCATCTATCAGCGAGCTGTACAAGTTGCATTCACTACTAACTTCAGAATTCTAGAAGATAGAAGTAGCCTCACACCTTGACTGCATCAAACCCACTGTTAGGATCCATCATGCTGCCATTCTGCAGCAGAGATGGTAGACATTCCTGGTGAGCTTCAGCTGTAATGCCACTCCCTCTAATGATAGTTGCAACTTCCTGCTCATATCTATCATTGCACTGTTGGCACCGAGTGCTTGATGGCATGAGACTATTTGCGTCATAGGCATCGCACATAAATCCTCCAAAAGGAACAAATGACTCCATCAAGCTGCAAATTACAAGCTTGAAACTATTAGATCCTGATGACACTATCGAGCATAACGTAAAACTCCTAAACAGTAACCATCTGGTGGTAGTTTTTGCCTTTCTACTTGGCCATGAAACTTTATTTCTTCCAGTGCACGACCTCATTCGCTTTTTTCTCTTTCGTTTTCTTAATTTTTCTTGATGCTATACTGGCAATGAAACCTCTATTAACTTCTACCACAAGAGATGGAAATACCGTACAAGACTCAAGCTTTATAATTACTCAAAATTGCTTAGAAAAATGAGAAGATGTCCACGTCTAAGCTACGTTTAACTGTGGACATTCCTACATCAGGATGATCATCTAGCCCACTAAGCTATGGCCAAATAATCTTTTATTCAGGACAGTGCTTCATTTACTTATATTATCAGAATTATCCAGGTAAAAAGCATGGCTAGTAGTTTGGAATCACAAAAGCCTAAACTAAAGAGATCAAACAAATGGGGTTCATAATAAAACCCAAGCCAAGTGCTCCAACTCTTGAGTCTCTTCAGCTGCTTAAAAATAGCTGCAGCTGCGTGAAGGATAAAAACTATATATAGTTGCTACGCATTTGAACCCAAGTACTAAAGCGAGCATACCAGGACTCGAGATCAAAGCTTCAACAAAAGAAGTCTGCATCTTGTGGAACGAGTAAAACCAACAAAAGGGTCATGACAGACATAGGAAGAAAAACATTCTGGCCACGGAGTAGCATGACCAAAATGCTCTTACTATACTAATTGCGGTAGTACTTACATGACCCAGGAAATCAGACAGGTGCGGAAACAAGAAACAGAAACAACCATGCCATGCTAGAAACGGCAAACACACAGACCCATACTGTCCAAACATTAAACTACTAGTGAAGAAAGAACATAAACTAATCACAGTACTTACAAAAAGAAACATCTTGGTTGCGATAAACTACTAGACTAATGTGCATGATAAATAATAGAAATAAACAATGGGTGCGAGATGGGTGAACTGAAAGACCTTGCAGTTGCGGGCTTGGACAAGGCAGTTGCAGTGGTGGCGGGAGGCATGACTCCGGCGGCTGCAGTGCCTGCGTCGCGCACGGCGGTGATTGGCAGCAGCTGGAGCTCCCAGTCCTTGTCGACGAGCGGGAACTTGGAGAGGAAGGCGAGGTATGTCTCGTAGGTGGCCGACCAGCCCATGACCCAGACCGTGTGGCCTGCTCTGTGCGTCTCCAGCAGGCGCGTGACCTCGGACACGACCCGGCGTCCCCTCTCCTGCAGGTCGGGGTCGTCGTCGGCGACAAGATCCTTGAGGTCGCCGATGCTCAAGATGAGACCGGAATTGGAATTGGGGTTGGGATTATTGATGGGAGTGGGGCCGACGGGGAGGATGCGGTAGGGCGACGCGGTGGCGAAGTCGGCTGCTGCGGACGCGGCCCCCACGCCGACGAGCATGGGGTTGCGTCCGCGGGAGAGGATCTCGGTGATGCGGCGGCGGTTGTCCTCCCCCGGGGCTGCGCCTGCGACGGCAGCGGCGGGCGAGGGGACCTGGGCGTCGTCGGCTGCGGCGAAGCTGCAGAGGAAGAGCGGCGGCGGGCGGGCGCGCGTGGGGAGCCGGCCGAGGAGCGGCATGGGCGGCGCGGGGCGGAGGATGGCGAGCTTGATGTCTCCGCTGCGGAACCCGGCGTCGGCGAAGACGCGGCTGACGAGGGGGTCGTCGAGGATGGCGAGGACGAGGTGGGAGAGGTCGACCTTGACGGCGTTGGGGGAGGTCGCTGAGGTGGCCTGGTGGTGGTAGAAGTGGAAGGTGTCGGGGTTGCGGCGCTGGTTGGCCTGGGAGCGCTTGATGGCGGCCATGAGGGAGTTGGCCACAGGGGGCTCGGAGCATCCATTCTCCTTGTCCTTTTCCTTTTCCTTCTGGGAAGGAGATGCCGAAGAAGAAGAAGAAGAGGGGAGGCGGTCGAGGGAGACGGCGAAGCAGAGCTCGAGCGCCTTGAGCTGGAGGCGCGGGGAGTAGGCGGCGCTGCGCGCGCGGGCGAGGGCGTCCCGGAGCAGCGGTGCGGCGGCGGTGGGCGCGAGGAGGGAGGAGATGAGGTGGAGGGACGTGGTCTGGGCGTGGGCGCGGCGTCGCGCGGAGGCGACGGCGGCGTCTAGGGCGGCTACGGCGGCGGGGGAGAGGCACTGGCGCGCGGCGGGCACCGGCGTCGGCATGGCTGCCTGCCTGCGCCGCCTGGGAGGGACTTGGGTGGAATTAGATTTGACCGGGCATGGGGGCAAAGTGTAAAAGTGGAAGGAGTGAAATGGAAAATAACGGCAAGGCAGAGGGTGGGTGCGCAAAAGCTGCTTCCATCCGGTGGCAGGTGCCCGGGGGGAGGAGGAGGGAGGAAGCAAATAATAATTGGGGGTGCTGGCTTGTTTCTTTCTCTTCTTCATATATCATATATATATATTTCTCTTCTTTTTATCTTTCCTTCTCTCCCAGAAAAAGAAAAGAAAAGAAAAGAAAAGAAAAGAAAAGAAAAACTAGGTAACAATAATTGCAGCAGCAGCTTTTGGGAGATGTGGAGATCTTTCCGGGCGGGCAGTGGAGTGGAGTGGGAAATTCGGTGGAGAGCACTCACTGCTGCAGATTCTATTCCTTTCTTTTTTTTTTACAGTGACGTGACGTGATGCGGCCAGCAGCAGATCTTTGTGAAAGATCCTCTCCCCCGACTGCAACACGTACACCACACAAATCACACCCACCATGGCCCCACGGTACAGTGAGCGTGAGGCAACCTGAGAGGCTGGCTTTTTGTCCGAAAGGCAGCTAGCCCTGCCCTTTTGGTGGATAAGCATCTTTTTGTCATTTTCCTTCTTCATTCTTCCCCCTACTACTACTATTATTAATCTTCCAATAAGACTAAATCTATAATGGGCCCCAACATGATCTGTTATTCTAGTGTAGCACATGATCAGGACAAACCTTATACTATTTTGGCAGAGCCTAGTATAGTGGAGGATCGATGAGGATGCAAAAATGATCATATCGGACTTGGACATGTACCACCACTGCACAACCCCTTGTTGCGTCTCCACTTGACCAACCACTTTCCACGGAACGCGATCCTTCAGTAAAGATGACATTTCGCTCCTCCGTCCCAGATTGCACGTCGTTTTGGTATTTCTAGATTTTACTATTTATCTTCTGGATACACCATGTGTTCATATACATAGTAAAAACTATGAGTTTTAGAAATGCTGAAACAGCCTACAATTTGGGATAGTACCTCGGAAAATAGCCGCAAAACAAAAAAAACTATCATTTTTTTTATCATCCCATAGCATATCAATATATAATTAATGGTGGTGCCATTCTATACAATAATGACTTGCCATGTATAGGATCGCCACAGCATACTTTTCATGTATATTATGGTGTAGTAAAATCTAAGCTAGTAGCTAGTAGTACCGATGTACTCTTTGTTGCTTGAGATACACGTAGCCCCTGTACTGTTCTCATGCGCTTACTTACACGTCAATAGAAAAGGAAAGGGAAAAGATCTTTACAACTTGATAAATCTATCACACGGAATTGCATGCTTTTAGTCAAAATTGAATAAAAATGACCCAAGAATACTCCTGCATTATTGGTGCAAAACAGCAAATGGCCAATATCCATCCGTGCTCCACCACAAACATCACATTCACAGCTTTACAGTCCAAAAGCAATGGAAAGCGACATTTGGACCCCCACCACACAATTCAAGTGCTCTATATTATTATTATTATTATTATTATTATTATTATTATTATTATTATTATTATTATTACCGACACATAAAAAAATGTATTAGATTGGTAAAGATCTTCATGCTTTGCCAAAACTTAGAGACCATAGACCAATATTGAACATAATAATATATAAAATTGTTGTCTTGATTTGGTTTTTCATCAATATACAAAATTTTCAACCAAAAGAGATTTGAGTGAGAGAGCTGGACCAGTACCAAATACTATATACTCGAAATAATTAAGAACAATAACACGGTAATAGGCTACGAAATATATGGCACAAAATGGTCAAAACTCCAAATAAAAGTGATGACTCAGGACACTTGCAAAGGTAATAAGAACTTGCAACGACGCACACTTGATGGATTTGTGCATGTGCATGTATAGAAGAAATACGTTTATCGATAGTAAAATTCATCCTTTAATTTTGTTGCTACGTTTCATTATCCTTAATAAGATTGCAGAAAAGATGGTAATTATAGTAGAGTTGGTATATATTGCTCGCCTATACGTACAAAAACCTACAGCTACGACTACATATAACAAGTGAAGTTTGCATTGGCCCTTGGTTGCTGTCATGGAACAAGGACGAGAGCTGGACCTCCGATTCGCCACGGCCAGGCAGTGCAATGCAAACGTTCATGGGAGGCTAGCAAGACACTCACGACACTTTTAATTGACCGATCGATGACTTGTCAAATTATTTGGATTTTTCTTTTTTTGAAAATGACACCAGTACCAGTGTGTGCGCGCGCATTTCGGTTAATGATGTCTATATGTTGCGTTGTTGGCACTACTTTTCTCATGACCTGCTGACCTGCTGCACCGTTCTTGTCATGCCTGCATGCATGCCTACCCGGCTCTCTCTTAATTTTATTTCTTTGAAAGAATTTAACTTAGGGGGTGTTTAGATTCTAGAGCTAAAGTTTAGTCCGTATCACATTGTTGAGTTAATTATAAAACTAATTGCACAGATAGAGGCTAACCAACGAGACGAATCTATTAAGCCTAATTAATCTATCATTAGCAAATAGTTACTGTAGCAGCATATTGTCAAATCATGGACTAATTAATTAGGCTTAATAGATTCGTCTCGCCATTTAACCTCCATCTGTGCAATGGGTTTTGTAAATAGTCCATATTTAATACTCCTAATTAATACTAAACATTCGATGTGATAGTGACTAATTAAAGTTTAGTCCGGGGATAAAAACTTAGGACTGACATTTGTGCGGTCGGAAATAAGAAAGATTGAATTCTTTGGTTTCCACCGATCCTAACACTGCACACAAGAACGTATGGGGCGACACTGTTCCTTCAGTTGGATGCTTTACATATCATCATGCCAGATATTGTTGCAGAAAAAGTGGTAACAATTAAAAAGATTACCTTTTGGTAGTTGATGGTGGATGTGCCCTGGATTAGCTTTCGCACAAATGCCTCTACCTTCTAGCTAGCCAAGCTTTTTCCTGTTCTCTTGAGTGCGTCAAAGCAGCAGGGACATATGCCTTCACACTTGTAGGCATAAAATCATCCCTTTTCTCTTAGCTAGTGCGATCTAAAACTTTGTGGACTTTGACGAGTCACTATTTCTTTGCTTACATCACATATATTCAATGTAATTTTCAGTCACAAATATACATAAGAAGCCAATTGAAATGAACCTGCAGGCTAGCTTATTCCACACTGCTAGTTATTCTTGAGGCGATCTGTCATCTATCCTGGACCTGAGAGAAGTAGATTATTTGGTTTCAGGCTTTAGCTCATTAATTAATTAATTGTTGCTAGAGATTTCCAAATTAACTTGTCATTTATACAAGTCAACCGGCCTCCAGTAGCTCTAGAATGCAGCAGGGACAGATGTGCAGATAACAAACTGATGGAATGAAGAATCTTGGATTGGAAGCTTCAAGTCAACCGGCCTCTAGTCGCTCTAGAATATATGCATGCTGTAGTAGAGAGGCACTAGTAGCCATTTTTAGTGTAGATGCTTTCTTTTCCCATCCCAGCTGAATGAGATGGATGCAGGATGCATGTTTATGCATGCATCTTTAATTATTTTGTCAACATCCAGCAATATATATGCATGCAGGATGAATCTTCAGTCGTCTGGTTACTGTAGTTTTTAACGGTAAACTATGTTGCAAATTAGCTCTACAATTTACCACTTTTTAAATTACGTGGATTTACTGATTTCTTTTTCACCATATAAATCATGTGGTAAGTTAACCATATATTTTACAGGTAACTTACATTTATTTACCAAGATATAGTCCGGAAGTTCCATCAAAGGTGTTTGTGTTACTGTAGTTTTGACAGATAAATCATGTTGTGTAAATATACATGCTGCGTTATTTCCTGCAATTATACTGGTGTCCACGATACAAAATGTAATACTCTACTTTTTTTAAAAAAAAAAGGAGATGAAGAAAATTCAGGGTAGATTAAAATCATTTGCATTTCGCACCATACAAGATGAATGGACCTTTGATGTTAGCGCAATCAACGAGGCAGCCGCTGCACAGCCAGTTGCAGGAGATGATGCACAACCACAACCATCAGCACCCCCTCAACGACCTAGTGGCCGTGATGCAAATCTTGCGAATAACAATAACAAAACACCAACCAGAAGTGGCAGCAATCGCACATCGAATAAAGTCGTGCCAGCGATCTCCCTCAGAGTGATGACAATGAAGATGATGATGCCTTCATGGAACCCCCACCGAAGCAACTAGTTGCGAAGAAATAATACATCAATGCAATTGCCAAGGTACAATAGTAAATTAACCTTTTCTTTTTTGGTGTGTAGGCCAATCGTAGCAAATCATACCGTTTACTACATTTTGAATTTTGTGGTAAATTAACTAAAAATTACTTGATTGATCCCGCTCAACAGTAAACCGTGGAATTTTACTACATTTTGAGATGTGGTTCATTTATCTACATAAATATTATGAGAACCGGTTCTTCCACGACCCACCCTTACTACACTCTACCTACTCTATGTACATGTATGTGACCCTTTTTCATATCTTCATTCAGCAGCCTGCCAAAAATCCCGTCAAGTATGCACCATCAACATTTAACTCGTTTTTCGACCACTTAACACTCCAGCAGCGTAGGCGAATCAAAGCTATGGGTTTTGGTGGACTCCTTTATGTTTTAGCAGAGAGGTTAGAGAGCAGAGAGCTATTGAAGTTCTTGATCGACAGGCTAGATCCCAAAACTATGGTAATCATGTTACCAAAAACAAGGGTATCCATGCCACCCCCTTCGTGTAGCATGTGCTTGACTTATCGGATGGTGGTGAAGGTATAGATTCACACACACACCCAAGCATCCAAGGCGTCGTCTGCTTTCGAGACTTTGCTAGGTTTAGAAGAATCCCAAGACCTGCACGCCAGCCATCTCCAGAACATGTTGAAAGATGATATGGAGCTGGGATCTAGCATGATTACTGATGACATGGTAACAAGGTTTTTCTTTATCATTGCTAGCAAAAAAACCAAGCACTCATAACAACATGAGGATGTTTACCTGACAGCTTTGAACTGGTGTAAGGTAGTTGTGGAAAAAATAGTAATTAATGAACGAGTGACTAACCGGTGGTAGCATACAAACTGCCATTTCTTTTACTCTAGCCATCCGGTCAGTTCATGATGTCATACCATGATAAAGATGTATACAAGCCTGTCACAAGAAAGGGAATGTATGTGGTGCAAACTAGATATCTTGTGCAACTTTGAAAACTTTCAATCAAAACTACAAGATGCTTATTCAAAGGGCAGGGGGAGGGAAAACTATCCAGAAAGTTTGCAAGGTTGCACGGGTATCTGGTTTGCACGAGATATGTTCTCACAAGACAAAGCAGGCAGGCAGGCATTCCTAGCCCATCTTCTTTCCGATGAGGCCCAATCCATTCATATCGTTCGTTCCACACACAGCAGCAGCAAGCAACAAACAGGCCGGCCCAAAGAGCTTATTAATCGAGCTGGGCCCTCAAGTCCACCACCATCCATCCTACTCCATTCTCCTGCCTGGTGAGGGTAGAAGAAGCGGAAGCGATTTGCTTTGAGATTCGCGCAGGGTGCTCCACACGTGTCCGGAACCAGCGTTTCCTCTTCTTCCGACTTCACTGCGCAAGAGCCGCGCTTGCGCAGGCCTCGCCTCGCCGCGCCGCGCCGCCGCCGCGCCGCCCCCGCCGCCTTCTTCTCATCTGGAACCCTACCGCCTCCTTCAAATCCCTTCCGCCGCCCGCCAGCACGCACCCCCCCGTCCGACCCTGCCAGCATGGCGCCGCCGGACGATCCCGTGCTCGCCGCTTGCAAGGTACTACTTTTTTTTTTGCTTCCAATTCTTCCCCTCTTGCATACGGCACGCGGTGCGCTCTGATGCGCCACTCGATTCCATTCCCTCCCGTAACCTAGTGCAGTAGTGCCACTCGTCTGCGCATTGAACTAGTAGTGTAGCTCCTTAGGGTCCGTCCGCACAACTGTGGATTGCCGTGCCAATACCCTAAATTCGCGGCCTTCCTTTGCGCTTTGCGCTGCCTTGGTTTGCGGATATGTCATAGCCATAGGCTGGACACTGGGACTTGGGATGCAAAATTGTTGACACTGCCAGAGTACTCAATTCGATTGCGATTCTGAGATAATAACATTCTTTATTGCAGCAAAAGCTGGGCCACTTTAGAATAAAAGAGTTGAAGGATGTCCTTCATCAGCTTGGACTTCCAAAGCAAGGAAAGAAGCAGGTTTGTCAACTGCTTCTTTCTGTATCTGCTCTCTACACAATCAACATCCATTGCTTATATGTCCTGGTAATTTCCCAGATTTTTTTTAAAAAAAGTAGTTGCCCAGATTTTTCAAGGCCATCATCTAAATAGTATAAGCATATGCTGCAATTCAAGAATGCCGCTCCACCTTTTAGTTTCATTTATTGGAAATAGTTACTTATGATCCATGTGGTTTTGGTGTTTCCGGTTTGGCGTACAGGAACTAGCAGAAAGAGTTATGACAGCAATGCTGAATCAGCAAGATCAAGGTCTTAAACTCCTTTGCTTTTCTCCAAAACTTATCTTTTTTACGCTACTATTTTCCAGTATGAGAAATGATTTCAATTATGTTCTTCTAGTCTCCGAAACGAATGGTTTACAAAAGGCAAACATGGTGGGAAGAGAAACAGCGGTGAAAATAGTGGATGACATTTTTAGGTGAGTTCATATTTCTTTCTCACTGGCGTCCATGTAGCTGTAGACTACCTGATTGGCTCTTATGAAGTTTTGGCAAACTATCAGCTTTTGCCTTCTGTTTTCAGGAAAATGCAAGACCCTGCAAGTACTGTTGCAACCTCAAGAAGCCACATTGAGTCAGGACACAGTGTTAAACCTAAAAAGAAACCAGATAATTCTGCGGAGTTGAATGTCAAGGTCCGCTGCCCTTGTGGTAACTCCAAGCCCAATGATCCCATGATTAAGGTATAATTCTTATGGTAAATATGAATTTCCAACTGTTTGATAGTCTTTTATGTTCCGTTGCTAAACCAGTAAGATTTCAGATTTTTGTTGTTGATCCAGGATCCAGGTCACTGCACAAGTTGTATTAGGAATCACCAAAGCATCTTATCGTTTATATTCTTCAACATCAAAGTAGTTGATTGTCTAGATCATGCTTTCAGTCTTTCTGTTTTATAATTGGGGCATGGACCCTTGGTTGTGGCCATGATGTTCTGAGTTTGTTATGAAACTTAGCACTACTTGCTTTGTCCAAAACTTTGTAGCTTTCTTCCTTTTTGTTCTTGATGAGATATTCATCTTCCTCTTACTTCTGTTGCCATTGATCATTTGTTTGCTCCTTGTAGTGTGTTGATCCACAGTGCAACGTACGGCAACATGTTGGGTGTGTTGTCATTCCCGAGAATGAGAAGTCTGCAGGCAGTATTTCTCCTGACTTATCTTCCTGCTTCTATTGTGAAATGTGCCGAATTAGCAGGGCTGATCCGTAAGTCCTTCTAAGCTTCAATATTGTCCTGAGCTCAACAAGGTCGAGTTACTCACTAGTCCTGTGATCACCCGCTTTTAGTTTGCAATCTTATGGCATTAGTCTGTGTTGGTTGTTCTGTGGCATCAATCATTTATGAAAATCTCCTTGCCCCACAACTTAAAACTTGATCGATTTGTATCTTTTGCATGCATTCCTTTTCCACCTTTTTGCGTGCTTCCTTGTTCTACTTGTTTAGTTTACAAGCATTCTTTGCGTACTCCTAATATTAGATAGCCTATTATTTCTGACATAGTTTCCTACTGTAACCTGCAGTTTCTGGGTCACCATCAACAGTCTGTTACTTCCTGTATTAATAGGACCCTCTACCATAGCAGCAGATGGGTGGGTTATCCATTGTTTCATCCTTGTGTTATTTATACAAAGAAACATGAGATAATTGTACTTTGGATAACCATATTGAAATAGCAAGTCTTAACTCTTAAGCAACAATATGAACTGATCGATTCATTTTTATTATACATGATATTTCTGCAACATGCATGGCTTTTGTTCATGATTCTTGCTTATTTCCAGGTCATATACTGCACAGTACACTGCAAAAAGCTTTCCACTATCGAGAGCTAATAGAGAAATGCTACAGAAAGCTGAATATGATATTCAGGTTAATTCTATTTTTTTCATTTTCCTTAAACTATTAAGTTTGTTTAGGATTGTCATGGAATAATTAACATTTTCTCATGTTAGGTATTATTGTACTACCTGCGTTTATTGATTTTTTACCTTGAGTTTCATTTGTAGCGACTATGCTAAACCTTTTTGCAACCAGTTTTTCTTACTTGAGTTTGGATCTATTTTTTTATGCAGGTTTGGTGTATCCTTCTGAATGACCAAGTACCTTTTAGGATGCACTGGCCTTTACACTCTGAAATGCAAGTTAATGGTATGTGGCTTATTATGTATAGTGAGCATATTTTCTGATAGGATTTCGGTGCAAGTTGTTTATTTAGTTAAAAAAAACATAGTCAAGTGCCACCTGTTTGATTTCTAACGAGTCATATTCTTCACAATGTGTACAAGGAAGTACGGAATGTAGAGTCGGACACCTTAGTTTGGGTCAGATTACAACATCTATGTCTGTGTCCAAGTATATCTGATTCAGCTTCTATTGTACAGTCTGCTTTTCTCCTTTTCTTGAGGGCTTTATGATAGGTTATTTGTGCATGCACCTCAGTCATTGCTTGTGCTTATACATGCATTTATATCTGCAGTCTAGGAACATATGTATTTTACATCCTTCTAGATGTAGTTGTGATAAAGACTGGGGCAGCTGTCCATTAAAATTGGACAATCATACTAGATCTGAACTACTCATGTTGGCAATTCTTTTTTTTTTTTCTCAGGTATTCATGTTAGGGTGGTCAACAGGCAACCCTCACAGAAGTTAGGGGCCAATGGTAGAGATGATGGTCCACTAGTAAGTATCTTTTGTTTTGAAGCTTGCTATTCTTTTTTTTTGCTAAGTTATTGGTCATTTTTATTGCATTATTATCTTCCTCTGTTCATCAGTTTCAGTTTTTTTACTGTATGCCCCTTTTAACTCTAAACATGTCTATGTAACCCAGTTAACAGATTACCTGTGGGAGGGGCTTAACAAGATTTCTCTGTCGAGAAATGACTCACGTACTTTCTGTTTGGGTATCAGACTTGCCAAGAGGAGATCTCTAGAACAGGTGGGGATTTTTTTTTTGTATTTACTTCACTGTTAAGAACCAGACTCTCAAGAAACAATATTTTACAGAGCTTATATCTGAATCAGCTTTGTTTCATCTGTTCCTTTTTGAAAAGCGGATAGGCATCGGTAAACACTTTTAGGTGGCTTGTATTGTTCTTGGGCATGTCCAATGCTTTTCAGTATGTCCGAAACTTTATCCTCCTCTTAAGCACCGCAAATATGGAGATGCTTTGCTTGCTATTCTTTTTTTTTCTTCATTCTTACCATGTCTAGATTTTGATTATCTCTGAAGTAGATTCCATTGCAAAGCCTTGCCCCCATGGGAGCATAGCTATTTTATGCTTTGAAAGATCCCACATGGAACTTGCATTTAGTGTTATAGCAAATCCTTGTTAGTCCTTGCTAGGATTTGTGTTTTGTAGTGAAAAAAACTAGTCAAAGAGTAATGTTTCCCCAAGATTTTTCAGGAAAAGATCATAAAATGGTTGTTTCTCTTAGCAGCTACTGCAACAAGCTGATACCTAGAAAGTGCTGTACACCTGAATCTAGAACCCTGGTTTATTGTTTATACTTCTTTTTTATAAAACTTTAATAGCGAACAGGTCCTAAATTTGGTGCCAATGGAACAAGACGGTGAGAAGTTTGATGATGCCCTTGCTCGTGTCCGTCGCTGTGTTGGTGGTGGAACTGAGGCAAATAATGCAGACAGTGATAGTGACATTGAAGTTGTGGCTGATTCTGTCTCTGTGAATCTTCGATGCCCTGTAAGCACTCTGGCTATGGTACAAACTTTAGATCTTTATTAATGAGTGCATTTTAAATTGGATAATTTATCTGATGTCTATTAGACCTGAGAAAATATCCATTGAAATATTGTTCCAATGAAAAGTTCATTGGATTAGTAGTATTAGCCACCAAAATTATTCTCTACGTTGCAGCTGTAAGCTCATGACCCTTTAGTCTTACATATCCTAGCTTTGGAACAAAATATTTGATGCATAGTATTCTTTGCACTACTTCGGAGATAACCACTTTTATGGCCTGTTCTCCAAAGCATGCCTTCCTCGATAAAATCTGTTTATATCTCATGACAGATGACTGCTTCAAGGATCCAGATTGCTGGTAGGTTCAAGCCCTGTGCTCATATGGGTTGTTTTGATTTAGAAGCTTTTATTGAAATAAATCAACGTTCCCGGAAGGTTCGACTACTTTGACCATATTAATGCAGCTTTACCTCATCTTCTTGAGAGTATTAATTCAACATTACCTCATGTTCTCTATTTAAAGCTTTGTTTCCTTGCTTGCAGTGGCAGTGTCCAATTTGCTTGAAGAATTACTCTCTAGAGAACATAATAATTGATCCTTACTTCAACCGCATCACTTCCTTGGTGAGTTTATAATGGGCACAAAGTACTGTTTCCCTATCTGCAGTTTTCAGGTGTTCATAGTTGCTAATTTGTTGCATTTTGGTGATCCAGATCAAAAGCTGTGGAGATGATATGTCTGAGATTGATGTCAAGCCTGATGGTTCCTGGAGAGTGAAGGGCAGAGCTGAACTGAAGGATCTTACACAGTGGCATCTACCAGATGGTACTCTCTGTGTGTCCGCAGATACAGCAGCCAAGCCCAAAATGTGTATTGTAAAACATGAGGTTAAAGAAGAACCATCGTCTGAAGAGGTGGGCTGGCGTCTTAAGTTGGGAATCAGAAAAAACAGCAATGGCCAGTGGGAAATTAGCAAGAGAGGGGATAGTGATTCGGTGCTGTCTTCTGATAACTACCAGGCAAGACACATGGAAAATAAAAACTGCATCAATCTGACATGCAGTACTGATGACACGGACAATGGAGATGAAGTTTATAATTCAGAACCAGCAAGAACTGATTACCCTATGACCCATGTCCATGATCTTGATTCTTCACCCTCAGATAAAAATGCTCCTCCACCATCAATGGAGCAGGATGTAATAGTTTTGAGCGACTCAGATGATGATGCTGTCACGGTGTTGTCTCCTAGTACTGTGAAGTGTGGCTCAGCGCATGACACTGGAAATCTGTTTGCACCCAACCCACCTGAAACTTCAGGAGCGTGTGGGGAACAGCTGGGTGGATGCCCAAATGAAACCTCGTTTCTTGCATTAAAAGAAGGTTTTGATGATCTGGGGTTGTCATTTTGGGAGCGTCCTCTGAGTCCCCGAGATGATCCTACTTACCAGATGTTTGATCCGGGCACCCGGGTGACAGATAATCCAGTTGAAGTTGATGAGCCAGTTCATGGTGGCGATTTGGGAGTAACAGCAGTGGCAGCAAACCCACTGGAAGATGGGTGTGATGGTGCGTTGCAAGCTTGCACGTCTAGTGAAAGAGATGGTGTCATTAGTCTTGCTAACTTGGGTGACCCGACTCAAACGTGGGGTGATGGCCATCGTGAGAACCGGACAGCTGGCACTGACGATTGTGTAACTAATGACAGAAATGCGCCTCAGAAAAGAAGGAACCCTGGAAGTGGAACAGCAGCTTTAGATGGTATGGCAGAAATGGTCCAACTCCTTTTGGTATACTGTTATTGCCGCCGGCTCCAGATTAATACATGTGATTCCCTGAGTGCAGGTGCAGCCGTGGGGAGCAGGAATGGCGGCGATGGAGCGAGCGGAGCCGCATCTGAGGAGCGACGTTCGGTTCGACCAAGATTGATACTAAGCATCGACTCGGAATCTGATGATTAGGTATACATTTTGTGTTGGCTGGAGAGACGAAGTTGGGTTTTAATTTGAGTGGATTGGATGGCTGGTTGGAGAGATCGGAGTAGATATCTGCATTAGGTTTTCTTGTTTTTGCTGGCCACCATCAACTGATCATTAGGTTCTCTTTGGAGATGATGAAATTCCATCTCGGTTAGGTTAGGTTAGATCGTACAGCAGTATGTAAAATGCAGCTTACAAGATTAGTGTTGAATGGATGGTGAGACACAGAGCTGGATATGGAAAGGGTGTCTCAGGTTGCAGTTGCTTTTTTCTGCTCCCCTGCCTGAACCTTATGCTTTAAAGGATGTTGTGTGTTCACCAGCTGCATTACGCCACGAGAAGGGCATGCGTGTTATCTTGTTGAAGCCACGTGGCAGCATCAGCATGACTTGGATGGCAAAGAGCTGTAGATGTGCATGCAGCCCGCGGCCGGCACAGAGCCCTTTTATTGGTCTGAACCCTGACCCGGCACGAAATTCTTCCAGCCCGTGCTGGCCCAGCTCGGCATGAAATTCTTCGGGCCTATGCTGGCTCGGCTCAGGAGCTTGTGTCGGGCGTGGGCTGGCACGACAGGCAGCCCTGAAAAGCCCGTTAACCACTCAACCTTATCCACACCGATACACCATTTCATTCTCACCCCCGGTCCGCTCCCTGTCAGGCTCCCCTTTGCTCAAACACTGAAACAGCGGCGGTGTGGATAAGGTCCAGCGGGGAGCTGGAGCGGCGGTGATGGGGCCGGCTGCGGGGAGCGCTAGTGGTAACGCGGGGGCCGGCGGCGGTAAGGGGCCCAGCGGCGGCAGTGGCGTGGGAGGAGATGATGGTGGGAGAGGCCAGAGCAACAATATGAGTACCTGGTGGAGGTGAGGATGGAGGTGTGCAGGAGGAGACGGCGGTCGGCAGCTGCAGTGGCGCACAGGGACCATGCCGTGAGAGCCCACCGTACCTCGCGGTGGCCCAAAGGTATTGTGGGCCCATGCTGGGCCATCGGTGCGGCTCGTAGGCTGGCACGGCACGACACGATGTTGGCATCATGACGGGTCAGACCCGTCACAAAAATTAACGGATCTTGCCGGACTTGTGCCGGAACGGGCTGGGCGGCCCGAATGGACAACTATACAACAAGGCTAGCTCCCTATATTAAGCAAGCAAGGCAAGGGCAAGCCTGAAAAAGGCTGTCGTCCCTGCTGGGCGGCCGTCTCTGTCTCCCTCCCGACCCTTGCTTGCTTCACCTCCTCCCATTCGTTCTCCATTCCCGGGCGTCCCTAGATCGTCGCCGTCGTCTTGTTTCCTTCATTCGATCGATCTACTCCCGGCCGGCCGGCCGGCCGGGAAGCTAGCTAATTAATTGAGGAAGATAATGTTGAGCTGGCTTCGTCGCTTCCCTCACGACGTGATGCACAGGAAGGACAACGGCGGCGCGGCGGGGCGGAGGGCGGCGTCGTCGACGACGTGGAGGAACAAGAACAGCAACAGCTTCACGGCCCGGATCATCCGCTGCGCCTCCTCCGTCGCCCGCCGCCGCCGCTTCGATGACGACGACGACGACGACGACCGGCAGCAGCTACCGTCGTCGCCCCCTCCTCCGGGGCGGTCACCACCACCTGCAGAAAGCAAGCTGGATAGGAACAACAAGGTGGGCGTGGTGTCGGCGCGCGCGTTCTCGTTCCGCGAGCTGGCGGAGGCGGCGGGCAACTTCCGGCAGGAGCACCTGATCGGCGAGGGCGGGTTCGGCCGCGTCTACAAGGCTCGCATCGTCAAGGAGCAGCAGCAGCAGGAGGAGGAAGAAGAACAGGTGGTGGTGGCGGTGAAGCAGCTCGACCGGAACGGGCCTCAGGGCAACGGCGAGTTTGTGGTGGAGGTGCTGATGCTGAGCATGCTGCACCACCCCAACCTGGTGAGCCTGCTGGGGTACTGCGCCGATGGGGAGCAGCGCCTGCTCGTCTACGAGTACATGGCGTTGGGGTCCCTGGAGGACCACCTGCTGCTCGTCGGCGACCACCACCGTCCCCTCCTGCCATGGCGCACGCGGATGCGGATCGCCTGCGGCGCCGGCCGCGGCCTGGAGTACCTGCACGAGCGGGGCGTCATCTTCCGCGACCTCAAGCCCTCCAACATCCTCCTCGACGACCACCACAACCCCAAGCTCTCTGACTTCGGCCTCGCGAGGCTCCTCCCCCCGTCGTCTTCTTCAACTAGCAGCACGGGCAGCAGCAGCAGCAGGGTCATGGGCACCTACGGGTACTGCGCCCCGGAGTACCTCCGCACCGGCAAGCTCAGCGCCAAGTCCGACGTCTACAGCTTCGGCGTCCTGCTCCTGGAGCTCATCACCGGCCGCCGGGCGCTCGACGCCAGCCGCCCCGACGGCGAGCAGAGCCTCGTGGGGTGGGCGGCGCCCATGTTCGGCGACCCCGCCAGGATCCACGAGCTGGTGGACCCGCGCCTAGTGATGGCCATGCAGGCGCCCCCGGCGCCGGAGCTGAAGCAGGCCGTGGGGCTCGCGGCCATGTGCCTGCAGGAGCACCACGCCCTGCGCCCCGTCATGACCGACGTCGTCTTCGCGCTCGACTTCCTCGCCACCGATCGTCCTTAGCTTTTCTTCTTCTTCTTCGATCCCTAGGTGCGTGGAGAGAGAGATTGTGGTTCAACATTGTGGTGGATGGATGTAGCAAATCTCAACAGGAAGGTCTTTGGATGATTGGTGGTGATGATCCTACCATGCCCCTATAAGATGGAGTTGAGAGTGTCACGATAAGAGTTGAGTCAAAATATATAGAGATTAGAATTTGGACCAGGTTTTATGCCGCCATGTGTCCCTCGATCAGCGGGTGCGGCATGCGGGTGATGTTGCTTTCGGAGTGACAATGGTGATGACGAACGGCAGGCAAAATAGTTATATTTTCTTTAAAATGAGCATTACTCTCTCGTCAATCATCAATTTTCAAATCCATTTACACTTTGTCTTTTACAAAATAAGATCCATATTTAATATATTTTGGAGTCATTCTATACTAGTGCCAACTTATGTTAATACACAATACTAACTTATATATTAGCTATGTAGCAACTTATATTGTATTTTTGGGATAACGGATTATGTTATGTGTTCAATAGAAAATCGTGCATGGACATGTAGCTACTTATTTCATACAATATAATAACTTGAATTTATACTTCTACACCTTTTACTTTCATAGGGTATTCATATCAACTTATTATTCTCAAATTACTTGGAGAATTTGTGATGCTGAAATTTATGTAGAAATAATGCAACAACTCAGGGTAGTGATAATATACTAATTTATATATATATAGAGAGAGAGATAATGCAACAACTTACATAGATACAGTATCTATAAGTAGGCAACAATGTCATGTAAAATCTTTTTTTTATAGCAATTTATGTATACAGTAGAAAATAGTGACGCTACAGTAACTTGGGTAAAAAAAAAAAGAGGAGGAGGAGGAGGAGGAGCTCAAAGCCGGTCAGACTGACTGACTGACCTGTGGGCCCAATCCCCGCCTGGTCTCGTTTTAGCTGCGGTCGCCGTACCTGCGGGCACTGCAATCCCCCCCACAGATCCCGATCCCCCCCAACGCCGCCTCCATGGCTCGCTCCTCCTCCCAGTCCCAGTCCTCCGTCGGCGGCGCCGGCGCCGGAGCCCGCCCGGCCACCGTCGGCCCGCGCGGCACGGCCGCGGCCGCCGCCGGCATGCGCCGCCGCCGCGCCACCGCCAGCGCCGGGGGAGGGGGCGGCTTCTCCGGCGGCGGCGGCAGCAACATGCTGCGCTTCTACACCGACGAGGCCCCGGGCCTGCGCCTCTCCCCCACCATGGTCCTCGTCATGTCCCTCTGCTTCATCGGCTTCGTCACCGCCCTCCACGTCTTCGGCAAGCTCTACCGCTCCCGCACCGCCGCGGCCGCATCCGCCTGATCCCCATCCCATTCCTCGGATCACATCGCAGTGTCAGCACATCAGACGGTTTTCATGTACTAGCTCCTTCCTTCCTTACTGTGCTACTAGATCTGGGGATGAATGGAACCCTGCAACTTAAAAGTTAGTAATCATGGATGCCCTTTCTGTTTATTCTCCCCCCTTCCCTTCTTTTGATTAGCTTTTACTCCCAGATGCAAACAACTAGTCACTTCACTCCTGCTTGTGAAATCGCTGTAATCCAACCATAGGGGTTGTTGCTACACTTAATTTTGCATACTACTAGTAACTCGTATGTGCTTGAGGATTTCTACAATCTTTGCATCTTGCTATTGCTAGCTCCATCTGCTGCTAAGTTTACTAATTTACTTACATCAGCTTGTGGGCCGGTATTACCCAATCAAAAAGTTCAAATGGTTTCTGGAGATTACCTATTAGGCTGTTACTGTAATTATGCGCTGTATCTTGCAACTATTTTCTCCTTTCATTTACCACTCGCTTGTCTTAGAAATAAGTAGATGATGGCAGCTTTACTTGGAATGACTTCCCCTGACATGGAACCTGATGTTATTCTAGATTTCTAACTACTAGCTATATTTGTATCTCGATGGTTGACTAGAATTTATAAGTATCTGAGCAGTCCAGGTGTTTCCTATTGCGATACACATGAACAAGTAGGCGGTACATTGTTTGATCATTTATCATGCAAGCTTTTGTTCAGAAATCGTAGATTTGATTCCCAGCGCTCTTTATCTAGTGTCCCTGTAACTTGGTTGCTGATCTTAGGAATATGTACATGAGAGCTTTTATTTGAGCAACTACCTGAGAAGTGATAGAAAGTATTCCTAAATTTGTAACAAAGTATGGTTGGAGTAGAATTTATAAGCGTTATCTGACAAGTCCAGGTGTTCTTCATTGCAATACACATGGACTGGTGCTGTCTTGAATAAAGGTTTAGGCATGACTTGAAGGATGCACAATACTTGTATTTATTTAAGCACGCATTACGTTTCCCATGATAATAGTAGCTAACCTTTGCATCAAGAAATGACCTCTCTGTATTTACTATAAATGCCAGGCCAATATTCAGGCAACTATGGAATTGATTCCGTGATAGTTGCAAGCCACATGTAGTATATTGTAGCTGGTGTCTCTCTCATTGTGGGAAGCCTTTTTCAGTACGAGTCTTTGACAGAACAGAATGATGAATGAATCAGAATAATGATGATACATAAGTTTGACAGCTGATCTAGAATGGTCATGTCCTGTAGTTACCATATGATGTTTTGACATATTGCTGTCTTTCTTTAGAGGTGCTGTGTGTTCCATTCATGGTATTGTGTGAAGTTGCAATGTTGAACTCTCCTATTGAGTGGAGTCCAGCCCCAGTGTGTGAAGTCTTCTCATGGTGCAGGGTATCTGCAACGCATCAAGTAGTTGTCTGAGTCACTGTGAAAGAAGAGATGACCTTGAATGGATCCATTCTTTTCTCCTAAACATTTATGCTGGAGATGCTGATAGTAATAGCTGGGTTGCCAGTATGGTTGCTTGAGTTGAGCATTTTCTGTTACCTGGTTGAGAGGTGAGCGACACTGTTACCAGCATTTTGTTATCTTGATTTGTGACTGGAGAGCTTCAAGTAGATATGTGCCACAAGTGTATCTGGATTATCCCGTATTTGTATTTTGACTGCTTAAAAGTGGGTAAAAACCTGAGAGCTAATTGATGGTACCAAATTGAGCCAAGGAAAGGGTGATTTGTGGTTGAGGTTGCGCCGATGGTACAAATTTAGCAGTTTCGGTTGTGGCCAGACTACAAATTGGCAAAGTTTGCTCAAGGAAGGGAAGGGACCCCTTGTTTGCTATCTCCTGGTCATGTTGTTAACAAGATGATGATGGCCAGTAGTCACACATGGAACGAACTGAATGCCCATGTCTACCTGGGAAAATGTCAGCTTCAATTCGTAGGGATATGAAAGCAATGAGATATGCTACTACTAGCATAAATCCAACCATTTTCATGCAGGATACCATGATCCTCTGTCTCTTTCCTTTTTAAAAAGAAAGGAACAAATGCTGCTGCTACTAGCTAGGATAAACATCTATGCTAATAACCTACTAAACATATTCTCCTCAGGATCCGAAAATACCTTTTTTTCCTATAAAAAAGGAAACATTTTCCCTGATCTCTACAAAATCTGGGAAATTCATACAATAATTTGTGATTGTTGGGCAATTAAGGAAGTGATGGAGAAAAGAAATGGTCAGTCATGTAATGCATTCCAATTCCAAATCCAAATCGAAATCGAGAGGGGAGGAATCCAAACCAGAATCTGGTAGATGATGTGAGCTTTTGATGTTTTTCTCTTTTAATGTTTACTATCTTGTACTCTTGACCATCTGATCAAGGGGAGTACAGTCTTGAGCTAATTAATGAGCATAAGCGAGGGGTGCAGTGCATCAACTGCTGACGCAGAGCCTGCAACCAGAGGAAGCCAAAGCTCGCACACTCCATTCATCTTTGTAGAGGCCGCCATGTCTGTAAAGAAACACTATGATCTATGTTATTTACTTCTTACTGCTTGTTTCCATACATCCTTTCCAAATGATGAACGAATTTAATTAATGGCAATGGCATGCACGTACAATATTATTGGCTAACAAATTGTTGAGGAAAGCAACAAAGAGCTGTGATTGTTGGACAGATTGATGACGTAGACATGGCATATGTTTATGTTGAGGTAGTGCTAGTTGTTGCAAGACTGTCAGTGTTAGCTGGAGTGACTTGGCTCCCATCTGGTCAGGTCAAGGCTGTTCACATTACAGACCGACTCGGTCTTCCAAACAAAACCATCTCTTTTATAACAAAGAAAATAAGATCGCTTTGTTTGGTGATGAACGCACTAATCGATTTGTAAAATCTTGAATTGAAGCTCGTCATGATAGTACTGTAAGATTTGTAAACCGTTACAAGTGGAGTTGAAAAGATTTTAGTTGACCTGCGCTACTTGTTTACGATCAATAATAAAGAAATGACCTTTGCATATCAACACCTCACTTATTCCTATGATGCGCCCGGAAAGACCCGCGTTGTATTATTTTTCCTTCTTAATATAATGGCACGCAGCTCTCTTGCGTGGTTTCGAGGAAAAAAACCAAAATTCCTATGACAGCTTTTTTTTCCTCCAAAAATGACACGGGAGGAATAATTGATTTGTGAGAGTAGCAAGGGTTTTTTTTGAAAACAACGGCCCGCCTTTTGAAATGCCTCCTCGTGTTAAAATTTTCCATTACAGTACAGCTAGCACAGCACAGGAGAAGTCAGCAGCTGAGCTGCCTCTGCCTGCCTGTCTCCTCGCCGCCATTTCTTCTTCTTGACTTGACTCGACTCGCGGAATGAATCTCTCAATCCAGGGGGAGGGGACGAACGCAACGCGGTCTCGACGCGAAATTGGCTGCAGCACCTGATAAGCGAGCGAACCAGCAGCTTCTGTCGGACAGATCGGATCGGATTCCCTTCCCCTTCCCTTCTCTTGCGCCGGAGGGAAGAAGTAGAGGAGGAGTCGAGGAAGAAGAAGTCTCTCGAGCAGCAGCAGAGGAACCAAGAAGATGGGGAGCTACGCGTACAAGTACTGCATGTGCTTCACCCGCAAGTTCCGATCCCCCGACGCGCAGCCGCCGCCCGACGTCCGCGCCGCCCACCTCTCCTACTGCTGCGGCGGCGGCAGCTCCGACGGCGGCCACGACGGCCTCCGCCGCTTCCTCTCCCTGGTCCAGGGCGAGTCCGCCCCCGACGCCGACCGCATCCTCGCCACCCTCGCGCGCACTTCGGCGGCTCACGGCGGCATCGCCCGCCTCGTCACCAGGTCGCCGGCGCCGGCGCCGCCCACGCTCGACGACTTCTTCGGGTTCCTCTTCTCCCCCGATCTCAACCCGCCAATCAACAACCAGGTACGTACGCACCCTCTGCAAGGAATGATGATTGTTTGATTCAAGTTTCATCATCTACTCTCCTACTACCAACAGTTGACTTGTTTCCATCAAGCAAGGTCAACTCCATTCATCCCTCCTCAAAGATTCCATTTTTACACTACCTCCTTGGCTCCTTCCTCCTCCTCCTCCTCGGGATGGATCATGGATGGGAAATTGGGAATGAATGGGATGAAACAGCGACAGAGGGAACATTTCTGCATTCCGTTTTAGTGCTATGTCATTTGCCATTTGGTTCTATTGCACTCTGCTCTCACATTCCACTTCACATCTAAAGAACTGAGTACAGATGAGGCCATCACTACAGAGAAGCACAAGCCTACAACTACAAGTAGTACTACCGTAGTTCTTTTCACAAAACAGACATATCTGCATCGAATTCAGGAAACGCTACTAGTATCTGTAGCATCATTCATGCCACAAAAATGACCCAATGGAATTACTACCAGCTCCTAGCTGTTGCTCTGTACTACAGGAATGTAATGATTTTTCAGCCCTCGTACTAAACATGTGCTTCATATTGTTCCCATTCCATAGCATGCGGTTAATCGTTTTGCTTCATCGTGATAAACACTGCCTCATTGCTCACCATTACTTTCACTCTTACCTCAGGTTCACCAGGACATGTCAGCCCCGTTGCCTCATTATTTCATATTCACTGGCCATAATTCCTACCTTACTGGGAACCAGCTCAATAGTGACTCCAGCGACATCCCAATTATAAAGTCACTCGAGAGAGGTGTTAGAGTCATTGAACTCGATATGTGGCCAAATGCTTCAAAGAACAATGTTGATATTCTTCATGGAGGGTATGAATTCCTTTTTCTTTTTTTTAACCACATTGGCTTTTTCAACAAGTAGGATGATTACAGCGTGTGTTTTTTTGCATGTGGAAACAACTTCATATCATTTGAGGATGACCTTTTGGATACACATAAAAAAATCAATTGTGCGCAGTTTATTGTCTGATATACCATGCCAGCTTTTCTTCAAAATGAAGGATGAATACTCCCTACACAACAATGTAGCTAGAACAAGAATTTCCCCACTACACACCACTGCTAAATTCCATATTTTCAGTCAGTTTGTTATAAATAACCCATACTGCTTGAACTTGTAGCCATCCCTTTTTTTTCTCTCACTCTGCAAAATGTTTCCCTGACTCTTATTTTTCTTGGTATTTGAAAGGACATTGACTGCCCCTGTAGAAATGATCAGATGTTTAAAGTCCATTAAAGAATATGCCTTTTGTGCATCCAATTATCCCCTTGTTATTACTCTTGAGGATCACCTCACAGCGGACCTCCAAGCCAAAGTAGCTGAGGTGAAGTTTACTTACCGTATCATTTTTCTTCTTCTTTGCAATTCCCCTCAGTTTAAAACATCAGTCCTAACATGGAAATTACTATAGATGCTCACTGAAACATTTGGAGATCTTCTTTTCATCCCTAGTTCAGACCCAATGAAAGAGTTTCCTTCTCCAGAAGCTCTGATGAAGAGGATAATCATCTCAACTAAACCCCCACAAGAATATAAGGAGTTTCTCAAAGTTAAGGATAATCAGAATGGCAGTGGAAACATAGCTGATTTGCCAGACCAAGGAAGCCTGAGAAGAATAGATTCAAATGCTGATGAATCTGATGGAAAGGTCTGCAATATCACTGCCTTTTCAAGACATGCACCCATTGTTTAACATGAATGAAGTAAACTTACTGTCATGAACAGGATGAACTAGACGATCAAGATGAGGAAGATTCCGATGAGGACGACCCCAAATTTCAGCAGGATACTGCCTGCGAGTATAGGAAACTGATCACCATCCAAGCTGGAAAACCAAAAGGCCATTTGCGGGATGCGCTTAGGGTGGATCCAGACAAAGTCAGGCGGCTTTCTTTGAGTGAAACACAGTTAGCTAAAGCAACAACTTCTCATGGTGCTGAAGTCATAAGGTAATTTGTGTGAGCCCAGTGCACAAGAACACTAGAAGATTTGGTATCAAATTGTTATACGATTGGTTCTGTGGGTTTTATAAACTCAATTATTTGCTTATGCCTTTTAATCATATTCCTCTGTTCTAGAGTTTAGACCATAGAGGTTCAGCAGGTTTTGTAGTCTTACAGTATGTAACGAGAAACGGATGGAAAAAGAAACTGTCTGTGTGCCAAGGTTACAGGACACACATGGTAATTCAGTAAAAGATTGAATTCCCCTAGCGTCTACAAAAGATAACCAACACAAACTATGAACACTAACCAATTGTAGGATTGCATCTCTTCAAGTTGGTTGCTAACTTGCTATACACATAGTTGATGAAGCATTGAAATTGTATTCAGGTTCACCCAGAAGAATATACTCCGAGTGTATCCGAAGGGCACAAGGGTTAATTCTTCTAACTATGATCCAATGAATGCCTGGGCTCATGGTGCTCAGATGGTTGCGTTCAACATGCAGGTGGGATCCATTTTCCACTTTCGTCATGATTTATACTTGCATATATAGTATATATTAAGCTGTCGCATGCAGCTATGAGTTGTAAAGTGCTGAAGCTCCGTGAAGAAAGGCGTAATCCGTTGGGCTTTTGTTTTTCAGGGGCATGACAAAGCACTGCGGTTAATGCAAGGATTTTTCAGAGCTAATGGAGGTTGCGGGTATGTTAAAAAACCTGACTTCTTGCTAGTGACAGGTCCAAATGGTGAAGTATTTGACCCCAAGGCGAGTTTGCCAGTGAAGAAAACTCTCAAGGTAGGTGATATGCCTGCAATTCTCTGACAACTGTGGTTGCTGAAAATCTCAGTGAAGATAGCCCACCCTAGCAGCTAAAATTTTTCCGTGATGATGTCCGAGCAGGTAAAAGTATACATGGGCGATGGGTGGCGCATGGATTTCAGTAAAACTCATTTCGACGCCTTCTCGCCTCCAGATTTCTATACCAGGGTAAAGATTTCCATACCCATTTCGGCGCATGGAATGTCGCAGCTAATTAAGAAGACCCAATATAGTGAGTGACACATGGTATCTGAAATATAAACAGGTAGGGATCGCCGGAGTGAAGGCGGACAGCGTGATGAAGAAAACGCGGGTCCTGGAGGACCAGTGGGTGCCGGTGTGGGACGAGGAGTTCGCGTTCCCGCTGACGGTGCCGGAGCTCGCCCTGCTGAGGATAGAGGTGCAGGAGTACGACATGTCGGAGAAGCACGACTTCGGAGGGCAGGCGGTGCTGCCGGTGTGGGAGCTGAAGCAGGGCATCCGTGCCGTGCCCCTGCACGACCGCAAGGGCGTCAGGTTCAAGTCGGTCAGGCTCCTCATGCGCTTCGATTTTGTCTAGGCCGCCATCAGCACAGCAGCAGCAGTCATTGTTGAGGGATTTGCATTCTTTTGCATCATCCTAGTGTGATTGTGATTACGTAAAAAAAAGTTACCAGATATGTACTATGAATTACTGTTACTAGTAGAAGTAGAGTATGGTCCATGTGATTAGTGTAGACTAGGATTAGGGGGGCTGTTAATTCCATCTTGCGCATGCATATATGTACCATGAATGTACGTACTACTACCGGTTTTGTCGGAATAAAAGGTTGTATGGAAGGAAGCAGCAGATTGGCCCTGCAAGTCTCGTATATATTTTGTTCGAATTTGATGTTCCTTTTGAAATCTGTTTTTTTTTACTCAATTTGATGTTCCAATTATTCTAATTTGATATCATAACTCATAACACATGTTAAAAAAATTCATCATATATTTTTTATCATTATTTTTATAGGGAATGACATTTAATATAAATTAATACTTGGGATGCAAAATTATATGGGAAATAATGATGGAGAATTCATAATATATATTTTTTTTGACATAAATTGTGATGTCCACTGCCATCTTGCAAAACTTTAAATTGAAATCCAATTTGTGTACGGAGGAAAAAAAAGATAAATTACGTTAGCGGGTAAATTGAACTAAATTGCATAGTCTAGATAGTAAATTGAAAAAAATAGTTTAGGAGATTATCTAAATTTTAGCTATACTTGATAATAGTAATTTGAATTATTTTCAATAAAAGTTTTTAAACATGGAGACACCGGCTAAATCCCACGCGAAGGGCGGCGGCAAAGCTGCGCCAGATTTCTAGTCATTATTTAGAAAAGGACACGTAATGATCTGGTCGTCATGCCTATCCATTCCCTTGATGTGGGTCCATTTCTTTTCATCAAGGTGGGCCCAGTTAGCAAATCTTGTTAGTACTAGTAGTATATCCGATCAAATTCAAGTTATGATGGTACGGTGTTTATATGTTCCTCATTGATAAGGTGGGGACATACGTGAAGAGTTGATCCAGTCCCTCGGATATACCAATGCATACTAAGAGCGTGTTTGGATACACTCATTTTAAAATAATTTTGTTTTCTTACAGTAGCTTATGAATTGTATCTTTTTCAAATTCGCCAAAAAAGATAGGCCACATCTGAAAAAATCATAATAATTCATTTCATTTCATTTCTCTGAGAAATAAAATCGTGCAGTTTGTTTTGTTTTCTCATGGTCGCGGGTCGCCGCTTCTCCACCTCCCGTCTGCGCTCTGCTCGCCGGCCTCGCCCGCCCTCCTCGTTACCACCGCCGGCTTCTTCCTCCACCGCCCCGCCGCTCGCTGTAAGCTTCCACCCCACCGCTACTCTCTTCCCTGGCGCCAGAAGAAGCAACAACCCACTCCGAGGGAGTGAGGCCTCGCTAGCTCAACTTGCTGCTATGCCTTTCCCGCCGCTCGCCGTCGCCGGAACCCACGGCCACCACCGCACCGGAAGCACCGCCACCTAGTACTAGTAGTGCCTGTGTCCCTGATGCATACGTCGTCCGACCGCCCCTTGGAGGCCTTGCTCGCCGCCGCCCGCGGCGCCATCGCCCACCTTCACCTTCCCATCATCATCCACATCCCTGGATCCAATTCCAGGAGCCCCAGTCCCAATCCCGACCGCCTCCTCCACCTCCACGTCGTCGTCACCAACTTCCTCCACAGGCCCCTCAGGTCACTCGCCAGATGCTTCCGCGGTGACGACGCCAGGCCTAAGCGCCGGGGAGGCAAACACTCGCGGCCGCTCAGGGACCGGGAGCGGAGCGCTGCAGCCGCCGGCCCGCAGCAGCAGCAGCAGCTGGAGCTCCTCCTCTGCATTGCGTTCGACGCCTTCGATGCCTGCAAGCACAAAGGCGCCGAATTTGGTATCGCTACCATACAGTCGAATCAATTCCAGCTTCTCAGGAAGGTAATCGATGGAAAGAGGGCAGATTTCGACGGCTTCCTTTCCAACTTGGGCTTCGCAAAGGTCGGGGCACCGCCTCCCCCGGCAGTCATCATGGGTGCGGCGGCCCCTGCCCCAGCACCGGTCAGCGACCAGGAGGAGGGTAGTGCTGGAATCGGGGACAGTGAGGGGGTGGACAATGCTAGTGGTTCACCACAGTCAGCACAGAAATTACCTGCACGGCTGCTTAACATCCCATTGTCCAATGTGGAGCGGTTGCGCTCGACACTGTCTGCAGTTTCGCTGACAGAGCTCATCGAGTTGGTCCCGCAGCTGGTCAGCAGATCATCGACATCACCGGATGGACACCCAGACAAGAAGAAACTTTTCTCTGTGCAGGACTTCTTCAGATATGCAAAGATTGAAGGTAACATCATTCTTCATTTTTCAACAGGGAGGTGTCCTCCATACCATAATTCTTTCAGTATATAGGCTCATGGCCTGCAATGGTCAATACTGCATTGGGTTTGCCATATGGCACCAATCGACAATGGCCATCAGTCCACAATGTAGAATGCTGAAATGCCAGTTTTGATGTCGAAGTTATTATGTTTTACGCACTTTAATCATTGGGCTCCTTCAAGCATGCAGATTCAGGATATTCAATTTATGTTTGCAATTTATAGTATATAAGGTCTCTGTTCTGATATACCACTTTATCGAGAAAATGTATGCCTATCAGACATTTTCCTTAGCCTATGCAAGAACTGGGGTTCTACAACATTACATACAACTTTCAAACTGGGGTTCTAATTGGTGCATCAGCATTGTGCATCCTCTACAAATAGTATACTGGAACAGTGCTTATGAAAATGTTGCTTTTATGTGTTAGTTGGATCATGGGACGATAATTGTAATTGATGTATGCTGCTGCTGCTGCTGCAGGAAAGCGATTCTTTGAAGAGTTGGACAGAGATGGTGATGGCCAAGTCACTCTAGAAGATCTCGAAATTGCAATGAGGAAGAGACGGTTACCTAGAAGGTATGCTCGGGACTTCTTGCGGCGTACCAGAAGCAACTTTTTTTCAAAATCGATTGGCTGGAAGCAATTTTTATCATTGATGGAACAGAAGGAGCCAACCATTCTCCGAGCATATACCACGTTGTGTTTGAGCAAGTCTGGAACACTTCACAAGAATCAAATTTTGACTTCCTTGAAGAGTGCAGGCCTTCCTGCCAATGAAGATAACGCTGCTGCCATGCTACGTTATCTTAATGCAGATTCAGAAGGATCAATCTCATATGGGCATTTCCGCAACTTCATGCTTCTACTTCCTTCAGAACGCCTTGAGGATGATCCTCGGTATGCCTGTCGCATCCTGTTAGAAGAAACTTACGTCTTCATTGGCTTTAGTGAATAGTGACCATGCAATTGGAAATAATCACCAATTCTTACTATCTTTCAGCAGTATATTGTGCTCAATTTGCCATCTTACTTTCTCTTCACTTAAAAATGCATCCAGGAACATTTGGTTTGAAGCTGCTACTGTTGTCGCTGTTCCCCCACCTGTAGAAATATCCACGGGAAGCGTTTTGAAGTCTGCTTTAGCTGGAGGCCTTGCTAGCGCTCTCTCTACCTCTCTGCTGCATCCTATTGATTCAATGAAGGTACATCAGCATGCTTCCTTATACCGTTTTCATTCAAACAAGTTGTTCAATAAAACGCAGGATGTTCAGTTAGGAGCTTTCTGTGTGTAGCATCCCATTTTGAGCTCTTTATTGTGACTATGATTGCTCATCACGAATGTACTGATCTTGTGGATTAGTATAGGAGGACACAAGTTCTGTCTGCCGACCAAGATATCCAAAATTCATTTGCATTATCTTTTATGTTGTACCAGACACGTGTCCAAGCATCTACGCTCTCATTTCCAGAGCTAATCTCACAGCTACCACAAATTGGGCTTCGAGGACTGTACCGAGGTTCTATCCCAGCAATTCTTGGCCAGTTTTCAAGGTCTGCGCAATTTCATTGTTTTATATGCAAAATCTTTCATAGGCTGTAGAATTCACACCATGTCATTTTACAGCCATGGTTTGAGGACAGGAATCTTCGAAGCAAGCAAGCTTGTATTAATTAATGTTGCTCCAACACTTCCAGAGATTCAGGTATATTTTACTACTTCAGTACCACCTAGTGCAAATTCTGCCTTCTCTACAATAAATTATAAAGGGATTTGTTGCCGTACGTGCAGGCCTGAGGTCACCTATAAATCTCTTTTTTTCTCGAACACACAGGAAAACTTCTCATGATATAAAACTCACGATATAACTTTTTTTTTCTCGAACACGCAGGAGAACCTATAAATCTCATGATATAACTTTTTAAAACTTCGTAGTGGTAACATAAACTTGCTTATATGGCCCTGGTTAAGCTCTCAATTACAGCATGCATGTATGGCGATTTGAACAATTTAAGCTCATCTAGTGAGGTACCTATTCTTGTAAAGTTCAGAGTAACTTATTTTTATTCGTAGTAGAAAAGGTTGCATAGCTTAAAATGGAAGTTAGTCCGCCTGTACAAACCTATTGCATGGCATCTGAACCAGGATCGAGGCAAAAACTAAAATCTGTAATAATTGTTGTGCTGAGTGAAATTCCTTGATGATCTGCGTTTTCTTCCATAGGTGCAATCAATGGCTTCATTCTGCAGCACAGTCCTGGGGACTGCAGTCCGTATCCCTTGTGAGGTTCTCAAGCAGCGTTTGCAGGCTGGAATCTTCAACAATGTAGGGGAGGCAATTATTGGCACCGTGCAACAAGATGGCCTAAAGGGCTTTTTTCGTGGCACTGGGGCCACTCTTTGTCGCGAGGTTCCTTTCTATGTTGCTGGAATGTGCCTCTATGCAGAAGCTAAAAAGGTATCCTGAATTTAATTAAAATGATTCTGTATTTTCAACAGACCTTCAAAGTGGCATTTCTCGACCTTATTATTGACTTAAAAATTTGTGCATTTGAGTGCCCGCTGTTTTAAGCTTATTGTCAGTTCCGCTGATTTGAAAAATGCATGCCTCTGACTGTGAAAAAACATCTTAATGGGATTTTAAAAAATATATTAATGGGATTTTCTTGCAGGAATAGTAAACATCTGAATGACTAGAGTTAGTTGTTTGTTTTGCTGCATTAGAGTTGATACCAAATGGACCAGAGTTAGGCAGTAGAACTTTTGATTCTTCTAGTAATTACTCATTATGTTGGTCAGTGCCACCAGTATGCATTTGGTTGTGATAATTTCAAAATGGTAGTTACATTACATCTGTTAGGAAAAGTTTTACTTTTCATGACCCGCACATGTAATGATGATGGCCTTTGGTTTTTGTAGGCAGCACAGCATGTTGCGAAGAGAGAGTTGGAACCATGGGAAATTGTAGCAGTTGGAGCATTGTCCGGAGGACTTGCAGCAGTTGTGACCACTCCCTTTGACGTTATGAAAACACGGATGATGACCGCCCCTCCAGGCACGCCAGTGTCCATGCAGACGATAGTGTTGTCCATCCTTGGAAATGAGGGCCCCCTAGGGCTCTTCAAGGGTGCGATCCCCCGCTTCTTCTGGATTGCTCCTCTGGGAGCAATGAACTTTGCAGGCTATGAGCTTGCCAAGAAGGCAATGATCAAGGAGGAGAGCTTGTCGACAGAGGAGAAGAAAACCATGGTGGGTTCCAGAGGCTGACCTACCTACCGTTCGCCCAGTTAACATGTGAGGTGCGAAGAAGAAACTGAAAGCACGCAACAGAAGTTTTTCCACCCATGTTGCAGAGAAGCAGTAGAAAAAAATCTGCTTTCCTTGTTGATACTTAGGTTGTCATATATTTTTACACCCCTCTGAGGAAATTTTGCTGAATTTCCATTTCAATAGGCTTTTGAGATGGCTGTACAGTACAGTAGATGAGAAAAGGGGCTAGAGAGGCTAGTGGTACATGCTAGCTGGAGCTGTTCTTTTGCTGTCGCTTCTTGGTTTTGCTTACGATGATCCACAGCTAGCCGTCCTACTGTAAATCCACTGTTGTACTTACCCTGATGATCATTTTTGGCTTGGAGCTGACTGTTTTGGTGTTTGAAATAGACCTGATAAAGTGACAAGAAGAAGAATAAATAACAAATTAAAGGGTGATGTGATGGATGTTGAGGACAGTCATTGCACTTTTGGATATTATATGTCTCGATCAGAGAAGAAGCTGTGTACACTGGGAGAATTGCCAATCACCACCACCATGGTAAACAACAGGATAATCGTCAGCAGCTTGCATTCGGCATTGGAATTGGCCGTGGCGAGCGGCGGCTGGAAGGAGGCGAGATCGTCATCGCCGGCGGCGGGCATCATCGTGAATCCGGCCGGCCGGGATCAGATCAAAGGCCTGCTGCTTTGGTTGTGGGCTGCTGGGCCGAAAGTTATCTCCAGCACAAGTTTGCTCTAATAGTCCGCCGTCTTCTCTAATCTTCAACAGATTCTCCGCCACTCGCCGCCGGTGGTATCGTTCACCTGCCTCCTCCTGCACCAAAATATTATACCATGCACATACAACTAGCATGTCTCAACGGCCCTTCTTCCAGCCCACGTCGCTGTTAGACTTAATCTTGTTGTACGTGTTGCTTTATGTTCAGTGCATCGTTTAGTTCAAGTTAGTAGTGTTCGTGTCAGTCGTGCAGCATGGCGTTGTGGCCAGGACCTGCAAGCGCAAGCAGATCGGCAGCCATGACGTGAGTGTGAGTATGTGTTGTGGTGTGCGGCCACGTGCCTGGTCGAGACATGGCGAGTGCTTAGGAGAAAATCAGCAGATACATGTGTTTGTTAGTCTGATCAGTCATGCAGGCGCACGTTGGCTTGGAGTTGTGGCCAAGTCTAAGTGAACGAGTCATGGCGAGAAAAGAGGATCAGATAGCTCATGCGTGTAGTCGTTAGTGGTGATCTGCATGTAGAGAGATGTGCCTTGCATGTAGGAAGGTGATTAGTGACCACAGGAGAGTTTGGCCGGGTCATGCGGCCAGACGTGGCTCAACCAGTGTGTGCGTGCGTACGCGTGTTTATTCATAAGGCTGTGGTGAAGAGAATAGAAGTGCTGTGGGCACTGGTGTGCAGTGCCGTGAAAAAGAGACTTCTCGTGTGTGCCTCTGCTTGTGAATGTGTACGTGTTTACCATACACCTGAGCGATCATAGAGTTTCGTGAGTTCGTGAGGAGACCGATAGATTTGGTCATTTCCAACAGTCGCCGCAGCTCAGCCTATAAAGTGCTGCCCGAACCTCCGCCTCTCTCTGCTGCAGCCGCCGCCGCCAAAGCCGCCGGAGCCGAGCGCCGCCGATTCGCCACGTCCGGGCCAGGCGAAGGCGAAGCCGACGCCACTTTCGATGATGAAGCACCTCGCCGCCGTCGTCCTGCTCGCGCTGACACTGCTGGAGCCGGCGGCGGCCGCCGGCCTGAAGTTCACCACACACGACCTCCGCTCGGAGAAGGCTCTGAGGCAGCTTTACGAGCGGTGGTGCAAGCACTTCAAAGTAGCGCGCAAGCCAGCGGAGAAGGTCCACCGCTTCGCCAACTTCAAACAGACGGTGCACCGCGTCGCGTCCCGTACTGTTCGAGTTGCAGACGAGCCTCTGCGACTCAACGGTTTCGCGGACGCAACAAGGGCGGAATTTGAAGGCTGCAAGTGTCGCATGACTCCGGAGCCGCGCGTCACTGCAGCACCTGGGACCATTCTAAGGGACCTCCCGCTGCCGGTCTCCGTCGACTGGCGTGGCGTGATCCCTGGAGTGAACTGAACTGCGGGATGCTGGAGTGGGGTGGCTCTTACCCCGTGATGGATCGGGACTAGTCGATCCAAGGGGTTCGAGATTGGAGTTATAAACGTGATCGAGTCTCGAAAGTAGAATATATTTATTTTTCTACAGTTTAATTTTCAAGCATGATGTCAGTTTACGTGGAGTTATAAACGCAATCCGACACTTGAGTGTCGCAATTTCAATTTCATAAGTAACGGGTCGTACTCTTTTCCTCATTGGGGGCTCCACGTTGGCTCCACGATGAAGGTGAGGTTTTTAACGAGGCGACACCAACGTAACCATTTACAATTTTAATAAGTAAAGTTATTCCTCCTAAATTTCATGGTCTCATCCTTGTTACAAATTCATCTCTACTATAAAAAAACAGTAACATATAAGTGCAAACTTGAAAACTTTGAATCAGATCGACACGATACCAATCTAATGGATGGGGTAAGAGATGGAGCGATTTTGCGCCTAAGCTCCCCCCACCTGCCAGCATTTTTTTTTTCAAAAAAATCTCTAACCCCTCCCAGGCCCGTGCACCAGGCCTGTTCCGCCGTCACGACGTGCGCCAGGCAGTTCCTTTCCGCGACGTCCTCGTTCCTCTCGCGAGCGCCGCCAGCGATTCCGCCCCTGTCCCGTGGCCATCGTCGCCCCTTCCCCCTCCGGCCTCCTACCCGCCCCTACCCCCGCCTCCACCCTCGCCATCCGTCAGCGCTCCTCGTCGGCGGAGGCGGGACGACTATCAGCGCGCGGCGGAGGGCGTCGCTGGACCCGCTGGATCTACCCGGTGCGCCCCGGAGCTCCGCCGGGCGCATGGAGCGGTGCGCGTCGCGGGCCATGGCGGGCCTTGCGCGCGCGAGCGGGAGCGCGATCTCGTCGCTCCCCATCAGCGAGTGCGGGTCGTCGAGCACTGTCGGCCACCGTGGCAGTGTGCTTTGGCCATGGCAGGGGTGACCATCTCCTCCTCATCAACCTCGGCGAGTGAGGAAGAGGCCGGAACCTTTACAGTAGAAAAACTGACGAATCTGAGGAATGGAACTTTCGATCATGGTGTGCTTGCAGGGAGAACTTTGTGCTTCTGTTGGTATCAGACAATCTTGTTGTGGTTGTGCAGGGAGAGATTTTGCAATTCTGTAAGGCAATAGAATGCAGGTAGTTCTTGTGCAGGTGCTTGTAATTGTGAAAATGCAATTGTAAAAGTTCTGAAAATGGAACCATCAGGTTGAAAGATTGCTCCTTTCTCTCAAATTGGTGTACTGGTTACTGGGATATTGGTGCATTGTTCATCATGAATGATCAAAGTTTTGGTATTGTAGTCAAAACCTACATCCAGATCATGCAGAGCACATTGAAATTTTCAGAACGGGAAGAACTAGCAAGGCATGACATGATAAAAGAGAACACAGCTATTAATAAGTACTCCAAACTCTCCGGTGTCTTGTTTGCACCATGAAACCAAGTCTTAAATTAATAAGATGAACTAAGGTCATGATAATTGATGTTTTTTCCTTTATCTGGGAGCAAACATTGAGGCTTTCAGCTTACTTGTCTTCTGATGGATTCTCTTCCTTGGTTAATTCCATGTTTCAATTTATGCTGTCATGTGTGCACTTTGTCCTTTGGAATAAAATGGTAAGAGGACCTCGAGTATGTTTTGCCAAGTTCCTGGCTCTGGAGTTCTATGTGGTGTCAAAGTCTGAGTGGTGTCTTCATGCAAGTAAGTAGTAACTGTGCCGTGTCAGAAAAAAAATCAGCACTACTCTGGTTTGGCAAGCTGAGGGTCCTCCAGGTACTGCTCCAGTTCACATTTCGCAGGCTGGCAATAGTTAAGGCACTTTAGCAGCCATGAATTGGTAACCTATTACAAGCACCAACTACCCATATCAGCAAATGACTGGACCTGTTTTGGAAGTTGTCAATGACTGTATTCTAATCACAAACGAAAACAAATATGATCAAAATGATCGAAAGTGTTCACACGAACTTGAAATATTAGCCACCAACATTGGATTCTCTTCCAACCAACAATTGGATTCTCTTCCAACCAACAAATACAAGTAGAGTATGATGTATCTGTTAGCTATTTGTGTCAGGTAGTAATACAATTATGATGTACAACAATTGGATTCTCTTCCAACCAACAAATACAACAAGCGTGCTCTCCTGGGAGAACCACAAACATTCTGATACTCCTCCAGCTCTTGATCTGCAGCTTCATCGTCGTATGCCACATCGTCTTCAGGATGGAAGGCTTCCTCTTCACCTTCTTCAGAATGGCACTTACTGGCTTTGGACCAGCAAATGGAGCAGGCACTGGTTCACACTCGGTGGTCTGTCAATCATTTCATTGAATTGAGCATTGTCCCTGCATCCAATATTTCCATATTTTAGCATTCCATTTCTCAGCAAGTAGGCATGACATACCTCACTGAATTTAAGATCGAAAGTTGATCAGTAGTTTCAGATAAAAACATGAGCCATTACAGCTCAACCAACCACTAGGATACACCCAATATAGTTTCAGACATAATTCCATACAAAAAATTTATTCTCGGTAGAGGGCTCTCTACACTCTTCTTCTGGGGAGAAACACCAACTCCCCTGTATCACCAAGCCTCAGCTCGCTCATCTAGTTGGTGCTGTGCATGTGGCGGATCAGGTCGATCACACGGGAGCTGAAAAGAACAATGGGAAATGAGACAGGATTCAGGAATTTAAGTGCTCAGAAGTGCAATTCATAGTGAGATACCGGACTATTTGAAGTGCAACTCAGGAATCCAATAGCAGGACAAATAGAGCAAAAGCTACTACTGAATCCGGCAATGGATATCAGACTATTTGAAGTTGGAGCACCTCGGGCGGCGGCGCCCTCATCGGGGAAGCGGACGGCCACGGGCGGCGGGGAGAATGGCGGGCGGCGACGCCCTCACCGAGGAAGCGGAGGGCCATGGGCGGCGGGGAGCACCTCCGATCCGTGGTCCTCACTCGGATACATCGCCTTCCGTCTGATCGTGCACCGTCCCTCCGCCTTCCGTCCAATTCCCCTCCGAGCCGTCCCGCTGCCCCCATCATCTCGCTGTCTCTTCTTCTATCCGGCTGTTTGGCCGCGATTCTCCCGTTTCACAACAGAATCAGAACCGTTTGGAAAAATTGCAGCCTCTGAATCCGTTTGGAAACTTTCCAGGCCAGATTATCAAACTAGAAAATGCAGGCACAGCATGTTGTACGTGATAGATGTATCCAAGTCTTGTTTTTACAGAAGAAATGAATTAAGCACTATGTTTCTGTGCTGTAAAACTATATCAATTGCCTTTTAGGCTTCCCCGGCATCATATCATAGATATAATAATATATCCCAATCCTAAATTATATATCAAACTACATCAACTATACCTGGATAACATGCATCAACATTATTTTCTAGCAGCTGTGCACTTACTTAGATTCGTTAAGGCAACAAAATCACCTCAAAATCCGCCGCCGCGAGAGCAACCGTGGAGCCCCGCCCCATCCTGTGTCATTGCCAACGACGACGACGATGAGGGATGGGTCGGAGAGAGTGTGTTGACGCTTTTTTGGGCCAACACACGAACGCACTCAAGCGTGCAGCGTACAGAGGAGCTCGATGCAGCACCTCTGCACAGGCCGGTCATACCGGTTTGATAGACCGGTCAGACCGTCCGCCGGTGAGCTCGGCGGTAAACCTTCGAACGCTCGTTCAGGAAGGATCCCGTCGGGGCAAGCACATGCAGGGTTGCTTTAGGATCGGACGTCGTTGAGACGAAGGAAGAACAGCAAGATGGGGTTGGAAAAGCTAGGGCAAAGAGGAAAAAGTAAAAGATACGAAAATAGTAGATTGATATGTTTTTGTCGATTGGATCTAACTTAATCGGCCGTGGCCCTTCATATTTATAGGAAGGAGAAGTCTTTCTCCTACAGGAGTCAAAATCCTAACAAATCTTGTGCTAAAATACAACTCCGACTCGATTTTCACAGAACCAGGCCGGTCAGACCGGCCTGGCAAACCGGTCTGACCGATATGCCTGGGTGCAGATCTTACAAAGGTCATATCTTCCTCATCCGAACTCCAAATCAGACGTTCTATATATGAATCTTGATCTACTCGACGAGCCCTACGCAATGTTAAAGTCCAATTTGCGTTTTGAGAACTTTTCTCAAACCGGTCTGAACAGGTCAGACCTAATCTGTTCGAGCCTGCCACTTTTGGGCGTCAACACATGCCCCCCTTTTTTCTGGCAAAGCTTGCGTGCTAGAAAATAATCTCCTAGCCCAAAAATGCCTAAGGACGATGATGAACACAGCATCGGCCATATTTTTCCTCTAAGGGCGATAATTGTCTTATCAGCCATAAACTTGTTCTTGACTCAGGAAACAACTTGCTTCGGCCTCCATACCTACTTAGTAACCAATGACCTTGCCGGTATAGCCATTGCTTGCTGCTCCATTGATTCTCGCTTCCGCATTCTTTGCAATCTCCTTTTTTGAGTGTGATTCAATCTCCTTTTTTGATAGACCAGTCAGACCGGTCCGCCGGTGAGCTCAGCAGTATACCTTCGAACGCTTGCTCGGGAAGGATCCCATCAGGGCAAGCACACGCAGGGTTGCTCTAGGATTGGCAGGCCACCTAGAGCACCTTCGAACGTCATCGAGATGAAGGAAGAACAGCAAGATGAGGTTGGAAAAGCTAGTGCAAAGAGGAAAAAGTAAAAGATGCAAAAATAGTAGATTGATATGTTTTTGTTGATTGGATCTAACTCAATCGGCCGTGTCCCTTTATATTTATAGGGAGGGGAGGTCTTTCCTCTACAGGAGTCAAAACCCTAACAAATCTCGTGCTAAAATACAACTCCGATTCGGTTTTCACCGAACGAGACCGGTCAGACCGGCCCCGGGTGCAGATCTTGCAAATGTCATATCTTCCTCATCCGAACTCCAAATCGGACGTTCTATATATAAATCTTGATCTACTCGATGAGCTCTACGCAATGGTGAAGTCTAATTTGTATTTTAAGAACTTTTCTTAAACCAGTCTGACCGGTTTGGAGACCGGTCTGAACAGATCAGACGTGATCTGTCCGAGCCTACCACTTTTGGGCGTCAATAGAGTGGAAGAGCAATTAGATCACCTTAGCTTTCCAGTGACACTCGGATCGGATCGGCGGACGTCAGTTCTCTGAGGGGGAGAAGCTTGTTTTTTTTTTTACAAAAAAAATCCTAGAAGCTCGTTCTAGCAAAGGAAAGGCAGTAGGACGTGACGCGCACACACATGCATCATCACAGGATTTGTCCTCCAAAAGATTTGGTCGTCACAAGATCAAGGACAGATTAGGTAGAGCAGTAGCGCAAGAAGCTTCCCTGGTGATTAGCAATTGGCGGGTTTAGTTGCAGAGACAGGGAGCAGCGGCCGTGATGAAGCCCATGTCTAGGTGCAGAGAAGAAGAGGCTCGATGTTCAGAAATAGAGAAAGAAGAAGGCCTTGCCATGATGCCCGTCAGATGCATATAAGAATGTACTAGGTACTGCAGGTTGGCCTGATTACCAAAGCAAAGAAAGAAGAAAGAGAAGGCAAAGTGGTACAAGCTTGCAGAGGTGAAGGCAAGAAGCAAGAACTATGGAGTTGTTAATACAATACCCATGTATGTATGTATGTATGTATGTATGTATGTATGTATGTATGTATGTATGTATGTATGTATGTATGTATGTATGTATGTATGTATGTATGTATGTATGTATGTATGTATGTATGTATGTATGTATGTATGTATGTATGTATGTATGTATGTATGTATGTATGTATGTATGTATGTATGTATGTATGTATGTATGTATGTATGTATGTATGTATGTATGTATGTATGTATGTATGTATGGGTGGGGCACCACCAGGAATAATTAAGTAGCTCAAGTTTCTTGTTGCACTGGTGACTAGGGTTCTTCCCATGCATCCGCTCTTGGCTTCCATATCATCCATCTGATCGAGGGCATGCAAAACAGATGGTGTCGCTCTTTAATTTTTCATGAATTGAGTCAAACGTTCAAATTGATTTGCCATCATTCAACTGCTGATGATTCTAATTTAATTGGTAGTACACGGCAAAATCTTTAGATAGACTAAATAAAAGAGAATATCCACTGAAAATTATTGAATGATCCGATGAATAATGCATGCATGCATGATCAAATGCGAGAGCTGCTCCAGTAGATGTTGATGATGTCTGCAGATGCGCCGCCGCCGCCCATGTCGTCGTTACCCGCAGCATCAGCAGCAGTGCCACCATCACCACCACCAACCTCCTCCTCCTGCTGCTGCTGCGGCTCCTGCACTGCAGCTGCTGCCGGCGATCCACCAGCAGCAAATAAACCACCGTCGTCATTCCCATGCTGTGACGACGGCAGCCACTGCTGCTGGAGCCCACCACCAGCACCAGCAATCATCCCAGGCCCATGCTGCAGCATCATCGCACCAAACGACGACGGCGTCGGCAGGAATGGCAGGAGGTCCAGGAACGACGACGCCGGCGGCGTCGTGCCGGGATTGGACGGCAGCGACAAGGGCGCGAAGGGCAGGGGGTGGTGGTCGCTGCTGGGGAGCTCGAAGCCGCCGCCGACGCCTGTGGCCGACATGAACGTCGTCGGGAGCACGTTGGACAAGTTGGCAGCAGTAGGCGGCGGCGGCGGCATCATCATCAGCAGTTGCTGCGTGCTGCTGTTCATGATCTTCTTGGAGTCGCTGGAGGACGCCAATGCCGATGGCGCCGACGGGTTCTGCTGCTTGTTCTTCCGGCAGCGGCCGCCGACTGGGACGTTGCGGAGGGTGCCGCCCTTGGTCCAGTAGCGGCGGCAGGCCTTGCACAGGTAGCGTGGCTGCGTCACGCTGTAGTTGTTGTAGTAGCAGAACTTGGTGTTGGTGGAGTGGCAGCGCGGGCAGTTGAGCGCCTGCTCCTGCTGTGGCCGTGGCATGCGCTCCCCGCCCGCCTGCTGCTGCTTGGCCTTCTTCACGTTCCTAGCAGCAGCAGGTGGTGGTATCGCTGCCTCCTCCTGCACCAAATTAATTATTATACCATGCATAAATTAATTACATCTTATATAAAATCATGTGCAGTGCAAATAATTAAAAAGAGAGGACAAATAAATTAGAAACAAATGACTAAAATAAAGCTCAACCACTCGGAGTCAAAGAAGCACATATAGTACAAATTAAACTTAATTTAGATTTTAGCATGCATACAACTCAAGCCTTTTGTGCCTACCAGCATACGTCAATTTTTGACCGTCAATCCCACCCATTTTCTTTTTCTTGATCGATCACGACCCTCTAGTAGTAGGAGGATCTGACCATAACTTATTTGGGCGTATCCTAAATTTTGAGCTGTCGATTCGTGTGATCCAACAAACGATCCATTTCTTGACCTCACATATTTTCCCAATCGATCATAATCCCTTTGTAGGATTCGGCTCTAGTTTATTTGGGATTGTCCTGAACTAAAATTTGGGCTGTCATGTAATCCAATGGCTCATTTCTCTGCCCCATCTTTATTCCAAACTTTTCTCTCAAGCTATGGCCCGTTTGTGCATCATATTGAATTTTGGGCCATTTGTGATCCAATGACCCATTTTCCCACCAAACTTTTCTTTCAATCGATCTCTGCACGTTCCTCTCCCGCCTGCAGGATCCAACCATAGCCAATTTGGGCATGTCCTGAATTTTGGGTGATCAAATATCGATTCATGTGATCCAACGGTCCATTTGTCCACCCCACTTATTTTCTCGATTGTTCATGACCTTCCCCTATGATCCAGCTGTAGCCTATTTTGGCATGTCCTAAATTTTGGGCTATGAATTCATATGCTACAACAGCCTATTTCCCGCCCTATATATTTTGTTCCAAACTTTTCTTTGATGATGACTATCCTGTAGGATCTATTTGTAGCTAATTTGGGCATATCTCCAGAATTTTGGGTCATTGATTCATGTGATTCAAATGGCCCATTTCTTGTTGCACTTTCATTCAAACGTTACTCCCCATCTATTAGGACCCTCGCTTAGGATCCAACCATTCCCTATTTGGGAATATCCTAAATATTGGAGTTGATTCATGTAATCTAATGGCCCATTTCTCCACCCTAACTTCTTTTCTCAATCAACCATGACACTCCCGTAGGCATACTTGGGCATTTGACCTAAATTTGGTCCAGCTATTGCATACTTGGGCACGACCTCAATTTGATCAAGCTATAGCATACTTGGCCATGACCTGAATTTTGCGCCATTATTCATGTGTTCCAACATTCCATTTCCATGTGCCCGACTTTATTACAAACTTGTCACTCGATCGACTCTCCCGTAGGATCCAACCATTGCCTATTTGGTCCTAAATTTTGGACCGTTGATTCATGTGATCCAACGACCCATTTCTCCCCTCACCCTTCTCGTGACCGATCGCAACCCTCATGATCCAACTATGGCCTACTTGGGCATGACCAAAATTTTGGACCGCCAGTTCATGTGGTCCAATAGTCCATTTCCCTACCCCACTTTACTTTTCTCTCGATCAACCCCTCCTTAGGATCCAACTAGGCATGCCCTAAATTCTAGACAGTCGATTCATGTGATCGCCCATTTCTCCAGTCCAATTTTTTTTTCTCAATAGACTTATATAGACTATTTTGGCATATCCTCAATTTTGGGCCGTAATTCATGTGACCCAGACTAAACGGCCCATACTCCCACCTCTTTAACCTAACCTTTCTCCCCATCGACCCTAGCCTCCTATTCCGCCGCCGCCACTACCCATGTCTCAACGACGTCTGACACCAACAAGACACCCCCAAAGCCTCCATCCCTCATCAACACTTCCTAATTTCTTGCCTACGACGACCTTCTCCGTCGTGCCCTCACCCCCACTCCACTGACTCCTCTTTGATGGATCCAGATTTGCTACCACACATGCTCAATTAGCTTCGCTAGGATGATGACTTGATGCCCCTTTCCTAAATCCTCACCTCGTCGGCATGTCATCGGAATCGGACTTGATGGGGTGGCATCTCCTCCAAATAAAGTCTAGGTAAATTTAGCTTTCCCCATATATCATATAACTGATGCTAGCTTCTGAGACATACACATATAGTAGTACTTGTTAATGGTGCATGCAAGTAGACTAATTAATCGACCTAAAAGCTGGAATGAAAAAAAAACCTTGGAGGATAGGCATCCATCCATCTTTGAATTGTGATCCTATCCATGGAGCGCATGAAGGCATTAATGATCGAGTATTTATTTGCAATTGTGCATATGCCAATGTACCTAGATACACTTCAATTCACAGCAGCTAGCTAGGGCATAACTCTAAGTTGGAAGCAGGGGAGAAGCTTAGGCAAGGCCAGAGTGGGCCATGGGCCCCCTGTGCCCAGCAAAGTTTACATTGTTAAACATTAATTTTGACATTGTTCGTTGATTTTTTAGCTCAACTAACATAGGCTAGCCACCCCTGGATGTTTGGTCAAGCTCCACCACTTGTCGGGGGCTATACACAAACCAAACTCATTCATGACAAACCTTATCATCAACCGAGAGCTACTTCACCGCAACACCCAAAAGAAGCAACATGTGTAAATAAACACGGATCAATCGATCGATTTGTATATGGAAGGAAGGTATATGCAGGGAGTAGCAAAGGAGCTAGGTGATGGATGGAGTAGTTACCTGCTGGTTCTGGAGAGTGGACGGCATAGTAGTGTTGCAGGTAGTGTTGAAGATCTTGTCCATGGGTTCCTTCTCCTTCCACCAAGCTCGCTGTATATGGCAGGTATATAAAGGACCGATGAGCCCACCAAATAAATTAATCAAGGATGATCAGTCGATCAAAGCAAAACAAACCTGCAGTGGAACACCTTACCAGCAAGGAGTTAAGGATGGAGGAAGGACTTGCACCCTCCGATCCAATCCCTCTCGTCGCTAGGAGAGGAAGGAGGAAGAGTGCAAAATGATGCCTGAGAGAGATATAGAGGGGGGGGGGCTTCAGTTATTTGTAGAGAGCAAGAGAGAGGAGAGGGACGGGCGGATGGTGTGAGGAGGGACGTGTACTGTGGGCTGCAAGGGATGGAGCCAGCGGTGAGGTGGAAACGGCAAGCCGGTTTTCCGTGAAAGCAACTGTGCGGCGCGGCGGCTAGCCGATGACGCATGAACGACATGATGACTCTGGCCTCTGCAGCCCCCTCCCCCCTCCCCCCTCTCCCATGGACGCCCCGCCCACCTTGAGATGCCTTCCAGGTCTCCTTTAATTTTTTGTGCGCATATGCAACGGAAGTAATGCACACCCAACAATCCAATATCTAGACAAGGGTCGTCCACGGTGCACTGCTCTCTGCATATGCATCATCATATCCTTCTTCTGGCACAAGCTAGCTAGGCCTCACCTAGTTCTCATCCTTGTTAGATTTTAACCGAGATTATTATCCCCATGTGGATCCATAATTCAATCTCCCAAAACCATGCAAGCACGTCTAACAGTGGAACAGGCACATAGCTAATAGCTAATAGATCCACAACAACAATGAAATCAGGACACATTGTTATCCTACGATGAGTCAGTTACTATTTATTATCTATTTATTGAGGCTAAACGATCTTTTAAATGGATTAAATGGCCAACAAATGAGATAAATGGCTGGCGAGCGAGAGCGGAAGAAGGGTTTTCGACATGGCTAGGCGGCATCATGCAGCAGACAATTAGGCGAACAATGTAGAGGCACAACAATGTTAGTTTAACCAAAGTTAACATCTTCAACAATGTTAGTTTATTAGCCAAAGCTTATAGCCAAAGCTAACATCTTCAACAATGTTAGTTTATTAGCCAAAGCTTACAACACATGTGTTGATAGCCGAACATGCGTTTGGAGGCTATTTTCAAGTATTCGGTCTGACACCCACGATTTCGTACCCATTATGGGATGGGGAAGCCTAGTACCTTATTGAACCTGGATGTGAGCGGTTCGATCCACTGTCTCTGGAACGGAGTTCCCCTGCGGCCGCATGTGGTGGCAAATGTGGTCACGGAACGGTAGAGGCCGGGTCTGTGGAACCTTGCACCAAGAGAAGTGGGTCCGACACGGGTTAGGGAATTGATGGGGACGGCTGACACAGGAAGCGACCCTCGGTGGTGCGCGGATGTCGTGAGGTTAGGTTCGCCATGCATGATTAAGGAACTCGAATCGATTCGTCTGCCTCTCACAGTTTGAGACTGTTTGATCGCTATGCTACACTGAGTAAAGAAGGAATCTGATGATGACATGAACTTGCTGTTGAGTTTATACACATAATGTTTGGATCTATGCTTGTTTAGTATAAGTTGCCAATGTAGACTGGTTAATGAACTTAGAATCTAAGCTGAAACCTTGAAAGTAAGGACTTAACATAGTTGCTTTTGGCAAACAAAACCACTCAGCCAAAGAGCCTTGCATGTCTAGAAGTGGTGGAGTAGTTTTCCCACCGGTCGGTTAAGTCTTGTTGAGCTTAGAAGCTCAGCCTTGTTGTGGCATCTCTTTTCAGGAGAAGTTGAAACTTCCGAGCATGCTGCTATTGGCACTTGGCCACCCCAGCTCCCTCCTAGGTGGACGGTCGAGTGGGATCCTTCCTCGGACGGTGAGGAGTGGGATCACTGATGTCCTGTTTGGCCTCATCAGGGACATCCGACCCTGGCGCTAGCTTACGCTATATTTTAGCTTCCGTTGTTTTCGAACCTTGTAAAACTCTGATTTCAAACCAGTGTGTAATGAACTGTTGAACTAATTGTGGATCTTTTGTATTCTCTGGAACCACTCACCTTCGTGTGAGCTATGCTAACTCGGTCCTGTTCAAGTGGTTAAATCGGATGAAATCTGACGGATCATCGAGTTAACTTGATTAAAGCATGAGATTCGCGTGTTAAGCGACTTAACCGTGCTTTAGTTGAGTTAATCCGAGGTGTTCCGCCACAGCTATAGATCACGGGAACCCGAAAACAGCGAAACCGGCCACCAAGGTTGAAAACTTGGAGACGGACCGAAGATGTGAAAATGGCCTCCGAACGTGTTTTTGGCCATGAAAACTTGTGCTATAGGTCACGGGAGCCCGAAAACAGCGAAACTGGCCAGTAGGGTCGAAAATGTGGGGATGGACTGATGACATGAAAATGACCTCCGGATGCATCTTCGGCCATGAAAACGTGTGCTATAGGTCACGGGAGCCCGAAATCAGCGACACCAGCCAACGGGGTCGAAAACGTAGGGGATGGACCGAAGATGTGAAAATGGCCTCTGGACACGTTTTCATCCATGAAAACGTGTGTTATAGGTCACGGGAGCCCGAAAACGACGACACTGGCCACCGTGGTTGAAAACGTGGGGGATGGATTGAAGACATGAAAATAACCTCCGAACGCATTTTCGGCCATTAAAACGTGTGCTATAGGTCACGGGAGCCCGAAATCAACGATACCAGCCACCGGGGTCGAAAACGTGGGGATGGACCGAAGATGTGAAAATGACCTCTAGACACGTTTTCGTCCATAAAAACGTGTGTTATAGGTCACGGCAGCCTGAAAACAGAAACACTGGCCATCGAGGTCGAAAACGTGGGGGATGGACCAAAGACGTGAAAATGACCTCCGAACGCGTTTTCAGCCATGAAAACGTGTGCTATAAGTTAGGGAGCCCAAAAACAACGATAGAGGCCACCGGGGATCAAAACGTGGGGGATGGACAGAAGATGTGAAAATGGCCTCCGGATGCGTTTTCGGCCATGAAAACGTGTGCTATAGGTCACGGGAGCCCGAAAACAGCGACACTAGCCACCGTGGTTGAAAATGTGGGGATGGATTGAAGACGTGAAAATAACCTCCAAATGCATTTTCGGCCATTAAAACATGTGCTATAGGTCACGTGAGCCCGAAAACAGCGACACCAGCCACCGGGGTTGAAAATGTGGGGGATGGGTTGAAGACGTGAAAAATAACCTCCGAACGCATTTTCGGGCATTAAAACATGTGCTATAGGTCACAGGAGCCCGAAAACAGCGACACCAGCCACCGGGGTTGAAAACGTGGGGGATGGATTGAAGACATGAAAATAACCTCCGAACACATTTTCGTCCATTAAAACATGTCCTATAGGTCATGGGAGCCCGAAAACAGCGATACCTGCCACCGGGGTTGAAAACGTGGGGATGGACCGAAGATGTGAAAATGGCCTCCGGACACATTTTCGGCCATGAAAACGTGTGTTAGGTCACAGGAGTCCGAAAACAGAGACACCGGCCACCGGGTCGAAAACGTGGGGATGGACCAAAGGCGTGAAAATGACCTCCAGACGCGTTTTCGGCCATGAAAACATGTGCTATAAGTCAAGGAGCCCGAAAACAGCGACACAGGCCACCGGGGATCAAAACGTGGGGGATGAACCGAACAAGTGAAAATTGCCTCCGAACACATGTTCGGCCATGAAAACATGTGCTATAGAGAAAGGCAAAAACTAGAAAGATAAACAAAATGAATTGAACTAAATGTATCACAAGGTCAAGTAGTCATTCCATGAAGTTAACTTCACCTGATATATACCCGTGACATAAACCTCATAATAACTGTATCTGAACAGAACAACTCGTAAAATATATATCAAGTACACTGTCATAGCAAAAATGACCATCATACTTAAAAAGTTTCTATATGTAGGGAATGAATGTCTCTACATATATGTGCGTGTAATTATTAAAAACAAGTTTTTTTTCTTATTAAGTATGCACGTTACTAGAACAACATTCGATCTACCGAAGTAGTTTTTTGCAGGTATATGGTTAAAAGACAACATCGAAATTGAATTCAGACGTAGCCACTTACAAACATGGGTAAAAATCAAAAGATCAATACATGCATGTATACATAATTAATAGCTCTACCTATGCAGATGTATGTTTAATTTTTACACACATATATGTGTGTCTTTCTCTAGACACATGCACATGGACAAGTACCACAAGATATCACCACACTGCACTACTAGATCACATTCATATGGTGAGATCAAGAGTACTTGTCCTTGTTGGATGCGCTTCTTCCCCTTTATCCATACTGACACTTGTCCTCGCAAAAGGAGGATACGATGAGAACAAAGAAAGAGATAACCCAGCAGTATCATCAGTAGCACTCTCCAGTACTTGTTGATCATCATCCCTGCTGGCATTCTCCTTATCGTCGTCTTCTTCTCTGCCCAAGCTACAACCTGATGATGATCTCTTTATTCTCTTATTATCCTGCCGCCGCGGCCCGATGTCCAATGCAAGTTCAAGATCAAGAGGATCATGGTGGTTGCTGTGATTACCCTCATCGTCGCGTTGTTGTAGTAGTGGTCTTATGAATTGATCGTTTTGATGATACGATGAACGCCCAGCTTGAAGAATCGAAGCTCTGGAAACATACTGATGATGAGCACGAGTAGTTGTAAGGAACACATCGGCTTGATCAGCTGCTGATGAGTAGTAGGGTTTGGATCCAAGAAGATGGTGGTGATGACCATGAAGCCAGTTCCAATAATGAGGCCATGCACCAAACCTAGTTCAATTCGTCGTTGTAAATCAATAATAAGATTATTAGTCAGAACAAAGAAAAGGCATAGGAATTCAATGGATTTTGTTTGCAAGTGTCTCAAGGTCCAACTAATCCAACTACCTTGCTGACAATAGGGTAGTAGCAGCACCAGTCTGGGCGTGATGCAAGGAAAGATGGCCGAGGTTGTACGCTTGTCGTCCCCCCTCTTGCAACTCATGATCATCATCTCTCCATGTACCACCACCACCTATCACTGCAAAACATCTAATTAGTCTCAAAAGAACTGGATGTTTATCGATCCATATGGATATATAATTAGTCTTAATTACCCTGTCCCGAGTCGTCAATCTTCTTGCTCCTATACATCTGAAAATCGTAAGGAACATGGTGAGATTAAGTAAGATCTCTAACCATGGAAGCTAGCTTAGCTATAGGGATTATTTGAAAGGTGAAGCGAAGAAGATGGATGTGCAGATACACACACACACACACATACTTGGAGGTGGCTCTTGACATGGCCTATGCTAAGCCCTTTAACGTTCATCAGTTGAAGAACCAGCTTGGGAGTCGCACCTACGTGCATACAAGGATGAAGATGGATCGAAATCATCACGAGCTAGCTTAGGTACATGCATGCTAATTCATCAGCGGATAATTAATATCGATCGTGAGGTGGTGATCGATGATCTCTTACGATCTTGGCCGCCGAGCCTGTCGACGGCTCGGAGGAAGCAGAGGTGGAGCTCCGGCGTCCAGCGGAGGCGAGGGTTCTTGGACCGGACGTAAGGGCGCACCGACGACGACGAAGGGTTATTCCTGCCGCTGCTGTCCCCGCCGCCGGCTTCATCCACCGTGCTGCTATTGCTGGCGGAGCTCCCGTCGCGGCCGCCGCCGGGAGGCATATCGGCGGCGGCGGCAGCATCCTCCTCCTCGTCCTCCTCCTCGGTGTCGCCGCCAGCTGACGACGACTGCAGCTGATGATCCATCATAGACGACGATGCTGATGGGTGAGCTGAGGTCCAACTAGGATAGCTTAGTCTCCCTTGTGACATGCATATATATCTTGTTGCTATTATATTGCATCATCTCGATCAGAAGAAGCAACTAGCTAGAATAGATGTCATATATAGTACGACATCAAGGAGGAAGAACCGAAAGAGGTTGGGAAAAAAGGTGAACTACAATTAATCCAATCCTAACTGACAAGTGACAACCTTATAGAAAAAGAAATAGCTAGTACTGTGTCGACTATAGTCAGCAGCAGTTGCCCTAAAGTCTTTGGCTTCTGATGGATATCGGTCATGGACAGTAACTACTATTTTGGTGTGTAGCAGCTTCGTTCATCTCTGTCTCCATCTCCATCTGGTAGCAGCTAGGCCGGAGCAGTGTAGACGACTGACTAGAGAGGCCGGTTAGTTAGGCAACAATGGAATCAGTCTAAAAAACTCAGACAGATTACCAAATTAAGAAGTGTGAGATTAATTGCATGCAGCATGTGTACGTGTCATGCCGTAGGAGTGGTAAAGTGTCCTCTAATTTAGCTTAGCAAATTTAAGGATCGAGCTCAATAAGAACCGGACTATAAGGTTATATAATTTTGAATTAAAAATAGATAGAACTGAGTTGGATTACGAAGAACGCACAAAGGTCATGTTCCATTACCACCTCTAACTATACGTAGTCGTCGTTGTAGGCAACAAGGAACATTATATTATTCAAGCAAACCAATGCAAAGAACGCAGCAAAAGCAGGTAATAACCCCAGCAGATGCTACGTAGGAATTGAAATTCGGATCGGAGGAATTGAAGGATGCAGGAATGACCGGAAAGCTCAGCTCAGCTCAGCAGATCATGCTACGTACGTACGTACGGTTGGTGGCCTTTTTTCCGGAAAAGTTGAGTGCCTTTTTCAGTCCGCACAATCACATTCTTATGCAGGATCGAGATGCATGGCTTTCCTAGCTCTTGCATTGGGCGGGTCCCACTGCTCTGACCACCTGCCCATGTCCAGCCATATGCATGCCACATCAGCATCAAACCTGCCATGCACATCATATATGCGCACGACCATTATTCAGCAGTAGTTTTAGAGGGGGTTCTTGCTAAATTTTAGCAGCTAAAGTTTAGCAAAGTTTAGCAACAAATTTGCCAAACCCTCTTGCTAAATTTTGCTAAACTATGGTTGCTAAACTTTAACCCTTTAGTAACTTTTTGTTTGCTAAACCTTGCTAAACTTGGGGCTGGACATCCTTTGCTCCTCATTATTGTTGTCTGGACCCCCTCTCTCTACCCACTAGCATTAAATAAGAGCAGACAGGTCTTTCTACACCTTATTAAATGTTGTTTAGCCCATAGATCCAAACAGCCATGGCTAAAGTTTAGCAACTTAAATTTAGCAAAGTTTAACTGCTAAAGTTTAGCAAAGGGATCCAAACAGAAATAATTTGGATCTTATTTGCTACCTCCCTTAGCTTTTAATTTGGTTCAAACAAAAATGTCACGTTACATCCCAGACAATGCAACACAAGTAGCTAGCTAGTAGTACTTCAAAGATGTCACTAGCACTTATGGCGCACGAGACACCTTAACTGAAATTTGGTTGAACCAAATTAATCTCATGCCACTTTATCTTTTCGGTACGCAATTAATTAATTCCTCTTTTGACTCTTGTTTCTATTTTCAAAATTCTTAAAGACAGTGACATCTCTACCGCATCGAGTACGAGTACCGTTTAACAGTGTAAATATTAGTTGTTGCCCATTGCTCATCTCATGATTTTGTTTTCTTTCGTTCCTTCCCCTTTACCTTTTCTCCATACATATTTATAACAATGTTTTTAAAGTACCGATGGTACTTGCAGGTATCCTTCTTAAAAAAACAAGAATTAAATAGATCTACACATAATTAAAAGAGCGTCATAGTAATTTCTCACTATTTTTTATTTGATCCCACCAAAATGATACTTATTGGTACTTCTCTTTAGGTACCTCATGGTACTTCCTTTGTTCACACCGTTCGATTTTGCTGGATGGACGGCTCTCATTTTTTTCGAGCATTCTAAAATTTCTCTTAAAAGAATTCAAATTCTTCAATTTGTCTCACTCTCTATCTGTTTTTTATATACAATATGAGATACAGATAGAATTCACACAATTCTTTTTTGAGTAAGTCCTGCAATTCAAATCCTCTTTGATTTTTTTATCGTAAGTTCCATTTCTATTTGTTTTTACATTTTATTTCATGCATGTTGCCTCCAACTCCTATAGATAGCGCCAATTTATAAATGGGAAAAAGAGTAAAAGCTAATTGTTGGACAAAAGAAGCATGGTTTATTACGCCAATGTGAGTCTTCACCTTTTTAATTAATGCCACTTGGTACACAAGTACTGCACAACTCACACGGTTCAACCCTTTTATTTTCCAAAAGTGAATCTATCAAAGCTAATGGTATTTTAAGCCTTAGAGTTTCGATCTACATCTCCCATAATCCTCTTTTTTTTTTTGCTTATCCCGTCCACTTAATAATTTGACAAGCTCATCACCTTAAGCACTCATGAAATTAAGTGGAATAATCTACTTTGTTAATGGACATATACTAAGAAAAAGAACTAGGTCGTCTATGGAAGTGGGGAAAAGGTGATTTTGACCTAAAAGTTCAAATGCTATATTTTTTATGCCGGCAGATAGTAGAGTATGACTTGTTCAGTGGCAAGTTACTTTCTGAAATTACTCAAACTTTAAGGTGGAGCGAGGGAGCATAGCAATAATTCGTCGATTGGGATCGGCATATATGTTTGTGTGTACCGCTAATCTCTTGATAGATTAGAATGGTGCGTTTGGTTGGAGAGCGAGGTGTGATGGAATAGCTCCTTGCTTGTATCAACTTCTTAAGACTTGAGCAGTGGTAGGGTGTTTGGTCAATTAGTTAGTAGTTAAGCTGCTTCAGTTGGTTGGATGTGCCTCTTGTTGCAAACATAATACAAGAAACATCTTTGATACATTCACTCAAACATTCATTTGTCCAGCAAATTCATCAACCTTTCAAAGCTTGGTGGCCGCCTCACCTGTACCTGCTGAAAAGAATTCCACTCGTCTGCGAGCTGTGCATAGCACCTGGATACAAATGTCACCATCCCCTTTGAAAATTGGATATTGATCTTCTGTCCGCAGTCCAATCCAGGCTCCAGAAAATGCAGAAATTTCACACTTTGAGGTTTGAAATTACTAGTATAACTGTTCCAGAATATTAATGAATGAGAAGGACGGATCTGTCCCTAGCTCGATCTATGTAGTATATGATAAGCCCAAACAAGAACTCTATTGTCCATGCAGCAGGGATAGATATGATCATATATAGGTCATGTTCGGATACGCTTCTCCTAGCCACGCTTGGATTATAATCTAAGGGAAGATTTTCTCGCTTCTCATAGTTCAAATCTCACATAAGCGAGAATCGGTGGAAATAAGCAAAATGTTTGGCGGGATTCTCACTTATTTCCACCGATAAACCGCTTATAAGCAGAAACAAACAGGCCATAGCAACATAGCAAGGAGCATAGGTTCACCCATCAAATCAATCCATTCTGCTAGTGGCTACTTACCATCTGGAGAATTCATTCGCTGCATATAATTAGTAAGCCTGTTGAATCAAATTATACATCGATCACGTACACCACAAGTAATTGAAGTAGAATTACTCGCATGCGATCGCGTCAATGATGCATGATTTCTGTAAAAAGACTAGATAGATCAGTGGTGCTTCATCGGTCTTGTAATTAACTCAACTGCTTTTCAGTATAATACCTTGGATTCCACCTGCAGAAAAAACACGACGCCTTCCCTTTGGAATCGGATTGCACCTGCAGAAATAGGATGTTCATTAACTCGATCAATATTCATATCATTTTCGGATCACCAACACCCATGCGAAAGCGCACAACAGTTCCACAATGGCTGAAGGCGATTCATGTGCATATGACAAGACTAGTTAGCAAAAAACACATCCTATTACTTCGCATGCGTTCAGGACAATCTGCAACACATTCACCAGGACAATCTGCAACACATTCATCACCACAACATTTGTTCAGCATGCCATAGCATACCAGAACTTGGCAAGTCCCAGCTAGCCATTCTCACATCTTCAAACGCGAGAGCCAACCTCTCTGCATAATGCAATGTTGGCATTTCAGGATTTGCATCAGCCGTCCCTACTTCTTCTACAGAGAAACATCCCAGAAATGAGGTAGCTTCGCAGCAACAGTTAGTCCCTGGCTACTGTTAGATTATTCATAGAGATCCTTGGACGTCATTCCATCATTCTAGACAGGCTCCCCCATCAAAAGATCAGATTAGTGAGGGAAAAGGATGAAACTATTCATCTTAATGAGATGATGCTGCCAAAGAAATTAGAAAGTGTATGCCTGTCTTCCCCCAGTCATGTCCAAACTGTTTTAGGATGTAGCAGTAATTCATCTGGACAAGAGGACAAAAGCATGTTAAGTAAACTTCCATGAGGCAAATTCATAACTCACTTCAGTGGAGGAACTGAAGAATGCAAAGGGACAAACCTCTATGCGAAACAGTTCGGTTGGCACAACTACACCAAATCCCACAGAACATCTGAATGTTTGTAGGAAGTCAGTAAGAGGAAACTTCCTAGGACCATGCTCTGTTAGTTTAGCAATATTTGCAGCAGAAACAAATGCATGGCCGTGAACTCCCAGCTCCTGGTCCAGGACCGACTTCAGAGGCAGATCAAATGATAGATCAGCAAAGGCTGTGACTGCTATGTCACCTCCCCCATCTAGCTCAGTACAAGTGGAAGCACCATTCTCAGAATTATTGGGGTCACAGGTCCGGAAGTCTCTCGGCTCCAGATCTCTTGCTTTGAAGCCTGAGAGTGATGATGGCCCACCCAAGCGGCAAACAAAAGACCTGTGACCACCCAAGTAAAACCTTTCTGAAAGTGGCAAGACAGATCCCGTGGATCCCCTTAAAAACGGATGGATGATTCCTGCAGCCACTCCAGCATTGAGAGCACCATTCAACACACCAAGCGGCAAAGCCACTCGAAGATCAACTTCCTGATAGACAATCAAGAAAATAAATTATGCTACACAAAACTGAACAAACATGTTTCAGTTTGAACCAGTTCAGTTGTTTGGTTAAAAAAATCCTGATATGCAGTGCATTAGATTATACAAGATAAACATGGTGAAATTCGTTTCATTGAAATTTAAAATTGCCAGCTTTTGTGCTACGAGCTAGGACTGAAAACATAGCTAACTGCCATTTTGATGCTTCAGCAGACCATGAAGCTTTCTGCTTTTCTATCCTTGGTCCACTAATCCTAGAAACAATCAAAAAGTACAATTTAAAGGAGAATATGAGGCATGTGACCACAGTTTGCATGGTAGTACTGATTGTGCGGTTGGAAAAGAAAGCAAGATGTACGATATAATGTTACTTAAGTATAAAATGTCCAAAGATATATAATGCTACTTCAGAAAAATAAAAGGGATATGAGTATATGATTAAAAACTGTACTCTGGTTTTCAAGGAAAGCAAAGGTTGAATGGAAAGGAAATCGAGTTATACCTGTCGAAGATACCACGGGTATTTGCTCCCTGGTGCAAGGGCTCCAACTTGGGAAGATGACAGAAAAGCATATCCACATGTAGGCCTTATGGTTGAGTCCCTCTTGTCAACCTTGTACGCATACTTAATGGAGGGCAATAGGCTATGCCCTAACTGCTCTTGTATGGAGTTGGATGACATCCGTGCTGGATCTTTTAAGGTTCTCCATGTCAGGTTGTAGGCAAGGTTATGGTTCATGGTGGAGAGCAAGCCAACAGAAACGCCCATAAGGTGCTCTTTGAGTGAGGACTTCCACCAGTCCCAGACAGAAATGATATCCGGGCCATCAGCGGAGTTGGTATTGCTCCAATTCTTGGTATTTCTACTCCAGCACTTAGTTCTGCGGTCCGATCTAATTCAAGAGCAACTGATGCATCCCAGGTCTCCCAGTATTCAAATAGGTTCTTCAACTTCAGTGAACTTTCCAGTGAAAATGGGCTAGTCTGAAAAAAAGGTGTACACCAAGAAAATTTGTGAGACCTGAGAAAGTGAATTCAAGAACCAATTGGGGCATCCATCTAATATTGCAATAATATTTGATCATAAAAAATCATGGCATACTCAAATGAGCACTTAGTTGCTGAAGATAGATTGATTACTAAAGGTCTACCTAACAGATGCCTAGATCAGTCAAATGTGCATGTTAAGTGACAGAGAATGCACAGATGTTAGAAATACTGCAATACTGAACCAGAACAGATTTTGCTCTAGAATCAGAGCAGTGCGAGTCATGAACCAATCAAGTTCTGACCAAAAGGATGCACAGCAACACAAGCGCTAAAATGATGGATCCAAGAATCACGCAAACACATTTCTTTCTATGCTGTCAACTCTTCATCCCTACCAACTCCATCACCTCTTTCATTCCCAACTTGAGATGATTTGCTTCCATTCCCAACTTGGGATGATTTGCTTCCAGCGGGACAGGTATGGCATGAAAAATTCTATTCTTCATTAGGTACTCCTCATACTGTGGCTGCAACATACAAATTGGGCATGATCCTGGCACCTGCAAATGGATCACAATTAGTAGAAGAATTGAGTCACAAGTTCTGAAATTTCTCATCACAGTAAGTAGAGGGCGATGCTAGTTTCACAGAGAAATAAATCTTTCAGTAGGCATAACATACACATTTTTGCTTCACACATGTAATTGGATAAAACTGGTACAAGCATCGCACAGATTCCGAAATTTCTCATCACAAAGGAAGAAGACACTGACTGACTCACCCATTGCCTGTTCCTGGGGCACTTGAAGAATCTCTTGCCGCGATTTTTGGTGTGCTTGACGGTGAGCGCGATGAGCCTCACTCCGGGCAATGGATCAACGGCAACCCCGTGACATGATCCACCGTCGGCGCTGGCAAAACCCTAGCAACAGCGCTGGACCTCCTGCTGCGGGCGGACGAGGCCTGCGACATCTATCCTGCACCGAGCGAGCGAGCGTGGGCCGAGCGGCGCGCCACCCACGGCGAGCGCGCGGCAATGCAGGCGGAGAGGAGGCCCTATGGCGGCGGCGGCGGCGCAACGACAGGGCGAGAGAGAGCCCCGTCTAGTTGGGTCGGGGAGTGTCACTCCATCAGAATGTCCAAGGGACGGCAAGAGGGCGAGAGAAAAAGCAAATGGGGAAGAAAACAAGTATACTAAAATTAAAAAAATGAGGGAAACACCTAATAAATCCAAAAAAGCAATGTTTGTTTCCAACTAACACTAGCTTACTCACGCAGCATATCTTTATACAACATAAATTTAGTCCTTTTAGTCCCTAAACTGCTAAATATGGTGATTAAACTTTAGTCCCTAAACTTTAACAATTTAGTCCCCAAGAGGTTGCTAAAAAGGACCAAAGGAGACTATTGACAGGATCTGCCTCTCATTTAATGACTCCTCCCACCCGGCCACCGCCGCCATCCTCCCTCCCGCTCGGCCCCGCCTACCTCCCGCCCGACCAGCGCTGTCGTCCTCCCTCCCACCCAGCCCCCATCGTCGAGCACGCGGTGGCGCTGGTCGCCCTCGCGGCGCCTCTCCGCGCTGCCGCCGAAGAAGGCCGCAACTACATATCCAGCCAGGAAGGGCGCGGCGATGAAGGCTAAGAAGTAGATCGGCGCCGGCAACCCCCTGCCATTCCGCCTGTAGATGTGCCCCCCGCTCCTCCCCGAATTAAGGGTATTTTGGTCTTTGTTCATCTGCATTAATGGACTTTAGTCCATGAATCCAACCATATGGTAGGGACTAAACTAAGTCCAGTGAAACATGGTGACTAAATTTTAGTTTATAGTCCCTAGAGGAACCAGGGCCATAGTTTCATCAAGATCAGTCCAGAACCCCCTTGAGATTGGGCAACGGAAACTGAAGCTCCCAACCACTTTCCTTTTGTTTTTGTGCTTTACAAGTCATAACATCAAATCCACAAGCCAGCACATACGGTTTATCATTTACAGTGTGCGAGGTAAGCTCTTGCCAAAAGGGGAAAAAATCTGAATAGCGAGGGGGGGGGGGGGGGGGGGGGGGGGGGGGGGGGGGGGGGATACAACTATTCATTTTGATGAGAACACCTTGCCAATGAAATTAGGGTGAAGCGAAGTTAAACTGTATGCCTGTCTTTCCCTTGTCATGGTCAAACTGTCTCAGGATGTGGCAGTAGTTTACCTGGACAAGAAGAGAACACTTGTTTAGCGGAAATAACAAAATAACGTTCTTCATTGATAACTTCAGTGCCGCAACTGAAGAATGTCAAGGGCAAACCTCTATGCGAAACAATCTCGTTGGCACGACTACACCAAATCCCGCAGAACTCCTGAATGTCTGTAGGAAGTTGGTAAGGGGAAATTTCCGCAGATCACACTCAGTTAATTTACCAAGATTTCCAGCACAGACAAATGCATGGCCATGAATTCCAAGATCCCTGAGCGGCTTCAGAGGAATATCAAAGGACAGGTCCGCAAAGGCTGTCACTGCTATGTCACCTCCAAGACCATTTAGCTCAGGAGAAGTGGAAGTACCGTTTTCAGAATTATTGGGGTCACAGGTTCTGAGTTCTGTAGCCCCAAGTCCTCTTGTTTTGAAGCCTAAGAGTGACGATGGTCCACCCAAGCGGCATACAAGAGACCTGTTACCCCCCAAGTAAAACCTTTCTGAAAGTGGTGAGACAGATCCTGTGGATCCCCTTTCCAATGGATGGATGACTCCTGCAGCAACTCCGGCATTGAGAGCACCATTCAGCACACCCAGAGGCAAAGCCACTCGAAGATCAAATTCCTGACAGGGAACCAACAAAAGAATGAACATGTCACAGTTCAAATCAGTTCAGTTATTAATAAACAAAAGTACTGATGTACCGTGCACTAGATTCTAGGAAATAAAAATGATGAAATTATTATCACTGAAATTTAAAGTAGTTGTTATTTGTGCTATGAGAAAGGACTGGAAAAAGGGATCTACCATTTGGATGCTTTAACAGAGCATAGAACTTTGAAAGCTTTTAGACCTTGGCCAGTGGTCAGACAACAAAATGTATATGTAAAGGAAGAAATGTAGACTGAGCTTAGTTTGCATTGTTAGTAGTGATTGTGAAGTTGGCAAAGTCGGAGGTACAAATGTGATACAGAATATACGTATTAAATGTCCAAAGATTCATAATGCTATCGAAGAAAAAGGTCAGGATTCAATTATAAGGTGTAGTGTGTAAACTCTAGATTTCAAGCAACGCAAAGGATAGAGGACAAAGGAAGTCGAGATATACCTGTCTAAGAAACTGTGAATATTTGCTCCCTGGTGCAAGACCTCCTACTTGAGAAGACGACAGAAAAGCATATCCACGTGTAGGCCTTATGCTTGAGTCCCTTTGGTCAACCGTGTAGGCATACTTAACAGAGGACAAAAGGCTATGTGCTAACTGCTCTTGTACAGAATTGGATGACATGCGTGCTGGATCGGTTAATTTTCGCCATGTCAAATTGTAGGCAAGGTTGTGGTTCATGGTGGAGAGCAAGCCAACAGAAACACCCATTAGGTGTTCTTTAAGTGAGGACTTTAACCAGTCTTCGGACAGAAATGATATTCTAGCCACCAGTGGAGTTGGTATTGCTCCGATTCTAGGCATTTCCACTCCAGCACTTAGTTCTGCTGTCTGATCTAATTCAAGGGCACCTGCTGCATCCCAGGTCTCGCAGTATCCAAATAGGTTCTTCAACTTCAGTGAACCTTCCAGTGAACATGATCTAGTCTGCAAAAAGGTTTACATGATCAAAATTGGTGAGGCTTGAGGAAGTGAATTTGGGAACAAATTGGGGTCAATCATCTGATACAGTGATACTAAATCATCAGCCATCTGCAGATTGATCATGTTATATGATGGGGAATGCATGAGAGATATCCTGGAATGATTTTCATCGAAGCTATTTTGTGGAGCGTGTATGACTTTGGCATAGAGGGATATAACGGAACACGCAAAAGTCTTGTTATACAGAATACTAGAAATACTGCAATGCTGTACTAGAAAATGCAGGAAACTAATCGATTTTGCTCCAGAACCAGAGCAGTGGGAGTGAAGAACCAAAACCACATATCCATTCCACAATGCACCTGAAGATAGCCCAATCCACTCCCAACTAAATGCAAGAACTTCATGTTCCATTTCTTTTCGAAACAAATAACAATGAGGTAAACAGGTACAACTCAATTGTCCTAGTAGTCCTTTCCATCGTCCGAGACATTGTACTGATACTAGCATAACACCAGCTAACATCAAAATTATGTAGTGCGGGCCTTGTCTAATCATTTTGAAAGCAAGCACATAGGTAAGGTCAAATTAGATTAGATTCTGGTGTGAGGTCTGTAATCGATGAAATGGTTAAAGAATGTAAAGCCTAATCAAAATTTTTGAAGCAAAGTAGTGACGTGAATGCGCTTGAATACCACATGAACATTGGATCACGCAAGACAAGACAACTCAATTCTGTAAAAGAAAAAAAGAGAGAGACATTTTTGGCTGGATGGGGTACCTGAGTGTTAGCGAAGACGCCGAATTCAGTGGCAGCGCGTCCGCGGGCCTCTGAGACGTCAACGAGTACGACAACGGCGCTGCCGGGAGTCCCTGGCGGAGGCGCGTCGAGCGTGATGGAGACGGTATCGAAGGCGCCGAGGAGACGGAGGCGGTCGCCGGCCGCCGCGGCAGCGCGCACGAGGTCTCGCACGGTGGCGGCGCGCGCGAGGTCCGTGCCCACCGCGGCCTCGACCGCGGCGCGGCGCGTGCGGGCGCAGCCCCGGATCGCGACCTGGTGCACCCGGATCCGGACCTCATCCGCGGTGAGCCGCCGGAGCACGGCCTCGAGGCGCGCCTCCTCGGATGGGGATGCCGAGGATTCGCCGTCATCGTCGTCGTCGTCGTCGTCGTCGTCGTCGTACTCGTCGGCTTCGTCGTCGAGGTCGTCGCCGTCGAATTCTTCATCGTCGTCGTCGTCGTGGGGGGTGGAAGGAGGAGGAGGATGGGTGCTGTCGGATGCGGTTGCCATTGGACTGACAGACTACTGCAAGTGTTGAAGCGGGCGTTTGTCAGTTGAGAGGCAAGCAAGACGCTGTGAATCCGAATGAACCTGTTGCTTTGCTTCGCTTCTGAAGAATGACATGCTAGCTTCTTCTTTTTTAAAAAAAAAAAAAGGAATAACATGTTGCAGAAGAAAGGGCCAAAACAAGACTTGGCAAATGGTGAAAGTATCTGTGACCGAAAAAACAAGGAATCTCAGGAAAGATGGGGAGAGATTTTGTGACTGTAACATGATATGCCCAGCATGTCTTGAAAGAGTAGTGTAATATTGACATGCTTTCTAGTTACAAATGCCATTTCTTGCTCTCCATCTGTACAGATTTGCACGTCCACGGTGATCAGCAGCAAAAGGTGTAGTATGTGCTTGTATTTATACAGCAAAAGAATCTGAATTTTTCACCCGGAGGACTCTCCTACGCCGCGGAGGCAATCTCAAGCTCGGCCGACCAGAGCGGGGTGGCCTGCTCCGGCGACAAGGCGGTGACGCCTCTCATCAGCCTCGCCACCTCGCCCATGGCCGCTCTCTCCTCCCTCTCAGGGTACGGCCGACCTCAGCATGGGATCAGCCATGCCATTCAGCGGCCTCTTGCCGTCGAGGTAGATGGAAGAAGCCCAGAGCACGAGCAGGCCGTTGTCCTCCGAGAATGGCAGCCGAGCCGGCCAGAGATCACCTCATCACTATGCAGATGCTCAAAGAGGGAACCACACGGAGCATACTCGAACACCATCATCCTTGTGCAGTAACCCAGTAGGTTCATCAAGTTCTTGTGGTTCACTCTGGACAAAACAGATATCTGAAACAAGAGCGGTAACTGTTCAGCAAGATACACAGCAGTGAACTCCAGTCCACCTGACAAAACGAATAACAATCTATATAGCCTTCTCTATATCATAATCACCTTGTTCTTAAATTGCTCCTCAGACCTATCTGACCAATCTTTGGCAGAGTCAGCTCAAGTGGAGACTACTGCTATTTCAACTCCACTTGACAGAGTTCCCTTATACAGTGTGCAATCATATTGATGAAGTCCTCACAAGCTGTCTGAAGCTCTGCCCTTCCAAGAGAAGAAGGGACACCTACCCACAAAGGTACATCATATTTAACAACTAAAGCTATTTCTAGAGGGGGTAAAAATGCTGAAGTAACTTTTATCCTGTAAAAAAGTCAAACATATGAGATTCTGATAAAAATGTGATCTTCCCATAAGCTTCAGAGCTTCAGATGATGAGGAGTTAACTGACCTGCCGAAGGCTTTCCAGAGTAGACCATGGCATGACAGTGGTATCCTTCTTCTTCCGACGATAGAAGAGCAGATGCGTAGTGGCAGCAGCTACAGCCACAAAGACAAGTGCTCGTCCACTGATGGCTATTTGTGTAGGTTGCCCCAGTAAGGTAGCTTTTTTTCGTTCAGGTTCAGGGTCAGTAGACTTGAACAGGGTTGTTTCTCCTGATGCATCGATAGAAGACTTCAGGCCTTGGCGATCCTGTGGACGTAGGGGTCGTCTCTGGATGGGATGGAGCATCCAGATGTTCTGTTCTGTTTAGCGTCATGGACGAACATAAGCTTAGGAATAAAGCACGGTGAAGTTGTAATAAAGTACAGTTACGAAAACTCCAGCATGGTTAAAGAAGAAATAGTGTGACGTTCTCAAGCAATTTCAGCATGATTCTAAGCCCTCCTCCATCAGAAAGAGCCTCTGTATGTTTTTGCAATTTTGTTTTTGTTTGTATGGAATATCAGACGTAACCACCATTTATGCAAGCATGTGTTACGCTAAGGTCCTGTTTGGTAGAGCTTCGACTTCTCACAAAACGGCTCCAGCTTCAGCTTTTTTGGTGGAGTGACTTTTCTAGTGGAGCTGAAGCCGTTTTGCGAAACGTTTAGTAAAACGGCTTCTCAATGGCTACATAGGTAATTTTATGATCACTTAATGCTTGGAGAGAGAAGCCGGTGAAGCCACTTTTTTCAGCTTCTCCTTTTGCGACTTCTCCCTAGTTTTGGTGATGAAATCATTTTGAAATTGACCTTTGATAGGCTTCACGAAAAGCCGATGGAGAAGCCACTTTTTTCAGCTTCTCCTCTCTAGCGTAAGCCGTTTTGCGACTTCTCCCTAGTTTTGGTGGTGAAATCATTTTGAAATTGACCTTTGATAGTGGAGAAGCACTTTGAGAAGCCCTGGGGGCCTAAGCCGCACAAGATGCCACACGCAAATACTAGACTCCCGGAAACAAAGATTCACACTGGTAACACGCATTCATGTACTAAAGATGGGCAATATTTAGTGATAACAGTACACCATGCATTAACTATCAAGATGTTATGCTTAAAAATTTCATAACGGTGGCAACCAATCCCCGTGAGAATTCTCAACCAACTCTACCCAGATGGCAGCATGGGAATCAGCAGTAATGTGGCTTAAAACACCAACAACCTAGTTCACAGTCGCTCATGCGACAACTTCAACACTTGACCCTTCTGGCAAATATCGACCAGGATCATACGAACTCTTCAGCGGAAGTAAACTGACACAAGAGGGATGTCCACATCATTGTCATCGTCGTCCTCACAGGCCACCACGACATCCAGGTGGCGGCGGTATGAGGGCACCTCCACCTTGGCCACCTCCCTGGCTACATCAACCACCTTCCTGTCCAGCCGCTCCTTGTGCCTCGGGAACATGGAGTTGTACAGCAGCGAGGTCCCACAAGATATGCTGTACGCGTTCAACCCCTTCTCCTTGAGCCACTCCAGGAGCTCCCTCAGGGTGATGTTGCCAGTTATGGTCCATCGGTCCCACACGGTCCAGGACATGTCTTGGTGCTTGATGGTCTTGGGTGGAACAGGCTCCGCAATGGAGAAGAGGGGGATTGCGAGGTTCGCAAATGTGTTGCGGTAGTCTTCAACCTTGTGCCCGCCAGCGAGGACTTTGTAAAGCTCCAGGCAGACAAGACCAGTGGCCATTGCAGTCGAGGTGGCAATGGCCGGGATGATCCTTCCTGCTATGAACTTTGCCTTCAGCTTGTCAACTTCGGGGATGCTGTAGTTCCTTGCCCGCATGTTAGCAAAGCCAGCTATCAAGTCCATATGGAAATTGGTGTCATCGTCCTGCATATAAAAGTATAATAGCTCAGTGACTCTCAATCTCAATACAATTCACTGAACTTCTGAATATGTAACACATAAGAGTGTTCATTCTAGAGACATGTGGATACCAAACAGACAGCTAAAAGCTACAGTATATGGGTGTAGCAAAACTCTTAGAGAAACATTGAAGTCTTAGAAAAACATTGAAGTCTTAGATGTGATCAATTAGACATACTGACCTTCTCAAACTGTATTGGGTTCATGTGGAATCCTGGCGGCAATGTTTTGGAAATTGATTCCAACTTTGCAATAAGCTCTTCAATGACAGCAGCATCATCAACAGAAGCAGAGGATAGGCTAGTAGCCTTCTCATCTGTCTCTATCTTAACCCCCTGTCTTGGTTGGAAATCAGGTACAATGACCTTGTCAACAGCTTCAGCCAGTTTCTCTGGATTTTTGGCCCAATCAGGTATGGGTATTCCAAATGTCTCCGCCCTTAGTATTGAGGCAGCCAACAAAAAGTTGAGGTGACTTGGGTCAGCAGATGAGAGCTCCAGAGGTCGTGGGAACCGCTTAGGAGCAGACCAGAAAGGAGCACCAGAGCTTGTCATTGCATCTTCAGGGAAGGTGAACGTCAGCTGCTTCACACGGTTGGCGAAATAATCCTCAAACCTTTATAAGCCATCAACAGAAAACAAAGGAGCAACAAATATTAGATTTGTAATCCAACAGGAGCACTGTGAAATGGACAGCATGATCAAATATGAACACACTTTTTCAGCAATATTTCAACATTTCAGAACTTGCACGCACATGGCAATATGTGAAATAAATGTGAAAAAGAAGCAGTTCAATGCAGCTAAGTTACAACTGTGCAGAAGAGATAGACAGAACTTACTTAAGACGAGCCCAGGTAATACAATCTTGGAATGTCTCGCACTTGTCTCTGTCAAGGCATTCAATAACTCGCTCAAGTTGATCCCTAGCCTGTGCATCACCAGCGGTTCTTGCAGCAGTAGCATATCCACTAGGATTCGACAGGAACGCATTTACCTCAGTGGGAGTCTTCTCAAGTAAACCCTCAAACTCAGACCTTGCCCACGTTAGGCAGTGATCAATATTATGAGGAAATGAATGCACAGTGCACATAGGTGCCTGTTTTTCTGGTGGATCTCTGGATGCCCCGTAGTTTTCTGTTAGGTGGGGAATGACCATCTGTGTATTGCACTTAGCACCCAGAGTCCCCGATTCAAGAAGTGGTTTCTGGAAATATACGCATCTGGAGTCAATGTACATTCTTGCAGTCACATTGTCCAAGGCATTGACAACAGCATCCAAGCTCTCCCAAAAGGCATCATTAAACACATTTTCAGTCTCAGGACTTGCCCTGTTCTGAAGGGCCTCAACATGAAGCTTAGGGTTAATTGTCATAGCAGCAGTGGCAGCAACCGTGGACTTGGGTTGCCCAATGTTCCAGTCACGGAAGAGAAACTGGCGACTGAGATTGCTCTTTTCTATAACATCGTCATCTGTCACTGTCAGTTTCCCATTCTCACTGCAAGAAATGCCCATTAATGCAAGGTTCTTCAAGAATTCACATCCAAGAGCCCCAGAACCAACCATGAAGATTTTTGACTGCTCCAGTTTCTTTTGAAGCTTAGCCCCAAATACACTAATTTGTGCATCATATCTACTATTTCCAGGCTTCAAATCACTGGGCTCCAACGGTTCAACAGGTAGAGATTCAACCGAATCAAAGTAGAAGAACTGCGAAAAATCAAGACAGCACATTAATATTAAAAAATTTCAGCAAACATATATTCTCTTCGATCAAAATACTGACTTTTTTTACTTGTAACAGTCTTCAAGGAGCGACTTTGCAACTATTTTCTATTAGAATAATCTAATAACTTCTGATATTACAAAGTATTCAGCAAATCTCATGATCTTCATGTTCATGTTCCAAACTAAATATTTTAAAGTTGTAGACAGTCAATGTCTCAAATGTTTAGCTGGATCTTGTATTAAATGTTGAGCATTTATAACAGCAGGGAATAGATTCTAACCTGGTAAAGCGGGTGGAATTTTCCTGAGCATGCTTTAACAACCTCCTGACCAACAATACCACCAAACATTGCAGCCATAGGATTCAAAACAGCCCTGGAACCACTTGCGAAATGCTGCAGAAGCTTTTTGTCAATTTCTTCAAGCTTACTATCACCAAGACTTTCATTAATACTAATAGCAAAATCTATCAGCTTTTTTGCATCGTCAGCCGAACCAGCAATAGGGAATCGCAGCAACTCAGACCTAAACTTGTCAAGAGCTTGGAAGGCCAAATGCAAAAGAGGTGGGCGGTCAAACTTGGAGAAATCACTCATGAGAAATTCTCCTGGCTCCTTGATTGCCTCCTTCAAGGTTTTGAATTTAAGAACCTTGGGTGGCTTCACTTGTGTGACAATACCACCTCTAATGTAAGTGCCATATGAGGTGGTGTCTTCTTCTAGAGTAAAAGAATAAGGCCTAGCACTCTTAATCTTTCTTGGCTTTCCATCATTGAGCTCAGTCATTCCATGCACTTCAGAGAAAACAACTAGATCACCATCCTGGAACTCCAGACGCTCATCGTCCACACAAGAAACAAGTGCTGGGTTGTCATTGCTGATTGATGCCACGATTCCTGTATGTGGCTCCTCACCATCAACATCCAAAACAGTAAACTCAGGACCAAAATCACAGAAAACACTGCCGAAAAGACCACGAACTTCCGATTTGATGAAAGCAATTGGTGGCTGATGGCTATGACAGTAATCATCAAATTCAACAGCTTTTTCTATGCTGATATCAGTAAACACCACGGCCTGTAGGTTGATCAGGAAATAATCAGTTTGAGTCTTTGAGAATAAGGAGCAGGCAAATATCTACCCAGTCTAAATCAAGAAGCATATATGAATATATTCCATAAAGCACCATAAAATAAATCAACTATATTTTCAAGTAGAAGCCTGTTTGGGAGAGCTCCAGCTCCCATACTATGGAGTTTATAGGTTGAAATAAAGTGGTTCAAGCATTTATTTTTAGTCTAATCTAAAACAGGACGTAGATGACGCACCATGTAAATACCTTCAATCTATCACCCAACTCCAGCTACTAACTCATGGAACTAGAGACGCTCCCAGATCGACTGGAGCTCTCCCAAACATACTCTTAAGTTATCATGCAAAAATAATTGCCATCACTTGAAACAGGTACATGGCTTTGAAATTTCAATAAACCTAGACAGACAAATAAAACTTTTTGCAAGAATACATGCTGATAAACCATATTGTAGTTTTCTACTTGATGTTTCTACTGAGCAGTTGGCACAATATAATAAGGCCTTTTGAGTCCATTTTTACAATGCGTGTTTGACGTGGAACTGTGTTCTAATTTGTATTCTGAACATAGAATTCATCTTTCAATATATTATGACTCATGACAAAATTATAACCATAGGAATTTGTACCACTTTTGTATCACAGAATTAAAATTTTAGCCTGATTGTTGGTCAAGTTCCAAAGCCTAAACACGTTCTTTTTTACAATACACATCTATGCACACCACAGATCATTTCATGCTCATGTACCTGAAAGTTAGAAAGCTGCTCCTTGGTCAAATCACCAGTTATGGTAGAGATGATAACAGCATTGTTAAGCTCCTGAAGCTTTGGAACACAAGCTTGAGCACGGTTTTGACCAACATCCTTCTCAGAGAGGAAGAAGTTGCTTGATAAGTCCCATAGGTCCACTTTGCCATCATCATGCAAGGCTACAGACTTGACACCCGCAAGGACAAGGTTCTTTGCTGCAGGAGTTAAGAACAGGAGATAAGGCAAAGGCCTTATAAAACTGAATAATCTGAATTCTCACAAACAGAATAAAATTCACAAGCTAAACAAGATGTACCGAACGCTATACACAATATAAGAACTGGCAGCTTCAGGATGAAAAATTAGGGAAAATAAGTTAAAAATTGATGGTTTGAAGATCGAAACATAAATTGGAGTGCCCGCAGTATAGAGTCTTATTAGAAGACAATTGCTCCTCTTTTTAGAGCTTACTGTTGTACAAGTTCAGGTGATGTTGAAGTGTTTAAACAATCATGGAACTAAATCAGTGTGATGAGCAATCAAGGCATGTCCTGATGGAGATGAACTAAATTAAATCCCAAGGAAAGGATCAACTTTTGGATGGTAACACAACGAATATTTTGATTTGCAAGATCAGATCGAGCAAGGACTATCTCACAGTTTAGCACTGTATCTACTTAATTTATTATGATGAGCAGGAGCAAAAAAGGTCAATCAAGTTTCTCCGTCCCTGGAGGCCAGACATACCGATCTCAGCGCCGAGTCCCTGTAGTCCAGAGACGAGGACGTTGGAGCCAAAAAGGCGCTTCATGGTCTCGCGTCCGTAGACGGCGAGCTGGCGGCTGTGGAGGTCCTCATCGATCTCGGGCGCCCTGGCGGCCATCTCTCCCAGGAGCTCCTCCTTGTCCTGGTCGGGTGAGGGGGCGGCGGGTCGGGGGGCCTTGTTGTGCAAGTCCTGGACCTCGCCGGCGTCGACCCCCCGCTTCCGGGGAAGCATATAGAGTAGGAGGCCGCCGAGGAGCCCGAGTACGGCGGCCGCCGCGAGGAGGTGGGAGGCGGAGGGCGGCACGGGGAGGCGCGTCAGATCCAGGTCGCCCGGAGGGCGGGAGAGCGGCGGAAGATCGGGTCGCGGTGAGGCCGGAAGCGCGACCTAGGGTTGTGGATTCGGGAGGAAGAGAAAGATTTGTGCCTTACCCGCTCAGCATCGCTTCCATGCTTATATAAAAGCAATGCGAGTAGGTTGTTTACGACGTGTCTCGCAAGGATACTCGCTTCTAAATACAATCCGGACCATGTCAAGCACGTATTCTAAGAGCTAGGCGCATACACATGTTATAGATCCATGTGATATTGTTATTGTTTCAGCTGCAAACTCTAATGTTGCTACTTGTCCCAATACATCATTGGAAATAGAATTGAACATATATGCAAATACCTATTGGTCTTGCGCGAGCTATGCAGAGTAAGGGTGTGTTTGGTTGGGCTGTGATTTTTGAAAAAGCTGTTGTGAGCTGTGAGCTGTGGAAAAACAGCTATGAGAAAGCAGTTGTGGGAAAAGTCGAAGGCCGTTTGGTTAGAGCAGATGTGGCTTTTGAATAAACTGTCGAGTGGACCCTACTTTATCATGCACAGTCCACCCTACTCAACTCTCTCCCTCTCTCACTGACAAGCGGATCCAGCCCCTTCTTTTTTCTCCCGCTGGCTAGATCAAGAGGCCCTCCGAGGGGGCGGGAGAGATGGTTGGACAAGAAGCCGGGGTTGACCGGTGGCGCCCTCGCCGGTGGTGAGTCTCCCCCGCGAAGACGAGTACCCGAATCGACTTGTCTTGGCATGGCACATCGAAGGGCAGTGTCATCGACGCGAGACGTTGACCAAAGGTGGCTAGCGGCTGCGACGGCCGCACGATGCACGGACACGGTGGCGGCGCGGTAGCTCCAACAGCGCCGGCAACTCAAACCCGGACAAGAACTTGCTCAAAAGCATGTACATAGGGTCAAGCATCTCCTCCTCATGCTCTCATCCCCACGCACAGCTCCAGCATGCTCGTCCCAAGAGCTCGGTCTGCGCCGCCATGAGCCTGCCCACGGCGCCCGCACAGGCGAGCGCTACCTTGGCAACGAAGTGGGCCGCCGCTACAACCATGCCCCTCGCCGCGGAGGCGGAGAGCGACGAGGCAAGGGATGCGGCTAGGGGCGGCCGATGGCGGGGTGCAGGTGGCCGGGGGCGGTGTGGTGCGTCGGGCGGTGGGCAGTAGGCCGACGGACAATGGGGTGCGCCGGACGGCGGGCGGCAGGCTGCTTGGGGCGACAATCGGGTGGGGGATGGTACAGGTGACGGGGAGTGGACGGGAACAGAATGGGAAAAACGAACCGGTATCCTCCATAACTAATAGCAGGTGGGTAATTTTTTGCCCCAAAAGTAGCTGAAAGCAGGGGGAAAGGTGCTTTTTGATTTTGTACTAGAGCAAAAACAGCTTTTGGCCTAAAGCACATGTGGCTTTTAGGCCCTTTGGTTGGCTTTTAGCTTTTGCAAAAGCAAAAGCAGGTTGGAAAGCCCAACCAAAAGCATCCTAAGCTGGGTTGACGTGGATCTCCTTGGACTTGTCTTCATTCACAACTTCTATGGTCATTGGCGGTGACTTGGATGATCCATCAAGATCCCCATAAGCTGGACGCCTCTAATGAGGGGAGGACCTATGCCTTCCAAAGGACATAGTTGTCCCGGATGAGCTTCTCAGTAACTTGAGGATCAAGAGGTGTTGTTGGGGCACTGGATGTCGATGCCATGACAATAGATGCACTCTAGAAGAAGAAAGCTGATTTGTGAAAATTTGGTAAAAATGGCTGCTGGCTCACCATCAGTTCTATATTTATATAGAGGCAATGCCTTAACAATAATACGTATTGCTTACAACGTTTCTTACGAGGATACTATACTCAGTTCTAAATACAATATATCTCTATATCTAAACTGAGAACGTGTCAAGCACGTGTTGCAGAAACTAGGCGCATACGCATACACTGTTGGAGGTATGCCCTAGAGGCAATCATAGAGATGGTGATATTCCATTTGTATCCATAATTTGTATATTGTGTTCATTGAATATCCATTAAAGGCTACTTGAATTGATTTGCAATTATGTGAATTGTATGTGAAACTCTTTACTTGTATGGTTATTCTAAAGTTGTCCCTAGTCGGAGTTCATGTGAGAACACACATGAATATTAGACTAGCACATGTATTAGTTGATGACTATGTTTCACAAGTCATGGACATGGAGATGTTGAACTAATAATGTGGACACATGTGGAGACATGTGTTAGGACTGACCCAACACGAGAAGTAGTTCTCTCTTTAAACAACATATACGCTTTGTCCTTAGACCTGAGATTGTCGCATGTATTCTAGATGTGGATCGACCTACTTAGGGGCTATCAAACGCTACGCCGTAACAGGGTAGTTATAAAGGTAGCTTTCGGGTTTGTCAAGAAGCATGCTATGAGACATGGTCAATCAAGATGGGATTTGCCCCTCTCTGATTGAGAGTGATATCTCTGGGCCCCTCGAGTGATCGGATCCGAAAATGCATGGCCATGCTACGTACGGTTAAGAGTTAACCTACAAAGGGATTCCGAATCACAGGATCGAGAAAGAGCGGTCGGCTTGAAGCTAGACCAAATATCGTGAGGCAAAGGGAATAGTATGTATATTATGTTGTGATGGTTCGTCTAATATGATCTTCGTGTGCGTATAGGAGTTGGCACGTCTTGCTAGAGGCCGCTACCGACTATTGGGCCGAGTAGGAGTACTCGGGCCATGTCTATACGTATCCGAACCCATAGGGTCACACACTTAAGGGGCAAGAAGCCCAATTCGGATCTGATCCGAGTTGGATTAGGTTTAGAAGTACTAATGGGCCTCGGACCCAGAGGCCCATCAGGAACCTCTATAAATAGAGGGGTGGGGGCGCCCTAGGGTTTACACCTTTTGGCGAAACACACTTGCCGCGCCTCCCACGCCCTCGCCTGTTGCAACTCGCGGATCTAGTAATCCGGCTTGCGACGCTTCCTCCCTGCACGTGTGGATACCTTGGAGGTGTTGCGCCTGCAGCACTTGGACGAGCCATCGACGAGCCACGACGAGCCGCGGTACCGGAGGCGATCTTGCTGCACGTGGACGAGCTGCTGAGGAGCTGCTGGACGTGATCGACTACGTACGACTACGTGATCGTCTTCACTGCACCGACGCATATCTACATCTTCCGCACCAGTAGTGCGTCGAGTGGTAATCCCGTGATCCTTATACGGCAGTTCTTCCTGGTTATACGCAGTAGAAATTTTGATTTGCGCTAGTGTAGCCTACCTCGTATCCCAACATACACATGTTATAAATCCATGTGCATTGCCTTTTACAAAGATCAAACTCGTACTTTAACAAATCTCACCTTGAATTCGGTGGCCTCTGCAGCTTCAGTTCAGGCTTCAGCTCTGGCCTAGGGTTTTGAGGGCGAAATTGTAAAAGCTGTCGCGGCTGGACCTGTTCTTTGTGTGGGGAAGAAGAGGCGGCCCGGCAGCCAGAGACGTACTAGTAGCTTCTCGTGGCATTGACAGGTGGGTCATGGGCCCACTTGGCAGTGTTGTGCTTTCCTTGCAGGCGAGGAGAGGAGGGAGAATCTAGTTCTCTCCGCCCACAGCCCAGCAGGCAGCTCTCTCTCGGAAAAAAAAAAGAATTGGAGGCTGCAAAGTGGGCTTATTGTGCCATGACACGTGGGCCCAATCATTCTTGGCGGGCCCGTTCAGTTGCCGTTTGCACAAACGATTCGAGAAATTCGTCCGCCAAACGATTGTTTCATCAATTTGCAAACAACCAACATCCATATATAGTTTTCCAAAGAGCATGTTGCCTGGATTTACTACTAAGTAATAACATATATAGGCACCAGCCCTTGACTGGCAGATTCAGATTTCCAAAGGAAAAATCATCTGCGCGGCACATCTGGTACTCAGCAACAACGATCGTCTCCATAGCGCTTGCAATAAGGTGTCGCCAACTTACACTGTTACACAGACAGGTTCAGTTTACCAACTCAGCTGCTCTACAGGTAATAGGTTCCTCAGCCTCTTGAGCAGACAACATTTGAGCCACACAAAAGAAAAGGAGTAGAACCACTTCAGCATGTATCAGCTGAGAAGGGGTACCATTTATTCATCAAGATTGCAACACATATCGCCATGTTTTATTTCCAATAATCCCAAGGGGTGGCAATGGCAACAGAGCACCCCAAACCACAGCAATAACATCACAAGTTCTACTGCTTTTCAGTGCATCATGTTCCCTGCAGGAGGGCATGGAACCATCTACGCAACAAAAGTCCTACTGCTACTACAACCCTACACCCAATGAAAAAGACCCTCACCCAGCGCTTGGTTACCCCCGCTGCATAACTTGGTCATCTCACTCCTCTTTCCTTGAGCACCTTCCAACCCTACTCCATGGTGTTTCCTTCCTTCAGGCCTCTTCCTCAAGCAGCTTCTGATCAAAGTGCCACACCCCTGCACCCAAATCATATACATCTCAACAAAATCAAACAGGGGGTATATGCAAAGGGGTATAGCAGATGAAAGCACGATGTTGAACAACAGACTAACCGTGCCCCTTGCCCACTCTCCTCAGCTGGGCAACGTACTCGGAGATCTTCTTGATGTCTTTGACCTTTCATGGAAGTGCAATTTTTGTACAGTCAGAATCACTTAAGTGTTAAGTACAGGAAAACACGTGCAAAATAAAATAGTGCTCTGCATAATTTGTTTGGTTGCTTTTACCTGATCCGCAAGGAATTCACTCTCAACGAAGTCTGTCAGCTGAGGATCATTGCACCTTGTGGCCACCTGTTAATTACGGGCAAAAGTTCACTATATGGCTTGTATCGACTATAAATAAGTTAGTCACTTTTATTCACTTCAACAAATTTTCCAAGTAGTACTATTTTGTTAAGCCTAACCAAACAATATTTCTCAGTAAATAAGCATGTGAAAGCAACTTACAGCGTGCAGGTTGTGCAGCTTCTCATTAACCAGCTTTTCCAGAGCCAGAGCCAGCTCCATAGCTGAAACCAGACAGAAGGCACAGATCAAAACATAGCTATCAGATTAGCTTCCAAATACACCACACGTGGACAAAAGGCCGATCCAAGTTACTACCAAGTTACAGCCAGCCTTCTATTCTATAAGTCAAGTTAATCACTATCAGTGTTTCAATCTACTACTATTATTATCAATACACTGAAAGCCAGCTCATACGACTAGACTCAAGTTGCAGAATAAATTCCTTGTCCACACTTTTCCCTGCTCAACTGAGCATGCAGCCAGCAGTCAGGCCCTTACTTAATATTTAGATCCCACCCCCTACTCAAAAGCTAGCATCACCAGATAAGCAGCAAATGCACGGCAACTTACCATACAAAGCATCGCCTTTCTCAGGGTGGTCGAACTCTGTTAAGGGTGTGACAATGGACTGGAGCCTCACCCTCCCTCCACGTGTGTTCTAAAGCACAAGGAAACACACAGCATCAGTAACCAAGTATGTTTGAAAAGAACATAGCAACTACGGGCAGTGGGGTAATTACTTGGTACTTCATGAGCTTTTCAGCGTGCTCCCTTTCCTCATCACTTGATTCCTTGAAGAACCTGTAGAGATGAACCCACACAAGAACATCATTGAAGGGAAGTTTTTTTTTGTGTAAAAAAAAGCACCAATAAGATAATTAGTTCGGACATGATGTGTTCATGTGTTGCTGACTGAGGCTCGCGAAATGAAACGACGACTTACTTGGCAAATCCCTTGAGAGCGACGTTGTCACGGTCGAAGTAGGCGAAGAGGGAGTGGTAGGCATAGGAGGCATTGTACTCCACACTGCATGATTCAGAGTCAAATGGATGTCATATTTGGTTGGATCCAAATCAAATTGCATATACGGCTGGAGTGGTTTACATCTTAATAACACTAAAATTAGTCTAATGTTAAGCCTTATCAACCAATTGCACCCGATTCGATTGAAACAAGGCAACAATTTGAAATGCTTGCACAATAATTTCGCAGACAGCACACACCAGGTTAGAAGCAGAAAATACTGGATAAACGGATTAGGTGAGGAGAAGCAACATCAATTTACAGACACCGAATCTTAGGGTATTCGTCCGAAATCCAAGGAACGATTCCAGAATGAAACCATACAACAGAATCCGAAAGTGCGAGTGAGCAGAGCAGAGCAGGAGCAGGAGCAGCGACGCTTACTTGATCTGCTCGTTGATGGCTGCCTCGCATTCGTCGACGAACTTTTGGCGCGCGAGGGACTTGTCGGGTGTCTGGGGCACGAGGGAGAGCTCCCCCTTGATCTCCTCGAAGGGCTGGAAGACGACCCCACTGAGCACCTCCTTGCCCTTCCCGGCGGCCCTGCAAGCCGTCCCAATGGGCGGCGAGACGCGCGGCGCCGCCACCCTGACGGAAGCGGGGGCTGCGGCAGGTGCAGACGGATGGGCGGCGGCGGCCGGGGACGGGGAAACCCTAAGCATCATCTGGGTTGGTTGTGGAGGCCGGTGGAAGGATTGCGGGAGGAGGTGGAATGGGGTGTGCGGTGGATCGAAGACGGAGGGGGGAAAGGGATAGATATAGGCGCGTGGGCCTCGCGGGCTGGCGCCACGTGGACGGCTGGGATTGGGCGGGCGGGGGGCGATATTTTGGCATGGTCGTGTGCCTCTGCTGGTGGGCCCGTCCCCGTCCTTTGCGGCAACAATAATAGCAGTCGCGTTGGGTAGTCGTGTGGCGACCACGCGCCTGACAGCGTACGACAGGAGATAAGATGGGCGTGTGGAGGCCTCACGCGCGCTCTGGACCAGTAGCCATCCCTGTCATCCCAGTAGCTACCGCTACTCGTTGTTATCCCAGTAGCTGGCCTACTCCACGATTTCTCTGGACGGCCCATGATATGGTGGGCCCATTCAATTCAGCCAGCCCAGCCTAGCCCACCCCACCCCACCCCACCAAACCAGAGACCACCATCTGCAAGTGGTTAACTTTTGCCAAGGATTCTCTTGAGAATTGCTAACTCGATTCACTTGTACGTACATACATACTTCCCCATTACAGCCCTTATTGATCCAATATTCATATCGCTGATGGGCACCAACCAGTTTCTATTATTCAAACGATTACAATAATGTTTAGAGCAAGTGATGAAAGTTGATTCATCTCTCATTGCTATGTTTGTGGTTGTACATCTCAAGACACAAATAAATAGAGTACCCTGCAGACTGACACTGGCCTGCATTGTAACTTTCTTAGGCATGTGCACATGCTACAGCGCACATTCATCGCAGCCACTAATGCCATCGAGAAGGACGAGATCAATGATATAATAGGTCTTCAAAACTTGCCCAAGTCATTATCTGCACAACATTCTGGTGAGTTTTGCGATGCCATGAATTGTTCTTGCTTTAATTTTTTTAAGAAAAGTAAATGCAGTGAAAATGAACTTGCTTTACTTTTACATGTTGAGTAAAATGAAAGAGTGATACCTGTATACAATCAACAGGGATAAAATATCTGACTGCCAGTACGCCTTCCTTTATGTTTGAGTAGCTAATGGCTTGTTTTCTCAAACATCTATTATCTATGATAGTTGCAGGGCTATTAGACTGAATCTTTTCTTATATAGTCGAAATGTTTGGACATAGTTTTACAAACACCTATCCAATACTACTATTTCTTCTGTGACAGTTCAGACACAGTCAGCTGAATACATGAAAAGGAGAGCTTCAGGTGTTCATGAGAAGTATAATTTGCAACCAGGAAAACCAAAGTTACCAGGAAGTTCAATGTTTAGGTTAGGGATCAAAACAAGGAACATAAAGAAACTGCTTCGTAGCTGCGAAAGGAATTTGCGCGAGATTTGAAGCAAACTTAGTACGCTATGCTTGACAAGACCAAGAAGAATGAACATGATCTTGAGTAGTAGCTATTTTGTAAGAGGTGAGTTTAATGCCTTAATTTTACTTAACTCTTCCTAATAGTGCATATGCACTTCAATCTCTTATTCCTAGTTGAGCATCTGCAGTACCAGCCAACTCATAGGAACAATACGCGGAGCATATCAAGTTTCTTACGGATCCAATTATTCCTTTTCTATGTACATCCTTGATCAGAACATAGAGCTGTATTGAGGCCTTGTTGTCAGATAACCATATCATTACATTCATCTGATTATTGATTGAGAATGGGTATGTGGGGGTTGCATTGGTAGCATGTGCATGCCAGCCGTCCTCATTTACTTTAGTAATCCACATCATCATGTTCATGTGCATCCCCTGTCTATCAGTTCCTCAAAATATAACTAGAGTATTTTTCAGCTTACTTTATAGCATTGGATCCCTAGAAAATATATTTAAAAACCGTAAATTTTTCAGCTTACAAGTGCACAATAGAAAAATCTGTCATGACACAATGCAATCGTCACATGTCCATTGAGCAAGCACTTGGACCTTTCTTTTATATATGCTGTTGGAAACTTACCTGGAAAAAATCTGGGAGGTTTGTAGCTGGAAATAATAAACATGTGTGTCAACTTAGCGTCAGCTTATTAACATGGTACGTGAAATGACACCGAGGTAAATTTGTTAGCACTTGCCCTGGTCCATTCTGGTAGAATTAATCCTGGAGCCTCTGTTGAACCACAGAACTGCTTAGATGTGAACAATTGGTCGTGTTTTGATAGTGATGGATCGAGTTTGACTTTGAATGCCATTCAAAGACTTTGCGTACTAGTTTTACAGAGTTGCCTCACTGTCGGCAAGTGTAATTTACCTGGGCAGCCATGGTTGTACTTGACTGACATGGCATCCATCCATATTAGGCTTCAATCACACCTTTGGAAATTTTGATAGCAACTGCATGTGCACACGCACATTGCAGCAATGCAACCTTCCTTATATTAGAAGTCCTGCCTCCTCCTCCTGGGGACCTTAGCTTATTTCCATCTCATGCATGGCAATTAAAGTGAATTGAAGATGAATCAATCATCGTGCGTGCTTATTAGCTGCTCATATATCATTAATTGACCCCAAACAACGAAACCTCGCAGCATGGCATTGCCTTTGTATTTGTCATTTTCAGGACTTGATGCTAATGCGTGCGTGTTGCTCCAGGCAGCCTGCGACGCCAATTTGTTGTGCCATGCAAACTGGAAACAGATGTGGGTAAAATATAAGGTCGTTGCAGGGTCTGCATCACCAGTGCTGGTGGGCGCCAGACCATATAGTACGTGTCACCCCCACACTTGTCCTTGTTGATGCCACAACTAGTGGAGGTCTACACGATCTCCTTGGACAGCATGCATGTACGATGGATGCATAGCAGGCTTGCCTCTATCCACACCTTACACTAGTGCATTGTTAACACACCACCCGCATGCTTCTACGGCTTGTGCAGCATGGGTAGCCACTCCTGCTGTTGCAATGCACGACAAATCCCTAATCCTGCTCTTGTCTTGGCCTTGTGCAGCATGCATGGGTAGCCACTCCTGACCTACTGCCTACATACGTGTCTGCTTTCCTCGTCATCTTAGTTTCATATGCATGGAATAAACAAAAGCAGTGCAACTCTGTCGTTTTCTCTTGCTCTCGTGATCATTTTATATTATGATATAATGAGGATTAAATTGAAGCGGCTGTGGTCGATGTAAAAGATGGAACGGTGGAGATGAGATTGGGAGAGAGGTGACCGTGTGAATGTCTAGAAAAACAATGCAGACATCCACATGCCATTAATTTCCCTGTGTTCATCCTAGTGCATCCATGCTTGGTCCGTCCTGATTTAAGCTGTGTTAATGAAGGAGAGATAAAGACTTCCTCGGTTGTATATGCTGCGTGCCACCAATGCAATCAATCTTCTTGTTGCTGCTATATACAGACAAAGAAACATGCATGCTATGATCCAGCATTCCAGCAGGAAGGAAGCTCATTAGCTGATAGATCAGCATGGCAATAGAGTACTAAACACATATCTGCTTGTTCCTCTGGCTCTATAAAAGAGGAGGCTCTGCACCTAGCAGTCTCCCCCTTCCCTTCGCCTCCCTTCATTGCTCGATCGCTCTGAAGCCCTCCCTGTCAGGCCTGGTTGCCATGGCCGGGAGCGGAAGCAGCAGCGGGAGTGGGAGCAGCAGCTCGCCGTGCGCGTCGTGCAAGCTGCTACGGCGGCGGTGTACCCAGGAGTGCGTGTTCGCGCCCTACTTCCCTCCTGAGGATCCTCACAAGTTCGCCATCGTCCACAAGGTCTTTGGCGCCAGCAATGTCAGCAAGATGCTCCAGGTCCGCCCCTCAATTCTCCGCTGCCCTGCCTTGCTCTTATGGATCGATTCCATGCCTCCTGCCCCTCACCCATCGATTGTTCATAACTTCAGGAGCTGCCTGCTCAGCAGAGGGCAGATGCGGTAAGCAGCCTGGTGTACGAGGCCAACGCACGGATGAGGGACCCTGTCTACGGCTGCGTCGGTGCCATCTCCTACCTCCAGCAGCAAGTCTCACAACTCCAGATGCAGCTCGCCCTCGCCAAGGCTGAGATCCTCTGCGTCCAGATGCAGCACGATGGCCATGCAACTGTTTCGTCACCACCATCAGCAGCATCGCAACAACTCGAGCGAAAACAGCAGCAGCTCATGGACTGCGAGGCGTATGGTAGCCTGCTCATGCAAAACGGCCTGATGAACACGTCGTTCAACAGCACTGCCGCCGCTCATCAGCAGCAGCAGATGCTGGCCGGCAGCTTAGGTTCCGCGGGGAACACTGCAATGATGCTGCAGGAGGCGTGCCTCAAGAAAGAGTCTCTATGGACATGAATTATATGCATTACTTCCATTCGTCGATAAGAAAACCTTGTCTCTGTCCACTTCTGTAATTTTCCAAAAAATATCACCATAATCTGGCCATGCATGATTCCTAATGAAAGATTAAGAGTTACAAGACAAAACTGATGTATCTTTCATCATAAGTTAAAAGTATTGTCCAAGCTATAGTTGCATGACAATGCAAGTCCCAGTTTGTTTGCAGATAGGATCGATCACGAAAGCCCTTTTCAAATCACGCCCAAGTTGAATGGCTGCCACGTCGAGATGGAAGTAGATTCCTAAGCTTTCTGCATAAGACGTGTGTCCATTGATCTGCTGGGTTGCACAAGGGCTGACCTGGCTCCGATCCACAAATATTAAGAAACCAACAAAGACAAACCTAGCTAATTATCTGCTTCTTTAATTTGTTCAAAAAAGAAATGAGCTGCAAGTATTATATTATATTGCTTTGATGGATCTGTTAGAAATGATTCGTGGAGGCTAATAAGTGCTTTAATTTTTTACTATCTATACTATACATGTCGTTTCTTTTGGCAATGATTGCCTTGGTTTTGGTTTTCATATACTGTACTGGCTGCCAAGGTGCATGCATGCACGAGGAGGTAATCTAGGACAGCCACAAAAGTAGCAGCTGTAGCCCCCACTTTGCCCTGCATTATAGCAATGCTTGTATAAAAGTGATGACTTAGGCTAGGAAAATGTATATGGTGTTCAGTTTGGTTTGTATCAGTTAATTTTTTTGAGAGAATGTGCAGTAGTTACAGTTGCTTTTAATTTGTTTGTCCCTTTGAACACTTGTGCTTGTTGTGAGGACGTGTCTCATCTTGCAGTAAGTATATATAATTGTGAGAGACATCATTGGATCCAAGTCCAACCAGTCGAGTGATCCTGCAGGAATGATTATGTGGTTTGATATGCGTGAGGAAGTACGAGCAATGACACGATTCAGAATTTTGTTCAATAACAATAAGCATACTATGCAAACAGTAGTACTTGAAGTGTACTTTGGCAGATAGCAATTGCTCCAACAATAATAACCAGTTGAACAATTAATCTTTACCAATCTTGTTTCTGGTATGGTGCACATGGAAGACAAATTGTTAACACGCTGTTCTATATTAATTCCCTCCAGTCACTACAGTATTTCTGCCATGTACGTACGTGCAAGATCTTATTCCTAACACGTACATGCTTTTGTTTTTTTCTTTCTTCATTCTTCTAATTGTCCTAGCTATTACCTAATTATATGCTAAGATGTATGGTGATGTAATTTTTAACATGAAGAGTTTAGTTCAACTCGTTCTGGAAAAAATCAGATTATACTATTTTGCCATTTTAAGCATAAAAAAGTAACTAATGCAGTCAATATTTTCTCAAATTTAGTTCAACGATTCGGATAGACTATATCAACATTTTGTATATAAATGTTGAAGCAGTATGTCCAAAATGTTGAAGTAGTTATTCAAAATGTTGAAACAACACATTCCAAATGTTGATTTAAAGAGTACATATAAAAATATACCCATATTGAATCTTATTTTGCTGCATTAATTCCAAGTAACACAGTGGTTCAAACGGATTTCAAAATGGATTAATGGTTTAAGAGAAAAATTACATTTGAACTTTCAAAGCAAATGGTATTCTCCTCCGCGTCCCCCATCTCTCTTGTCCTCCATTCGGCGGTGGCTGGAGCATGTGAGAGAGTTGGGCTGAGGCTGACAAGAAAGCTCGCACAAATCTCCAACACCGGAGTAAACGCGCTTCCGGAAGCCACATAGCATCTGCGTGTTTAACCAGCCAGACACTCATTATTGGCCCAACTCCGAGAACAGACTCCTCATGTAGTAAGCCCAGCAATGTCTCTTGTTTTGGGCTCTCTACACATCATGAAGCAGCAGGAACACGAAGCCCAATTCCGGCCTGGCCTCTGCTCAGGAAATTAGGGCTAAACTTAGCTAAGTGATAAAATATTGGGAAAAAAAGACTTGGGTAGCCCAAAAATTTCACTCAAATAAAGCATCACGGAAACAGTCGTCTAATCCTATTGTTAAGCATACATTCGTACGCACTCACTCAACAAATGCACGCACATCCTAACTTTATTATAGGCAGATCTTTAGATTGTCCATCTAAGCTTAGATATTGTTTAGTTCTCCCTTTTTTCTCTTATAATTGAGATGTTTCTGAACATAGTTTTCTTTATTGGATGGTGAACATAGTATTGGTAAACTAGATTAATGCCGCACATACTTATTTTTTTTTTGCAACAAAAAGGGAGTGGAAACCAAAGTCATGGCTGGGACATGAGTAATTAATGATAGAGCCATACACATGCATGCCGTCGGTGGGATTAACAAGAAAGAATGAATGCCACCGTACGCGTGCGTGCATGCATGTTGCTGCCATCAGCCTGTCTGAAACGGCAATTAGCACCTGATCCACATTACTATATATTGTAGCAGAATTATATTGGATTCAGTCGATCATCTCTGAATTATTGTTGTCGGTCGATCATTGAGAGAGAGAGAGAGATGGTTTGGTGAGGTGGTTGAGGCCTTGACACTAGCTAGCTAGCTAGCCTTTTTTGCTTGTCCTCGACTCCTCGTAGCCTTGTAGGTCCCGTGTGGTCGATCTTCTCAAACTTTTTGACTTGCAACCATATAATATTAGCTTCTGTAGTTTGTGGATGCTAGCTAGCTGCTCTTCCAGCCGACGAAGAATTGAAATGGAGGAGGAATTTAATTCCATCCACTCGTTGGTTCGTACGAATCGGCCGTACTTCAAACACTACTACAAATAATAAGCAAGCAAGGAAGGAAATTCATCCGATAAGTAAAATGAGGAGAAATTCATCCAATTTATGCCCGGACTCGCTTCTTGGGGATAAAATCGAGCGTCTTGACTTTGTCTATCCTGGCGGCGAGGATGTAGTCGTTGATGGGGAGGCTGTCGCCGGCGGTGGAGGGCGTGGAGAGCTCGCCCCTCACTTGCAGCTGCTGGTTGGTGGGGGCCTCGGCCTCGAGGAGCAGCGCTGCTGGAGCGTGGCCGGCGTCGTCGAACGCGGCTTTGATCTTGGCGATGAGCTCCTGGTCGCAGGGCTTGTCGCGCACCTTTCAGACGCACTGCAGCCGCGCGAGCATTGGTCGTCCTGCTCGGAGAGGAGAAGCCTCCAGCCAACGACCTTGAAGATGAGCCCGCGCGCGTCGTCGAGGGAGATGGGCTCCGCGCCGGGCTGCAGCGGTAGGTGTGCCAGCGACAGCGCCGACAGTGTCGGGATGAGGATCTGGTGGAGGGTGTCCACGTTCCCCAGCACCTTCTCCCCGAACTTGCTCTCGATCTCCTCTGGAAGGGGTCGCGCGCCTCGAAGTCGCCCAGTATGTCAGTCATCGCCACCACGCTAGCTGCAGCGCCACCCTACTACTCCGAGAGCTGAAGGTGCTGCCGGCGGCTGCAGCTACTACCGGCGGCGCCACGATGGAGAGCGAGAGCGCCATGATTTTTCGTTTTCGTTTTCTTTTCCTTTCTTTTGGGATGGGAACGGACGGAATGGAACGGATGGATGAATTGCGATCAGCCACCAGTTAGCGCCTCCTGCTTTCTCTTATCGCTCCACCTTCTGGTCCTCTTCCTCCCTTCTAGTGTCTTCTTCCCCTTCTTGCATGCAATTTGTCCACTGATTATGGAAAGGCAACACGGTTGGCAGGTAAACCCTAGTGAACGCAGTCCTCTCGTCGATCCCGGTACTACATGACCGCTGCTCTTCCAGCCGACGATGACCTTGCAATTGCTCGCTCCTGAGGTCAAAAAACACTAGAAGATCGACCAGCATTCATCCAGCTCAGTGACAGTGACAGTGACAGTAGCACCAGTAGTGCGTATCTTGGCAGTCCAGTGACAAAAAAGCTGTGTTCAACTAATACGTGCCTTGGCAGCCACTAATATAATTGATGCATATATATAATCTATTAACCTCACTCTTAACTAGATGTACTGAATCTTTGCATGCCTCTCTGTCCAGGACAGGAACGTACCTGCAAGGGCAACGACAGCAACTCCGACTCAGCGGTTCCTCAGAGAAGAAGGCATGTGGCCATCAACTAGCAGGAGCAGGAATCCCATGGTACCAACTGCTAGGCTACATGCAACTGTGCGTGTGTACAGTTCTGATGTTGCTAGCCTTCTACTGCAACTCAGCAATCATTGTACCCTTCTCCAACCTTGCAACCAGATAGATTCCCTGCTGAATGCTGCCGCTCATCATCCAAGCTTTTCAGATCTACTGCACCTGCCACACAAGTCACAAGGAATTTTTCAGTTCAGTAAATGGCCAGACAGCTGAATGACTGAAAGCAAGCAAAGCCAAACACATCCGAGCCCACCGGTTAGGACAGGATACCAAACAAAGCAACTATCACCACAGAATTTCACCTAACCCTTTCTTTGGTCTCTGGAAGCACTCATTTAGTCCTTTGCTCAAACAAGATAATAACACAAAAGAGGCTACTATATGTTTTACGATTCAGCACTGAACCAAATTGATGAAAGATTGTGATGTTGCATTTGCCTCTAGGTACCAGCATCATAATAGTGGTGCCACCACCAATTGCCTTTCATTATTGTTAAATCTGAAGGTACTACCTTTTGGCCAAAGATTGAAAAGAAAGGCAAATAGAAGGCGTGGCCAATAATTACTTTAAAAGGAGACTGCAGGTGCTGGTGTGGCGCCAATGATCATCCATCTGGTCTCTCAAAATCAAATTCAGATCTTCATGTTTCGTAAAATAATGATTATTCCAGCACAACCATGCTCAAAAAAAGGCACGTTCCTTTGAAATGGATCATTCAGAAAGGCTTGGTCGTCGGTGCATGCTCTGTCTCGACACTCATTAAAGCAAAAACAGCATGAGATAGATGACTCTGAAAAACTGACCAAATTGACTCCGGCAGACTCACTGATGACCAAGTTGACCATCGAAAATGCAGATCATTTTTCCACTGTGGGATAGAACAGACTATTTGGTCTAGAGGAGTAGCACTTAAATTAGGAATGCTAAGACGAAAATATACATTATATTGCTACCATAGATTACAACCAACACTAAGAGAGATCATGATTAGTTGATGCTTTGAGGTGGGGAAGTCTGGGACATTGGTGCTCTTTGCTTTGCATTAGTGGCTTAATGACTTCAAGTTTAGTTTATTGATTGTCAAGTAAACATGCAAAAGGTGTTATTTTTTCCTGGTGACCAGCTTTGTTTTTCTTTGTTGCTTAATTTACAAACTCCGTCTTTTTAAAGTAAGAAATCCAAGTATGTCACTTTATTAAATTATTTGCATCCTTTCTGCCAGGTTTGGTGTGATACTGTGGTGGATTGACAGGACTGTCGGCACCAGAAACCAGCACTTGGACCTCCTCGCATCTTTTATTCCCCGTTGCTTTTTGTTTCAACAGAATTGGAACACGTTGATCACACGAAAAAAGTATGGGATCAATTTAGCTGGTGATTTGCAAATTCAGACGACTATACAACAAACTGTAAACTGACATATATAAAATTCAATTTGTCTCAATTTCAGCACAGTAAAGGTAAGCTGAGCCTGCTCATTCTTAGTTACCAAATGGTTCGATTATTCGGAACAGGCAGACGCTGCTCCCGTTATATGGTTAGCTCAGGGGTCATTGGTCAGTTTGTTCGATTATGATTAGCACTAGACATGGACCACTTAGCCATGTGCAAGTGTGATGCCTCCATTGCAGAGAAGAGAGGTGCACCATAAAAGAGGGGAGCCAAGCTAAGCGCCACACTTTTCTGAAGGAAGAATGAAGACAGAAGCCACTCCCAAGATGACGATGCTCCATGCTCCGGTTGGAGTGAGGAGCATCGTGAGCTCCCTAGTGGCCTTCTTCATCGTCGCCAGCTCCGTCACGTTCTTGCTTGACCGAGGCCAGGAAGCACAAGTGCAAATGGCAGTCGAGCATGGACGCCAAGAAATGCAGGTGAAGGTGGAGGCTGGGCTCCAAGAACCAGCCATGAGAGGGACTACGGAGTCGGGGGACGCTGGTGAGGAGGAGTGCAACTGGTCGAGGGGAAGGTGGGTGTACGACAACGTGTCCCGGCCATTGTACTCCGGGCTCAAGTGTGCCTTCATCTTCCCTGAGGTGGCTTGCGACAAATATGGAAGGAAGGATGTCATGTACCAGCACTGGAGATGGCAGCCTCAGGGATGCGACCTTCCAAGGTATGATGATTATAAGATTTGCCAGGTAGTTTCGGTTCAATTTTCTTCTTGTCAGTCCGAAAGTTCCAGAATATCTGAAGGTGCAGTTTTAGAAACAACAAGCACTGTCAGTATCGTAGTCAAGAATTTTGCAAGGATAATATATTTTCGTTGTTTTATGGAAGCAGTTAAACACTCAATAAATCTACAACTGAAACATAAGAAAGGATAGGACTACGGCGAAAAAACAACAACTTACTTTAAGATTGAAAAACTGATCTGATTATGGTCGTTAGCCAGAGGCAACAAGAAACCAAACTTGCAACAAAACTAAATGACAGTGAAAGATCAGAAGCAACAAAAACTCCTACCTGCTTCCTATTTTATTATCTGTACCATCCTGTAAGGGTAGGGAGATCGTATCTCGAATAACTTACTCTGCATGGTAGGACATGATTTCTGAATTTTGCCATATGTCAAAACAGATTCAACGCAACTAGGCTGCTTGAAAAGCTGAGGAACAAGAGATTAGTGTTTGTGGGCGACTCAGTCAACAGGAACCAATGGGTTTCTCTGGTGTGCATGGTGGAGGCCTCAATACCTGATGACAGGCTCAAGACGCGTATCTTCAATGGCTCTCTCATATCCTTCAAGGCATTGGTATGCTTTTCCTTCACAATTCTACAGGCTAAACAGAAACCAACAATTTCGGTTAACCGATTCAAGCGCATAATCATTTCAGGAATACAATGCAACAATAGATTTCTACTGGTCACCGTTGCTTGTGGAGTCCAACAGCGACAACCCAATTATCCACCGGGTGGAGTACCGGATCATAAGGGCAGACAGAATTGAGAAGCATGCCAGTGTCTGGAGGGATGCTGACATCATTGTCTTCAATTCTTACCTGTGGTGGAGGAAGCAGAAGGATGACATGAGGATGAAGGTTATGTAAGTCAATTTCTTTCTTGATGTTGGGTATCTCATTGTCGTCAGATTTTTTTTTTGCCATAACTGATTAAGAAAACACAGAATCTGAAAAGGTTTCCAAGTGCAATAAAATGGGTAACGTTACGAGTCTATGCAGGTATGGTTCATTTGAAGATGGCGATGCAAGGTTAGATGAAATGGAAATGGTCGATGGTTTCGAGATAGCTCTGAAGAAACTAACTGAATGGCTGGGAGAGAATATTGACAAGAACAAGACTAGAATCTTTTTCGCAGGATCATCACCAACACATTCCTGGTGAGAGAGAGAGATACCCTTTGCATTATCTGTCAACACAAATAGTACAATCTACAATGCCTTGCCTGGCATCAGGTTTTAATACATGTAATTTCCAGGGCTAGCAACTGGGGTGGAGAAGACAGCAACAAGTGCCTCAACGAAACAGAGCCGATCTACAGAGTCGGGTACAAAGCGGCAACTACAGACTACAGCTTGATGGCCAAGGCTAAGTCATATTTTAGAACACTGGAGCCCAAGGGTATACATGTTCAGATACTGAACATCACAGAGCTGTCCGACTACCGCAAGGACGGGCATCCTACGGTGTTCAGGAGACAATTCGTTCCTCTAACGAAAGAGCAGATTGCGAACCCAGCCAGCTACGCGGATTGCACGCATTGGTGCCTCCCGGGCGTTCCTGATGTCTGGAACGAGTTTTTATACGGCTACCTCATGTACAAATGATACTTCACATACCATCCCAATATATAGTGTAGAAATGACATACTGCATCTAGATTAGGCTGCTTTGCTTTGCTTTGTTTTGTGCAGAGAATGGCTGGCCCCATCACATTTACATGTAGAGACAGACAAAAGGATCTGGTTGTGCACCACCTCACTACAGTGTACAGGAGACATTCAGAGTGAACAGTGTATATCATCAGTGTACTATTTTTTTTGATCTGACAGGGCAACATAATTCTGCAAATTCTTTTTTCACAGAGATTTACCATGTCAAAGAACAACTTAAGAATGAGAAACTGTCCTAGGAAATTCCATTTATACAGACCGTTAGGGAGGCAAGCAAGAAAAAGCAGCACATGCGAGCGATGGATCAACGAGAGAAGAGCGACCTGAACAGTAAGGGCTGCTGTCACTAAACCAGCAGTCTGATCCCTGAGGGAACCATGTGGAGTAGCAAGCATTAGGTAACAGGTATCCCATGATAGCGACTGCTTATGCTTCTGCTTCTGCTTAAGCTTTGCAAGGATTCCCTCATCTCATATGCTATAAATCAGTAACAACTTTACCACTCTCCAGTGTTGCTTGCAGATGTTTCTCCTCCTCATCCATGCTTTACAGAGCTACTGTACCTGCCAGAAAGAAACATTTTTTGCTGAGAAAATGGCTGGCACAGGATCAGCAATATACATAGCATCATGTGCAACTCAACAGCCAAGCCCAAGCACTGTCATTAGAATAGACTCCAATGCTTAGAACATGATACCTAAACCAAACACAGCAAAAAGCACCACACAATTTCACCTAACCCTGTATTTGGCCTTTGGAGGCACTCAATTAGTTATAATATATACGCTGAAGCTGCACAAGGCAAAAGAGGCTACTGACTACTAGCACCAAGTAGAGTTCACCATCTCAAGGCTCACACCAAACCAAATTGATGCATGCTACAATATTGTGGTGATTTATGATCTTCCTTTTAACAAGATGAGAGGTACATGCATGAGACTGAATAATCACGTTGGTGCAACTGATTGCCTTATTCGTAATCTGAACGTACTTTTTTTGTCAAGAAAAAAAAAAGAGATGGGCAGGAAGCCAAACAGAAGCCAGGGCAAATAATTGATGGTCAGTTTCAAAAGGACTGCAGGTAATGGTGGCACACCATGTTGAAAAACGTTCTGATGATGGTAGGCTTCATCTTCACCCCCATTTATACATACCAAACACTCAGACACTGCATCCCTTGTTATGGATGGCCCAAGAGTCAGTGTTCAGGTTACTTGATTAGCAATAAACCTGGACCACTTGTATTAGAGAGTGCACAATAAAAGAGGGAGCTACGCTCTGCACTGCAGCTTTCTGAAGAAGAATGAAGCCAGAAGCCACCCCCAAGATGATGGTTCTCAGTTCTCCGATTGGACTGAGGAGCTTCCTCAACTCCCTAGTTGCCTTCTCCATCATCGTCAGCTCCGTCACCTTCTTGTTCCACCAAGGCCAGGAAGGACAGGTGCCAAAGGCGATCAAGCCTTCCTTGTCCTTGGCATTCAGTTTCGTCAGTCACACTGACAGTTTCGTCAGGAACTTTGAAATCGCGCCCTCCATTCAGTTTCGTCAGGAACTGAATCGCCCCCTCCATTCAGTTTCGTCAGGAACTTTAAAATCAGCCCGATGCTCCACTTTAAGTCCAGATTCAAGTGTCTAAACTCAATTTATTTTGCCCAACATCCAGTGAATCTTGTTAACCATATGACAGGGGTTCCATTTTGCATATGAAAACCCAACTCTTACATACCAAATCTTTCAAAAACTCAAGCCAAAGTTTTGCATATTTCACTGCTCTTAAAACTGAATGGGACCTTGGCATTCAGTTTTGACACTGACAGTACAACATTCACATTTTGAGCTCCGATTAAAATAATTAAACCAAATCTTCCTTGTCCATAAACATACTCAAATTGACCTCTAAACATCCAAGAATACTCAGTCTCCAAAAAGATCCAAGTTGTTAATCTGAAATTTCTCAGAATTCAATAAAATTCTGCCAGAAACCAAATTCAACGTTGACTGATCGGTACTGATTCCAGAATTGTATTTTCAGACCATGAACAGTACCCACAACAGTACCAAGTCGATCCATCTCTGATTTTGAATTCGAGGTGTTTATGACTTGAATTTCACTTCCAATTTGATTCCTGTAAGTTCTAAATACCTTCAAGGCTCAGCTCCATATTCTTGTCACATTTCTCCAGTTTTGAATATCAAATTTGCATTTCACTTCTCCAGTTGACTTTGGCCATAATACCTTCTTTAGCATCCAAAATTTTCCATTAACACCATAATAGCCATTCTTAAACTTTTTAACACCTGGTAGTTACAGGGGCCAAGCCTTGCGCTGCGCCGGGGGGCTGGCCATGCCGCTCGCCACGTTGTGCCTCACCGCTCGCTGGCCGGCCGAAGCACGGGCCCACGCCCGCTGCCCACAGGTTCGGTGCACGGGTCTCCGTGGAGGAGAAGGGAGAAGTGGAAGGAGATAGAGGAGAGGAGATAGAGGTGAATGGAGGAGATAAGATTTGAGAAGAGTAGGGCCCACCATGGGAGTCTATTCCAAATTTTTGTGCGAAGCGAGCGGGAGTGGTGGCTGCACAGAGCCTCAGTGCTGGCGGGCGCCAGCATAGTGCCTCAGTGCTGGCGGGCCACAGTGCTTTCAAAAAATTTCAAAAGAATTTAAATACTTGCCAAATGATTTCGAAATTGTTTCAAACTTTTACACATTGATATAAATGTTATTTAGTCAATTTAAAAAATATTATTTTATAGATAACACAAATGAGAATGAGTAGTTAGTTCACTTGTCACATAGGTTTCAACCTAGTGACAAGTGAACTAACTATTCATTATAATTTGTGTTATCTATGAAATAATATTTTTTAAATTCACTAAATAACATTTATGTGCATGTGTAAAAATTTGAAATAATTTTGAAATCATTTGCCAAGTATTTAAACAATTTTGATTTTTCTTGAAAGCACTGCGTTGGCAGGCACTCCCTCGCCGGCCCGACGAAGCTTTGTGCTGGCGGGTGCCAAACACGCCCGCCAGCATGCTAATTTGCCTGTGCTAGCACAAATCGTTTGTAGCGTAGTATTCCATTCCGTTCCCATCCCGAAAGAAAACGAAAAGATAACGAAAGACCATGGTGCTCTCACTGTCCCTCATGGCGTCGTCGGCGGTAGTAGTTGCAGCCACCGGCAGCACCTACAGCTCTCGGAGTAGTAGGGTGGCGCTACGGCGTGGTGGTCAGAACGATAGGGTGGTCTGAAAGGTGCGCGATGAGCGCTGCGGCCAGGAGCTCATCGCTAGGATCAACACCGCGCTTGATGGCACCGGCCACGCCCTAGCAGCGCTGCTTCTCGAGGCCCCCACCAATCAGAAGTTGCAGGCGAGGGCTGAGCTCTCCACGCCCTCCGCCGTCGGTGACAGCCTCACCATCAACGACTACATCCTTGAGTCAAGACGCTCGATCTTATCCCCAAGGAGCGAGTCTGGGCATGAATTTCTCCTCATTTTATTTACCGGATGAATTTCCTTCCTTATTATTTGTAGTAGTGTTTGAATTGTACGGCGGATTCATACGAACCAACGAGTGAATGGAAAATTTTGGAATTACTCCTCCATTTCAAATAATTTAATAAAATGACATACTTGGATTTCTTACTTTAAAGACGTTTGTAAATTAAGCCAAAAAAAACAAAGCTAGTCACCAGAAAAAAGAACACCTTTTGCATATTTACTTGACAATCAATAAGCAGCGGCAGAATTGAAACGGAGGAGGAATTCCAAAATTTTCCATTCACTCGTTGGTTCGTAAGAATCGGCCGTACAATTCAAGCACTGCTACAAATAATAAGGAAGGAAGGAAATTCATCCGATAAATAAAATGAAGAGAAATTCATCCAATTCATGCCCAGACTCGCTTCTTGGGGATAAGATCGAGCGTCTTGACTTTGTCTATCCTAGCGGCGAGGATGTAGTCGTTGATGGTGAGGCTGTCGCCGGCGGCGGAGGGCGTGGAGAGCTCGGCCCTCACCTGCAGCTGCTGGTTGGTGGGGGCCTCGAGGAGCAGCGCTGCTGGGGCGTGGCCGGCGCCGTCGAGCGCGACGTTGATCCTGGCGATGAGCTCCTGGCCGCAGGACTCGTCGCGCACCTTCCAGACGCACTGCAGCCGCGCGGGCCGCTGGTCGTCGTGCTCGGAGAGGAGCAGCCTCCAGCCGACGACCTTGAAGAGGAGCCCGCGCGCGTCGTCGAGGGAGAGGGGCTCCGCGCCGGGCTGCAGCGGCAGGTCGGCCAGCGACAGCGCCGACAGCGTCGGGATGAGGATCTGGTGGAGGGTGTCCACGTTCCCCAGCACCTTCTCCCCGAACTTGCTCTCGATCTCCTCCGGGAAGGGGTCGCGCGCCCCGAAGTCGCCCAGTATGTCAGCCATCGCCACCACCCTGCCGTTCCGACCACCACGCCGCAGCGCCGTCCTACTACTCCGAGAGCTGAAGGTGCTGCCGGCGGCTGCAGCTACTACCGGCGGCGCCACGAGGGACAGCGAGAGCGCCATGGTTTTTCGTTTTCTTTTGGGATGGGAACGGAACGGAATGGAATGGATGGATGAATTGCGCTCAACCACCAGCGCCTCCTGCTTTCTCTTATCGCTCCACCTTCTGGTCCTCTTCCTCGCTTCTAGTCTCTTCTTCTCCTTTTTTTTTGAAAGGAAAGTCTCTTGTTCTCCTTCTTGCATGCAATTTGTCCACTGATTATGGAAAGGCAAGTTACTGACACGGTTGGCAGAGTGGCAGGTTAACGCAGTCCTCTCGTCGATCCCGGTACTACTAGCTGTAGCGTGTCTGCGTGTGGATGCTAGCTAGCTGCTCTTCCAGCCGACGACGGCCTTGCAATTGCTCGCTCCTGATCTGAGGTCAATCACCAATCGCACAAACACTAGAAGATCGACTAGCATTCATCCAGCTCAGTGACAGTGACAGTAGCACCAGTAGTGCGTATCTTGGCAGTCCAGTGACAAAAAAGCTGTTCAACTAATAATACGTGCCTCTATCGCCGCCGCCTGTCTCCCTCGTCAACACCGGCGGACGGCGGTGAATCAGCAGCCTCCCGAAGCGGCGGACAGGGACGGTATGCGGCTTCCCATGTTGCACGGCAGCGCGTCTGGATGTGAGCTGCAACGGCGCTCTGCTGCACGCAGCGATGGCGTCGAGGCTTCGAGGGTCGGGATCGACCCTGCCTCTGCCTGCCTGCCTCCGCGGTGTCGTATGCTGCTGCCTTGCCGCCCGCGGCGAGGCGGCGACGACCCAATCCTTATTGCTCAGGTTCCCATTCCCGTTCATTCCACTGCTGACATGTGCTGACTGCTTGACTGCCTGCCTGGCCTCTGAATGAATTTTATCTCAAGCCAAAGTTATCTGAACCGTAATTTGGAACGGAGGGAGTATGTCATCTGTACACGAGGTACCCCAGTTGCTAGCCCTGAAAATCATATATGCATCTTGGATCACTTTCATTCTTTCATGGGGATGGCGGTATTGTATTGTACCGATGCTTTACTTGTGTTGGCACAGGATGCAGGAGTAGTGCTTGTACTGAACTCACCAGGAATGTACATGTAGGCGATGATCCTGCGAAAACCATCCACCATCCCCACTTCCTCTAACCTTGCATCACCTTCCTCAAATGAGCCATACCTGCCCATTCAAAATATGTCCAAGATATTCATTTCCTTTGAAAACTTTGTTGGTTTGTTACTATATCAGTTCAGTCACTTTTTGACTGTGATGAAATTGGTAATCTAGCAGGATGGGATTGCATGGCCTTGCATCTCTTTACCTATATATGAGTAGGAAGGGAAAGAATTGAACTTACATGACCTTCATCCTCATGCCAGGCTTATGCTTCCTCCACCACACGTAAGACTTGAAGATAATGATGTCAGCATCCCTCCAGGCATTGGCATGCTTCTCAATTCTGTCTGCCCTTATGATCTGATACTCCACCCGGTGGATAATGGGGTCATCGCTGTTGGACTCCACCAGCAGCGGTGACCAGTAGAATTCTATTGTTGCATTGTATTCCTAAAATAATAAATTGATAATCTTTTTTTTTGGACCGGCTAATGGAAATCATTGGATTTATAGTAGCATTTAGATTTATGAAGGAAAAAACATACAAATGCCTTGAAGGAGATGAGTGAGCCATGGAAGACACGCATCTTGAGCCTGTTATCAGGTATAGAGGCCTTCACCATACACACCAGGGAAACCCATTGGTTCCTGTTGAGTGGCATTGAATCTGTTGACATGCACAAACACCAATCTCTTGTTTCTCAGCTTTTCAAGCAGCCTAGTGGCATTGAATCTGTTGACATGGAGAAAAATCCAGGCATCATTTCATATACACCATGCATCCTAAGCTTTTGTCAATGACTGAATTTTATGCAAGATATGATCTCCTTTCTAGCCTTCTAGGCCTATGAAATGGATATGATAAAAATAAGTAGGTGGGATTTTTCCTCTCCACTGGTCTTTCACTGTTAATTAATTATCTAACCGCCACAATCAGATCAATTTTCCTATTTTAACAGTAACAGTTGTTTCTCTGTTTTCTGTTACAGTTACAGATTAAGCAGATGTTTCCCTGCTTCCTTCTGTAAATGAAAATATTTATTTTTTTTAAAAAAATTGTAACTCTCTGATTTTGGCACATCCTGTTGTTGTAGTACTGCACCTTCAATTTTTATTTAACTGTTGCCTTGACAATGACAAGATCAAAACTGAGCTAAAAAAATACTCCCAACTGGACTAGGGAAATCTGTTATAATCATACCTAGGAAGGTCGCATGCATGAGGTTGGCATCTCCAGTGCTGGTACATGACGTCCTTCCTGCCATATTTGTCGCAAGACAACTCAGCGAAGATGAAGGCGCACTTGAGTCCAGAATACAATGGCCGGGCAAAAATTGTTTCTTTCTGGCAGGTACAGTAGCTCTGTAAAGCATGGATGAGGAGGAGAAACATCTGCAAGCAACACTGGAGAGGGGTAAAGTTGTTACTGATTTATAGCATATGAGATGAGGGAATCCTTGCAAAGCTTAAGCAGAAGCAGAAGCAGAAGCAGAAGCAGTCGCTATCATGGGATACCTGTTACCTAATGCTTGCTACTCCACATGGTTCCCTCAGGGATCAGACTGCTGGTTTAGTGATTGCAGCCCTTACTGTTCAGGTCGCTCTTCTCTCGTTGATCCATCGCTCAAATGTGCTGCTTTTTCTTGCTTGCCTCCCTGACGGTCTGTATAAATGGAATTTCCTAGGACAGTTTCTCATTCTTAAGTTGTTCTTTGACATGGTAAATCTCTGTGAAAAAATAATTTGCAGAATTATGTTGCCCTGTCAGATCAAAACAAATAGTACACTGATGATATACACCGTTAACTCTGAATGTCTCCTGTAGACTGTAGTGAGGTGGTGCACAGACAGATCCTTTTGTCTGTCTCTACATGTAAATGTGATGGGGCCAGACATTCTCTGCACAAAACAAAGCAAAGCAAAGCAAAGCAGCCTAATCTAGAGATGCAGTATGTCATTTCTACACTATATATTGGGATGGTATGTGAAGTATCATTTGTACATGAGGTAGCCGTATAAAAACTCGTTCCAGACATCAGGAACGCCCGGGAGGCACCAATGCGTGCAATCCGCGTAGCTGGCTGGGTTCGCAATCTGCTCTTTCGTTAGAGGAACGAATTGTCTCCTGAACACCGTAGGATGCCCGTCCTTGCGGTAGTCAGACAGCTCAGTGATGTTCAGTATCTGAACATGTATACCCTTGGGCTCCAGTGTTCTAAAATATGACTTAGCCTTGGCCATCAAGCTGTAGTCTGTAGTTGCCGCTTTGTACCCGACTTTGTAGATCGGCTCTGTTTCGTTGAGGCGCTTGTTGCTGTCTTCTCCACCCCAGTTGCTAGCCCTGGAGATTACATGTATTAAAACCTGATGCCATCGAGATGTAGGCAAGGCATTGTAGATTGTACTATCTGTGTTGACAAATAATGCAAGGGTATCTCTCTCTCTCTCTCTCACCAGGAATGTGTCGGTGATGATCCTGCGAAAAAGATTCTAGTCTTGTTCTTGTCAATATTCTCTCCCAGCCATTCAGTTAGTTTCTTCAGAGCTATCTCGAAACCATCGACCATTTCCATTTCATCTAACCTTGCATCGCCATCTTCAAATGGACCATACCTGCATAGACTCGTAACGTTACCCATTTTATTGCACTTGGAAACCTTTTCAGATTCTGTGTTTTCTTAATCAGTTATGGCAAAAAAAAAAATTCTGACGACAATGAGATACCCAACATCAAGAAAGAAATTGACTTACATAACCTTCATCCTCATGTCATCCTTCTGCTTCCTCCACCACAGGTAAGAATTGAATACAATGATGTCAGCATCCCTCCAGACACTGGCATGCTTCTCAATTCTATCTGCCCTTATGATCCGGTACTCCACCCGGTGGATAATTGGGTTGTCGCTGTTGGACTCCACAAGAAACGGTGACCAGTAGAAATCTATTGTTGCATTGTATTCCTGAAATGATTATGCGCTTGAATCGGTTAACCGAAATTGTTGGTTTCTGTTTAGCCTGTAGAATTGTGAAGGAAAAGCATACCAATGCCTTGAAGGATATGAGAGAGCCATTGAAGATACGCGTCTTGAGCCTGTCATCAGGTATTGAGGCCTCCACCATGCACACCAGAGAAACCCATTGGTTCCTGTTGACTGAGTCGCCCACAAACACTAATCTCTTGTTCCTCAGCTTTTCAAGCAGCCTAGTTGCGTTGAATCTGTTTTGACATATGGCAAAATTCAGAAATCATGTCATACCATGCAGAGTAAGTTATTCGAGATATGATCTCCGTACCCTTACAGGATGGTACAGATAATAAAATAGGAAGCAGGTAGGAGTTTTTCTTGCTTCTGATCTTTCACTGTCATTTAGTTTTTTTGCAAGTTTGGTTTTTCTTGTTTGCCTCTGGCTAACGACCATAATCAGATCGGTTTTTCAAATGCAACATCACAATCTTTCATCAATTTGGTTCAGTGTTTAATCGTAAAATATATAGTAGCCTCTTGTGTGTTATCTTGTTTGAGCAAAGGACTAAATGAGTGCTTCCAGAGACCAAAGAAAACGTTAGGTGAAATTCTGTGGTGATAGTTGCTTTGTTTGGTATCCTGTCCTAACCAGTGGGCTCGGATGTGTTTGGCTTTCAGTCATTAAGCTGTCTGGCCATTTACTGAACTGAAAATAAAGTTCCCTGTGTGATAGGTGCAGTAGATCTGAAAAGCTTGGATGATGAGCGGCAGCATTCGGCAGAGAATCTATCTGGTTGCAAGGTTGGAGAAGGGTACAATGATTGCTGAGTTGCAGTAGCACATGAGGTAATTGAGGGAACCTTAGAAGGCTAGCAACATCAGAACTGTACACACGTACGCCTTCCTGCTCCTGGTAGTTGATGGCCACATGCCTTCTTCTCTGAGGGATCGATGAGCCGGAGTTGCTGTCTGTCGTTGCCCTTGCAGGTACGTACGTTCCTGTCCTTGATAGAGAGGCATGTAAAGATTCAGTACATCTAGTTAAGAGTGAGGTTAATAGATTATATATATGCATCAATTAGGTTTGATTTGGCAGCAAGGGGAGTTAAACCACAGGGAGAAAAGCCACCAGGGGGATTTTAGTGGCAAATCAATTTCCCCATCTGGGTTTGGGAACCAAGAGGCTAAATTCCCCTTTGGAGCAAAAAATACTTCAAAAATGCAGGAAAAAATTAAAGAAAAATCAGAAATAAACATCCTTGTTCAAATAAACGCATCCTTGTTCAAACGCATTCAAGCAGCACAGATGGTGATAAATGGGTGGGTGTAATAATTAGATAAGGCATCAGTTCCATCGCATATATTACAATACCAAATGGTTCTCCGGTGCTAACTATTATACATTTTGATAGCAGTATGATGCTAAGCAAGCACCAGGTGTTGTACTCAACCACGAGATGAGGATCTTCCCGGTTAGGAACTTGGGCATAGCAGGATTTCACAGGTGAGTCGGTGAAGATCTTGTTGCTTCATGCTCTGGTCCAGGGAAACACCTTATCACCGGAGCCTTTAAACTCTGGTCCAGAGAAACACCTTACCACTGGAGCTTGCACCAGCCAGGTGGCCAACTTTGTAGGGGTGCAGCGAAAACCGGCACGGGATGGCTGTCATGTGTTCACTCTCAAGAGATGCCGTGTATGAAGTCGAGAGGCTCTTCTCACTGCGATCAACTGAGATAACATCTATTACTCTTTTCATGTTCCCAACAAATAGGTTGCTGTCGCTCCAGCTCCAGATTGCCCTGCAAAGCACGAATTGAGTTTCACCACGAAAACAGTGACATGATATTCACTAAAGATTGCGAAACTAAGGTGACAAGAGCTCGCATACTTGAATGTGGACAGCCATCTGCCTGTCCTGTTGTTATGGTCGAGAACACACGAGTCATCAAAGTTGTCCACATTTAAAATCCAGACAGTGTCGTCAAGGCTACAGATAGTAAGAAACTAAGAATAAGATCATTTGTAACATTTAAATGTGTGATCCGTATCAATATAAACCTGTGAATGGTAGAACATAAGTATCTTTATTATTACATGAGACACTAAGTTGCTGTACTAACAACATAGAAACTATATTGAATCATATTAACAAACAGGCATAAGACACATTCTTTTTGTAACTCCCACTTCTTTAGCAACTTCAGAAAGACAATCTTCATTGTAATTTCACTACGTTAATTGATGAGAGGTGATTCTTTAGAACTCATGAGTGGTGCTTCTATGCTCTGCAAACAGTCAAAAGGCATATAAATATAAACACGCTAAAGCTCTGATGTGCAACCATATGTAATTCCAGTTGCTTGCTTCAGAACCCATGCAGTTTAATTTTGAGAAGGACCTTTAAACAGGACATACGTGAATCATAATGTTGCTAGCAAAAGTAGCAAAATGGTTAGGAAAAATGAGCATCTGGTTGTTGAAAGCATAAGGACATTAGTAGAAGTCAAGTGATTTCTTATAATCGCCATCTCAAGCTAGCATCATTTGCACTAAAAGAATAAATGGCACCTCTTTTAGAGCCTCTTGACCACAGCACTGGCAGAACACAGCAAGATAAGCAACCTAACAAATTTGATTGCTTCCGAATTCTGAAGCTAAAAATGTTCCAAATTTTGTCCAAAAATAGCAAGTTCTTAGTGACTGCATACTTAAGCTAAGGACTAACTAACTTCAACATCCAAATGGATCACAATGTCACATTTTGTAGTATACTAGTATGTCACATTTTCTCCTCTGTTAGTTGTACCAAAATCAAGTTTAGTGAACTGACAGATATGTGCATACAATGCAAGAGTCAAAATCTTTAACCAATCTTTCTCAAGACCTTTGGTAACTTACCAATAAATGGTATGTTACAGAACTAGAGCAGTACACAGGCAATACATTGACAAACACATTGACCAGGATTTCAATCAGAAATACCCAGAATTATTTCTGATAAAAGGTTAGCAAACATGCACCAAAATTTAGCTAACACCTATTCTTCCCATTGTTGGTGTTCATGAGGCAACAAACAAAATTACATCAACTAACCATGTAACTATACATCTGACTGACAAGGATGACCAATCAAACAATCAACTAACCACGGAACTATACATCTGACTGACAAGGATGTACCAAGTGAATCACCTGATGGCTGATGGGGAGGTGGAGGTGGCAGGGGAGTCCGAGTCGGGCAAGTCCGCCGCCGTACGAACTGCGTCAGGTCGTCATTGGCCGTAGGAACCGCGCCGCCGTAAGATCTGCAAGAACTTTTGTGAGTGTGAGGTGAGGTGAAAAGAGGAGAGGAGAAACCCTAGCATGGCAGGGAGAGGCTGGCGGAGGACTTACCCTAGCATGGCAGGGAGGGCGGAGGCGCGACAGGTCGTCGGAGACGAGCAGGAGGGAGGGCGATGGCAGAGGGCGATGGCGGAGGAGCAGCGACTGCGGCGACGGCGTTCGACGGGGCGGAGGAGGAGACGGGGGGGCGGAGGAGGAGGAGGAGACGGGGAGCGGCGGCGGAGGAGGAGACGCGGGGTGGCGGCGGCTTTCTGGCGAGACGAGGAGACGCGGGGGAGACGGTGTCCACGGGACGGGGACGGGTGCCCGATGGCTGGAGGCCGGGAGCCGTTCCGCGCGGAAGATTGGGCGGAGACGGGCCGGACTTCCCCGCCTAGCAGGCTTCCAAAGACGCCGGTGAACTGACCCGTGGGAACTTTCCGCGTGGCCCGCCAGCGCGCGTAAATGGCCGGGAACCCGGCGGGGAATTGGGCTGCCAAAGGGCCCTCAGAGAGAGAGAGAGAGAGGGGCCATGGCCCATGGCAAGAAGGGAGGCAGGCCCCCTGCGGGCCTCGATTCCATTGGGCTGGCCCATGTAGGAATTCTAGCAATCCCCACATTTTTGCTGCGAGCCACACCAATCCAGACATGTCCCTTCGGCCCGTTTCGTTCTCTCTCTCTCGAACACACAATTTCTTTGCAAAAAAATACGAATGCAAGTTCATTTTAGTGCCTGTGCAAGGGCTTTGAACGAATGTCTGTGTATTCAGGTCACTGGTACGCAAGTTAGAAACCATCTTAGAAAGTGAAAAAAAATTTATGGAAAGATTGTGAAGCTGAAAGCTTGAGTGGAGCTAGTTGGGACGAAGAAAGCTGCACCATAACCCTTAAGAGAGAGCATTACATTGGTCATATTCGGGTTAGGTTATTACTGGACTGAAGTTTTTACCATATGTTTACTAAAATTCATGGCATCTATGTATTTTACCTACTAGGACCATCGTGAGGATGCCAACTACTTAAACACTCCAATTGAGCACTACCATGAGATGGCCACTATCTTTAGCAATAGTTTGGCAATTGGTGCATATGCCAAGGGAGAAAATGACTCTCTTGCTAATGAGGTTACTGAAACAGAGAATGCACCGAAAGATACTGAATATGCTTCACCTACAAATGAACAAGTAGTGGCAGGGCCTGATAAGGCGACAAATGTCTGTCAACAATACTGGTGGGGAGTTCTCAAGTACTAAACCACCACCACCAAAGAAGGCCAAGGTCATTGTGGAAGATCCTAACATTGCCATGGTGACTATGATTAGCCAGAGCCTTGGAAACTTAGCAGCAGCCCTAACAAATGTCACCAAGGCCATTACTTCAGATGGTGACATTTCTGTGGGACTTTATGATGCCATGATGAGTATCTCTGGATTTGATGTAGCCCATCTTGATCACTACTATGTTTATTTGGGTGACCATCTACCACAAGCAAGGGCCTTTTACAAGCTGCCCCTGTCGAGCAAAATGATATGGGTTGCAAGGTACATCAAGGAGCACCTTTCCAACAACTGTAATCTATGGTGGTTTATGATTCGTGATTGTGTGTTGTACCTAGTCCTGAACTGAAGTTTGGTGTTGTGGTATTTGTTAGCGTGTTGGTGTTGGTCCTAATATTTTGCTAACCATATGCACTGAAACTATGGTGGTTGATGACTCCGACAACCGAATTGCACAGAGTGTGAAAACCCGACTCACTTCAAACACCTGATCACGGCAAATTGGATAATAAAAATAGTCAAGAGGACTGTCAACTTAAATGATTTTGAACCCCTCTCGGTCGATCTTGCTTAAATCTGGATGCGTTCTTTTATGTCAATTTATTTATTTAATGAATTTTATTTGCTTTCTCATTATATTGAGGTAAAGTTACCACCTATAGTAGGGAGGTTATCATACCCTGATTCATTCAGGTAACCAAACATAATCTTATACCATCCTGTATCATCCTATTCCAGCAACCAAACAAAACCATGTACCATCCCATTTAGACAACTAAACATCCAACTATTATTATATCATTCAGGATCATCCTATCCAGGTGAATCATCCCATACATGTTCCACTTCATTTAAGCAACCAAACACTACCTATAGTCTCATAGATGATGCAAGTGTTTGTATATTCATCTTGTGCAACTAGCAAATGATGTTGATGTATGTAAGACGTCGAATAACCCAGACTTGTGTTTGTCGACCCGCCGCTTGAAAACATGCAGCAGCAGCTGTTTAATTTGAGGATTCACTTGGATCATCCTACTAAGCAAGGCAAATTTGGTTTGGACATCAGCTTAATTTGTATTTTCATTACATACACTCCGCGCAACTGATGCATGTTTTTGTTCAAAGGAAAAAAAAAGAAATAAGCCAGCACTCTGCAGTCTGCGCTAGTATGTCGATACACATACGTCTTCTTCCTATTACAAGGCCAGATGTATAAAAACCACTGATCGTGGAGTTGGATGACCGACCATGTTGACGTCCAAATTACTGACTCGCGGGAGACGGGATGGTCAGGGATCAACCCATTCTATTCTATGAATAAAAAAAAGACAGGAGCAGGAAATTATAGTATATAATTGTATCATAGGCTGTAACCTGGGGGTGTGGTTTAATTTGTGTGACTAAAATTTCACGATGACACGGTTACCACATGAAGCTGACGTGTAAAAATAAACTGGAACGGTAACGCTAAGTTGCGTGGCGTGACTGACAAAACAGTCACGCCAGCAAGTATGGCGTGACAAGCTCCATGCTAGCCTTCTTCTAAGTGCACAAAAATTCAATCTACTTAGCCTTATTTCCTTCTACATTTTAATTAGCTAATGAGATCATAAATTCTTCAAACTTTTCAGGTATAATATGTGTTGGTACTCTAAAATATGGTTTATAAAATGAAGTATCCAATTTATAAATAGGTTAAGTGATCTCGAGTTTAGCTTCAGAGTTTATAAGTTCAAACTTTACGCTCCAAAATAAATAATCAAGTCTCCATTTTGGTCCTCCTTAACTTTCCAAATCCATTTACCCGATATTCCTACTTAATTTCTAGGTGAACATTTCCGAAGTTGATACATGAAATCTTTTTAAAACGTAATCCAAAGATGCATAGTTATCACTGTTTTCAGGACTTGGTGAGATTTCCAGTATAGGCTGAAAACGGGAAAATTTGCCAACTTGGACTTATTCTTTGAACTCTCATTGCTCTAAATCATTGAACCATGATCCTTCCATGACAATGTGTATAATTTCTACTCCAACTTTCATGTTGTCCAAATTTTGAGTGTTTAGCTAAAATCCAAAAATCCACACACCTCAACATGGCTATTTTGGTAACATATCCAACACTTAAGACATTTCAGCCACTTGGGAAACAATAACACTTATAATATTGAGGTAATTACCATACCTGATTCATTTAGATAACCAAACATGATCGTGTATCATCATGTATCGTCCTATTCAAACAACCAAATAAAACCATGTAACGTCCCATTCATACAACGAAGCATCCATTTGTATTGTATCGTTCAGAACCATCCTATCTGGAATCCAGGTGAACCATCCCATACATGTTTCACTTCATTCAAGCAACCAAACAGTACCATAGTCTCATAGATGATGCAAGTGTTTATATATTCGTCTTGTGCTTATTTGTGAACGTGGCTGATTGTATTGGCACATTTTTATAAAGGGGTCGGTGAAAGTAGCAGCCTCTTGTTTTTCCGAAAGCAGCAGCCTCCAGCCTCCCGTTGTTTATATTTAGATACCTGCTGGAATGTTTTTTCTGTGGTTTCCAGTCATTGGTTGGAGGAGGATCTGTGCGCGGATTTGTTTTTTCTTCTTTTGTTTGAATTTGAGTTCATTCTGCTAGTCAAATAACAGGAGCAAGTAGATCGATGTTGACTTGTTTGTTGGCATGCATACATGTATTAGGTCGTGAGTTTGACCAGGCCGTAAAAAAACCAGTATTTTGTTATTAAGCTCAGAGGTTCACAAAATTAAAGTGGTAGTTCTATGTCAAAACTAGGACATTAATTTGCAAGTTTTGTAAAATTTACTCTACTGGGGAGACTATCAATAATGTCAAAAAAAAGATATACTTTACAATTTTTATCAATAAATGAATTGTAATAACAAATAATTGGGTAAATGAGCTGGGCATGTGTATGTATATATAGGCAGGGGAAGCAGCAGGTTGCCATGCCAAGGATGGATGGGTGGTAGCAGGTAATACTGGTGGTTGCATGCCCCCCTTGCTACCACAATCACAAGGAGGCAGCTGGCTGGCATGCCGTTGCCAAGAGGAGGGGAGGTGGAGGGTGGTGGTCGTCGGAGGATCGGCGGCGGCGATGGGGACGACGATGAGGCGTGGCGTCGGTGGGCGGTGCTGGTGGCGACGGTGTGGATCCAGGCGCTGACGGGGACCAACTTCGACTTCTCGGCCTACTCGTCGGCGCTCAAGTCGTCCCTGGGCATCTCGCAGGAGGCGCTCAACTACCTGGCGACGGCGTCGGACCTCGGCAAGGCCCTGGGGTGGTCGTCGGGCCTTGCGCTGCTCCACATGCCGCTGCACGGCGTGCTGCTCGTCTCCGCCGCGCTGGGGCTCGCCGCCTACGCCGCGCAGTACTGCTGCCTCGTCTTCCTCAACCCGTCGTCGTCCCTCGCCATCCCCTACCCTCTGGTATGCCAAATTATATTATTAAACAACCTTAACTGAGGGATGATGCGTGGGCCGTGGTAGCAAGTGCATCCCCAATCCTCATCAATCGATCGTACTCAGGAGAACGAAATTACACACACATAATAGAAAGGGAAAAAAAAAAGATGGATATCAGGATGATGAAGATGCTCGATCAACGGATGGGATAGAGCTGGTTGCATTGGATGGATGGAGGAAGCTCAACTCCATTGTTTCCATGGCGGAGCTGAAAGCGAGGGAGAGGAGATACTTCTTGAGTTGCTTGGTCCCTAGATTACACAGACTAGACTCCTCCTTTGATCCTTTATTTTAGGTAAGCTACGACTGGCGGTCAATTTATCATTTTTTTTTAAAAAAAACCCTCTCTATATGTCAGCCTGTGAGTTCATCGACCATCGACTAGTATAGTACTCATATCCAGCAACACTTCAAGTTTACATCATCATTAATCCTCCAAAACATCATCAACCAACCAACCACTGCATTTCAGTGTCAGTCCCTCAGGCAGGGGCAGCCACGTGTCAATTACTTGCTTTCCTCCTAACAAACAGCCATGCTTTGACTAGTAGATCGATGAACCACCTACACACCTGCTTCATAACTAACTAACTAACTAACTAACTAACTAACTAACTAACCTCAAGACTCAAATCATCTTGCTGACTATCTTTATTGAAGCAAAAACATCAGGTCTGTATCACCCTTGAACAGGTTAGTTCTGATGCACAAAACATCGCAACCGCGCATCACCTAGATACCCGCAGCACATCACTCACGCATGCGGCATGCCATTTTTTTTAATATAGAACTCATCCTGCTTTTACAGAAAGGTTTGTTACAGAGCGTTTTGCTGGATACCAGCTTACAAGAGAGAACTTCAGAAAAGCCTAGCAACATACTAAGCTCAATAACCACAGATATATGCTAAGAGATTACACCATCAGAGTCTATCATAGAAGGTAAAAGCAGCTCAAATGAAGTCCTCCATCAGGTCTTGATTGCGTTCCTCTGCTAGGAATCCTTTCACCCAGGTCGCCACTTGGTTGTTTAGCCGTTCCAAGCAGTCCCTGTCAGACTCCTGCAGCAATATTTTCCACCTCTGCAAGTAAGATGAGATAGCAAAGATGACATCACAGGGTGAATTTGGGAACTTGCGTTCAATTCTCAGCTTGTTTCGTCGATTCCATAACGCCCACAAGATTATTGCAAAGGAAAAAAGAATCATATCATAATTAGCTCCCCAAAAACTAGCCACCCCCTTAGAAACTCCTGCAGGCTGCATGGAGTGTTCTCCCAGCTGAGGGCTTCCTTGAAACACACCCAAACAAATTTAGCTAAGATGCATTGAAAGAAAATATGATCAGAAGTTTCTAGCACCCCGCATAGTGGGGCATCTGGCATCTCCTTTCCATCCTTTGATGTATTATATTCACGAGCACCACAAAAAATGGCATGCCATGCACACAAATGGAACCACAAACTTCCACAGTCCCAAGCCGCTGATGCACAATCAAACAAAGTTGGTGCTCATTTCCCTGCTCACCATATTTCTGGCTACTGTGATATAACATGTCCCTTTCCAAACACATTCCTAAAGCATTCATCACTAAATCTACAAGAGCAAAAAAAAAACATCATTTTGTAGTAGTGCAATGCCTTCCATATAACATACGGCTCCCAGTATACAAATCACTCCTGCACTCTTCAGTAGATAACCTATGTTAGCCCGCAAATTGTCTTAAGAGGAACTGTGATTGCAAACACTTTCCTCAAATTATGAAGCCAAGATGTAGACACAACACAGGCTAAATTGTCAAGATGCCCCAACATGCGATTTATAGCGAATTTAATTAATCTACCAAATTCTGATTCATATGTTGCACTGCAGGTGTTCTTGGTCTGCTTGATAGCAGGGTGCAGCATCTGCTGGTTCAACACAGTCTGCTTTGTTCTCTGCATACGCAGCTTCTCCGCAAGCAACCGCCCCCTGGCCCTCTCCCTCTCAATAAGCTTCAATGGGCTCAGTGCCGCCTTCTACACCCTCTTTGCAAATGCCTTCTCCCCCACCTCCCCATCTGTCTACCTCCTCCTCAATGCCATCCTCCCCCTTGCTGCCTCTATTCTTGCGCTCCCGGCGATACTCCTCTGCCACACACATGACAGCCACCTCCAAAGCGTGCCCAGGTATGACAGGCGCGTCTTCCTCGGCCTCTACATCCTTGCATTCATCACCGGCATATATCTCGTGGTCTTTGGATCTTTAAACACAACCAGAGCTGCTGCGTGGGTCATCCTCACAGGCGCCATGGTCCTCCTCGCCCTTCCTCTCATCATCCCTGCCTGCTCCAGTTGCTCATATGTGGATACACACAGCATCGACTCTGCATCCCATGATGACCCACATAAGCCACTCCTAGTCAGTAACCATCTTCAGAATGAATCCAATGCCGTCATGGAAAAATCAATGGAGCAGCAGTTGCAGGGCAGTAATTGCGGAACAATACTGGATAAGGGCCGCCTGGTGGTACTCGGTGAAGAACATAGTGCAAAGAGGCTCATTGGGTGTGTGGACTTCTGGCTCTACTACACAGCCTACTTCTGTGGAGCCACTGTTGGCCTGGTTTACAGCAACAACTTGGGCCAGATTGCACAGTCATTGCACCAGCAATCACAGCTCACCATGCTACTTGCTGTCTACTCATCCTTCTCCTTCTTTGGTCGTCTTCTCTCTGCACTCCCCGACTTCCTTCACAGGTATCTGTCTTGCTCTAGTATATCAATTATCATCACACGGCTTCCTAATAACTAAATATATATACAATCTGTATACAGGAAGGTGACACTTGCTCGGACAGGGTGGCTTGCTGCCGCGTTGGTGCCCATGCCAATGGCCCTTTTCCTTATGCAGAAGCAACAGGATGGAAGCACTCTGGCAGTAGGAACAGCACTAATTGGCCTAAGCTCAGGGTTCATCTTCGCTGCAGCAGTGTCAGTGACCTCCGAGCTCTTTGGACCAAACAGCATTGGTGTGAATCACAACATCCTAATCACCAATATCCCGCTGGGCTCACTCCTCTATGGCCAGATTGCTGCCCTGGTATACGACGCAAATGGCCAAAGGATGAGAGTAACGGATAACCACACTGGCATGATTGATACCATGATTGTTTGCATGGGGGTGAAGTGCTACTCAACCACCTTCTTCGTGTGGGGTTGCATCACATTGCTGGGGTTAGCATCGAGCATAGTTCTATTCATAAGAACAAAACCAGCTTATGCCAGCACTGCTAGTCGATCAACTTGTAAGCACCTTCACCAACTTTCCAGTTAACAGAGAAACTCCTTGATCAGTCCCTTGCTTCTTTGAAATCACTGTTAGCTTGTACAAAATTTTGGTTTAGTTTAGCTGAAATGGGTTAGATATAGATACATCAAATGAATACCATCAGGGGATAGGAAATTATCAGCTTAGCAGCTGGCATGTAAAGTACAGAACTGGTATTCCATTTACTGGGCATTAATACTAACAAGTCAGCCAAAAGGCTGCATGAAACCAGTTTGGAATGTTTGTTGCTGGTTGAATTGAGATATGTGCAAAATCATCCATATCTAGCGTTGTTATGCATTCCCTTCGATGCAAAACACATGCCGTTTAGGACATCTACATGATCTACAAGGTGAAACTTTGGCCAATGAAAATATGACATTTCAAAGGAAGGTACTTGAATATTTTGAAAAGTAATTCTAATGGTGAATCTATTAACATTTATCTTACATTGTCAATACATATAATCTATTTAACGACTCATCACAAACTAGAGTTTAGAGCAAACAACTTATCTTTCAATCTTTGTCAGGGTGAAACTGTTTACGTTAAATAAGGAGGACAATGAATTCTCTAAATAGCAGAAAGTGACACGAAGTTATTAAATTTTGGAAGGATGGCCTAGATGGATCACTCCAGTGAGCTGTAATCTTAAAAGAACTAACTTCAGTAAGCAACCCATGGAGCATTCAATTATCGTGCAAAGAAATGGACCTCTGTTGCCTTTCTGAACCTATATTTAGCTACTCTTTGCCCATAAACCTTTAAACATCCCTAGAAGCTACCATCCAACAATTTCAGAGAAGTAGGCGAGATTATTCACCAATGCTAAAAATCACCTTAATATTATTTCATTCGAGGGGTTGCAACTGGAGGATGTGAATGCAAACACTTGACAGAACAAATACTTGAAAGAGACCAATATGGTCGGAAATTAACAGCTTAACATATGATTTGTAAAGTACAGAACCAGCATTCCATTTACAGGCATTCATATTAGAAAGTAGGCCCAAGATAACATGAAATCAGGTCTGGGCAGTCAAATGGAGCTGTGTGCAAATCCTACATATTTACTGTTCTCATGTTTTTACATAATGACTTAAATGTATGCAGGACTCTGAAGATTGAATCTGACTAGCATGCTAGCTTTCTGCAAAAAATGATAACCAAATAACTTATCTTTCAATCTTTGTCAAGGTGCTACTTGTACAGCAAACAAGGGGTCCAATGAGTTCTTCAAATACACAAAATCACATGCAAAGTCTTTAAATTTTGCAAGAATGGTCTAGATGGATTATTCCAGTGACAGTAACTAAAAGGAAATATACTTCAGTGAGCAATTCACAGAGCATTCAATCATCATACAAAGAAACAGACAAACTTTCACCCTTCTCTAAACCTATAACTTCACTGATACACTGTTAAAACAAAATACAACCAGTGAAATCCAGTCTGAACGTGTACAGTTTAGGCAGTTGTTCCCTCAAAAGATTTTTGCTGCCTTGGAAAAAGTTTATCGCAGCTGGCTACAGCCCTTTAAACTTTGCTGGAAGGTACCATATCCAGGCATTCAGAAATTTCAGAGATCTAGGACAAATTATTCACCAAATGCAAACAATTTACACGCATTTTACCTTATTCAAGGGGTCTACAAATGGAGGATGCAAACACTTGACAGGACACATAACTCATGACTATTTCTTCTGTTGTTCATCATGCTTGCGCCACGGATTCAGGGCTTCTCTCATAGCTTGGGCCTCTGGACTGCTTTCCCAAGCTCTTTTTTCCGACTCCAAGACAGTTACCTTCTCATCTGTAGCATATAACCATGCAGAAAAAAAAGAGGAATATAAGAGGCAAGCAGTGAACAATAGAGAAACGAAATGAACTTGACAGAATGAATGGTGCTAGGTTCTGAATCAGTTATGTTGCCACCAAAATATCCAAAGTTTAGTTTGTTGTTGGTAGGAGGATGCACTGAACCGTCCAGTTTAAATAGCTACTTTTTTTTGGTCATTTTGGGAACTTTGGCAACTTCCCAGTGATTTAAACAAGCCGGTTTCGTGGTAAACCATCTGCTAATCTGGATTTGAATGAAAGCAAAATTCAAATGCCGGTAGGATCTAGGAGAGTAGCAAAGCTGCACTTGGAAGTCTTTCAATCTGCCGAAAAGCTACCAACAGCCCAAACTGGGGCTGGACTGTAGATAATTCATTCATGAAAGTCTGATAATGAATTAAAAACTTCAAAGAAATTACAAAAGGGAAGGGTTGGATGCTGGGCAGAGGGGGAGTGAGGGGAGCGAGAAGCGTACAGAAGCCTGTGTGGATCATGAAGAGCTCCATGGCGGCGCCTATGGAGGCCCCGACCGCCGCGATCTTCAGGTACCATCCCGCGAACCTCATGATATGATCCACCCCCAGTGAATCCTCGAGGGAAGGGGTGGCCGGAGCGAGCTGAGGTGACGGCAAGGCGAGGCGGCGGCGGCGGCGAGCAGACAGGCGGGTCGACGCAAGGAAGAGGAGGCGGCTGTCGAATCGTGTGGTTTTCCCCCATTCCAACAAAAATGGGGGCCCGGCCCGGCCCGGCCCACCCAGCTTAAAAAGTAGGCCCGCTTCGCATTCAATCCAATCACCACTGCCCGAGGCGTCGTCTGGCGTCTCCGCTGCCACACCACTGTGACCACACGCTCGCGCGCCCATGGCGGCGACCTCGCCGACGGCCACGAGGCCGGCAGCCGCCGCACTTATACGAGTCCCGCGTTCTGGGATCAATCGCGTCTCCTTGCCCTGTTGCCACCGTCGCGCAACTCCTTGGCGGAGACCCCCGCGATGCAGCCGTAAAGGGAAGCCGGTCGTCACGGACGTCGTCGAGGAGGAGGCACCAAGGGGCCCGGAGACTAAGAGGGAGGATGACGAAGAGGCGGAGGCCGGCTCGCTGAGTGGGGCGCTGGGGTGGCTCAGGCTTGACGGGGTTGCGGCGGACATCATCAGCATCGCCGTGCCCGCCGTGCTCGCGCTCGCTGCCGACCCAATCACGGCGCTCGTCGACACCGCCTTCGTGGGCCATATTGGTAAGTCGTAACGTTCCTAGGATGAACCATGTCATCCAGTGCGCTCCTTCATTTGACAACTAGAATCATGCCATTCAAATTTACATCTGCTTTGAGAGGGGATCAATCACTTGATGTGCATGTATTTGTCAGGCTCGGCTGAACTTGCGGCTGTTGGTGCATCTGCTTCCGTATTCAATTTGGTATCCAAGCTGTTCAATGTGCCATTGCTTAATGTCACCACATCTTTTGTTGCTGAGCAGCAGGCTGTCGATGCCAATAGTTCTAGTACCACAGGACAAAGTAAGCAAAACAAGAGTTCTTTTTGCTGTCTAAAAACCATCTCTGTCGTTCGCATTATGCTGATTAGTTTTTAGTTCTCGCCTAGGAGATGAATTTTTGACGCCACAAAAGAAGGTTCTTCCGGCGGTTTCAACATCCTTGGCTCTAGCTGCTGGCATTGGATTGTTGGAGATGGTGGCACTGATTGTTGGATCTGGGACACTAATGAACATCATTGGTATACCCGTCGTACGTAAGACTAATTTATTCGCACACTCACATTTCTAGGACCTATTTCTTCTCTGTAACTTGATGTCAACACTGGGTGTTCTTTAGGGCGTTTCATGTGTCTGGTCTGAACCATCTAATGTCTATGCAACTCCAGAACTTAATTAAGCTTGATGGTAGCTGCTTTGACTGATTCCCAATGCAGTTTGCTGTTAAAACACTGTTGATGAAATTAAGTTCTTTTGTTTACTGTCTACACAGGATTCACCAATGCGAGCACCAGCAGAACAATTTCTTACGTTGAGGGCATATGGTGCTCCACCAATTATAGTGGCACTTGCAGCTCAGGGTGCATTTCGTGGATTCCTGGATACAAAGACACCATTGTATGCTGTGGGTACGTGTATGCCAGCTCACTTTGACAAATTATGTAACACGTAATTTTTGTCCATATGGAATTTCTAGGACCTTGGCATTTAAATGCGTGATTTTTGTTGTGACAGCTTTTTTTTTCTTAATTAAGATGCTCTATGTTTAAAATGCTTAAGCAAGGAACTAATGTCATGATGCATACAGGTGCTGGCAACCTATTAAATGCAATACTGGATGCTGTACTTATTTTCCCACTTGGTCTAGGAGTAAGCGGCGCTGCCTTGGCCACAGTGTCCTCTGAGTATGTTGGTGCCATCATGATACTTTTAGCAATAAAGTTTTGCTTATTATTATTATCATCTATACTAATATAATTATAAGCCCGTAAACTATTTGGACCAATTGTCTACAACTCTTCATGTATTCAGGTACTTGACTGCGTTCATCCTCCTTTGGAAGCTGAATAACGAAGTAGACTTGTTTTCATGGAATATCGTTGGAGATGGAGTAATTCGTTACCTGAAATCTGGTTGGTCAATATCCCTCATGCTCATATCCAAGGATGTTACATGTCATGATTTTGCTTTATTGTAAGCAAACACTAGTTCAAACAGACATAAAACTATCCATGATTCATTTCTGTTTGATAGTTGTTGCATTTAGCAACCTCTGTTACATCTTAGTGCAAGAGACCTTTATGACAACCACTTGAACTTCAACGTTTTTCAGGTGGACTGCTAATTGGCAGAACAATTGCAGTATTCCTGACACTGACACTATCTACGTCCCTGGCTACAAGGGAAGGGCCTGTTCCAATGGCTGGCTATGAGATATGCTTGCAAGTGTGGTTAACAATTTCTCTGTTGAATGATGCTCTAGCCCTTGCTGGTCAGGTGTGCGAAATTACTGTAGTGGATCTTTCATCAATTCTCTTATCTATGTATTTGCTTGTGAGGTGTCCCTAATTTTTGCAGGCTCTACTTGCTAGCGAATATGCGAAAGGGAACTACAAGCAAGCCCGCATGGTTGTATCCAGAATCCTGCAGGTTAAGAAGTCATTTCTTGTGAAAGTTCAGAAATGACACCAAGTTTCTTCTTTTCCTTAAGGAGCTGATAATGTTCCTTGTTTGGTGTAGGTTGGAGGTGTGACTGGTGTTGTGCTTGCTGCTACCTTATTCATTGGGTTTGGATCTTTGTCCTTGCTGTTTACAGATGATCCAGCAGTTTTGGATGTTGCCCAATCTGGAGTTTGGGTACTGATAATTTTGAGAAATTGATGCTTAGTTTCTCAAGTGGTGTGCACACAGTGATTCTTTTGTTAACGTTGTGAATGTTGGATTGCTGCAGTTTGTCACTATTTCTCAGCCAATAAATGCTATTGCATTTGTGGCCGATGGGCTCTACTATGGTGTTTCTGACTTTGCCTATGCTGCATACTCCACGGTCCTGATTTATACTCCTACTCAATCTCATTATTTTATATCTAATACTACCACATTATCATGTCATTAGTTATCACTTAGCACAGCTTTGTTATGCTAACCATGTAGATTCTTGGTTGTTTCAGTTTTTTGCGGGGGCAGTCTCATCAGTATTCCTACTTATTGCTGCTCCTAAGTTTGGTCTCGGTGGCATCTGGGCTGGTCTTACTCTATTTATGAGTTTGAGAGCAATTGCTGGTTTCTGGAGGTAGTAACGGATGATTCATTTGTAGAAATCTCTCGATTAGGACTTTCTTTTTCAAGGAACCAAGTTTCAAACTTGGGGAAAAGGAAATAGTCTTCTTACTGGAACAGTAGCAGCATGAATGACTTGAGGGTGATTTTCTGATTTTCAGGTTAGGGAGCAAAGGTGGGCCTTGGGAAATAATCTGGTCAGAGAGTGAGTAAAGCACAGATATGACCATGTATATTCAGTTGATCTCATACTGTCAAGTAAAAGGGGGAACTGCAGGCCATATAGCCCCGGACCCTGGGTAATAGAAGACCTTTTGTAACATTTAACAAGGTAGCTGATGTAGCTCTGTGGAAGTATATATGTACACAGTACACATGTATTTTGTGTAGGCTAGCTGGGCTCTCTTTTTACGCCTGGTGAATGTAGGAGGCATTTGCAGCTTTACACAGTGTTTACCATGCACAACAAAACTGTGTTCCAACAGAAGGCCCTTCCTGTAAATTTCGTTTCTGGAAATCCTGCGTGTAAATGATTTGTCTAACATTCTGGGATATGGATCTGCTAAATTTTTTTGGCATACTCGGCGATCCTCTGAAATAGAATAATCTGAGTTGCATGTTCCAAGTACTGTGCTGTGCAAGTGCAGCATCATCGGACATTGCAATTTTGCTAAGATTTGATTGAAGTTGAACCCAGTTCCAGCCAAGGGTTTGAATTTGATGATGGTTGTTCTTAGCTCTTCTTCTTCTTGTTTTTTTTTTTTAGGAGAGGATACTAGAAATCCACTGGGCCAGGCCCATGGTGCAGGAAAGACTTGAGAGCCCAGATTCCCCAATTGTGGCCTAGCCACTTCCGTCAGTCTCATTCCGGGGAGGCGGAGACAGCAGGATAGAAGAGAGGCAGCAGCAGAGGCGGAGAAGGCGGCTGGCCGGAGGAGCAGAGAGCACCCAGCCAGGAGGAGGAAGACGAAGACGAAGCGAGGGTCCGAGGATGCCGTGCCTGAATGTGTCGACGAACGTCAACCTGGAGGGTGTGGACACCTCCGCCATCCTCGCTGAAGCCTCCAAGGCCGTCGCCAACATCATCGGCAAGCCAGAGGCCGTAAGCCTCTCGCGCCTCTCCCTTTCCCTTTGCCCCCTCTTCTCTCTTGCCCTCGCGATTCATTGCCTGTGTAGGACGTCTCTCCTCTTGCATCTATTTGGTTGGTGGAGATTATGCTTCCATTTTGTAATTGGCTCCTGCAACCTGTTAGGGTTTTGAGCAGGATGTGCATCACTGCATGTCACCTTTCTGTAGGCTATCAATCGATTAATCGTGTTTTCCAATGCTAGTTTAAAGAGAATTCGTGTGGATCAGTAAAATCTCGCAACATTCCCCTTTGATAAATACTACAATTGGGGATTTTGACCTCTAGGCTTTTATTCATTTTGGGGGAGTATTCTTTAGGTTTATCATGGACACCCCGATGTTGATTCTCACTGCACTCACTCGAAAATTTTGATGATATTTACATGACACAACCGAAAATCCTAGAACATGACTGCAGTCTCCCAGAATCAAGTTCATATATGAATTGAACCTGTAATTTTGACAGATTCAGCATTGACGAAGGGAACCAGATAACTCAATAGTCTGTCTCTGAGACGGTATCCCCAGTGCCTATCTAGGATTGATATAATAACCATTGTGGTCACTCAGTGAAAGAAATGTCATGTTTGAAAGTTCATGTTTATATAGAAATCCCCAGTATGTTATCCCTAAAATACTGCAGCCAACAGTTGATATAGATGAAGTTTGAAAGTTCATGTTTATCAGTCACTTCATATTAGTGTTAGTCAGGCAGCTGCTTTGCTACATAGTTTGGGCACGTGCTTTTCCTTTATCATTCTCATACTGTCACTCTTTGGATTTCTGGTGGATGACCTGTGGTGATAGACTCAAATTGATGAAATTTAGATTTTTATTGTTTTTCTGTGGTTGATATATTTAACCAAAGCCATTGCGCTTGTGTACTATCATCTTGAGGATTTGACTGGAGTGCTTGTCCTCTCCCAGTACGTGATGGTTGTTCTCAAAGGTTCAGTGCCTATGGCATTTGGAGGCACCCAGGAGCCTGCAGCTTATGGTGAGCTGGTTTCCATTGGAGGGCTGAACCCTGGTGTCAACAAGAAGCTGAGTGCTGGCGTTGCTTCTATTCTGGAATCAAAGCTGTCCATTCCCAAGTCCCGCTTCTACCTCAAGTTCCATGATTCAAAGGCAAGCAGGCACTATTTCTTGTTGACCGACATACGATTCATGTGTCCTTTTAACCATCACCAAGTTCTCATTTCAATTTTATTGTTTGTTAGGCTCATCCTGCACAAGAACATGCTCAATGTTTGCATGCTTTGCATCAAGAATAGATCATGTAAATAACCATCTGTTGTTTCATGCCATCTTCCTAGTTTTGCATATGTTCCCTTTCTGCTTGCTTATGTAGATGGTGTTAGTTTCTTTATTATCCGATGATATCTTAGCACCATGGTGAGTGTGAGTACCATGTGATGATGCAGGGCTCGGACTTTGGTTGGAATGGCTCCACCTTCTAGATTTGAGGTCCATGGGTGTGGCTCCAGTGACGGAAGATTGTGTTCCCTAATGTGTTGTCCATTGCATAATGGCCTAATAAGGACACTGTTGTAAGATATGAGTTAATTTGTGCTGAACTGAAGTGAAAACTGTCATGTGGAACTGGGGCACAGACTTGTTCAATGCAACCTAGCATATTCGTGCTGTGTTGGCTTGCACAAACTTGGTTATCTTTTGGTTGGTCCTTTGGGTTGGGTGTGGTAAGCTTGAAATGATTCTGTCTATCTTGTTCTGTTTGATAGGGGATGATGGCTGGTAAGTGAACTTTGCAAAGGGTACTCTTTGCTGTTGTGATTTGCTTGCTTGGTACAGTATACTGTTGGATTAAAAGAAAGAAAGAAAAGGAAAATCAAGGGATAAAGGAATAATGCAAGGGGAGGGAGGTTTGCACCTCAAGTATGGATGGTGGAAGAACTTTTGCTGCTGTGTTGCCAGTTTCTTCCAGAACCAAGTGCATGGTGCTTGATTGATATGGAAAAAGATGGAAGAAGATGCCGTTGCAGTTCTAGGCAGTGATGCTTGACCTAACTGTGTTCTGCTTGCCTAACCTGAAATAGAGAGCTCCCCTGCTGCCCAACCCTTTTGTTTGTATGAATTTCTTCTAGTACATCACATCACATCACATTGCGTCTCTACCTAACCACTGTTGCTCATTGCATCAACACTCTGTTGCTTTTGTTAGCAACCCTTATGATAATGATATGGCATTTCCTTTTCGATCACCGCTTTGAAATAAGATTCTATGAATGAATTTCTAAAACCGTGGAAATTCACTACTATAGGGGCTAGTCTGGCAGGCTTCCAGCTCCGGCTTCTCCTACAGCTCCAGCTCTACCAAATAGTTTGGTCAAAAACGACTCTATCTCCGAAGCTAAGATGAGAAAGTTTGGTAAAAAAACAGCTCTACCCTGAAGCACTAGACGAGCTGAAGCTGTTTTATGTGGAGAAGTCGGAGAAAAAAAGAAAAAAAATATAGCTCCTCCAGGAAGGTTCTAGAAGGAGTCGGAGCTCTATCCAACTGGCCCACGGGACGTCAATTTTGAACGAGATCTAACAAAAAAAAAGCTTCCAAAGACCCAAAATATTTGTAAACGTGCACCGTGGCGACGCGTTGACCTGCCCATTTCTTCAGTTCCGGCTCCATTGCTTTGTCTGTGTCAGTGGCTCTCAGATCCGCCAAACCCGGCCGCAGAGAGAGATCAGCACCCACCATGGCCGCGGCCTCCCCTCCGCTCCTCCCCACCTCCGTCGTCCCGGCGGCAACACCAGCCCCCTCACCCATTCCGACCGCCGCCGACGCCAACCCGGCCGCGGCTCGCGCCTTCCTCTCCCGCCTCCTCGACTCCGCCAGGCGCGCGCTGTCCGGCGCCCGCCCCTGGTCCGAGCTCGCCGACCGCTCCGCGCTCTCCCGCCCGGACACCATCTCCGACGCCACCTCCCGCCTCCGCAAGAACCTCGCCTACTTCCGCGTCAACTACGCCGCCGTCGTCGCGCTCTCCCTCGCCGCCGCGCTCCTCGCCCACCCCTTCTCGCTCGCGGCGCTCCTCGCCCTGCTCGCCGCCTGGTGCCTCCTCTACGTCCTCCGCCCCGCCGACGCGCCGCCGCTCGCCGCCTTCGGGCGCACCTTCTCCGACAAGGAGGTGCTCGGGGGCCTCATCGCCTGCTCCGCCTTCGTCGTCTTCCTCACCTCCGTCGGCTCGCTCATCTTCTCCGCGCTCGCCCTCGGCGCTGCAGTCGTCTGCGCGCACGGCGCGTTCCGCGTCCCGGAGGACCTCTTCCTCGACGAGCCCGACCAGGCCGCCGGCAGCGGCAACCCGCTGCTGTCCTTCATCGCCAACGCCACCGGAGGAGTAGGAGGACGCGTCTGATGATCGCCACCACTGCTAAATTAAAGGTCATGTGGCCCAGCCTCGAATTGTATGTGATTCATTCATCTTCTTTTGCCAGCCTCGAATTGTATGGATACTAACGAATACATACACAAACAAGTTTTGAATTTTGGTGTATCACCAAAGTCAATTTGATGTCTCAATTTGCATGCTTGCGATTTGGTGATATATGGCCATATTCTCAAGATGTTGTGTGATTTATTTTTGCATTGTACATGTAGATTGTAGATGAAGTAGCTGCTGCATGCCAATTGCCAAACTCGTCGGATCATCCCATTGGAATGAATCGACTAATCCTAGATAGAACAAGATCAACTTGTATGTCATATACTAGAGTGTTGATCATCTTCAGAAATGCAATGCTCCTATTGACAGCCAACAAGGGAGGGTGGCTGCCAGAGCTCAACAAGGGAGGCTGCTCGGGCGCAACGGAGGTGCGGAGGTAGGCCTCTGGCGGGCGGGGTGCAGAGGAGGTGGGTCGCCGCTGCCGCGCCGATTTGGTGCCTAGTGCCCTCTGCCAATCTCCGTCGACCCTCTTGCCTCTTGGGAACCCAGGTGAGCTGATTGCTGCTGATTTAGAGTTGGGGAAAAGTGGATGGCACCTCCGCCTAGCTCGCCACTGAGGCTCACCTCCGCAAGCCTCGCCTTGCGTCGCCCCACCCCAAGCCAAGAGCTGGTCGGGGATTGTTGTCATCCTCCGACCTGCCATTGCCGCTACCACCCAGAGCTCTGCTCCGCCAGTGAACTCCACCCTCCGCCATCTTCTTCCCCAAGCGACCATCAAAACAGAATCCTACGGGAAAGGATGAGCGTGGGAGGGGCGAGGAAGATTGGGGAACCGCCGGCTCCGCGCAAATATGCGGGAGAGCGGGAGGTATTAGAGCAACTGCAAGAGAACAGAGGCGACGATTGGATAGTGGAATTTTTCCTTTTCTCCTTAAATTTGGTTTGTTCTCTTGTTTTAAGAGTCCGTATCGGTAACGGACCAAGCTCCCGTCTTGGCTGATATAATAAGCAGGGAACCCACCGATTTTTCGAGTTCCTGGCGGCGGCGGCGCAGTCAGATGGAGATCCCCGTCCGCCGGTGGAACCGGCTGGCTGGAGCCCAGATCCCCTTCAGGCGGGATTCGCGACGCCCCTGCTCGATCCAATCACGGGGAGCGAAGCGAAAATACTCCTCTTGGGGGGCGAAGCGCGCGCGCTCCGGTGGTGCTCCTTCCGGCCGCTCCCTGCCACCACCACCACCCCACACTAAAAATAGGTGCGTACATTTTGGGCTGGCCCCCTCTTGGGGGGCCAAGCGCTTGGATCATGCTCCCCCGGCGGTGGATCATGCTCGACAATGCCCACGCCGGCTCCCGCTGCCACCGCTTCCTTAACACCTCCACCGGCGAGTGCATCCGGACGGACCTCCCGGAGCTCGCCGGGCACGCCGCTCACATGCCAGCTCACCGACCTCCCGCCGGTGACTGGTCTACTGAGTCCCAAGGACTATCGAGCTCGGCATCGCGGCATTGAACTGGGAAAACGACTTCTACTGCATGTCTGTATGGCACTGGCCTCGTTGCTGACGGGTCCAAAGTGGCAGTTAGCTTCTGCGACCCCAGAGTTCTCGCCGTTGCTAAACCTGGTGATGAGAGCTGGACTCCGGTCGACGACACCGACACACTCGACCCCAACACAGGCCGCTTCTACTGTGTCTCCTCCTGGGGTGTCATGGTGATGAACTTCAGTTCAGATCAGCAGCAACCACCCCGGCTGCTCATGGTTGCTGAGCGGAAAGTCATTTTATTTCAACGTGATGAGCGACAGCCTTCACCTGGTGGACAACGGCGGTGAGTTGCTGTTGGTGCACCGAACGCTGCAATACTATGAATATGATCAAGATCACGAAAATGATGATGATGAAAGTTATGACGGCACGTACGAGAGGAGCTACGAGGTTTACAGAGTGGATTTGGACGCCGGCATCCTGATCCCGGTCAAGGGCTTAAACGGGCGCGCCGTGTTCATGGGCATGAGCCGTGCAATCTCTGTATCGGCGGCAGATGCCTTTCCCTCTGCCACTCCTAACACCATCTATCTTGGGGCTGATTGTGGCTGGGAGACCTGGGAGTACAATGTTGCAGATGGAAGCAAAGAACCTTGGCACTATTGTCCGTTAGGCCCGCGTACTGCTGTGGACTGTCTCCGCATCTGCATCCAGGGCGACGGCACCGATTTACTTGCCTGAGTTCAGGGGATTCTATTTGGTGCACTCCAGTTCTGAAGCTGTTTCTTTTCTTCAGAGAATTTTCAGTACTCATTTGCAAAGGAAAACAGATGTAATAGTAATAATGTTATGGAGGTTTATTGTATGTTGCCATTAAGCATATGTACGCCAAATAATTTATTTGTTTGATATTTGTTGTCCTATTTTATTTAACCATGTGCACTTGCATGGTCTCGCCCTCAAGCATTGGTAGATTGATGCACTGCAGTCGGAAACTTAAAACAATTTTTCCTAACCACCTAAAGAAGACACAAGACAGACCATTGATCAAAAGCAGTCAAAAACTACAATACATCTAATTCCTGCTGAACAGATTTGACTCGCAAACCAATCCACACAGAGGTACCTGCAACTGCAATCCATTCAGATCAGGATTGAAAATCATGCTAGCAGCATTATGGAAAACCACAATGCTAGCCGCATTAAAATGTCCGAATCGAAGCTAGATTGTAGATGAAGTAGCTGCTGCATGCCAATTGCCAAACAAAAGGGACTCGCTTCAGCTACCTCTTTTGTTGTTGGGCTATTAATTACCTTAGGGCCTTTGTTGGGCCTAGAATAATAACCAAGTGGGTGGGCCTGCAGTCCCAAACAAAAACAACAACTGGGTCGGAATGTCGGATGGGAAGGAACTAGCCGTTACAAAAATAATTAAACCGCCTGGCCTGGCCCACTGCTACTAGCCGTTGCGCCACCCATTCATCAACACACCCACGGAGACTGCAGGGGAGGAGAGGCAGCAATCTCTACTGCTCTTCTTCTTCTTCCTCCTCCTCCTCTTCCTCATCAACAGCCCACAATGCTGCCGCCGCCGCGCCTCCTGCTCCTCCTCCGCTGCTGCTGCGCCGCGCTCCTCCTCCTGCTCGCTCCACCGCCCGCCGCCGCTCGTGGCCACCACCCCGCGGGCGACGGCGTCGTCATCTCCCAGGCCGACTACCAGGGCCTGCAGGCCATCCGCCACGACCTCGCCGACCCCTACGGCTTCCTCCGCTCCTGGAACGACTCCGGCCTCACCGCCTGCTCCGGCGCCTGGGCCGGCATCAAGTGCGTCCTCGGCAGCGTCGTCGCCATCACGCTCCCCTGGCGGGGGCTCGGGGGCACCCTCTCCCAGCGCGGCCTCGGCCAGCTCACCCGCCTCCGCAGGCTCAGCCTCCACGACAACGCCATCGCGGGGCCCATCCCCGCCTCCCTCGGATTCCTCCCCGACCTCCGCGGCGTCTACCTCTTCAACAACCGCTTCTCCGGCGCCGTCCCCGCGTCCATCGGAGGATGCGTCGCGCTCCAGTCATTCGACGCCAGCAACAACCGCCTCACCGGCGCCGTCCCGCCCGCCATCGCCAACTCCACCAAGCTCATCCGCCTCAACCTCAGCCGCAACGCGCTCTCTGCTGACATCCCCGCGGAGGTCGTCGCCTCCGCCTCGCTCCTCTTCCTCGACCTCTCCTACAACAACCTCTCCGGCCCCATCCCCGACGCCTTCGCAGGCTCCACCAAGTCGCCTTCCAAGCTCCTCCTCAACAAGGACTCCATCACCGGGAGCTACCAGCTCGTCTTCCTCAGCCTCGCGCAAAACTCCCTCGACGGGCCCATTCCCGAGTCCCTCACAAAGCTCGCCAAGCTGCAGCACCTCGACCTCGCAGGGAACAGCAAGCTCAACGGCACCATCCCCGCCGAGCTCGGCTCCCTCGCCGACCTCAAGGCGCTCGACCTCTCCAGCAACGACCTCAGCGGCGAGATCCCGCCGAGCCTCGACAACCTCACCGCCACGCTACAGTCCTTCAACGTCTCCTACAACAACCTCTCCGGCGCCGTGCCGGCATCACTCGCCAACAAGTTCGGGGAGCCCGCCTTCACCGGGAACATCCTGCTCTGCGGCTACTCTGCTTCCACGCCCTGCCCAGCGTCCCCATCCCCGGCGCCATCTTCACCCGCCGAGGAGGCGCGCGGCCGCCGCAAGTTCAGCACCAAGGAGCTCATACTCATCATCGCCGGGATCGTCATCGGTCTCCTCATCCTGCTGCTCCTCTGCTGCCTCCTGCTCTGCTTCCTCACAAGGAAGAGGTCGTCTTCCAGCAGCACAACTGCAGCAAGGAGCGGGAAGCAGGCGGCCAAGGATGCCGCCGGCGCCGCGGCGGCCGGGCGCGGCGAGAAGCCAGGGTCTGGCGCGGCGGAGGTGGAGTCCGGCGGCGACGTGGGCGGCAAGCTCGTGCACTTCGACGGGCCGCTGGCGTTCACGGCGGACGACCTGCTGTGCGCCACGGCGGAGATCTTGGGGAAGAGCACCTACGGCACGGTGTACAAGGCCACGCTGGAGGACGGCAGCCTGGTGGCCGTCAAGAGGCTCAGGGAGAAGATCACCAAGGGCCACAAGGAGTTCGAGGCCGAAGCGGCGGTGCTCGGCAGGATCCGCCACCCCAACCTGCTGGCGCTCATGGCCTACTACCTGGGGCCCAAGGGCGAAAAGCTCCTCGTCTTCGATTACATGCCCAAGGGCAACCTCTCCTCATTCTTGCACGGTCAGACTTCGTTTCTTCACTCTTGCTCTGTTCTCGTGCCCTGTTCAGCATTATTAATTTTTGCATTCGTATATGGATGAGAAATCCTAGTTGGTAGAAAATTCCTTATTCGTATGACAAATGGTAGGAATACTGTCAATTGACAGGGAATTTTGCAGTATTAATGTATTAGTGAATTGGCATGCGACCTCTCCTGTAGCTTGTTAACTGCTAGTATGTTTTAGCAAAGGCATGTTCTGAAGTCTGAACATTTACAGATTCAGACGTTGCAAAGATTGATACAACTGTATTTCTGTTAGCAGGTTCAACTTAGAGTTGCAAATTTTGAAATGCAGCTGCTTTTGATTTATAAGAGTAAATTCAGTTTAGACCTTAACTTGTTCATAACCAATGCAGAATAGTTCAGTAGCATGCACGAACTGCTAGTGTTAGGTTCAGTGACAGTGAAAACAAACTAGCACCTTGTGCAACTTTTAGTGGAACAAGTGATGAATTAGCATGTGTTGTCCAAGTAAAGGATTGGAATTTGTTGTCTCAACAATGCTACACTGTTACTATTTCAAATCTGTTGATAATTCTGTTCCCAGCTTAGGATTTTTCAGTGTTCGGAAACTTCTGAACTGAAACTCTACAACAATTGTGATCTGAAATCTGAAGCTGCACTGAAACAGAGTATGCTAACAATTGGGCCTAACAATTGAAATTGAGATTAACCAGTTGATGAATTAGATATCCGGTACTACTTTATCAGCATTATTAAACTTTCTTTTATGAAATCTCTTGATAAATCTGCTCCCAGCTACATATTCCTTCCACATCTTAGTATGCTTGTGAGCTGAAACTCTGCACTTTTTTAACACATGCTGAAACTGAAACTCTGAACTGACTCTAGACGTTTCCTGATGAATGCATTGATGCAGCTCGCGCACCGAACACGACGGTGGACTGGGCGACAAGGATGACAATTGCCAAGGGCACAGCCCGTGGCCTCGCCTACCTCCACGACGACATGAGCATCGTGCACGGCAACCTGACCGCCAGCAACGTCGTCCTCGACGAGCAATGCAACCCCAAGATCTCCGACTTCGGCCTGTCCCGTCTCATGACGACTGCGGCGAACTCGAACGTGCTGGCGGCGGCAGGCGCCCTGGGGTACCGCGCGCCAGAGCTGTCAAAGCTGAAGAAGGCGAACGCGAAGACGGACGTGTACAGCCTGGGCGTGATCATCCTGGAGCTGCTGACAGGCAAGAACCCCGCGGAGAGCACGAACGGCATGGACCTGCCGCAGTGGGTGGCGTCCATCGTGAAGGAGGAATGGACCAGCGAGGTATTCGACCTGGAGCTGATGCGCGACGCCGCCGCGGGGCCCGTCGGCGACGAGCTGATGGACACGCTGAAGCTGGCGCTGCACTGCGTGGACCCGGCGCCGTCGGTAAGGCCCGAGGCCCGGGAGGTGCTGCGGCAGCTCGAGCAGATCAGGCCGGGGTCGGATGGCGGCGCCGGGCCGAGCGAGGAAGGTGCCGGCGCGCATGTGCCGGCGGCTTCAGCAGCAGGAGAAGATGAGTAGCAGCAGCAGCAGCACGAGCGCGCTTCAACAGCCGAGAATCGCGAGAAGAAAAGCAATGGTTTATTAGCTAGAAAAGAGATATCTAGGGATTCTTTGATTCGTTTGATCCTGAAGTATTACTTCTACTTCTACCACTGGGGGTGATCGGAATGTCGGATCACCCCTTAGTTTTGTGTTTACTAGGTAATTTTCAGTTTGTATAGGCAAATATTATTTGCACTCGCACTAGAATCAGCGGCTGTATGTAGCAGCCTAGGAACAAGGATGGAAAAGAGGAGAAATACTACTGCTATAATGATGCATTTTATTTATTTGATTTTCTTGTCCATCATGAGGATGGTGGTGAATTAGCGATCATGATGATGAACAGTTACTGAATTTTTCATACTGTCTTTGTTCATGCTGTCCAACAGTGGATGTGTTCCAGCAGATTTCAGTAGTACAGAGTTCAAAGTGATGCCTAGAAATAACAGGTGGGGTACTTTGGGGTGCCACAAACAGAAAGCTCCTGCTAACTACAAGACATGCATGCCGACAAAACGACACAACGGTCACTGAGGAACAACTGATTGGCACTGCTTCGTGGTTGTGTTGCAACACCATTTTTGTGATCACACCAACGCAAACAGGCCTTTGGTCACAGGAATGACATCGCCAGACGAAAGCAAAGAAAAAAAACGGTGCAGCAAGCTTTTCTTCCTTTGAGGTGCCGTGTTCAGGCCGAGATTGACGGACAGAAGAAACTCAGACACACGGCAATCTAGATCCGTTTTGTCAAATCGCACAAGTTGGGTTGTTAGAGCTGTCTGATCTTGAGCACACCGGTCAACTTAAACAACCTATCCACCAATGCTACTTAAGGATTCTTTTGCTTCAATTATTTCCAATTTAAAAGGTTCACAAAGGTTACCTTTTGCTTAATCAGCTCGTTGCTGGTTGCAGTGGAGTGACTGCCATGCGGTCACAATCAGCTTGTTGGTTGCACAACTGCACCATCTCTTTGGCTCCCTACTTCATGCTAAACATGCATGCAACTCATTATAGTAAGTTTTCAGGTGTTTCGACTAATCACTAGCATTATTTCACTGGGACTGTGGGCATTTGTGTTCCGACATTTTCTTTGTTTATTTGAGATTTGTCTCACATGTCAAACCTTCATTGCATTGCCAACAGAGTTCAGAATTAAGCTTGGTCATTCCAGCAGTAATAAAACTCAAAAACATGAGAAATCGTATCTCAGTCTTGAGCTTTATCCGAGAAGTAACCATCCCATGCCATGAAATAAGTTCCTTTTTAATTAAAAAAATTGTAGATGGAAGCTAGTTGAGGGCTGGTATGCTTGCACATCAGCATGTGAAACATCTTTTCAGTTTTTCAAGGACAAGTAGTGGAGCACAAGAGTTGTTAGATGCCTCCAAATTAGCATCGAGCTACATCCCAGCCTTGCATTATAAAATATTTATTTGAGCCCCTTGCCACCAAGCAAATCTCCCCCTTTTATGCCAAATTGTGTTTCTTCCCTTCCTCCTCAAGATTCTTGCTCTTCTTTCCATTTGACTTTAGACTGCCTTGAATTGCAAGAAACCGTCTGAAGCTAGAACAGATTGGGTACTTGCCTACTGAATCCATGAACAGTATGTGGTGGTTAGCACTTAGCACACAGCACAGCACGCTTCATGTTGTACTTTTGCCAACCACAGCTCATGGACATGAATCATTTGATGCAACAAAGTATTTGACAACTTTACAGTTTCAAAGTCTGCCAAAAATATACGTTTGAACAATAATCTTCTTCTTAATCGAAAGATACGCAGCTCTCCTGCGTATTCACGAAAAAAAATATGTTTGAACAATAATTTGTTTTCCTTTTGCTGAAGAGCAAAAGCTCCTAGCACTGCTTGACTGTTAAAAATAAGTTTGGTTCTGAATTCTGATTACCCACAAGTCTAAATTTGTACTGAAAATCCATCTATAGTTAAGATATAGTAGTACAGGTATGATCAATGAAGCAAATTTACTACTCTCGACACGTTCGATCTCTATATCACATGACAAGTTCAGGCTAGTATACGCCGCATCTTAATTACTTGTGGTTCAGTGGTGCAAGCAACAGAAAGGAGACAATCTAGATGAAGTGATGCACTTTTGATCCTTGCAGAGCATAGAACTTTAAATGTCGTTATGGTGACAGTGTAGTTATACTTCCATGTAAAATTTGGCAGTAGTGCAAGATGAACAACCCGTGCCAAAGTAAAGATTCAGTTAGTCATATTCTCGGAAAGAGTGGATACGAAGAGATATGACAGTCAAAAAAGCACAGGAGAAAGTTGTTAGTGACCTCATGGTTTCAAGGGATTTGGGATGTGAAAAAAGTTGATGCAGGAATAGAATTAGGAATGAAGTCTTTGGTACTAACAAAAAGGAAGCAAAAGCTAAGGATCCTTTTTTCCAAGTGGAAACATTTGCGGGACTAGTGGCCCCACTGGCTATGATTCCTTAATTCATGCATAATGATTCTCCTAATGGAACATGCATGCTCATGAGCATAATTTGAGATAAAGAAGCATGTGATGCAAAATGGTAATTGATGCTAAAATGCAAGTTGCAGGCAGCTCTATATATGGTCCTTAGTTAGGATGTCATGTTTATTTATTAGTATTTCTGGTGAATTGAAATGCTGAAAACATACTGCTGACCATGAATCTGCTTTTAATTTAAAGCATGCCTAAGCATTTGGCTTTTGGAGCTCTGCCTGATTAACAAACGAACATGAGGCCGGCTGCTTTAATTTCTCTGCTTCGTCTTTAAATATAAACATTGAAGTACTTAGCCTATCACATTTGATTTGAGATATATTGGATAAAATTCCAAATGGTAAAGTTGATGCGTGTTGGTTTTGGATCTGATTCAGCTATCAAGTGATCAAGTTCCATCGATGGTGACAAGTTCTCATCCATGTACACAAATACGCATGTCATATGGATATGCGCAAAGTGTGAACATTGAAGCCAATCCATGACGATGCAACATTAGATGACAGAGGATGTCCTTTGTAGGACAAGGTCTGCCGACCAATATATGCCACACTCATTGATCTTGGAAGCTAGGTTCTATCTTATTATGATGATGTTTGAGTCTGTCCTTGAGGATGTCCAGAGGAGAGGAGGAACTAAACTCGTGATAATGGAAGCATGATCACAGGAGTCACCTTGCCAAAAGATTGTGTATGATGCAAGTATGCAACACTAGATGATAGAGTGTTTCGTTTCCGGAAAAGAGCTTACAAATGATACAAGACCACACGCATTCGTTACTGTGCTTGGAAAGCTGTGTTATTATGATGCTTCAGCTGCCCTTTGAGGACGGATCTTCATCTTCATATGCAGAGGAAAATATACTAGACTTGCGATGGAGGCATGAGCAGGCAATTAATAATTGAATTAGCAGTGGAAAACAAAATGTTCCTTGACAATACTAGGTAGTATTAGTTGAGCAAAAAGGATGAGATCGAGTTGGCCAATGCAAGTTACCATCACTAAGACAAGTCGATCTGTTTCCTGAGGTTGAAATGGAAGCACACACAGTGCAGCAGCTAGTGGGTGTACCAAACTGGAGTCAGTGTGCTTGTTAGTGTCAGTGGCATGCACGTTGTTGAATAACGGACATGCATGCATGAAACAACTCAAGGTCAGAAAGAGAAAGCAGTTATTTTTCAAAGAAGAAAGTGAAAGCAGATGGGAGTGTCAAAAGATGAGGCCATGCCCATGCATGCATTCGTTCGCCAACAACAGGATCGCTTGAGGACCTAACCAGTAAACCACCGCTGTCTACGACTTTGTAGCTGCATGGTAGCCAGGATCTCTGTTTGGCCCCTCCTCCACCTGCTCCTGCTCCTATATAAACAGAGCTCGGTCGCCTGCAGCTTGCATAAGCAATTCTGAGGTCTTGCATTGCAAGAGTTAGGCAGCAAACTACCTGGCATCCATCCAGAGTTGCTGGTTACAGCAGAAAGAATGCAAGCAGCTGTCGGCATGTCAAGGTCAAGCAGCATGTCGTCGTCGTCCTACTCCTCCTCCTCGCTGCTCTTCACCACCGCCCTTGCTCTTCTCCTCTGCTCCTCCCTGATGATACAGCCGACCATCGCCAAGGAGCAGTACCATGAGTTTGTGGTAATCGATCTCTCTGACAATTAATATGACATAATCGATCATCATGTTAATTACTGTTAGCTAGTTCCTGCAGCCCCATGCCTAATTGCCATGCATGACGCATGCAGATCCAGGAGGCGTCGGTGACGCGGCTGTGCCGGGAGCACAGCATCATGACGGTGAACGGGCAGTTCCCGGGGCCGGCGGTGGAGATCAGCGAGGGCGACTCCCTCATCGTCCGGGTCATCAACCGCGGCAGCTACAACGTGACGGTGCACTGGCACGGCGTGCGGCAGATGAGGACGGGATGGTCCGACGGCCCCGAGTACGTGACGCAGTGCCCCATACGGCCGGGGCAGAGCTACACCTACCGCTTCACCGTCGCCGGGCAGGAAGGCACACTGTGGTGGCACGCCCACAGCTCATGGCTCCGCGCCACCGTCCACGGCGCCCTCATCATCAGGCCCCGCGCCGGCGTCACCGCATACCCCTTCAACGCAGTCGCCGCCGGCGGCAAGCCTCCCGCCGGGGAGATCCCCATCCTGCTAGGTACGTACGAGTACGTCGTTTTCAATTATATTGCCATGTTCCAAATTATAAGTTCACTAGTCCATCAACCCGTGCTCCCGCACGGACTAATGTTTTTATAAGCTATTAGATTTGAAAATTATTTAGAAATTAAACTCTTAGCTAATAATCAAAATTATTTACCTACTACTCTCTTATTTTTCCAATACTTCAACATAATACTTATATAGATATGTATCTATCTTTGTCTAGTTGTGATTGATTTTTAATTAATAATTATTCTATGCACTTTTTCATTCATATTCATATTTTTTCCATTTTGTATCGCAACTCCAATCCTCTATGCATTATGTTTAGCATACAAATCAATATTTTTCATTGATTCCGCACATACATGTATGCATGGTCTAATGGTGGCACTCATCATGTGTACATACTTTAATGTAGTGTTTTTATATTAACAATGACATAAATAGGTAATTTAGAATTATATATTAGTTTAATTTTTGACATTTCTATATGATGCACATGAAGATAATTAGATTAAGATTTAGGTATTTACTTTAGGTTATTTTTAATAACGACATACATGGGTAACATAGATAAAATTTTAGAATGATATTTTAAGTTATGCTTTATAATGATGTGTATTAGTAAATTGGATAAAGATTACGAGGTTACTTTAGATTATGTTTTATAATAGCTGAGCTCGATAATTTAGATATAGGTTTTAGAGCTCATTTTTGAATATTTCCACAATGACAGTGGTGGATAACTTTTTTAGAAAATATAATAAATCAATGGCTATGATTATTAGAGTTTACAGGATTGGTGTTTGATGTTTTTAATTTTTATGAGAATCTCTCTTTTTTCTTGCTTGTCTCATGGGAACTAATGCGGAGTTTCCAATGGAAAAAAATTAGACTACATTGCTACAAAACTATTACCATAAGCTACCTCTCGTTTGTTAAATATTCGAACACAATACTTATGTAGATATTATACTTAATATCTTCATCCAATTGTGATAGATTTCAGTTAGTAATTACTCTATAATATTTTCATCCACATTTATAATCTTTAACTTTCCACTTTGGACCGCATGTATGGGCTTGAATTTGTTTAATGAACCCTAAGTTTGAGTGCTCATAAATTTAATAGAACTATCCATAATGCTAAATATAATTTTAGCATAGAAATGTATATTCCCATAACTTTATATCCTTATAAATGGTGACACACATCATCCATCATGCGTATAGACCTTAATTATTATATCGTATATTTTTAATTAAGGTTATTTGATTCAAACGTAGGGTTACCTCATGTTATTTTTAATAATAGCATGTGTGGGCAATATAGATGCAAATTTAAGGGGTTACTTTAAGTTTTTTAAAGTAATAGTGGTAGGCAATTTTAGGGAGTTATTTTAAATATTATTTATAATGGCATAAGTGGGTAATTTTGATGAAGATTATGGGGTTACTTTAGTTTATTTTATATAATGGCAGAGGTGGGTAATTTATATATAGATTTAGGGGGTTACTTTAGGCTATTTTCATAATGGTATAGGTGGGTAATTTTTTAGAAAACATAATAGATCCAATGGCTACGATGATTTGAATCTGTCGATTGATGGTCGGATGTTTTGCTTTTTTGTGAGAATTTCTAGGATTTCTCTCTTTTTATAGAGTGTCCACCTAGGAATCTTAGGTGGCTTCATCTGGAGGCTTTAAAAGGAGCCTCCAATTAGTAATAGTAAGATTCCAACTTTCTTGGAGGATCGATACGTTATCATACTTGATCATCATCCTATTAGCTAGACCGCCATTGATATGCTGGACATGATGGCCATCATTGGTGCTGTGCCGCTACTGAATTTTTACTGCATTTGCATGGCAGCATGTACACCCATCTCAATCTATTGTAAATTTTTTACACATGCACAATGTATAATACTCATGCATCATGAACTACTACACGCTAGCTCGGCCGACTATGCTACTCATTTCACTATTAGTTGCTGTGTATGTATGCTCATGTCCAATAATCGCATACACACACAGGTCAAAACTCTTGCACAAATGTACCCTCACTCTCATTTCTTCCCCCAAACTAACAAGTAAAAACTCGATCGACACAGCTAGTACTATCTGCGTTCTTAAATATATCTACGTTCTTAAATATATGATGTCATAATAAACTAGTTGGTTCATTTTTTTTAACTAATTAGCTTGTCCTAAATATCATAGCTTTAATGTTGGCAAGGAGTATGCCCTGAATTCGAGTTGAGAAAAAAAATAATCAGGCTTCAACCTAGCTAGCTACCGAAAAGTGTGCAACACCCATGGTATCTCCCACCAACTAACCTACTAAGCTTGTGGAAGCTACTTTGATTGGCCAGGTAAGATTTTGCAAGTGTGGTGTGGGCCAGAGAGAATATAGAAGAAAATAGAGATGATTAGCATTTCCTTTTTCTCTTTTCCCGCATGTTAGTCAGTGTTATCATTCTGTTAGTTGTTGGCTGCTGATACCAGCTGCTTGCTTAATCATTAGCTTAGCTAGGTCTAGCTAGCTAGGTGCGTGAGAGTCAACACACTCATGAACCATGCAACCGACTTGTGGGTCCAACAACTCTCGTACACCAAAGCTGTGTTCCCTGGGAGGAACAGAACAACGTACTGCTGGTTCACTAGATCAATGCACACTGTTAGGACTAATACGGACAGCTCTGAATCTCTGATCATCTTGCCTATGCTAATGTTGGTACATTTCCTATCGATAATCATCACTAAGTTCATCAGCTGCCAAGGCAAAAAAGAAAAAGAAAGAAAAAGAGGTTTTATGCTTGCCTCTGAAGCATTCCGAAAGGCAAACGGCTTCAGAGTTGTCTCTCCTTCGGAACCAGAAGAGCTCTGTACGTATATACACTGAACTAAAAGAGCTCTGTACGTATATATACTAAACTAATATACACATAGGTCTTAATTTTGTTTATCATGTACAACTTTTTCAAGCTGCATAATCAAAATTGCATCATTAGGCTGCTGCTTTTCTTTGGGCTGGCTGTGTTGCACAATAGGCCCACATTCCACAATAGGCCTAACATGCATGCATGCATCTACCCCCTTCTACCACATGGAGGAGGAAAAACTAAGCACATTCTAAATCTTTATTCTTATCTATTGTCAATCAAAATCAGGATTGCCACAATGTTTGAAAAGGGTAATAAAGCTACATGAATCCTTAATAAAATTGGTTTAGCAAAATTCCGGAGAGGTAATTAATGCACTGCCCGGTCATCTCGACCGATTGCATTTCAACTTTCACAAAGAATTCAACATAACAAACTAGTTAATGCACTGCACAATGTTTGTCGAGTGCCTGATGGAATGCACTCAGCAAACATACTTGCACTCGGCCTACACCCAGTTTCCGGTAGTGACTGAACGTGTACACATGTTTTTGCTTCGTGATTAAAACTGTGTGGTTCATGGGAACGTGGGTGCAGGGGAATGGTGGGACATGAACCCCATCGACGTGGTCCGCACGGCCACCCGCACCGGCGCGGCGCCCAACATCTCCGACGCCCTCACCGTCAACGGCCAGCCCGGCGACCTCTACAGGTGCTCGTCCAAGGACACGACCACGTTCCCGGTGAAGTCCGGCGAGACGAACCTGCTGCGCTTCATCAACGCCGCACTCAACACGGAGCTCTTCGTCTCCCTCGCCGGCCACACCATGACCGTCGTCGGCGCCGACGCCTCCTACACCAAGCCCTACTCCACGTCGGTGCTCATGATCGCCCCCGGCCAGACCACAGACGTCCTCGTCACCTTCGACCAGCCGCCCGGCCGGTACTACCTCGCCGCCCGCGCCTACGCCAGCGCCCAGGGCGTCCCCTTCGACAACACCACCACCACCGCCATCTTCGACTACTCCTCCTCCAGCGGCAGCAGCAGCAGCAGCCCCGCCATGCCGACGCTCCCGGCGTACAACGACACGGCGACGGCGACGACGTTCACGACGAGCCTGCGAGGCCTTCGCAAGGCGGAGCTCCCATCCCGCATCGACGAGAACCTCTTTTTCACCGTGGGCGTCGGGCTGTTCAACTGCTCGAGTGGCCAGAAGTGCGGCGGGCCCAACAACACGCGGTTCGCGGCGAGCATGAACAACGTCTCCTTCGTGCTGCCGTCCACCGTGTCCATCCTGCAGGCGCACTACGGTGGCGCCCAGGCCCAGCAGGGCGTGTTCACCGACGACTTCCCGGCGAACCCGCCGGTGCAGTTCGACTACACGGCGCAGAACGTGAGCCGCACGCTGTGGCAGCCGGCGCCGGGCACGAAGGTGTACAGGCTCAAGTACGGCGCCGCCGTGCAGCTGGTGCTGCAGGGCACCAACATCTTCGCCGGCGAGAACCACCCCATCCACATCCACGGCTACGACTTCTACATCCTCGCCGAGGGATTCGGCAACTTCGACGCCGCCACCGACACCGCCAAGTTCAACCTGGACGACCCGCCGATGAGGAACACGGTGGGCGTGCCGGTGAACGGGTGGGCGGCGATCCGGTTCGTGGCGGACAACCCGGGGGTGTGGCTGATGCACTGCCATCTGGACGTGCACATCACCTGGGGGCTCGCCATGGCGTTCCTCGTGGAGGACGGCGTTGGGGAGCTGCAGTCTCTGGAGGCGCCTCCACCGGACCTCCCACTCTGCTGATCAAAAAGGCTCAAAGGATTATTAACACTTGCAGATTCAAAAGTTTTTGGCCATTATTCATCTGCTTACCGGATGCTGATTATTTCAGATTTTATATGTACCAATTCACATTTCTTATCATCACAGCCTAGCTGTCTACATTAAATTCATGAAGAAACATTGCCGATTCAATTCAGATATAAAATCAAAGGTTATAAGCATGAGCTTTGCTGCATTTGGTACATTTATGTTTCTAATAATATTGATTCAATTCACTTACTGCTAATTATACTTGTATAGACAAATCATAATGATTTGAACATAACCAATGAGTAGGAGAAATTTACTCTCCTAGACAGAGGTAAAATTGCAGCCTTTGGAAACTTTCCAGGCCAGATTATCAAACTAGAAATTTACTCTAATCTTCAACAGATTCTCCGCCACTCGCCGCCGGTGGTATCGTCCACCTGCCTCCTCCTGCACCAAAACATTATACCATGCACATACAACTAGCATGTCTCAACGACCCTTCCTCCAGCCCACGTCGCCGGCCCCTCGCCAACCACCTCCCGCCGGCCCCTCGCCAACACTCCCCCACGTCGCCGAGCTCAGCCTATAAAGTGCCGCCCAAACCTCCGCCTCTCTCTGCTGCAGCCGCCGCCGCCTTCACCCTCACCCGAGCCCCAGTTTCCCAGCTCCCCTGCTGCGCCGCCGCCAAAGCCGCCGGAGCCGAGTGCCGCCGATTCGCCGCGTCCGGGCCAGACGGTGCACCGCGTCGCGTCCCGTACTGTTCGAGTTGCAGACGAGCCTCTGCGACTCAACGGTTTCGCGGACGCCACAAGGAAGGAGCTTGAAGCCTGCAAGTGTCGAATGACTCCGGAGCGGCGCGTCACTGCAGCAGCTGGGCCCGTCAAAAGGCGCGGCGGCGACGGGAACCTCCCGCTGCCGGTCTCCGTCGACTGGCGTGGCGTGACCCCTGGAGTGAACTGCGGGATGCTGGAGTGAACTGAACTGCGGGATGTCGACTGGCGTAACAGGACATGCGAAGGCCAGCCGTGCCTGAGTCCAGTCAAGAACCAGTGGTTCTGCGGCTCCTGGCTCCTGCTGGGCGTTCGCCGCGACGGGGGCGATCGAGAGCCCCTGCCTCTACCTTCCTCGCACTCGTAACTGCGGGATGCTCGACAGGGGTGGCTCTTACCCCGTGATGGGTTGGAACTAGTCAATTTTATAAGTAACGGGTGGTACTCTTTTCCTCGCTGGGGTGAGGTTTTTAATGAGGCGACACCGATGTAATCATTTATAATTTTAAGTAAAGTTATTCCTCCTAAATTTCATAATCTCTCTACTAAAAAAGTGAAATTAGGATTTTTCTTCGTCGTTTACGATCTGCTCCGTGGTCCTCGCTCGGATACTATAAAAAAAGGTATTGTAAATCAGGGAACCTAAAACTTTGAATCAGATTCACAGGATACCAATCTAATGGATGGAGTGAGATGGGATGATTTTGCGCCTAAACTCCCCCACCTGCCAGGATTTTTATCTCTACTCCTAGAAAAAGCAAAATGACGACTTTTTTGTTGTACGTTTTTCCTCGTCCTGTGGTAAACTCATTTTCCGCCGTCTGCGTCAAAAGGGCCAATCCTAAACCCTTGATCCTACCTGATCTTATCCGCGTCGCCCGAGGCCTCCTACAGCACCGCCTGCGCCGCCCCTCTGGTCTGCACCGCCGCTGCCTCGCGGCCTCGCCTAGCATCGCCAGCCGCCTCTCCTCACGCCGCGCCGCCTCCTGCACACCGCCGACACACCACCGCTCGCTCCGCCTGCCCAGCCCTCGCGCCTCCCACACCCGACCCGCCACCGCCTGGAGCTCCGCGCCATCAAGCCAATCATCAAATATATCAAATATAGCATCAGTTAAATTGATCTTATTTTAAAGCATCTGATACTGCATAATGGAAGTCACCAATGTACAAGACGCATAGTATGCTAGCTAGGTGCATGAGAGTCAACACACGCATCGTCATCATGTCCATCATGTGAGATCCTTCTTTAGGGGGTGTTTGGACACCCCTATTCAAGTTTAACACCTGTCACATCGGATGTTTGATACTAATTAGGAGTATTAAATATAGGATAATTACAAAATTAAATGCATAGATGGAGTGTAATTCGCGAGACGAATCTATTAAGCCTAACTAGTCCATGATTCGATAATATGGTGCTACAGTAACCATTTACTAATGATGGATTAATTAGGCTTAATAGATTCGTCTTGCGAATTAGCACAGAGTTTTGCAATTAGTTTTATAATTAGCTCATATTTAGTTCTCCTAATTAGCATCCGAACATTCGATGTGACACCGTTAAAGTTTAGCACCTTGTATCCAAACACCCCTACACTCATGAACCATGCCACTGACTTGTGGGTCCAACAACTCTCATACCAAAAATATATACGTCCCCTAGTGGGTCCCTAGATCGACGCACACTGTAAGGACGAATAAGGCATCTTGCCTATGCTAATGTTAGTACATTTCTTGGTTAATCAACAATAAGTTCATCAGCTACCAATGCAAAAAAAAATAGAGGTTATACTTGGCTCTGAAGCGTTCCGAAAGGCAAACAACTTGTTTCAGAGTTCTCTCATTTGGAACCAGAGCAGCTTCAGTTAAATGAAACTGAAATAATCTCCCTTTCTTCCAAAGAGGGCTTTGTATACTAAATTCATCTACACCGGTCTTTATTTTGCTTACCATCTACCACCTCTGTCCTTAAATATATGACGTTAAGAACAAGCTAGTTCAAAAATAAACTAATTTGCTTGTCCTCGTATATTTAAGAACGGAGGATGTGCTACTTTCCAAACTGCATAATCAAAATTGCATCATTAGGCTGCTTGCTTTTCTTTGGGCTGGCTGTTATTATGGCCCACATTCCACAATAGGCCTAACATGCATGCATGTACCCACCCCTTCTACAATCTTAGGTTTTGATGAGACTAGTCTTCCTTCAGAAGAAGGAAAAACTAAGCACATTCTAAAACTTTATTCATCATCTATTGTCAATCAAAATCAGGATTGCCACAATGTTTGAAAAAGGTAATGAAGCTACATAAATCCTTACTAAAATTAGTTTAGCAAAATTCCGTACAAGTAATGCACGCGGTCATCTTTGACAAAGAATTGACATAAGAAACCGAACATGTACAGACGTTTTTTTTTCTTAGTGGTGATTAAAACTGTGTTTGAACGGATTTACCAATAATGTCATGGCTCATGGGAACGTGCTTGCGTGCAGGGGAATGGTGGGACATGAACCCCATCGACGTGGTCCGCACGGCCACCCGCACCGGCGCGGCGCCCAACATCTCCGACGCCCTCACCGTCAACGGCCACCGTCAACGGCCAGCCCGGCGACCTCTACAGGTGCTCGTCCAAGGACACGGCCACGTTCCCGGTGAAGTCCGGCGAGACGAACCTGCTGCGCTTCATCAACGCCGCACTCAACACGGAGCTCTTCGTCTCCCTCGCCGGCCACACCATGACCGTCGTCGGCGCCGACGCCTCCTACACCAAGCCCTACTCCACGTCGGTGCTCATGATCGCCCCCGGCCAGACCACAGACGTCCTCGTCACCTTCGACCAGCCGCCCGGCCGGTACTACCTCGCCGCCCGCGCCTACGCCAGCGCCCAGGGCGTCCCCTTCGACAAAACCACCACCACCGCCATCTTCGACTACTCCTCCTCCTTCTCCAGCGGCAGCGGCAGCCCCGCCATGCCGACGCTCCCGGCGTACAACGACACGGCGACGGCGACGACGTTCACGACGAGCCTGCGCGGCCTCCGCAAGGCGGAGCTCCCGTCGCGCGTGGACGAGAACCTCTTCTTCACCGTGGGCGTCGGGCTGTTCAACTGCTCGAGTGGCCAGAAGTGCGGCGGGCCCAACAACACGCGGTTCGCGGCGAGCATGAACAACGTCTCCTTCGTGCTGCCGTCCACCGTGTCCATCCTGCAGGCGCACTACGGCGGCGCCCAGGCCCAGCAGGGCGTGTTCACCGACGACTTCCCGGCGAACCCGCCGGTGCAGTTCGACTACACGGCGCAGAACGTGAGCCGCGCGCTGTGGCAGCCGGCGCCGGGCACGAAGGTGTACAGGCTCAAGTACGGCGCCGCCGTGCAGCTGGTGCTGCAGGGCACCAACATCTTCGCCGGCGAGAACCACCCCATCCACATCCACGGCTACGACTTCTACATCCTCGCCGAGGGGTTCGGCAACTTCGACGCCGCCACCGACACCGTCAGGTTCAACCTGGACGACCCGCCGATGAGGAACACGGTGGGCGTGCCGGTGAACGGGTGGGCGGCGATCCGGTTTGTGGCGGACAACCCGGGGGTGTGGCTGATGCACTGCCATCTGGACGTGCACATCACCTGGGGGCTCGCCATGGCGTTCCTCGTGGAGGACGGCGTTGGGGAGCTGCAGTCTCTGGAGGCGCCTCCACCGGACCTCCCACTCTGCTGATCAAAAAGGCTCAAAGGATTATTAACACTTGCAGATTCAAAAGTTTTTGGCCATTATTCATCTGCTTAATTACCGGATGCTGATTATTTCAGATTTTATATGTATGTACCAATTCACATTTCCTATCATCACAGCCTAGCTGTCTACATTAAATTCATCAAGAAACATTGCCGATTCAATTCAGATATATTGGAACAAAGAACTACTGAATAACAGTAACTTGAGCAGAGCGATCGAGTGTATACTGAACTGCAGCAGGAAGTCAAGTTGGCCGGCACCAACAGGTGCTTCGGACCAGCAATTCTGATTTTGGGCCCTAGGTGCTCCTTTGATTTGTTGTATCTGTTATGTAATGTAAGCTGAACGATGAAGAAAACCGTGTGCGTGCGTCTGGATTGACCCATGATGTAGATTTATTTTTCTTATTAATAGAAAGATGCACAACTGTCCTGCGTATTCGGGAAAAAATAGAAGAGGAAGTCAAGTTGCTCCCAGAGTCCACTTGGAACTCACTCTGCTTTGGTCCTTGTACATAGGCCTACTGGGCCTCTATTGGGCCGTTGGCGGAAGGGCCCAACTATCGTTGGAGCAAGCAAGCCATCAGATCAAAGGATCCCCTGCCATTTGAGAGCTCTCCCGGAGGCCCTGTTTGGAGTCGCTTATTTCCCACTTATTGGTGAAAATAAGCGATAAGCCCACCCAAACACCTCGCTTATTCCCCGCTTATCACGTAAGCCGCTTAGTGGAAAATCTGAAATTGAACTAGGACTAGGCTTATCTCCTACGCGGGTCTGGAGACGCTTCTCCCGCAAGCGGAGCTTTTTTCCCCCGGTACCCTCGGGCAACGCCTCCAGGCGACCGCCGCCGCTCCTCCCGCAACCGCCGCCGCTCCAGATCCCGCCGCCGCCGCTCGGGTCGCCCGGCCCGCCTCCCTACCTTCGCCGGACTTGGCCCCCACCGCGCCTCCCGCAACCGCCGTCGCCTGTTCTGCAGATCCCGGCGCCGCCCCCCTGCAGATCCCGGCGTCGTCCCTGGGGTCGGCCGGCCCGCCTCCCTACCTCCGCCGGCCGCCCCTGCCAGTCCCCCGCCGCGGGCCTGGGCACCGCCGGACGCTGCCCCCGCCGCCGGACGCCAGAGCCGCCTGCGACACGGCCGCTGCTCTGCGTGCGCCTCCTCTTTCTTAATACAAACTGATGATCCTTGAAAGTCCTTTCATACCAATCCTAGCTGGGAGTGCAGGAAAATGTGGTTTGATCTTTAACATGTGACGTTGATGATCTCTTTATCACACAAGTTACTGAATGGTACAACTAAATCTGGTAAACACAAATATACTTGTGCGCAGTGTTGTTAGTCCCAATTGTTACTGTATGAAACTTGATTGAAAGGTGCTGATCTCTGGGGGTAGGGCCAAATTTGTGGAGTTATGAGATGTCAAGGCTTTGTATAGGTGCATAGTTTTTAGGTATTGTTCTGGATTGTCAATTGCTACATTAGTATAATGTCAGATTTCCATAGATTCGTTGTTGTATCCATGATGGATGTTTCCATACTAGACCGATCTATCAATGAATTTCATATTATTGTAATGTAATTTCTATTTAACATACTCCAAAGGCATTAGAATTATTGTCTCCTCCTCAGATTCACAATAAAAATGAGCTATTATCAGCCTTAGGGGCATTCAGGTCAATTTACCAACCTGGACAGACAATCGACACAAAATAATCAGGATTGCCAAACACCCTGCTTATTCAGACAGCAGCTTATCCAGGCAGCTGGCTTATCAGATAAGCTTGCTTGTCAGATAAGCGAGTTCCAGAAAAGCGACTCCAAACAGGGCCGAAGTCTCGTCTCCCTGGTACAGTCCAGAGAGAGGCGATTTCCTCTCCCATCGCCGAATTCTCTGGCTTTCCTTACCGCCGGTGGCCTTTGGGGGCGCCGGTGAGCTTGGAGAGTTGGGGATCCGGTGGGTGGTGTACATATCCTGTCCTAATAGTGTATATCTGGGTAGGTTAGGGTTGGATTACTTCCTGGTGAGGATCTCGCCGGGAATCTTTTGTTTCCTCCCGAGCTTCTCCGGTGTGAGCTACGTCGACGGTGGGCGGGTTCCGGTGGAGGTCCGTGCGCGAGAGGAGCACAGCCGACAGCATCATCGACAGGAGGTTTGGCATCGGCGAATTTTTCTTCGTTCTTCTGTGCGCTTCTTTAATGTTGTCTGTGCCCTTCACGCCAATGGCAACGCCGAATCCGTGACCTACAACATGGCTGCTGTTGGGAGGAAACTTGTCCGTGTGTTTGATACTCATCGTCACATCGAATTTTCGGAAACATGACATAATTATAAAACTAATTATACAGAGAATTAGAGGTTAATTCGGAAGACGAATCTATAAAGCTTAATTAATACATGATTAGCTTATATTTACTATAGCATCACGCTGTCAAATCATGGATTAATCAGATTTCATAGATCTGTCTCGTGAATTAGCTTTCATCTGTGTAATTAGTTTTGTAATTAGTCTATATTTAATACTACTAGTAGGCGGGCCGGTGTCCTGGATCCCCTTTTGGATTGTTGCTGGTTGACCGGAGTTTGCCAGTCATGCGATTGGCGTCCGTTTCCGGAGAAAGTGAGGTTTGTCCGGGCGTTCAACGGATGACCAGCAAAGTTTGGCAACAGGAGCGGTCAAGTAGTAAAGTTACTTTAAAGCTTTGACGACGACTCGGGCTTCCTCTACATTGAATTGAGTGGACCCAATTATTTGGCTTGGCTGGAGGATAAGGAATTGAATGATAGATGGCACTCGATCGACCCATATTGCCGAGAAGCTTTGCCTCGTCTAGCTTAAACATGCTTCATCATCCTTGCTTTCTGCACTTGCAGTATCTCATCCTCGTGCTTCTCCTGCTGTCTGTGTGCTGGGCCACTGACGCCGCCTTAGCTGACGGCGGCGAGTTCATCGTCGATGGTTTCTCCGGTTACGACTACCTTACCATGGACGGTGACGCTTCAGTCGCCGACGGCCTCTTGATGCTAACCAGCGGCCGACTCGCGCACTCAAAAGGTCACGCTTTCTACCCTTACCCTCTCCATTTCACAGATGTCTCAAATGGCTCCTCCCTGGCATCCTTCTCTACAACATTTCTTTTCTCCATTATGGGGCCTTACATTGACATTAGCACCGATGGTCTTGCATTTGTGCTTTGTTCCAATAAAGATTTCTTTAACGCCTCTCCTGCCCAGTATCTTGGCCTTCTCAATCCCTGGAATAACGGTAACGCAGCAAATCATATCGTTGCTATCGAGCTTGATACCATACAGAACGATGAGTTACAAGACATTGACAGCAACCACATAGGGGTTGACATAAACGGCCTGATTTCAGTTGGGTCGGCAACGGCAGGTTACTATACCCCTACTCATGCGTTTCATAAGTTGAGCCTCATCAGTGGACAGCCCATGCAGTTGTGGGTGGACTACGACAGCAACCAAGCCATGATAAATGTCACAATGGCCCCTTGCTGCCTCTCCAAACCCAGCCGGCCGCTGCTATCAGTCGCATGTAATCTGTCAACCGTTTTGCCAGGAACGGAAGTTTATGCTGGATTTTCCTCAGCGACTGGCCCAATTCCCAGCAGACATTACATTCTGGGTTGGAGCTTCAAGCTCAACGGAGAACCTGCAGCACTCAACTACCCCGCCTTATCCATCAAGACTATCCAAGAACTTGCAGCGCAGCTTCAATATCAGCCACACACACACACCAACAAGATCAAGACAATAATATTATGTGCAGCTCTTTTGCCAACTGTTGGTATCGCCATAGCTGTTTCTGCCACTCTTTTCAAGCTCTATATGAAGAGGCGATTAGATGCAAGAAGAAATGAACTGGAGTGGCAGAGGGAGTACGGACTTCCATCCTTCACCTACAAAGATCTACTGATTGCCACAAGTGGATTCAAGGACAAGATGCTCCTTGGTAAAGGAGGTTTTGGGAGTGTCTTCAAGGGACTACTTCCCCATTCAAATCGGACAGTTGCTATTAAGCGGGTGTCGCCAGAGTCGAAGCAGGGGATGAAGGAGTTCATGGCCGAGATCGTCATCCTTGGTCATCTCCGCCACCGCAATCTTGTCCAACTGCTTGGTTATTGTCGGCACAAGCAACAACTCCTTTTGGTGTATGACTATATGCCCAATGGAAGCCTTGATTGCCACTTACACACCCAAGATCGCAATCTATGCTGGGCTCAAAGGTTCCGCATCATCAAAGGCATTGCATCCGGTCTTTTCTACCTACACGAGGACTGGGAGCAGGTCGTCATCCACCGGGACATCAAGACCAGCAACGTCCTCCTTGACGGGGAGATGAATGCAAGGCTGGGTGATTTCGGCCTCGCAAGGTTCCATGCTCATGGAGCTGACGCTCACACAACACGTGTGGCAGGAACGTGGGGTTACATCGCCCCCGAGCTGGCTCGGCTTGGCAAGGCAACCAAAGCGACCGACATCTTTGCCTTGGGCGTGTTGATGATGGAGGTGGCCTGTGCAAGGCGGCCGATCTGGGTGAACAGCGCTGATGGAGAGCCTCTTGCGCTGGCAGACTGGGTGCTTGCGGCATGGCGACGTGGCTCCATTACTGACGCCATCGACCCGAGACTGGATGACTATGTGGAGGAGGAGATAGAGGTGGTACTGAAGCTTGGCCTACTGTGTTCTCACCCATCGCCGAACGCCAGGCCTCGCATGCGCCTTGTGATGCAGTACCTTGACAGGGATGCAACGCTCCCAACAGACTTGCAACCTGATACTTTGCTGATGAGCAACTTTGATGTGAGCCAGGATGATAATGAAATGCACGAGCAGCATGCCATGTCATGTCCAACGACGGCTATAACCGATCTTTCCAGAGGAAGGTGATTGAAATTCTTGTGCTACTTCGTGATAGTTACGACAAGATCGTGCTCTTGCTTGGTGTTGGTTGCTTTATAGAGCTGCTTTTGCTGCTCATCTGATGTGCTGCTCTATGGCAGAGTTTCAATTAATCCCTTTGGCGTTTGTATCAAATCCTGTAATATTGTCCACTCCATAATGTGCATTTTGAACCAGAGCATTTTTCATTTGAGATTATAATATTCTATACCTATAGTAATATGATCTATCTTAGATGCGTGTAGCACAATGAGGTTTAAAGAATAGTTGTGTTCAACGAGCATAAGCCGGCCATTTTCAGAATGTTGTAAGTTTTTGTCAAATTTCATTCTTTTCGATGATTACTCAGGACACTTAGAGCTCCCAATTGCTAGCAGTCTGGTCGTCTATATTTGATTATTAGGCAAACAACTTTTTGAATGCTACTCCTCCCGTTTTAAATACACGAAGTAATTAGCTTGTCATAAACATCACAACAGGAGTAATATTAACTAATTAAGACGTTCTCATTCACCCCAAAACAACCAATACATGTAGCAAAGGGTTTTCTACCACTTAACTATCCCCTCCTATACAAGTATAGAATACAAGACATACACAGCAAGCGTATCCTCATCTTCGTCCTCCTTCTGTCTGTCGTCTCGGCCGGGGCTGTTCATCGCAGCGATCAGTTCATCTACGATGGTTTCTCTGCTGGTGGTGGTGAAAGCAGAAGCAGCAGCAGCCTGAGCATGGATGGCCAAGCTTCAGTCGTCCACGGCTTCTTGAGGCTAACCAGCGGGCGTCCCACACATCAGTTGGAACTGGACGCAGGCAACTTGTTACTGGATACAGGTGACGCTTTCTACCCATACCCTCTGGGCTCAGCCGCAGAATCATCAGACGGGCTGCTGCCATTCCTTCTCCACAACATTTGTTTTCTCCATCACTGGGCCTCACACTTACAACAGGAATCTGCCTGGTGTCGTGCACTCGTGCTTGCCCAGTATCTTGTTGACCTTAAAAATCCCGATATCATGACAAATGATCTCCTCGCCATCGAGCTTGATGCCGGGCTACTCCTAACGACAACCACATACGGATTGTGGAATGCGCAGGTTACTATACCTCTGACAGCGCATTCCACAGCTTGAGCCTCAACAGTGGACAGCCGATGCAGGTGTGTGCAGTGGGTGGACTATGACAGCAACCAAGCCATGCTCAATGTCACAGTAGCGAATGGCGAACATTACATCCTGGGTTGGAGCTTGAAGCTTAATGGAGGAGAAGCTGCGGCGCTCAGCTACTCCGCCCTGTCTCTCGAGTCGAGACTACCCAACAGCTAGCCGCGCAGCAAGTTCACTCTCGCCCACGCAGGCGCATCAACAAGACGATACTATATGCAGCTCTTGGAATTGTCGCAGCCATGCTGGTGGTTTCTGCTGCTCTGCTCTTTTGATCATTCCTAATCCATGTCCAAGAGCTAAAGAAAAAGATAAGATCATCACTTGTATCCCTATATATCCATTTGTGATGGAAGGTTTTTCTAAAGAATGTTATATATAGCTTACTTCAGCAAACTCTCGTATCAATTTCACCTAGCTGTATCTCTAGCTGCTTTGTACGATACTCATTCTTGATCCATCACAAGCTCGCTCTGAATTTCCACAACTATAGAATTGTCACAATAATGCACCTTATCAGAGGAGACCTGAACAAAGCAAGAAACACCAACATATGTGAGTGCCTGGAGCGAAAACTAGCAAAGAGAATCCTAATCTCTGTATGAGCTAAGTATACCTCTTTCGAAGAAAGGAAGCAGCAATGGCATGTATGAGCTCCCGCCCCGCCAATGGGGGGACGACGGAGAGAAGCCGACAAGGGGAAAGAAGAGTTGGTTGGGTTTCGATAGAAAAAGGCGTCGCCGCCGCCGCCCGCGAGTACGTACCACCCCACCACTATCCTCGTCTGTGACCCACCCGGATCGGACTTCTTCGACGCAGACCACATGGACCTCATCATTCACCTCCGCTCCGCCTCTATCCTCGCCGCCGTCGCCGCTGGTGGCCCCGGCGCCGCAGAGCAAGCCTCCACCTTCGACGATCAAGACCTGTACCAGGGCCCACACCCCGCCAATTTCCGAAAACTCCAAATGCATGCCGACCAACCCAGGTCATCTACTCACCATTTTCCTCCTTCAATTTGCCTGAAGCGGATCGACCCAGTGCCATGCCTGCCTGTCAGTCTTCCATTAACAACAGCCAACATCCAACGCCAGTCTCATCCACGAAGAGTAAGGAGGGAGAAGCCACGGAGCAGGGATGGGTACACTGCTGGCAAAAGGGACCTCCGTAGACGACGCCACAGGTAGGGCACGACATTAGCGATGCCGTCGCCGCCCGTCCGGTAGCACCGGAGCAAGGTTTTCACCCGGAGGCTCCCAAGGTGTAGGAAGGGGAGGAGCACGACGACGCCTTCAGGAAGGTGAACGGTGCCGTCATCTTCAGCACGGTGAGCCGGGCTTGGCTTTCGCCAAGGGCTCCCAATCCCACACGCCACCAGCGCCAGCGCCGATGAACCCGCGGCTCCCGTGTTGTGCCAGGGGGCCGTGCTCCAGGGTGGCCGTGCCCCAGCACCCTGGAGCACTGGCTTCTCCCTCCTTACTCTTAATTGCAGTTTATCGGGTGGGCCAGGCCTTGTTGTTTCTCTCCTGACATGGAGCAGTAAAAGCGGCATCGCTTTTTCTACCCACCCACCCCTCTCTCCCATCACCCTTGCTTGCTTGGAATCCTCATTCCCTTGTTCACCAATCACCACGACAAAGCAAGCGGAGGATTTCAGTGCAGTTGGCGATCGCCCCCTCTTCCTGCTTGGAGCAAGCAACCACAGCAAAGCAGAGCGATTTCAAGGTAGGTACCACTACCCCCAACCGCATTCCCCCCACACCCTTGCTGTTGCTCCACCGACCACAAAACCCCACAATTTGGGTGGGCTGCTCTTCTCTTACTGTAGCGGTATCGATCGATCATGCCCCGCCGGCCTTTGTTACTGATGATTGTTGCTCCCTGTGCGTGCGCTCATCATTCGGGGTGGGATTTCGCTCCTTATACTCTCCGATTATGCAATGCATCATGTATGTACCCGTCAGCCATTTCGCATGCCTCATCTTTGCTCAATTATTATTAGTGCATTATTCATGTACAGCTCATTTGGTTCCTGCAGTAATTTTACCCTGCAGCCCCACAAGAAAAAAAAACTTATCTTGTGGGAGGACTGGGAAATTGTACTGATCCCGTCTAGTACTCAGGCATTGATTCAACTGATTTTGGTACTCCAATCCATCTCCAACAAATGCAACCGTATCTCTTTCTTGACTCCACCTCTGTTTCTTGCTTTATCTCCATGTGCAAGTTTATTACTGCCCCGAGGCCCTGACCATGTAATGTCCATATTTCACATGGTTAAGCTTCAGTCGACATTATTATAACTAAATGGTGCAAAGTTGGCTGAGAGGATGTGATGATCTTGATATGAAAAATCATCTAAGAAAAGGGCTAGCTCACTTTGCTACGCTTTTGTTAAAACACACACACATGCGTTGGTATGCTGATGTACCTAATTCTGTTGCCTTCTTGTTTTGTTGTCAATCAGAAATAAGTCTGCAAATATACTGTGCAGCAAGTGAGAATCTACTTCAACTTTAGTGGACAACAAGCTTAGCCATTGATTTGATAACACCAAACTGTAGTAATTGTAACTCTAGTACTCTACTTTGCTCTGTCCTTTCATCATCTTTAAAAAATTACAGTTTCCGGTAGTTCCCAAATAATATTACCTTTTCTTGCCTCATGCATCAAGCATGCAAACACCGAAGATACAGAGAAGAGTGCACTCTATTTATATGATCCTTTTGTTTCTCATCTTGCTAGCATCAGTTACAATGGTGAAGAGCAAATCCTCGTGGAGCCAGGTTGTGAAAAGCACCAGGCCAACAAACCTGTCCATTTCCGAAAGACACCTCCAAGCACAAGATGTTGGAGCTGTGATATTTGGTTGCACAAACAATACAATTGCAGAGTGTCACTCACGGCAACTTTTCGGTATGCTCTTGATTTCTTCTAATCACGACTCTTTTCTAAGTTATGTATTTACAAAGCTGAGCTACTCCTTTGGCTTTAATGCATCTGTTTTCTTTTCCTGTGAGGGGGAAGATATGCCATGCCTCCCAAAGAATAGCAACTTGTTAGGTAATCCACCCACTTAGTAACCACTTCGTGTTGTCTTTCAGGCTTGCCAAGAGCACATATCTCCTATGTACGAAACATTAAGGAAGGACTACCCCTCTTCCTATTCAATTATGATGATCGCAAATTGTATGGTATCTATGAAGCTGCAGGCAATGGTAAGTTCTGTCCTGAATCAAATGCATGGTCAAATGATGGCCACGGAAAGACAAGCTATCCTGCCCAGGTACAATCCCTTGTTTATGTATCTTTGAATGCCATTTTCTTACTGACTCTCGATGAAATGACCTCTATGTGCATGCCAATGCCCTTTTGTTTGTTTAGGTTGCAATGCGGGTAAGAGTGTGGTGTTTCCCTCTAGCAGAGAATCAGTTCAGAAATGCTATTGTAGCCAACTACTATCAGAACACTCCCAGTGTCCCTGGCCAGAAGCTTCATTATTTCCAGTTTGAATTGGATCATGCTCAAACACGTGTTTTGATGGATATGTTTACTCCATCTCCTCCTCCCAACAATTTCTGGATGCCCCCTGTTGCAGCACCGGCTGATGAGCATGTGAGAGAACTAGTATCATCACCTGTATGGGCACCAAAGCATGAGGGGAAGGTCAAATCAGAAAGGGTTGTGAAGTCATATGCAGATATGGTAAAGAAGAATAAATTTGAGGAAGTTGGGAAAGGAGATGTGGATGCGGAACATGCAAGCTCAGGTGATGAATCTTCTAATGGTTTTGATGATCTGGATTGTGGGGACAAACCACCAGAGAGGGAGGAGTATGAACTATCAGATCAGGCGGTTGAAATGAAACAGCAACAACATTCTGATAAGCAGGGAAAAGTGCTTAGCTTCAACCGGGTGTTAGAAGGGCATGCAGCTTTGCCTGCGCAGCAGTGGAATCCTTATCTGTATGCCAATGCTACTGAGACTGAAGACAAGGATGCATATAGCTGTAAGTATGCCCAAGAGGACAAATGCGCAATTCTGGATGGACACTCTAATTTTCCAGAAACCTTAGATGCTGAAGTTAATCAGCACTCCCTGGGGCATTCTAATTTGCTGGTGCAATTATTAGGCTCTGAATCATGTGCAGAAGCCAAGGTTAGAACTCTGAACTCTGCTGATAGCTGCATCCCATGTTATCATCCTTGTTTTTTTAGAGACAATTATCATCCTTGTTTTGTGTGTTACTTCATTTAGTCTTGCTAACATGCTTAATTCTTCTCCACATTTCCAAATTTCTCACACTAATTTTATTTGTGCAGCTGATAGATGTAGTTAAAGAGTTATCTGGGCGCATAGAGATGATGGAGAAGAAGCAGGTCTCTTCTGATATTCTATAACCTATCGAAATGCCTTACGTTTGTTATACTGAACCATGGAATCTTAATTTTATAAATTGTTATATGCACAATATGGACCAGCAATTGCACTTCATAAGAGATGTCTTGATATTCTTTAGCATGAAAAGGCACTAAAAGTAGGAACCAAGATAATAAAGCAAGTGGCATCACACCTACTTGCTTACTAGAAATCAAAGAAGTAAGGCAGGACCAAATGAAATGATTTTTTTTCCATTATGCTTCTGTTATGGCCTTATGGTGGCCATAGGGCTAGCTCATCTATCCTTCACGTCAAGAGAATTGGAGAGATATTAGATCAGTTAGTTGGTTTGTTAAGATAATTATTACGTAGTTAGGAGCAGGCTCTTGTAAACAAAGGCATGACAGTTATAAATTGGTCTTGCATCTATCTTGTTTTTAACCTGATGATTATACTTTAAATTAAGTTTGTTCATTCTGGTGAGGAATATCATATGTTATTGACTAAAGCATTGAAGTCCAAGAAAATTGATCTTTCTTGGTGGTCGTATCTAAGTTATATTCAAAATGTAGGCTTGGTCCAACAAAGAAGTCCAACACTTACAAGGGGTGAATGAGAGGTTACTGAAAAGAATTGTGGAACTAAAGGGCACAGTGAGGACACTGAATTCAAAAATAGACCCTTTAACCCTGGATGATTCACTTAACCAGTTTGTTGAACAATGTTTGGGCTCAGAAGATGTTATTTATCTAGTTGGTGGTTTTGATGGCTTCTCATTTTTGCCATCACTAGACTCCTTTTCCCCTTCACTGGACATACTAACACCTCTCAAACCAATGGCTGTTGGGAAGTCATATGCCTCTACTGTTGCATTAAATGGCAAGATATTTGTTCTTGGTGGTGGTGATGGTTCTTGCTGGTTTGATACAGGTTAGTTATTGGTTTCTATGTTTAATTCGATCTTGAGCTGTCCGATTGCAATTTCTGTCCTGATTCTGCATTTATCTTTTGCATGAAGTTGACTGTTATGACCGAAGCCGTGATGACTGGATCACGTGCCCATCATTGACTCGTGAGAAGGGGAGCCTTGCTGGGGTTAGTGTTAATGGGAGGATCTATGCATTCGGTGGTGGAGATGGAAGTCGATGTTTCTCTGACGTTGAAATATTTGATCCTACTCATGGAAAGTGGATAAAGAATCAACCTATGCTGGAAAAGGTACCAATATCACCTTCCAGCGTTCATTTGGTCTAAACATAGAAAGTTTTTATTCCTCATACATTAGTACACTACTGAAGCATTTAGTGGAATGTGCATAAATTTGCCTAAGACATAAACAAATAGGGGAGATAATAAACATCTACTCATGGAAAAAGTGTGTAATTCTACAGTGATGCAAAACAAGTCCTGATTCCATTTCAATTTCCTGTACTGTCTTTTTTTTGGAAAAAATATTTGCTTCTTTCACATATATCTTTACACCAACTGCATAATATGATGAATTCTTTGGTTTGAATGACTTTTGTCACTTTGTTTTTCAGCGTTTTGCTCTAGCTGGTGTAGCACTTAATGGTGCGATTTATGCAGTTGGTGGCTTCAACGGTGTTCAGTATCTGAGGTGCTGTCCTTTTCCTGCCTGTACTTAACACCTGATTGGTTCAGTTTTGATCTGGTAGAAACGCAGCTCATGTGTTGGCTTATGGCTTAGTGTAAATACGAATGAAGTGAATCATTTCACAAAATATGCATTAGCCTATTCTCTATTGCTACCATGGTAGCGAAATCATTATCTCTTTCAAGTGAGAAGGATGCAAGAAAACGTTTCTGCTGACTTTGTGATGTGTGTTGCCAGCTCTGCAGAGAGGCTTGATCCTCGGGAGCCTAACTGGAAAATGCTCCCAATGATGAGTGCAGGAAGGGGCTGTCATACACTTGCAGTGCTTAACGAGAAGATGTAAGTTTGTAGCCCTTTCTTTGCAATATGTTAAAACAACGAACTGAAAACGTTTGTTCCCAGCAAATTAAAGGTAGGTGTCATCAGTGTGTATTTTATCTTTTGTTGATGTAATTTGGTCTATGTATTTTCTTCCAGATTCTCAATTGGTGGTTATGATACTGGGGCTAAAGCAATGGTAGCTACCGTCGAGGTGTACGAGCCAAGGATGCCTTCATGGGTGATGGTTGAACCCATGAACTACACCAGAGGATACCATTCTTCAGCTGTGCTTGGTGGGTCGATATTCACATTCGGCGGGGTGAAAGCTGAAGCAGATACAATCTTGGATGTGGTAGGTACCTACACCTGGAGACAAATTTCTTAGCATGTCCATTTGTCTTTTGTTGTTGCATTTGGTTTTTCCTGTACAATTGTGGCGTGACTAACAGTAAAGCCTTTGTTACAATTGTGGTCAGGTGGAGCGGTACAAGGAAGGTTGTGGGTGGGTGACAACTGGTCTGAAGTCAATTGGCAGGAGATGCTACTGCTCCGCCATTGTTCTCTGATGACTGTGCATGTAGAACAATACTGACATGATGGTGAATGAATTGACGTAGCTTCTGACAATCAAGTGAGCAGGAAACTGTTAAAGAAGTCTCTTCCTCCAGCTGATCAAGTGTAAAACGTTGAGTTGTTTTGTGTGGTCTGGATGGATGATTTGAATCTAAGACTCGGACTATCGATTCCATATCTCAACACAATTATATTTGTCAGCAACGAGTGAGGCCATGGTGCTTAAATAACATCTTAGCGTCAGCATATATAGCAAATCTTTTGAATTTTATACATGCATGACAAGTATCTTTGCTAATGAATAAATTAAGGATATGGACACTATTTCTTATAGAGTATATGTAATGTAAGGATATATAATATACAACTTCCAAACATGATTTTTTAGATAATAAAAGAAAAATAACTATTCTGACCTCTAATGTCCAGCCATTAGTATTATACGACAATTTAAAGCGAAACCAAAGGTGAACATACCCTTGATGCAGCCCAGTCCACGGATGGCCCTCGGCGACGGCGCCACCCCGGCCCCGGTGCCAAACCTCTCCATCTCCGGCGCCGCCCTCGCCGCGCTCCTCCACCGCTGCGCCGCCGCCGCCGCCGACTGCGACGGCCTCCTCTTCGGCCGCGCCTCCCACCTCCCCGCGCCGCCGGCCTCCCTCTCCGACTACGACGACCTACCGCCCGCCCCCGCGCTCTCCATCTCCGTCTCAGGCCACTGCTCCCTCTCCCACCCCTCCTCCCTCTCCGATCCCCTCGGCCGCTTCCAGGCCCCCTCCTCGGATCCCTCCTCCGCCGTTGGCTTCTTCTCCTCCCGCCGCCGAACCGCGCTCCGCCCCTCCATGCGCGAGCTCGCCCTCGCCAACTCCCTCTCAAAGACTATAGAAGGCCGCACCACCGCCCATCCCCTCCTCTTCATCCTCGTCTCCCCCTCCGCCTCCCCCAACTTCTCCACCCACTCCTACGACTACCGCGCCTTCCTCCTCCTCGGATCCCGCCTCGTCCCGGCCTCCATCAGCGTCGTCAACGTCGGCCCCGGCTTCAGGGACCAGTACCACGCCTTCTACCCAGAATCTCCAATGCCCTGCCTGCCGATTCCTCAGCCTTCGTCGCCAGAGCCCACAGGTCAACGTCACACTCACACCAATGGTGAGCAGAAGGCGGTGGATGAAATGGTGGACGGGTTTGGGATCGGGAGGCTGCAAGGGGTCCTGGGCTCTGCAGCAGGGCAGGCGGCGGAGATGGATGACATGTATGCTGGGATGCTCAGGAAGTTGGAGAAGCTCGCCAGGGAGGTGGAGGAGAGCAACCTCCGTGTTCTCGAGCAGGTCTGTCTATCAAATCCTGCAGTTTCTCTCTATGTTCTCACCGCTCATTGATTGATTTCCATGCAGAGCTGCAGTAGCGTGTAATTGGGTTATTGTTCAAAATGTCTAGCAGTAGAATTGTGTGCGGTTGCATAGAGTGAGAAGTTGTACTGTAGTAGTTAATGGAAGAAGGGCTCTTGCCTTCTTGCATTGTGGATTTGTAGTCGATGCTGGAAACGTTCACGTGTTGCTTTGGTCTGTGTTTTGAAATAACCGCAACTATTGGATTGGGACTATAATCCATATTTACAGTTGCTTCCATTTAACACAAACCAGTGCTGCCTTCCACTCAGCATTCAAGGTGACCTAAACTATCCAATGGACTCCTTGTTCCAAACCAGTTGCATGCATTGGTACCGAACTATCCGGTAACATGCTAAGGAACTATCCGGTAACAGTCTATTAGGTAACCCTTGCATTTTTCTTTTCTTAGAATCTTGGCAATTTACAAAGTCATCATATCAGATGGGCATCAGGAGCTTGTAATTGCTGTATTATTGATTGTATATGGCAAGAAGCACCAACAACTAACTAAAAAAAGGGAAACGGAAAGGAAACAAGAATCTCAATTCTAGCATGCCCAACACGAATGAACAAAAATGCAGTCGCAAGTCAGTCCAGCTGTGGCATAGAGGTCATCAGATAGGTCTGTACCATCCTAGGGGGACTTCCAATGTTGGAAAACAGGAAGATGGCATATACTGGGCCGCAGTGATAAAAATGTTTGGTGAGATTGTGGTAAAATAACTCTTGTGAGGTTTCAGGCTTGTAGCTTTTCTTCTTCATGACAAGCAAATGCGTTAGATGGTGAATTGGAGGAAGAGAGATGGAGGAAGTGATAATGGCCTTTTTATCTGGTTTCAGACTCTTGTTTGTAGCTATTTGACTAGTTTGTTACATCTGCGGAGCACTGTTTACGTTCGGGACCCTGTGAAAATTAGCCCATAAGCTGGTGCTTCTTAGGTCCTAACTGTCAGGAGTCAAATTACCAAACTACCAGAAGCACTTGCTCCTCTTGCATTGATATTAGAATAACTTTCTCTGAAAAGGTTAATCCTATGTTGCATCAAAAAAAATCCATGCCCTTATCTTCTGATCAGATTTCTATTTACGGCCCCTTCCTCTGTTATGCCTGAGTGAATAATGGACATCTGCTCATCAGTTATTGATGTATGTTCTTTCACTCTATTCTTGAATTGCTTTCCGAATTCGATTTCCTTATCTTTTATTCATATTATTTTGTAGGAGAACCGGAACCTGCTGCTGAGGTATAGATACGCAGGAATGCAATAGGACCAAAGTGTTTTTGGTCTTATCAAGGTATGTATACCATGTTGAGGGATTCTGCCAAACTTATTTTTAGTATGTCATTCAGATTTGTAATGAGTTGAAATGGCTCATTAGTAGCTCCAAGTCGCACTCCAATTTTGGTAATGTGCCACGTATGGTCTTGTGACTGACTGCTTTTGGTATAATAATTAAAAAAAAACTCTGAAGATATCCATACCATATTATTTTTATGGGAAATTGGAGGAGCACTGCCCTTCATATTAGTACCTTGGATAGGAATCACATAGAAACATAGGCTAGTAGCATAGGCTGTCACAAAGTGACATTAATCTACAAATTGCTAGGACTGATTTATGCTACCGAGGAACAAGAAGCTAAGAAACATGAAGCATCAGCTATGCTCTCTGAAAAAGCTTCTCTGTCTCTGCCCACGAAGCTCCCATAGTTCAGTTGTGTGATATAGTTTTACTTTTGTGGTGTTAATCCTCATGCAGTTGTAATTGTTCCTGTATTCATCACTGCTACATGGTGTTTGAGCTATAACTTGTTTGCATCTTGTTGTCATTATGATCACCATCATGTGCTGAATTGCTGATGGCTGTTTCCAACTGGTTTCATCTAAGGTGTATGATGTGAGTCGAAGTTGGGACTTGATAGTGTGCATTGGACTTTTGGCATGTATGGGTAGGGACTGGGGAGGGGGAGAGCATGTGTTTGTGTGTGGAAGAAGGTGCCTGGGGATGTGTTTTGCGTACGGTGGTGTGATGGATGTGAGGAGGTTGGTCAAGTTTGTTTGATGCATGAACGATCAGCATCATATATCGGTGGTGTAATGTAAATGCAATCCTTGTTGGAGTGGAACAGTCGTTGTTTGTTGGAAAGGAGAAGAGATTTCGTTACTCGCTCCATGTTATGCTGTCATGTAGTTGGTTGTTTTTTTTCCCCCTTCATTTGATTACCTGTCAGACAGAAGCTAGTAGAGCACAGTAGAGAGTTGAATTATCCGGAATGATAAGATGCTGATTGGATGTCTGATCTGGGAGGCGAGGAGGCTATGAATGCATAACGAACCAACTTTATAAAGGGAAGGCTATGAATGTATAACGAACTCTGTCTGAAAAGGACTGGTGAAAATGGAGGGATACCTGGGACAGCCGGTGTTTGGTTCAAGGGACGGTACGGTGAAAGTGTTTGGTTGGGGACATGCCGTGCCGTCCTCTTCAGGTACGGCACACCAACGCAAAGTTAACTACTGCTTCTGGGGGGAAAGAAAGAAAGAGTGAATGAAAGAAGCCTCACTTTTTTAAAAATGAAATCCGGTCTCATCGTCACAACCATATTCGGTCCGCTCCTCTTTGAATATGACGTATATTTTGATGCCAGCCATTGACAATGTTATGCTCCTCTCTGACCATTGTACTTGTACGGCCGCCTCTTGTATGTAGAGTGGATCGGATGGCGATGGCGAGTATTCTTTGTTCTTTCTTTCCATGAAACTTGAGGCTTTCATTAGCAACTCCAACTTGGTTTTTTTTTTCTAATACCTGCAAACCACCTAAAGCTGATGTTTTTTACAAGAAAATCATGTTGCACTCAGAAGCAGAATTTTATTTAATACTACCTCCGTTCCAAATTATAGGTCATTTTGACTTTTCTAGATACATAGTTTTTGCTATGTATCTAGACATAATGTATATCTATATGCAGAGCAAAAATTACGAACCTAGAAATAACAAAACGACCTAAAATTTGGAACGGAGGGAGTATTTTTGAGAGGGAGGGAGACAAAGGCAGGTGATAGCCAGACAGGCTAGCTGTTAAAAGAGCATTGGCAGATGGTGGCACCAGATAAAGCCTTCCCAGGAAGAAACGCTGTGACAGTCTCGAGTTCTTATCAGGGTGAGGTGTCTACTGGATCAGAGCCGGCCGGCCGTTTGTCCTTTTAAGGTACGGCACACCACATACCAACCACACCACCAACAAACGTGTTTCTTTTAGGTACTGCAACTGATAATTGGATTTTACCAAAATTGGACACTGCTATTATGCAAAATTCGTACAAAAAGGTTTCTGCGCTGCAATAAACGAAATTGCCTACGTTGTATGTTTATTTTGGAGAACTCTTTTATATCAAAAAAAAGGTGAGGAAACTAGTATATAAACTTCTTTTCATTTTCCAAATCGCTTGCAGTATCTTTTTTTTTTGGGGGGGGGGGACCTCATTACTTATTTGTATTTTCTTCTCCTCGTATCATACGATATATATCCCCGTATCGCAATCTAATACTAGTCATCACTTAGTTTTAAGTTGGGTTCTTCATGGACAGAGTTTAGGTATCCGCATGACAAGAATTTTCTTTTTGATTTTTGTAGATGCTTCAACGCAGTGAACGGCTGTCGAGTACCTCTGAAGTCCTTTCGGAAGTGGAACCATCTCTAGTTAGGTCTTGTATTGACATATACCTAACATTCTTTTGCTCTATCCACATCTTAATTAAGATATTGTCCCAGTCCTGCTGGTAGAGGAAAAAGCATATGATATTATTATTATTATTATTATTATTATTATTATTATTATTATATAAAATATTACTTGGGGGAGCCTTCTTTGAGACCTATCATTTCCTATATACTTAGTTTAAGGCAATTAATAACTAAATCCTGATTAATAAGTAATCGTCAATTGAATTGCAGTGCATGGTATGCTGTAATTTTTGTGTATAATAAGTACCTGCCACATACGTACATGGAGATGAGAAAAAGAAATGAGGTTGGGATCCGCGCTGGCGTTTCGTACAGGGTGTACGATGCGGTCCTCGTTTCGTCCTCCCCCGCATCCTCCCCTCCCCGCTTGCCACACTCTTTTCCCCTTCCACTTCTACCCCCGGGAGGTACGCCCTCCGTACCGTACCTTCCGTCCAATCAGATTCTCCTATTCCCGTACTACCCCCGCTCGCTCACTGCCGACCAACCCACGGGAGCAGCGTAGGGGCAAACATGGCAAACAGACGCGCAGCTCGCCGCGCCCAGAGCAACACGTTCCAGGGGCACTCTCGTCATCTCCCCTTGGTTCGTTAGTTACTCAGTTCTTGTTGCCATCATTCCTCTGCTGCCTGCTCCCTCCCTCCCCATTCCTCTCCCTCCTCAGCTGCAGCTACCAAGATCGACCCCCCATGGCCGCCGCCGCAGCCCACCGGCACACCAAGCGCCGCCGCCTCTCCCCAGCCCCGGCCCCCATCGACGCCCTCGCCGACGAGCTCCTCTTCCTCATCCTCGACCGCGTCGCCGCCGCCGACCCGCGCGCGCTCAAGTCCTTCGCGCTCGCCTCCCGCGCCTGCCACGCCGCCGAGTCCCGCCACCGCCGCCTCCTACGCCCGCTCCGAGCCGACCTCCTCCCCGCCGCGCTCGCCCGATACCCGTCCGCATCCCGCCTCGACTTCTCCCTCTGCGCGCGCGTCCCCGACGCCGCCCTCGCCGCCGTATCCTCCTCATCCGGATCCTCCCTCCACGCCGTCGACCTATCCCGCTCCTGGGGCTTCGGCGCCGCGGGCCTCGCCGCGCTCGCCGGGCCGTGCCCGGACCTCGCCGACCTCGACCTCTCCAATGGGGTCGATCTTGGGGACACGGCAGCCGCGGAGGTGGCGCGGATGAGGAGGCTCCGCAGGCTGTCCCTCTCGCGCTGCAAGGCTCTCACCGACATGGGGCTCGGCTGCGTCGCCGTCGGCTGCACGGACCTCAGGGACCTCTCCCTCAAGTGGTGCCTGGGGGTCACGGATTTGGGGCTCACCCTCCTCGCCCTCAAGTGCAAGAACCTCATCACCCTGGATCTCTCCTACACCATGGTGAGCGCCGCAGGTTTCTTCATTTCTGCTTGGATCAAGGCGCCGGAAAACTCTGTCTTTGTGCCCCTCCCCCTCCCCCCCCATACAGTAATTTCCTTGATTTCAATTTCAAGGCATGAGATCTTCCCCTTGAATTATCATATACTAAGCAAAAGTACTTTGTTTTTTTTTCGTTGCTAAATCTACTGGCTTCGGCTGCTTCCTTTGCTCAATATACTGGCTTCAGTTTGTGTTAGCGAACTGGACCACTGGTTGCTGTGTATAATATTCTTGATCTGCAAGTGCTCTTATCTATACATAGCAAATTAGCAATTGATCTTTGCAACAAAGTATCAGAAGCTTTGGTACCCAACTCTGGTTTCCTTTCTCGTCCGTGCATTTTGTGTGGCCATTGATTCAGTTTCTTTTGCAGTTCTCTGAGTACTGAACGCACCTATCATACTGTGCTCAACTAATGCAAACGTTTCTTGTGTTGCAGATCACAAAACAGAGCTTTCTTGCCATCATGAAGCTACCCAACCTCCAGGTGTTGACACTGGTGGGGTGTATTGGAATTGATGATGATGCCCTTGCTAGCCTTGAGAAAGAATGCAGTAAATCACTGCAGGTGAGGCGATCATTGTAATTTGCCATTTTTGTTGACCTGTCAGTACCAATGCATCACCTCACTCAATACTCTTGAGTAGTATTTTCTGCTTGAACAACTGCTTGAGCTTACGGAGTACACTGTTAGGTTCTGAACTCTGTTGATGCCTGATCTGAACTAGTTATGTTGTACTAAAACATGTGTTTTATAGTAGCACAAAAGTCTGCTTACTGATCTTCCATGTTTGTACCACTGCAGGTGCTTGATATGTCTCATTGTCAGAACATCACTGATGTGGGAGTTTCATCCATAGTGAAGTCGATACCGAATCTATTGGAACTGGATCTTTCATACTGCTGCCCTGTAAGCAGCTAATCATCTAGTCGTGTTGTTGTATCACCTGGACATAACTTGAGATCTCGCATCTTAATTTACATCCTTCTTGACTTCTTGTAGCAGGTTACTCCTTCTATGGTGAGAAGCCTCCAAAAGATTTCTAAACTGCGAAGCCTGAAGCTGGAAGGCTGCAAATTCATGGCTGATGGACTAAAAGCCATTGGAAGCTCTTGTGTTTCTATTAGGGAGTTAAGTCTTAGCAAGTGCTCTGGAGTGACAGATACGGAACTCTCTTTTGCTGTGTCAAAACTAAAGAATCTGCAGAAGCTGGACATCACTTGTTGTCGCAATATCACTGATGTTTCAGTAGCTGCCATCACTGGTTCGTGCACTTCCCTCATCTCTCTGAGGATGGAGTCTTGTAGTCATGTTTCAAGTGGAGCACTCCAACTAATTGGGAAGCACTGTTCTCATTTGGAAGAGCTGGACCTTACTGACAGTGATTTGGATGATGAAGGTACTTATTGAACTGAATGTTGAAATAATTTTTTGACAAATCGACATAAAGTTGACTATGAATATTTTTTGTGCAGGGCTGAAAGCTCTCGCTGGATGCAGCAACCTTTCGAGCCTAAAAATTGGCATTTGCTTGAGGATAAGTGATGAAGGTCTGGCCCACATTGGAAAGTCTTGCCCAAAACTCCAAGATATTGATTTGTACAGGTCATTACTAGACATGCCTTGTGGTTCTCTTTCTTTGGTTCTTTTTGTGGCTAAACTGACTTATAGTTTCTGTTTCAGGTGTGGAGGCATTGGTGATGAAGGGGTTATTCAGATTGCTCAAGGCTGTCCAATGCTAGAATCCATCAATCTATCCTACTGCACAGAAATAACAGACCGTTCACTGATGTCCCTCTCAAAATGCACAAAGCTAAATACACTGGAGATCCGTGGCTGTTCCAGGGTTTCATCCTCAGGGCTCTCGGAAATAGCAATGGGGTGCAGGCTGCTTTCCAAGCTTGATATCAAGAAATGCTTTGAGATTAATGATGTGGGCATGCTTCACCTTTCACAGTTTTCTCATAGCCTCCGTCAGGTATCACATCTTTTCTCCTGTAGCTGAAATCTATTAGTACCATGTATGTTTTACTTTCATTCTGCTGATAGCATGTATGTCTCATCACAGATAAACTTGTCATACTGTTCGATCACCGACATTGGACTGCTTTCACTTTCTAGCATATGTGGCTTGCAGAACATGACCATTGTACATTTAGCTGGTATTACGCCTAATGGCTTGATAGCTGCTCTCATGGTCTGTGGTGGTTTGACAAAAGTGAAGCTTCATAAAGCATTCAAATCCATGATGCCTCCTCATATGCTAAAAAATGTTGAGGCACGTGGCTGTATTTTCCAGTGGATCAACAAACCATTCAAGGTATTGTTCATTTCTTTCAGCTTGCCTGTTTTGCCTCTGCATTATGTTGAATCCTTGTGTCCATCAAACTGGCTTTCCTGCTTTGTATCTGGAGATCCCATTGGTCTTGCAACTTTGCAAGACTGTGTATTAACTTGAGAAAAAACTCTAAAAATGATACGCAGCTCTCCTGTGTATTCTTACTTGAGAAAAAACTAAAAATCTATGAAATCCGCGGTGTCAAGGAGGCTTTGTCCCCCTTTATTGTGGTGCCCTTGCTTTGTTTATAAATGGTATTGAAAAACAAATAAACATAGGACAACCCTCCTCTTATAATCTTTTGTGTTGAATGGATTTGTGTTTAGTAAAATTACAAACCTGTGAACACCAAAGTGGCTAATAATAGATGTGGTCCTGTGCAGGTTGAGGTGGAACCTTGTGATGTATGGAAGCAACAGTCCCAAGATGTGCTTGTACGATGAGAAGGCCTGGAAGTGTAGTGTTTGTGGGAAGGAAGGGCATGCATCATGGCGATGGAGGGGTTCTTGAGTGGCATTCAGAAGTCAGGCCAAAGGATGAAGGAGCTCAAAATTTTGTAGTGTAATAGTCAAGAGTACTGTGTCAATACTTAATAGTTTGAGCAGAAGTATGCTCAGTTGTATGGTAATATAGATGACTAGATCCATCCCAGCTTTTTTCTGGTCAAGTGGTGAAACCAGGGAGTAGGTTACAGTTTTGACAAACAAAAGCATGGATTTCTCTTGCTGTATATGTAGCAGCATATAGATGAATGGAATGGAAGATACTGTTATTGAAGAGATGATTGAGATTTTGGGTGATACAGGCTTGTGCCGGTTGTGTGATGATGTGGCCATGGCTGGTGCATGATTTTTGGATTGCTGGAATGAAGTGGCTTTACGTGTGGTTGGAATCCAGGATGAAACTGGAGGCACTCAAAGCGGACTTAACTGAAGGCGGAGTGGCACGGACAGGTAGGAGGCGAGAGCAACGGGCGACGGCATCTCCCTCGATCTGCAAGAGCAAGACTCCAAGGTAGGTAGGTAGGCGGCCATGGCCATGGGCTATGGCCTATGGGTAGCCTAGCATTGAACGAAGAAGATGAAGCGGTGCCAACTGCGAATGCGGCATGGGGTACAGGCATCACGTGGCAGGAGGCAGTTGCCAACCATGCCTCCGATCTGTTGCCGTCGTCGATGCCTTGGACACAGGACTGCCGGCAGGGCAGGGCAACTGCCTTTGGGGGGCTCCCGTGCTCAAGCTTCAACATCGTACGTACGAGCCACCGGCAAACGGCAGCAGCTGCTGCCCTGCATCGTCTCCTTGCCCAAGATGGATGCTCCTGTGTATCATGGACTCATGCTAGTATGCCCGTTCCGTTGCCCGTGCACCATTCCATTCCGTGACTGCTCCCTACCGGTCCTCATTAATGCCGGCGGTGTGGGCCCCCACCCACATCCATCCACGAACCAACCAAAGGAGATGCATCCATCCACGAACCAACAAGGCTGCCTCCTGCTTGTGCCTGCAGTTGCAGAGGAGGGAGAGGAGAGGACGGAGCTCACGCGCGACCAACAATGGGGATCTGCTGCAGCAAGGCCAAGGCGGACCTCGACGACGACGTGTTCCACCACCACCTCTGGACCGCCGCCGCCGCCTCCATGCACACCAAGCAAGGCTGGAAGGGTGCCAACCAGGACGCCATGGCCGTCTGCCAGGTACTCACAGAGATATATCCTTGGCCTTCTTGCAAGTATCGTCTCCTTCTGGCATCCCAACAAGCTGCGATATGATGTCTACTTGTTCAATCTGTCTACCCACTGCACAATGCATCCACAACTTTGTTTAATTTTAACAACAATGCACCGGATCCATCTCTACTTGCACCAACTCAAACTCATTTTTTTTTTCGTTTTTGGGAAAAATTACCCCAAGCTCCGCTTCAGGTTGTTGTTGCAAGCTTCTCTACCCACTACAAGCTGCATTTTAAAACTTAATTTGAGTAAAGAAACTGAATTCTTACAGCTAGCCTAGTGAAATACTCTAGGGGTGGGGGGAATTTTCAAGAAACTGGAATTTACCTCAAGTTATGTACTTTGCCATATTTCAATTTTCTCAAAGTTTGTATTGGACATGAACCTCATCACTACATCGGCAATATGAAATTATGAGGGCACTCCTATTAGCAACTCTTCTTTCTTCTTAAACGAAAGGCAGTGCTCCTGCCAATGTTTCGAGAAAAAAAAATTGTGAGGGCACATCCGTATCTTGTACTACATTATAGCATCACCAATGCAAGTACATTAGCTTTCCTCTTTTATGTGCGCAATAATAATTCGATTAAATCATGATGTGTCGCAATTGTTTCAAGATGCTTAGGACTTTGCTGGCCACAAAGGCCACATCTTCTGCGGGGTATTTGATGGGCATGGCCCTCTTGGCCGAGAAGTTGCTCGCCATGTCCGTGACACCCTTCCCATGAAACTATCCTCTGCTTTGAAGCCCAAAACTGAAGAACAAGAAGATCCCTCAACCGATACTTTGAAGCTCGGAACTGAACAAGACCCTTCAAGCAATACAGATTTGGATTCCTCTGACAAGTCAGACTCCACCACATCCAGTGATGATACAAGCGATGAGAAGCACCTGTTGTCTAGTTGGAAAAACATATTTGTCAAGACATTTGAGCAGGTGGATGAGGAGCTCAAGCAACATTCAGGAATTGACTGCATTTGTAGTGGCACAACAGCAGTCACTGTTGTTAGGCAGGTACTAGTTCTACTAGAATTACAAGCTTGCAACTTATTCTACTGGCAATGATAAAATTCAGAAAAATGCATATACTGTATCCTCTCCTTTTTTTCCCAGTGGACCAGTACTACTTTTGGTACACAGTAAAACTTAGATTCTGAAAGATCAGGAACTCAACTAGCTGAATTGGAACGAAAGTGTAAATCTTACTTATTGTGTTCCTTAGTTATATATCCTTCTTATGCATAGGGTGATCACTTGTTCATCGCCAATTTGGGTGACTCACGAGCTGTTCTTTGCACCCGGGACAGCAAGGACCGGCTGATCCCAGTCCAACTGACCACTGACTTGAAGCCAGATCTTCCAAGTAAGCCAGCATCTTAACTTTCTTGAAATGTATGTGTACATTTTCTTGATTGCACTTTACATTGTTGCGCACTCGCGATAGGTGAACTCGCAAGGATTCTGAACTGCAAGGGACGAGTTTTCGCCATGGATGACGAACCGGACGTGCCTAGGATGTGGTTGCCGGACCAGGATGCTCCAGGTCTCGCCATGGCAAGGGCCTTCGGGGACTTCTGCCTGAAGAGCCATGGCCTTATCTGCACACCTGAAGTCTACTACAGGAAGTTATCTGAAAAGGACGAGTTCTTGGTGCTTGCAACTGATGGGGTAATAAAAACGGAAACTCGTTTGATTGATTGGGAGTTTCAGATTTCTATCACTTTCAATTTTAAGGAGACAGGTTTGCAGTTCTATTCCAAATGATCTGAGTACTAAAACAGCATAAATCCCTTTTATGATTAGATTGACAACAGAAACTGTTAACTGAAAGTGACATATCTCTGTCACCTATTTATTAATATTCCATGATAGTTTTAGCTGATAGTGATTTTCCGATTTGATTGGACAACAGAAAAAAAAAAGTTTAGACAATATGGCTTTCCTATGCTAGCATGCATGAGAACCAAAAGTTAAAATTTTCCTTGGCAAAACCTGTTGTTGCAGATTTGGGACGTGCTGTCGAACAAGGAGGTGGTGAAGATCGTCTCATCGGTCACCGACCCATCCAAGGCGGCGAGACAGCTGATCGACCGTGCGGTCCGAGCGTGGCGGTGCAAGTACCCGACGTCCATGGTGGACGACTGCGCCGTCGTGTGCCTCTTCTTGAACCGGCCGGCATCTCCTGACGAGGAGAGCTTCACAGGCACAGGAGACGTGAAGCCGCCTCGTGAACAGGCGGGCGTGTCGTTCACGGGGAGCTTCCGCAGGGTTGTGAGCAGCAGAAGCGGCGGCGAGGCGTCGGAGGAAGGGACGACGGTGTGGAGAGCCCTGGAGGGGGTGGCGCGGGCCAACTCGGTGATGAGGCTGCCGCGGATCGGGCGCGTGCTGAGCTGGCGGAGGCGGTCGAATTCGCTGGATGAAGACGAAGACGACAGGGATTGATGGTGATTGAATGAATCGGGACAAGTCGTTTTCATGGTGGATACGCGCGAACTCCGTCGTGCATGGCTGCAAGCAAGTTCTTAATGGCCAGCAAGGCAGAAATTGTTTTAGGATTGGATTGACATAATGCATCTAACTCATTCAGCTCGGTTGTGAAATCATCATGTGTTACCAGTGCAGGCATGATTGGCAGTTTCCAGTTTGTAATGGCTGTAACTTGAACCTATTCCTGAGATGCAGCGTATATGAACATGATCGACCTTCTAAATTTAAATTTGAAACAGAGTTGTACTTACAAGGCTGAAATCATTGTGATGGCAAAAGTAACGGGATGTTCGTTTGTAACAAAGATGGAACATGCCTGTATTCCTATCCAACCCTGGTCTTTTCAGCAGGCGACACTAGATGCACAAAACATTTCTTCTGTTGCCGGGAATGGTCCTGTCGAGACCCTGGACAAGATGCCGGAGCGATTACGCGCCAGTTAGGCAGATGCAAGGCGAGGTATCAGGGTATCAAGATGAGCTACTTACTTTGAAGCAGCAGCAACCAGCATCACAGCATGAATGTGCGTCATCCCTTCTTGTTCAGACCTCAAGTGTCAGAAAATTCAGACCAATTCACGGTTGCCTTCAAACTCTATTATTGGACTTGGATTGCTGCTATGTCTCCCTCTGTCTATTATCCCTCTCATCCACAACTAAAAATAGCCTCTCATGTCCCTTGCCTGCATTGCCCTTCACTGTCTCCCTGCCACACTGAATTGTGGGTTCACATGCCGTGCGGAGTCACCACCATTGCCCACGAACAGAGCAACGCCAAGAAAGAAGGGAGGGATCAATGGCGCTGCCTAGCGTGCCCATCACTTATTAGCAGTTAGATAGCATCCAATTCCTTCTAATTAACAGCAAAAGCATCAATGGCGGCGGTGGCGAACCTGTCGTCGGGTGGGCTGGAGCCGACGGTGAAGCCGCTGGCGGCGGCGTGCTACGACAACAACCTTGTGAACTCGCAGGGCATGTTCCTGGGCGACCAGCCGCTGCGCTTCTCCCTCCCGCTCCTCCTCGTCCAGGTCTCCGTCATCCTCGTCCTCTCCGCCGCCGCCCACGTCGTGCTCCGCCGCCTCGGCCAGTCCCGCTTCGTCACCCACATGCTCGTCGGCGTCTTCCTGGGCCCAACCGTGCTGGGCCGCAGCGAGACCTTCCGCGGCGTCCTCTTCTCCGAGCGCGGCACCTACATCCTCGAGAGCGTGTCGCTGGTGGCGCTCATCCTGTTCCTCTTCTCCATGGGCGTCAAGACCGACCTCAGCCTCCTCCGCCGCCCCAGCGGCCGCGCCGTCGCCGTCGGCATCACCGGCGCGCTCGTCCCGCTCGCCGTCACGCTGCCGGTGTTCCACGCGCTCCAGCCGTCGCTCCCCGAGGACCTGCGCGGCTCCTCCCTCATCACGGAGCTCGCCGTCCGGCTGTCCCTGTCGTCGTTCCCCGTGATCGCCGACGCGCTCTCCGACCTCGACCTCCTCAACACCGACCTCGGCCGCATCGCGCTCACCGCGTCGCTCATCACCGACGTCACCTCCTGGTTCCTCCGCGCGTGCACCGCGGCGGTCTTCCTTGTCTCCGAGGCGAAGTCGGCGGCGTTCACGGCGCAGATCCTGGCCTCGTTCGTGGCGTTCGTGCTCTTCGTGGGGTTCGTGGCGCGCCCGGCAGGCCGGTACATCGCGTACAAGCGCACCCCGACGGGGTCGCTGCTGTCGGAGGGTTCCTTCGTCGTCGTCGTCATCGCGGCGCTGCTGTCGGCGCTGGTGACGGACGCGATCGGGTTCAAGTACATGATCGGGCCGATGATGCTGGGGCTGGCGCTCCCCGGCGGGATGCCCATCGGCGCCACCATGACGGAGCGCCTCGACTCTTTCTTCATCGCGCTCTTCCTGCCGGTGTACATGGCGCTCTCCGGGTACCGCACCGACCTCGCCGAGCTCACCAAGCCGGAGACCTCGGAGAAGTGGTGCGCGCTGGAGCTGTTCGTGGCGCTGTGCGTGTCGGGGAAGCTGGTGGGGTGCGTCGCCTCGGGGCTCTTCTTCGCGATGCCGTTCCGGGACGCCGCCGTGCTGGCGCTGATGCTCAACATCCGGGGCATCGTGGAGGTGGCGGCCATCAACAACTGGGGCGACACCATGAAGGCCACGGCGGAGCACTACTCCACGCTCACGCTGTCCATGGTGCTCATCACCGCCGTCTCCACGCCGCTCATCAAGCTGCTGTACGACCCGTCGGGGCAGTTCGTGCGGGCGAAGCGGCGGACGCTGGAGGACGCGCCGCCCAGCGCCGACCTCCGCGTGCTCACCTGCCTCTACAGCGAGGACCACGCCGCGCCGCTCATCGACCTGCTCGAGGCGTCGGGGTCCTCGCGCGACTCCCCCGTCTCGCTCATCGTGCTCCACCTCACGGAGCTCGTCGGCCGCGCCGCCTCCGTGCTCAAGCCCCACCGGAAGAGCAGCAGCACAAGCAACCCGACGCCGTCGGACCGGATCGTGAACGCGTTCCGGTACTTCGAGCAGCAGCAGGCGGCGCCGGGCGCCGTCACCGTAAGCCCGTACGTGGCGCAGGCGCCGTACAGCTCGATGCACCATGACGTGTGCTCGCTGGCGCACAGCCGCAAGGCCAACCTCATCCTGCTGCCCTTCCACAAGTCCTCCGACGGCGCGCGCGCCACCGCCAACAACGCCATCCGCTCCATCAACCGCGCTGTCCTGCACTACGCGCCCTGCTCCGTCGCCATCCTCGTCGACCACGGCCTCGCCGCCGGCTCCGCCTGCGCCACCGCCGCCAACAGCCTCCTCCAGAGGGTGGCGCTCTACTTTCTAGGCGGGCCCGACGACCGCGAGGCGCTGGCGTACGCGGCCAGGATGCCGGATCAGGACTCGGGGAGCAGCGTGTCGCTGACGGTGGTGCGGTTCAAGCTGAGGAACTGGGTGGGGATGGGAGGGCGCGACGAGGTCAGGGACGAGGAGGTGCTGCAGGAGTTCTGGACAAGGCACCGCGACAACGAACGCGTCGTCTACGTCGAGAAGACGGTCGAGGACGCCGAGGGCACTGCGTCGGTGGTGAGGTCCATGAGCGAGAAGTTCGACCTGCTCATCGTCGGCCGCCGGGGCGGTGCCGGTGAAGGCGACGACCTGGAAGGCTCGGCCGGCGCCGCGCTCACATCCGGGCTGTCGGACTGGAGCGAGTTCCCGGAGCTGGGCGTGCTGGGGGACATGCTGGCCTCCGCAGAGTTCGCGTCCAAGGTCTCCATCCTCGTCATCCAGCAGCAGCCGCCCAAGAACAACGCAGCCGCTCGAGGGGGAAGTTCCATCAATGATTAATTAGTAGAACTACTTACTACTAGTCGATAGGGATCAATCCATGATTTTTTCGCTCTTCTTAAGTTTTCTTGGAATCAGTGGCGCATTCGGAAAGCAAAGCAACCAATTATACAACAACAACAACAACATAACCCGAGTAAGTTGGGGTAGGCAAAGCAATCAATTATACGAGTGAGAAAAATCCAGAGTGGATTTTAGCACATTGCTTTTGAGCAAATGTTGTGGCACCTTTTGGAATACAAGCACGCAAGACCGGGTTCTCAAGTCAATGGCCTGGGCCGGTCATTTTCCTAGTAGGCTTGTTTCTTTTTCTTCTCCACTTGTAGTGATCGGTCCCACCTTCAGCCTTCTCTTCACCTTCCCTCACCTCTTGCCGGCAGCTTTAGCTGCTTTACAAGTGAAGTGGAGGCGGCAGCAGCAGCAGCAGCGTTGCAGAGAGTGACCCAAGAAGAGATCAATCGGAGAGAGCTTGGAGAGAAGGCAGGGATCGATCCATGGGGAACATCCTCAAGTGCTTCACAGGAGGAGACAAAGACAATGGTGATGACGATTACTACCCCTACTACCGCCCAACCTCAAGGCCTCGGCCTCGCTACGAGCACGGGCTGCAGGCCGGGGATGATGAGCCTGCAGCATCCTCCTCTCAACCGCTCGACTTCACCTTCACGGGGGAAGACGACGACGACGACCATGGTGACCATCACTACCCCGACTACGGTGTCGTGCACCAGAGCGGCAGGACGGATCAGCCTGCAGCAGCCTCTCGGCCTCATCACGATGTCGCATCCCTGCTTCAGGACCTCCTCTACTTCGAATGCACATCCCTGGTTGGTAACATGCAATTCGTTCCTTCTTCCTTCATGTGTGTTTGTTTTAGAGTCACACCGAACTGCAAAGTCCCTGAATATATGCATATAATTTACAATAAATTTTACCTTGGCGAACTAGGATAGGCAGAATATCAATCAGCAGCATGATCATCCTCTGACAAAAATCTGCAGATCAACATGCAAATGTGTTATGTTTAAGTTTGGAATTCCAGGAATCTCAGCCTTTGGCCTTCCCTTTATGGATTTTGTTGTGTTCTATCAAACCTCCTGGACCAATCTGCTGTTACTTAAACCAGAGCAGTTTACTAGTACAGGAAACAATATTTTCACCTTGTGTCGTGTTCCGTTTTATGGGCAAGATTGGGTGTTTTTGGCAGGAACGTATTGCAAATCAAACTTACCTCTTGTTTTTTGATCCATCTGACCTCAGATTCTTTTAGCATTTTGATGGATATGTGTGTTGACAAGGCCTTTACTGTACAGCGACATTGCAACCGCTAGCATATTCTACGAAGACACTTGCAAATATCAAGATTCTAATGATTCATGATGGCAATTTCACAGCCTTGTTTGCCCCAAATTTTGCGCCGTGTATTCCAAATCTCCAATGATGAGGCGCGGTAAAGAGAAATTCTACTTGTCCTATTTTCAGGTACCTGAAGCGCTCGGACAGCATGTTACATCATCCAAGAAAGCACAAGTTAAATGGTAGGGAGCAATTTCAGAAAGCCTATGCACTTGACGCCTTTCTTAATAATTAGTACATTTGGTGTACCTACTGATGTCAATGTTGCTTTTTAATTAATTACTCCCTGAGTTCAACAGAGTTATAAGGCTTCTGATATAGTAGCAAAAAAGAAAAGGGGTCCTCTTTCAATTGTGTTTTGAGTTCTCAATGCTTATCCAAACATAGAACAAATCATTCTTTAACATGGAGAAGTAAAATAAGCAGAACAAACACAGCTGAACCACTTCGATGTCCTACGGGCAAAAAAAAATTTGAGACCGTGGTATGGGCAAAATTATTTAATAGTTTGACCTTCTAATTTGAATTGACAATAGGTACCGGAATATTTTGGAGGCATATAAGAATACGAGGCCCCCACTAAAAACACCAGAAGAGGCTGCCCAGCTAATTGCAACAGCCCTAAGCAGGATTCAGAGAGCTGATTTGGAGGTCAGTAACCTGATTTTCCCTACATTTTTACATTCTAAATAGTTCAAACATATACTTTTTAACCAGAATAACAACAGTTAAATACTTTGCTATCTCAAGAAATTCACTGAAACTGTGTTTTTCTACAGGGTGTTCTTTCATTTTACAACCTCCCGATCCCATTCCCATTACCCCCTTCAGGATCAGCATCCTCACTACCTGAGGGTGTACAGTTTGTGCTGAACACTTTGCCGGTCAGATATGATCTACCACTGGAAAAAAAAAACAATGTCACGCTTTAAACAATATATTAGATAACAACTTACGACTGATGATCTGATCCCCATCTATATTGCTATCAGATTCACAACAAGTGCATTGGCGATGGCGATGGCTTTAGCGCCTATGTTGACACAGCAGACCCGAGAGAGTCTGCGAATGTGCCACTGGAAGTGCACGAGATGGTGATTGCTAGGACCGAAGCACGCACCCATAGGGATTACCAGAAGGCTGATGCTCTTCAAAGGAGCCTTCACGAAGCAGGATTTAGGTACTCAAACTGAACCATCACAATCCTTTTATATATCATAAATCCGTATATAACATTGAAGATTTTTACATTTCAAAATTAAGATACATTCAGTTGCTTGGATAATAAATTGAATCCCTAGTTTTTTTCAGGGCAATTGAATCCCCAGTTGAGAAGTTGGATAAAAGGTTGTAGAGTTGCTTACGGTTACCATTTTAGGATTTTGTTATTATAGAACACCACAGACAAAGTGTACTTTAAATAGTCAGAGAAATTTCAAAATTGAGTTTATTACTTAAATAATTGGATAAAATGATGTAGAGTTGCTTACAGTTATCCTTTTTATATTTTTGTTTTTTTAAAAAAACTTAGGATTTTGTTATTATAGAACACCACGCTACCACAGGCATAGTGTACTTCAAATAGTCAGCAAAATTTCAAAATTGGGATACATTCAGTTATTTTGATAGCAGGATAAAATGTTGTGGAGTTGTTTACAGTTATTAGTTTAGGAGTTTGTTATTATATAACACCACAGGCAAAGTGTACTTTATATAGTCATGAAAATATTGTGTGCATGTGTGCGTGCATGGTGCGGGCACCCAACCATGTATCGTCTGCTGCTGCCATATGCTTCAGTTTGCAGTACTCATATATATGCTTACTTTTTATGAAATAACCAAAAGCTCAACTTACTAATAAAAGTTTATGATCAGGGTAATAACCATTTCAGGCGAAGAGATACTTGCAAAGAAATATCGAATCAGAATGAGGTATGCATTGCTCTAACTTGAACTCAATACTAATAGGAAATATTGTTCTCAAGTGCGTGTTCTTTATTTCATGATTCGAAGGGGCGTTGATGCACCGGAGCTTAAAATGGCAAATGGTAAGGAATCGAAGAACGCACTGGTGAAGCTCATTGGTGGGAAAAGGGTCACAATTTATGTGTATGGACAGGACCAGTTTGGGCGTTACGTGGGTGACATATATTGCGATGATGTGTTCATCCAGGTGAAGCATAAAACTATTTAGTATGATTTTATTGATTCAGTTCTGATATGAGCAATGTATGTATATATGGAGTTTGCAGGAGCAAATGCTGAAGAGTGGCCATGTATGGCATTTCAAGATTTACGACAAGCGCCCAGAATTTGCACAGGTAAGAAATTCCATTGTACCTAAATTGCTTCTATGCAACATTTTCCAAATTCAGAATTGCTCCTGGAAGTTTTCGCTAGGTCTATGGTATTTTGCAGTGGGAGAGAGAGGCAAGAGCTGCACGTCGAGGGCTTTGGGCGTCAGAGAACCCTGAGAAGCCGTGGGATTGGAGAAGAGAGCAGCGCAGTGCAAACGTTCAGGTCTACTAACGGAGCTGAACCAAAACATCTGATGGCCACGTAGTGAGGTTCTTGTACAACTTCCTGTGAATGATCGAGTGCGCGAGATACCAAAGCCAGAGTGTACGTTTTATGTATCAACGTATGTGCATCAGAAGTGCTTCGTTTAGTGTGAACCTGGGAATGTACAGATGAACTGTTGTCAAGTATGCAGTGCTCATCATTTATCCAACAAAAATGAGGTCTGGTACTAATTCATGCAGTGCAGAGTAGTACAAGCTACAAGAGCAGAAATCTCAAAGGCATTAGCTCTGGGGGGAGAGCAACCTAGTAAAGCATGCAAAATGGTAAGATTTATCTCAGTTGACTACTTGACTGGGTGACAGTTCCCTTACCTTGAGACAACAAGGTAACGTGGTATATGACACTGATGTTTCCTAGGAGGCCCATAATGCTCAATCTGACATCTGAATGGAAGGAACTGGAATATCGAGCAGAACACATTAATATAACAGATAAAACACATGAGCAAATAAACAGAAAATTATTCATTCCTTTCAGCGGAAACAATTAAATGGAAAAAGAACTACAACATCAACCTGCCTTATAATCTGCCACTTCTGTGCTCCGTTCACAACTCTAGCTGGCTAAGGTTTTACATCAGATGAAAATAGAGATGTTCCCTACTCTCATGCTGCTCAAAATTGCAACAACTCATCTGTATACTACCAGTAGTCATTGCAAGAGCAATGGCCATCTCTAAAGCAATGAAATCGATTGTTATCTCGAACAATAATTTCACGATTGGTTATCCTTGATATGAGCTTGATGGCGGTGTGGCAGTCACTACAAACTCGGAGATTTTTGGTGACCCTGATGGTCTCGTCTGGTTCAGTGGTGAGAAGGCTAAATGCAATGGCTATCTTTTCGCTATGATGCACTAGCGTGTGCTCCTTCTCTTCGTCTTCAATGTCAAACATCACCACCTCAGTAGTCGGCTTATAACCCATGATCTTCATTTCCATGCCCAATTCATCAAGCTTTTCATAAATTTTATCTGAGAGGGGATGTGACTTATCTCCGACACGGAACTCATGGACCTTACCAGCAAGTTCAACCCAGCTAGATGCAGGGACCTTCTCAACCCCACTTGCCTTCATTTCCATCCTTAGCTTCGCTGCATCTTCCCATCTTCCACTGTTAGAGTATATGTTAGAGAGCATCACATAATTCCCAGAATTCCATGGCTCCAGTTGGATGAGCTGCTTCAACACATGTTCAGCAAGGTCAGCATTCCGGTGGATCTTGCAACCACCAAGGAGTGCTCCCCACACAACCGCATTTGCCTGCATTGGCATGTCCTCAATCAGCTGATGAGCCTCCTCCAGCAACCCCGCGCGACTGAGCAGGTCAACCATACAGCCATAATGCTCGATCCTCGGGCTTATTCGGTATAACTGAGTCATGTTACGAAAATACCGCCGACCATCCTTTACAAGGCCAGTATGCGTACAGCTGCAAAGCAATCCAATAAAGGTATTATCATTCAGTGTCATACCTGACTTCTCCATCTGACCAACAAGGGCAAACGCAATCTTCTCGTGGCCAGTCATGCCGAGCCCCAAGATCATTGCATTCCAAACAATGACATCTCTCTTCCTCATCTGCTGGAACACCGTCCACGCTTCACCTGTGCTCCCGCACTTGGCGAACATATCAATCAGTGCAGTTCCCAGGACTGGGTTGTCAAGAACCTCATCCCAGTGCAACATTGCGACAGCCCGCCGTCCCAAATCCAGTGCACCTAACCTTGTGCATGCCGAGAGAGCCCCAACTACTGTGTAACATTCTGGTGTCATTCGCTCTGCCTGCATTGCAAAGAACAGTTCCAGAGCCTCTCGCGGATGCCCATTGGAGGCGTATCCCCCAACCATAGCACCCCAGGCCACTGCATCCTTATTCTGCATCCTGTCAAACACTGCCCTTGCCTTCTCCATCTCCCCGCATTTGACATACATGTCCAATGCTGCAGTTGCCACGAACATGCTCCCTGCAATCCCCTCCTGCTCCGCCGCCCTCCACATTGCCTCGCCAGTCACCAAATCAGTGACACGAGCGCACGCAGTTAGTACCCGGACAGCCGTGAAGCTGTCAGGGCGCATGCCACTCGCAAACGCCTTCCTCGCAACTCCAACGGCCTCGTGGACGCGCCCCGCGTCCATATACGCGGTGATGAGCGCGGTCCAAGAAACGGTGCCGGGGTGGGGCATTTCGTCGAACGCCTTCTGGGCGTCGTGCAAGAGGCCGCATTTCGCGTACAGGTTGAGGAGGGAGGTGAGGACGTGGGGGGTGGAGTGGTAGGGGAGCTTGAGGGAGCGGCCATGGAGTTGCACGCCGGCGGAGTGGGGGTCGGGGAGGCGGGAGGCGGCCTTGAGCGCGAAGGGGAAGGTGAGGTGGGATGGGTTGGGAAGGAGGGAGTGGACGCGGAGGGCGTGGAGGTGCAGGCCTGAGGAAGAGAGCGCGCGGAGGAGGAGCGGGGTGAGGTCGGCGAGGAGGTCGAGGCGGAGGAGGCGGCCGTGGAGGAGCTTGACTGTGAGCGGTGGGAGTTGGTTGCTCGGGCTCACGCCGGTGAGGAGGAGCCGACGGACTGCGGCGGCGGAGGCATCGACAGCACCCGACATAAAGCGCCAAACGCCGGAGATGAGAGCACGCGATTGCAGTGCTCCTGATCGGCTTGCGCCGCCGGTGTGGCGGCCTTCTTGTTGCCCTTGTCACTGTCAGCGTCGCGGCCCTTGCAATAGGTACCCCAATCCAGGCACCAAGGCGACGCGTCGACGGGGGAGACGGGAGGAGGGAGACGAGGGGCACGGCGGCTATGACGGGAAGACACCGGAGGGATTCTTTTGGCAATTATATTTGGATCACAATTATTAATTCCCATCCATTTCTTTTAATCATTTCTCTGTTGGCTCAAAGAATCACTTGTGAATCAATCTGTTAGCCTGCCTAGTTAACCATCATCGGCACCGGCGGTGTATCAACAACCGCTACGGCATTGCCGCCGGTGAATGGCACGACGCGCCCTTCCCTGTCCAGTGGAGCCATGGCAGATTTTCCCTCCACGTCCTCGTCACCGCTGTCCCTCACGTACACACTGCCCTCCTCCACCTCCTGCGCCAGCGCGCACGGCGCGCAGAGCAGCCACTTGACGTAGTCCGCGGTCGACGGCCGGCCATCGATCGGTCGGCTGGCAGCCCGAGCCGCCGCCTCATCTGCGCGCGCCAGAATCCGCCGTACAGCAGGCCGAGCACGGATAGCAGCGCGCCGGTGGCGCCGACGACGGATCCTAGCGCGGCGTCGTGGATGTTGAGCGCGGCGACGGCGAAGACAAGCACCGGCGCGGAGAAGAGCAGCGCGAACGTGAAGACGTGCACGTACATGTTCCCCAACCCCAGGCGCTCCATGTTCCACCCGAACATGCAGAACGTGCACGTCAGGGACAGCGCCGCCACCGTCGGGTCGTCGGCGAGGTCCAGCAGCCCGCCGGCCCACTCCGCCTTGGCGACCGCCGCTCTGCCATTGTTGTACTGCGAGGTAGCGTTCACGGCCGTAGACTCGTCCAGCACCGCCGCGGCGTCCTCGTCGTCGGTGGACGCCGGGAGCACGACCTTTCTGCCGAGCGGGCCGTAGACCATGTACAGGGCGGCGGCGACGGGGAAGCCGAGGCCGAGCGCCATGCACAGGTTCACGGCCCAGTCGGGGCGCGTCTCGCTGCTGAAGGTCCAGAAGAGTACGCTGCTGCGCCAAGCACGTGGCGTGGAGCAGCAGCAGCACGACGGAGACGTGCACACGCTCCCGCCGCGGAACGGCGGCGGCGTTCTTGCAGTACACGGTGCGGAGCTCGGCGGCGTCGGACGCGCGCCACAGGAGCAGGAGCACGAGGTGGTGGCAGAGGCGCGGGTGCTGGTACACGCACATGATGGTGAAGAGCGCGTTGAGCACCTGGTTCGCCACCTCCGTCCACCGCCGGCGACGGGACGCCAAATTTGGTACAAGTGTGACTCCCTGTCAAATTTGGCAGGTTGCTGCTGAAACTAATCCTGGTCTTGTTGCTGATGCTTGAAAGTTGAAACGGCCAGAAGTTGTCAGCACTGAGAGTCAAGGCGGGCAGGCATGGTGAATGGACCAATTCAATTCAGTCCTGATGCAGCTCCTGCATTGTTGATGTGCAGGTCACCACAGACTTGCAGGAAGATGACGCTTCAGTGAATCAACTTTGGCATGCTGACTAGTGTTGAGGCTGCACCTGCACAGGACGGGCTGCGTCCAAATATGTGGGAGAACGGTGATTCGTCTCGTGGCTCCGCATGATCAGCGTTGATGCTAATGCTATCAAGACTACCAGACTTTCTACACTTCTTCTATTTCTACTCATGTGAAAATGTCTGATGTTCTATTGACTTGCCATGGGAATGTATTGGAAGGATGCTAATAAAATCTATGTCCCTTGCTGCTGTTAGCTTTTCAAGTAATGTTAATTAGTTTTACTGTGGTCTTCTAGCAGTACCTGAGTACAATTACTGTGGTTTTCTATGTGGCCGGATAAAAGCTGCCCGAACAGCTCTTCTTGCAATCCAGGGTAAGTTTCTTATTATTCAATACAGGGTCTTTCGGTATGCAAACATTATACCTCCTTTCTGGACATTGTTTGGTGCAGGCCAATCAGAAGGTTGTGCGAATGGTGCCACGAAGTACATTGTTGTTCCTGGACAAAGGGAGGTTAAAGAGACGGATAAAAAGCCAACTGGAACCCCCAAATCGCTCAAAGTCAAGAAAAGTGGTGGCAGAAAGAAATGGAACAAGCGTAAATTCAAGAGGAAGACCGACCAGATTGTTGATGCTGAAAAGGATGGGGCTAGGGAGACTGGGGATGTTCATGATTCTGATGTCCCAATGCAAGCAACGATAATAACGGAGGAGCCATCCAGAGACAGTATAATGCTGCAGCTTGTCGAGGAAGCTAGAAGCGTGGAACTGGAGCTTCTTAGAGAAACTGCAACGCAGCAACCTGATAAGGAAGTTAGAAGTGTAAAGCAGGGGATCGCAGTGCTTCTACACTATGAGGAAGCTCGAAGAGTAGAACATGACTTATCTAGAGACACTGCGATGGTTCAATCTAACAAGGAAGTTGTAATGTTGCAACCTGATGAGAAAGCTAGGATAATAGAACTGGATGCACCCAGAGATCCGGCAACAGTCCAACCTAATGAGGAAGCTAGAAGTGTAGAACAGGAGCCGCTCAATAGCGGTGAAGCCTAACATGGAAGCTAGAAGTGTAGAGCAGGAGTCAGCGAGCGCCTCCGTAGCATTGCAATTTAATGGGGATGCTGCAGATGTGAAGGAGGAGCCACCAAGCACATTAAAAAAGCGCGTGTAGCTGGGCCAAATCTAATTTAAGTGACATGTTGTAGTGGAGATTGATAAGGAATTTCTCTAGTGTAGCAAAAATTTCAATGCAGGATTCCGATGCACGGGTTTTTGACCCACATTGATGTAAAAAATATATTTGCATGTTTAACTGCATGATATGAGACACGACAGCCTGAAAACAAGATAGAATCTAAAGACATTTTCAGATGGTTACCGTGTGGTGCTATTGGATTTCATATTTTTTGAAATGTGATCATGTCAAAAAAAACTGTGTGTGCCCAGCCTGCATCGAAATCACCACAACAACAACAACATAGCCTTTTATCCCAAACAAGTTGGGATAGGCTATAGATGAAACCCAAAAAGGCACAAGACAGAATGTAGAATTAAGGGTAAACAGAAAAGAAACAAAGGTTGATTGCTAGTCTCCAAGCGCTCCTATCCATAGCTAATTCCTTCGAGATATTGCACTCCTTCAGGTCTCTCTTAACCGACTCATCCCAAGTCAGTTTAGATCGACCTCTACCTCTCTTTACATCATTGACCTGCTTCACAACCCCACTACACACCGGCACCTCAGGAGACCTCCGTTGAACATGTCCAAACCATCTCAACTGGTGTTGCATCAATTTCTCCTCAATTGGTACCACCCCGACCCTATCCCGAATATCTTCATTCCGAACTCTATCCCTTCTTGCATCGAAATCACAACAGCCTGAAAAAAAAAAGAGAAGTATGAGAAGACCTCAATAGGATATTCCTGGATCAAATATTATGAAAATGACAAGTGTTTTATGACAGTTCAATTAAAAGTATAGTTCGGAATGAGGTACAAACCTCCTGGCTGCCGACAATATCCGTTTTCCCAAATGTAATATGCTCTGCCTTTCTGAAATGCAGTGAAGCTCTGCTTCTCTGAAATAACAACAGGAAAAAGTAACATATATATAACAGTAAGAAATAAATGATATAAATTAGGAAAACAACATACTGATATAGAAAATAATGATATAAATTAGAAAAATTTCACGGAACTGAAGTTTGAAAAAAGTATGTAGAGAAGATGCTTACTTCAGTCACACAAACTGCTGCAGGGGATCTGCCAAAATCAGAAATAGAAGATGCTCAGCAAAAATTTTGGGTGGATACATATTAGCAGACCCCCAACTTTCAGACCATACCTAATGGTCAATTTACGTAGGTGTCACCTTGGATGCAAATTTGGTAGTCCACATCAGCATTTTGGTCCCTTAGAAAAAATTAATGAGCATAATGATAGTCAACTGGCATATAAAAATATGGTTATATATAAAATACTCCCTCCGTTCCAAATTATAAGGCATTCCAACTTTCTTGTAGAGTCAAAGCATCTTAACTTTAACCAAATTTATATATAATAAAATACTACTTTTCATGATACTTTAATTAGTATCATTAGTTTTTTCATTAAATGTATTTTCATAGTATTTTCATACTTCTGTTACACGTGTTTCTGTCATATACACTGATGAACTCAATCTAATCCATACAATCCTGATTTCACCCAAACAAAAAAGTGGAGAAAGAGGAAAGATGTAATCTATAGCCTCTAATGCACACCATTCATGTCCAATTTCTTCTGCTTCTCTATAGAATGATTCCCCTTGTGTACAAAAGAATGAGCAGGGACACCAGTGTGACCATATTGATCAGTTTCTTCACCTTTTCCACTCTCCAACTTCCATCAGATGGCATACTACCATGACCATCTTCTTCTGTCACTGCTCGGTTTGACTCCAACAAAGCTGCATCCTCCTCCCTCACCGTCGTCGGCACCGATGTCGGAATCGAAGAATTGCTCATCTCACCTTGAAGAGAAACACTGCTCTCCTCAGATTTATCACCCTCCAGCTGTTGCACAACCACAACCTGAACCGGTGGAGCCATGGTCGTTTCGTCATCAACAACAACCAGATGACCATTCGCCGGTGATGCCTGAGATACTACTGCAACCGTTTCTGTTGCCCTGAAAACGTCGTGATCGTTGGACACTACGAGCAACGGCTTCCTGCTGTCCGCATGATCATTGTCAGCAACCTTGGAGTAGAGGACCTCGCCGTCGACGTGGTACAGGTTCGCCGTGCGCACCTCCTGCGCCAGCGCCCACGGCCAGCACAAGAGCCAGCGCGCGTAGTCCGTCAGCGACCTGGAGCCGCAGCACGCCCTGCTCCCTGGAAGGCCAAATCTCCTCCGCATCTGGATCCTCCAGTAGCCGCCATAGAGCAGGCCGCACGCGCAGAGCAGCACGCCGGCGCCGCCGACCACGTCGCCGATGACGTAGTCGTGGATGTGCAGCGCCGAGACGCCCAGCACCCAGAGCGGCGCGAAGCACAGCAGCGCGAACGTGACGGCGTGCACGTAGGCGTTGCCGAAACCCAGCCTCTCCATGTTCCACCCGAACACGCAGAAGGTGCACGACAGGGAGAGGCACCACGTCGACGGCGCGTCGCCGCCGCAGTCAAACATGCCGCCGGCCCACTCAGGCTCGACGACGACGTGGCTCCCAGCCGGGGGAATGCGCTGCTTTGTGTCCGAACCCACCGCCGCGTCATAGAAGGACAACTCGTGGCACTGGCCGTCTTTTCCCAGCGGGCTGCAGACGGTGTACACGGCGGCGGCGACCGGCGCGACGACGCCGAGCACGAAGAAGCCGGCCTCGGCGAGCTCGGGGCGGATGGCCTTGGAGTACCCCCAGTAGAGGCCGCACTGCACGTACTGGCACGCGACCGTGAGGTGCAGCAGCGCCACGACGACGGCCATGTGCACGCGATCGCGGGGGCGCGGCGCGGCGCCGGTGCCCTTGCAGTAGGCGGCGCGGAGGTCGGCGGCATCGCGGGGGCGCCAGCGGCAGAGGAGGAAGAGGTGGTGGCAGAGCGCAGAGTGCTGGTAGAGGCTCATCAGCGTGAAGAGCGCGTTCAGGACCTGGACGTTGATCTCGATCCACCGGTTCCTTTCCGCCGCCGCCGGGAACGCACCGTCGAGCAGGCCGAGGAGGAGGAGCACGAACATGCCGCCGGAGACGCCGACGCAGAGAAGCCAGAGCAGCAGCGCGATGTTCATGGGGTTCTTGAGCCACTCCTTGCACCCCCGGCAGACGGCGGAGGCCCAGTCGACGGTGGCGGTGGATGCGCCGTCGGGGTGGCCTTTCCGGCGGCAGAAGGTGGGGATAGGGATGAGTTCCCTGGGGCAGCAGTGCGCGCGCTGCTGCGGCATGAGGAGGTGCTCGGCGGCGGCGGCGCGGTTGCCGGTGGTTGGAGCATTGGCGTTAGAGGTGGCAACTGCAAGGACCATGGCGAAACGCTAGCTAGCAACAAGAGCGTGGAGAAGAGGGGAAGACACGGCGCGTGCGTTTCTTTTCTGTTGGTTTTTGTATGGAAGCCATCAATCTTGGGCGTCTTGAATGGTCAAAACTCGGGTGCTGACAGTGATGTTCTTCGCCGAGGGCGACTCCTGTTCCTCCGCCGCCGCGCTTGGGTTTGAAAATGTCACCGGCTCCGATAGGGTCTCGTCGTTGCCGTCGGAGATCCGGTAGCGTCCATGCCCAACCGGTGGTGATGCTGTAGATGGAAATACTCGTGTTGTTCTTGGCATTTGGTACCATAAAAATGCATGCAAATTCAGAAGGGATACCACTCCTTTTGTTTCGTGTTCGATCATAATTTCAGATGAAGAGAAATTCAAATAAACGAATGGCAACATTTAAGCAACCATCCAGTAACCAGATTATGCAATTCAACCGCTCAAATCTGACACAGAAAGTTTTCCTGACCACAATCTACCTACCTCGGTTCACATAGTTCATCAGGGATACAATCAGCTAATGATAGCAAACATAAACTACGTTGGTTCACATGCTCCCATCTGTTCTTCCCAGAATTCACTCTAAACTGGAAATCCCAGTTTTTTGCATGTCGATACACTATAAACATTGGAAGGTCCTTACAATTGGAGTCAACCACAACAATTTATTTTATGCTCATATATCTCCCATGGACTTATTTGCATCCAGCAATGTGTCTCATATATTTTGGTCTTCTTGTTCAGAAAGATTTGCAGTTCTCCAAAAATACATCCCTAGTTAGGTGGCTCCTCCAATTCACCACTTTGAGGTGCTTCTTGCTTTATGGTTTCTGTTTCCTCACACTGCATCATTACAGTATTGCTTGGCAGCTCCTCCTTCACATCTTTAGCATCCCTATTAAATTGCAATGCTACATAGGCTCTTGCTGACTCCTCTTCTACAGTTCTACCTTCCATGTTAGGCTTCGCCGCTAAAGCGCTACTGAGTGGCTCCTGTTTTACACTTCTAGCTTCCTCATTAGGCTGGACCGTTACAGGATCTCTGGGTGGCTTCCTAGCTTCCTCATCGGATTGCAACATTACAACTTCCCTGTTAGATTGAACCATTGCAGTGTCTCTAGGTAAGTCATGTTCTACTCTTATAGCTTCCTCAGAGTGTAGAAGCATTGTAAGCCCCTGATTTACACTTCTAGCTTCCTTAGCAGGTTGCAGGGTTGCAACATCTCTAAGATGCTCCATTTCCACTCTTCTAGCTTCATCATCAAGATGCAGTATTATACTGTCTCTGGATGGCTCTTCTGTTATTGTTGTCTGCATTGGGACATCAGAATCATGAACATCCCCAGCCTCCCTAGCTCCATCCTTTTCAGCATCAACAATCTGGTCGGTCTTCCTCATGAATTTCCTCTTGTTCCATTTCTTTCTGCCACCACTTTTCTTGACTTTGAGTGATTTGGGGGTTTCAGTTGGCTTTTTATCTGTCTCTTTAACCTCCCTTTGCCCAGGAACAACAATGTACTTCGTGGCACCATTTCCACAACCTTCTGATTGACCTGCAACAAACACTGCCAATTTATGACCCTATCCAAGCAACAGCCAGAAAGGAGGGATAATGTTTGCATACCGAAAGACCCTGGATTGAATAATAAGAAACTTACCTTGGATTGCAAGAAGAGCTGTTCGGGCAGCTTTTATCTCTGCCTCCTTCTTTGTTCTAGCTGCAGCACCAATGTATTGTATGCCACCAATCTCAACAGTGCATACAAAAGGAGCTACGCCTGAAGCTTGTTTAGTGCAAATATATGATGGAATGGCGTAATTCATCTTCTGAGCGTACTCCTGAAGAAGATTCTTGCACAGGCCAGTCTCTTGCTGCAAAGCATAGTAAGATGTATCAAAGAAACACGCCAATCAAGAAGAGATACTGCACTGCAATGCTAATTTAGTCATCCGAATTCCTAAGAACTAAAGGATCTTTAGATTCTCTAAAGAAGAATAGCTTTGGACACAGTAACAAAAGTTAATAACCATATTGTGAGCTATGCAAAGGCTCATTGTTCATAAACTGGGCAGAGGTAGCTCGCAAGCATCTTCATGACTAATTCCCTACTGTATTCAGAGGAGATCTTAGCATAACCGAGAGCTTCAATAGTTACAATCAGGTAAAAGAGCATTACTGAATTTGGGGAAATGCCATGAAATCCAAAAAACATTCATTATTGCACTCAGGTACTGCTAGAAGACCACAGTTAAACTAATTAACATAACTTGAAAAGCTAACAACAGCAAGGAACATAGATTTATTGACATTCTTCCAATACTGAAGGCTTCACCAAGACAAGTTAATACAACATCAGATATTTTCACATGAGTAGAAACAGAAGAAGTGCAGAAAGTCTAGTAGGGAACTAGGGATCACCATATGTAATTTAAAGAAGCACGTAAGTGTTATAGGCAGCATATAACAGTGAATGAGTAAGTTTGCTCTTCCCCAAGCACAATATGACAAAAAATGTAGATCACCACTCATTCACATACACCTTTGAGTTCATGGTATGAAAAGATTTTCTTGTTGACGGCTGATTTTGTATACAATTTAGAATCTTTAGCAACAATATCTGCACAAACAAGTAACTTACTACTGCTGGGATGCTTTTGGTTTCAGTTGGTGGAACAGACTTGACTATCTCCATGAGCGCAACTTCGGCGGCCGACTGTTCTGCAGCCTTTCGGCTGAAGAATCCGGGCAGGGAATCATACTTGGTGTTGTTAACGACCACTGTGGACTTGAAGACTGGTTCGTGGGATGGGCCCTCTTTGAGGGTATGGTACTCTGGGGTTGGAAGACCAGCTTTCTGCGCATACTCTTGCAAGCGGCTCTTGAATACATAGCAATTCTCAACCCCTGTGCCGAATCAAGCATACAACAGCTAAGAAAACGGCAGTATTGCAATGTTGGTTAAAAAAAGAGCAGAAATTTGGAATCACACTACTCTGGAGTCTGGAAGCCTCCGGTAGGTAACAAAAAGAAAGAAGCTAATGTCGTAAATTACTAAACAAACATGGTCAAGCTGTGTACCGGACAGGATAGGTAACTGTATATGCATGAACTGACGAGGTACCGGCAAAGGCCATCCAAGAAATTGAGCGAATCGGCAAGGGTCAGATGGGTATGGTGAGAGGGAAAGGAGGAAGGGTTGGGGGAACGTACTGATCCCGGTGGGGGCGGCCGCGACGTTGGGCGCAGGGGAGATGTTCGTGGCGGCATCGTGCGGCGCCGCGCCTCCGCCGTCCATAGCCCACCCCGCCGCCGCCTCGGAGTGAAGGGTGAGTTGGGGTGAGGAGGGTTCTGTGTGGCGTTTCTAGGGGTTCGGCGTGCGTGGTTCTAGCATTCTCTTCGATTGCAAGCGGGTCCCACAGAACGGTGGTGCCCAGGTGTCAGTTACCGGTGACCAATGGAGAGCATCACCGGCTGTTTCTTTCTTCACAGATTGTGCAGGCTGAAGAGTGGAGAGAGAAGAGAAGCAAGGGAGCAGAGCAGAGAGGTGGCTGGGCCACCTCGCCGGAGACGGCGTAGCCAGGGGCGGATCCAGAGAAAAAGGGTACGGGGGAGCTGGAGCTGAACATACTGGACACCACTGCCGGACGGGCCATGGCCCCCTACCCGAACACGGGCCAACCGCCGGCAGGAAGCCGCCGCGCCAGCGCAGGCCTCACGGCCACGCCGACGAGCGGTGCACCGCACCGGTCGGCAGGCCGCAGGCCGCCGTGTGCTGTGTTCCCGCTGCCCGCCTTGCGCCCTTGCCCTCGCCGGTTGTCGGCTCGTCGCTGCCTGCTCCAGCCTCCGCACGGCCGTGACGGCGTCGGCCGGTCAGCGGCGAATCACGAAACAGGTTGGGGCTGGGCTCATATTGTTTATTGGGCTTCATCAGTTTGGGCCACAATTTGCTGTATTGGGCTGTACATTGGACTGCCCTTTCCTACAGCTGAGCTGGCCCAACAGGCAGAAATGAGTCGTCTTCAACCTTGGAGCTCCCCGTTCTTCCAGCAATGGTGCTCAAAAAATGGAGGGGGGATCCATGGTCTCGCAGGAAGTAGGGGGAGGCCGATCCGCCACTGGGCGTAGCATATGGTTACGGCCAGGATGTACGGCCACACTGACACTGTAAATAACAGAAGAGTACAAGGTTCGTCGTCAAGCGCCCGACTGCAAGGACCTCGGCATCTCACCGACGACCACTACACAGCAGCCTCCGCGCACGGAGACGGAGCCTCGTCGCGCAACGTTACTTCTCCTCCTACGAGATGCGACGACACGTCCAACTGGTCAGTGCAAGTGCAACCGTCACGCAGGATGTCCTCCAGCAGCAGCCCCCGCGCCTGCGCGAGATGGCCGCCGCCACGCAGCGCGCCAGCCAGCTACGACAGCGCCGGCGCATCCCACAGCAGGCCCCGCTTGACGGCCTCCCGCGCAACCTCCCTCGCCGCGTCCACGTCCCCAGCAACGACGCACCCGGCGACCACGACGCCGAACGTCGTGACCTCAGGAGAAACACTTGTGATATCCATCCACAAGGAGAGACCTCAGGACTTGAAAGCCCGCCCATGCTTCTTTTCCTTACTTTCACTTCTAGATTGAAAGATACACAAGGAAGAACACAATACATTGCCTGACAACTGTACAGTCATATTTACAAATGGACAATCTGTCCGGTGATTACAATACAAGCAGCACAAAGACTCGTTCATGCAGGCCACACCAATCCCCTCTAGCGCTATGTTATTAGCTGGACAAATGCATCTATCTATTCAACATCCATCTGTGAATACAGGAGACATGTGCATGCATTCTATTTCTACCTGGGCCCGTATGCACAACCCCACTTGCCCAGGCAGCAGTAGCCCCTACACCACACCTGATTTATGGTATCAACCACCTCCAAACCTTTTTACAGTTGGCAAAAGCAAAGGAACGGGCAAACCCGAATGAGGTGACTATTTACATTTCGGTTAACCTAGGTATGATTAATTTATTTGGGGGGAAGCCTCCAAGTTCAATGACAGGACCAGGGTAGGGGTTAACAAACCTTGTGCAAGGAGGCTAATGAATCTTGGCTTCACTCTTATCTTACAAACTGCACTGCACACGTCGTCCAACAGGCAATATGCACCGAGAGCCCCGGTCATATCACCACCATATCGGTGACCATGCTTCACATCATCCTTTTTAATCTTGTAGCTGGACCATGGCGTGGACCCATCGCTTGGCCAAAAACATAAGGCCTACTGGTTTCATTGTTGATGCATGTCAAGAGATGTAGACCTCGCCTTACTTGTAATTTTCCTCAGCATAGATGGAGACTAGAGCATTATCACCAGCACCAGCGGCCAAGAGTGACTTGTACGGGTGGAAAGAAAGGCAGTTTACACTGCCTATTCTTTGGCCCATAAATGACGGCTGGTACCGAATTATCGTCAACTGCTCTCCTTCAAGACTGAACACTTTAATCATCTGCTTGGCTGAACCACTTGCAACAACTGGGGCATGCCGATGAACAGCTAAGGCTGTAAGGGAACCCCTGTGTGCCTCGATAGTCAGGTAGGGCTCTGCTGCCCTTCTAACATCAAGAAATTGAATGTCTCCAGCTTGAGATGCACTTACAATCTGCGATACCATAAATGATAGAAAAGGTAGCCTTGTAAAGCTTTGAGCAAGCCCACAGTTGCTTCAACAGCTGAGAATTAAAAAACATAGCAATGCAAAGAAGTGGTAGTATTTACCTTGTATGGATCAAACCCAGGCTGAAACCCTATGCCCACAACCTTTTCCGTTCTTGGGGCATGTGGCCTTGCTGTATAGATAAGCCTACAGTATAAGAAAAGAATATTCAGAGCAAAAAAAAAAAAAAATTTAAGCAGGCAGAAAAGGAAGAGGAAGGAGGACATTGGATAAGGCACATACAACATACGCAAGGTATGCTGTCACAATGACTAAGGATGTAGATACTACTGTACTTACCTATCAGGAGAACGAACATCAAAGATCCTGACAGAACCATCAGCAAAACCAGCAGCAAAATGTCCAGAGCGGACCTGAGATGCAGACTGAAACAGACGCAACAAGCAAAGGTCGTGCTCAAGAACAGACGATGCAAACAAGATCAACATAAAACTTGCTGCATAGCAAGAATCAAATACTTAAAGCAATCGAACAGTTAATTTCATGCCTACGGAATGAAAATACACGTGTTCTTGAGAAACATCTTTCAATACGTTACAGGAGAATAACAAGATAAAGCTGTTAGACCATTACTCAGAAGCAGAGTACTTATTTTTTAGTAAAGAAAAACATAGTTTAAGACACGACAGGAGCAAATCCTTTGGAAAATTCCAAGATTTGCCTCTTGCTCTTGCTCACATTGTTCAACCTAATTGGGAGAAGTTGACAACCATACAGGAAGCAACACCAAAAGCCACTTTCACTCATAAAAACACAGCAATTTCAATTGCACACAATTACTACTTTACTAGGAGTCTAGGAGGACGCATGTGCAAAATGTGCATGCATACTGTTGTTAACTTACATATCAAATACAAACCCTTGATTATATGATACCAGTTACACGCTAATGTTGCAAGTGATTAATATAAAAGTAAAACAGGAACAAGTACACAGCATGAACCGCATAACAGAAAACAGAATCACAGATCTATGGTTATTTCCACAGTGACTAAATGCAAGATAGCCTAGTCAAATCACAGAAAGATGTTCTCGAATTCATATTTGAATTACTAAGACAGTACATGGCACAAGAACTTACCAGCGCAGAAATTGCACCATCACCAGATGACTGAATGGTGCTGAGAAGTTGTTCTTTATCAAGATCCCATATCAGGATAGAAGACATGTCACCAGATGCATACTATTGGGCAACAAAAGGAAGCAAGTAACCAGATGTATCAGAAGTTAGAACAACCTAAAATGCATAAAATAAAAACCGAAGTCCGAACGACTGGGAAAATAACAGAATAGTACCAGATAACCAGATTGCTGCTGCCAGTCGATCACAATACTGCGACCAGCAGCTCGATGACCCTGAACCGATGAGAAAGCAGTTACAAGTTTTTGTCCTCCACTTTGAGTAAAATTTTTCCATATACGTACATTTCCATCACCTGCAACATAAAAATTAGATAGTGCAATGGAGGAAGATATGCATAAAAGGAAAAACATAGAGAAGAGAGGCATACTTGAGGCAGCTAAAAGCAAGCTCTCATCAAGCTCATTGATAAGCAAGAGTTTAGATAGCCCTCTTTCGGACAACTTATGGTTTTGAAAAGAGTTCACTGGTAGCGCATCATCATAGTTCCACACTCTGACATGAGACAGAACTTTAGCACAACTGCAGCAGTGCATTTCAAGCACTAGAATTTCAAATTGCAATAATAATTTCACCTTATTTGCTCATTTTCATCAGCTGCAATGACGATTGGAGAGAATGGCAACAATAATGCTGCTTTTGTACCCGTCTCAAACCTTGTATCCCAACTAGCAATTTGACTTGTCATCTTGCAAGCTGCTATTCCCATGGTCAGCAACAAGAAAAAAAACAACAGATAAATAAGCAAGAGTATCGATAACAATAATGTAATGCAAATCAATGTATCTGCCACGTACAGGATCGCTGGCACTTAGCAATGCAACCTAATGCAATTTGTTCTCTCTCTTCTCTTCTAGCATTGGCTTCTTCATTATCATCAGAACCAGTTAAAAGTGGCCTAGAGAAGTGACCACAACTCCAGTTGTAGATTGTTGATTGGGGAAGTATACTTAGTTCAGCATTACTGGGAGCCGCAACAGAGCTTAAAAGGGGACCAGCTAAGCCCTCAGGTGAATTCATAGGATGTGGTTTGAACTCCATAGAACACACTCGGCGTAATCCTGTAAGATAATCATGCTGAGGGGGGCTAACAGGAGGTGTCCTAAATGCAATTGAGAAGTTTCCTGCAAAATATTGGAAGACTCATTCAATAATTATTGACTTCCCCTCAACAACCAGTGCACAAAACTGAGGTGTTCCAACCTCCAAACACAGCAAGGAAAGTGAGTGATTACAAGTTTACAACTTACCAGAATTCATATCAAACCAGGAAGAAGAGCGTGCCATGCCAAAGTTTGATGGAGGTGCAGATGTCTCTCCTTGATGTGTACCTCCACTGTTAAATCTACTATTTTTCATTACCACTTGCTCAACACCTATAAGGGACAGTGCTCTCCGACCAATAGTTGCAATTCTTGGGTAAGGATCTTTAGCAACAGAACACATAGTTGATATAAATTGAGAATAAATGCCACTATCAACAGGTCTCGATCTGTTGTAGCTGAGACCACCATTACTTGCATTCTCTTTCAGTAATATGCCTGAATCAGAGTGTTGGGAAGAATCATCTGACTGGGGAGAGCCATGCATGATACTACTTGTTGCAATCGGGCTGCTCGTAGAAATTCTTGCATCACGGCCAGTGGCACTGCTATCACTGCCAACCCTTAGCACAGGACCAATATGAGAACCAAGGCCACTGCTGCCTTGTCGAATGTTGTTGGGACTGTAGGCATTGTTTGGACTACTTATATTGGCTAGTGACGGCAGTGACTTCAGCAATGAATTGGTTTGAGGTTTCCAATACTCAGCAGCAACAGATTTGAGATACTTATTGTGACCCAATGCAAACCGAGTAAGCGCTGGAAAAAAAATAATCAGGTCAACTCAAAATGGTTTCCAAAAGGTTAAAAAGAATATTCTATGTTCGACACAATAAAAAGAATATTATATGAAAAACGATATATTTTCTAATGCACATACCTATAGCAACCTCAGATCTAACAAGGGGGCTACAATCTGAGGAGACCTGCAGAAGGCTTCGAACGACAATTGTTTCAGCTTTTAATTTCTCGTCATCATCAGAATCATCATCGACACCATTTAATGATGTTGATCCCATATCCAGGAGATTCCCTAATGCAAAAACAGCAGAAGCTCTGACCTGGCAAGACCAAAATATTGATTAAATATCTTGTGAAGTAAGCGAAGGGGAGAACAGATGAAATATGAAGGCATTGTACCTCAGGTTGTGTCTCTGACAACAAATAAGCTACAATTTCTGGTGCATTTGATTGCAGACCAAGTAACCGAGCCTCAGGGAAATCTTCCCAGAGTTTGCCAAGGCATAAACAAAGCCACTGCAAAAGCAAAGGTTCTGTCTGTGCATCATGTGGATTTTCAGGTTGCAGATGTCTCAGGCAAACATCTATAAGACCTGCATTAATACAGGCCTCTTGACCCCTTCTATGCCCATCCACAATAACTGCTAATACGAAAGCAGCCATAGCACGCTGCTCTGGGTAAGCATCCAAACTGTCAAGAAACCTGATAAAATATGCATGTCCTCCATCTTTAACCAAGTCAACCTGGCACGACTGTCATTCAGGGAAAAGCATAAAGGTTAACACCTGAACCTTATATTACAATGGAACTTCAAAAGATTCCACAGAAGAGTGCATACCTTATCAAGAGAGAGAATTTTTGTCCATATGAACACAAGAATTTGACGCAACTCCATTGCACTTGTTTGAAGCAGTTTGAGCACATAAGGGAAGATTCCAACAGACAGGGCCTAAAACATTGATGCAAAGCGGTTTGGACACATCGGAGCATAAATAACAAACACTTGTACAAAGGTACATGCAGAAGAGTTCAACTACAAACCAAATCAACTGCCCATGGTCCCATGTCAAGAAACCTTCCAAGCAGAACAAGTGCTCTAAATCTATGTGACTGACTAAGCAGGACCTGCACAAAAACACAAGATGTAAGAAAAGGAAAACTAGAAAAGAAATCTGGTAGACAGGGGAAAACATGCGAAACATTTTACTATACTAAAATAGAATTATAGAAGTGAAGGGCAATGAGGTACTTCAGCAGAGTTAAACTGGGTTTTACAAATGATATTGACCTGTACGAAACTGTAACATAAAAATCTTGTACCTGAAGAACTATAGGTAACTGTTCAGGGGGCTTCTTGTCCTCAGAACCATGATCAAGCCACACTTCAAAAGCCGTCAGCTGTTCCGTAAAAAATGGGCTTGGCTGGTTTGAATTAGAAGACAGATAAATTTGGTTATACTGAAGTGATTATATTAGGATGACAAAACAATACTAACAACAACTTTGTATTTCTTAAAGGACTAGGTAACAAGTAGGAAACCTGAAACTCTGCATTTGGATCAGCAATTAACTGAGGAAGCTTGGAAAGACAAATCTCAGCAGCCATGTCCCATGCGTCCCTGAGATTTAGTGAGTTACAAAATGCACTGAATAACTAATGTAACAACATAAGAACTAGTCAGGTTAGCTACCACATATGGTGTTGATGTGTTGGCGGCAACAATGGATAAGAAATTGGAGAACAATTAGCAGATCGCATGATTCTCTCAGCAAGCAAGAAGTTGCGAAAGAGACTAGCAACCAGAAGATCTTGCCTGAAAAGCCTTTGGAACAGATCTGCACAGTGAAAGTGTGAAACTTTATCATAAACCCAATACAGCTAGACATTTATTTTTAACTCAAATAATCTTCTCTGATTTTATTTTTCTCAAAAGAACTATATCTATCTCCTAGACGCCATACCATGAGGAAGAACATTCCAGGCAATAGTGTCTGTAATAGCAGTGAAAATCCAATTCAGCTCTCCAAGAAGAGTTTTACGGTCATTTTGCCTTCCGGGGATTTGGTCTATAAGAGAATGATCCATAGAACCTCGGAGTAATGATCGTTTACAAAACCTGCATAGTTTATAGGCATGACCCCATGTAAGCACAAGATGTTAAATAAAAAAAAGTACAGACAATGGAGATCGGAGAGGGAGGGAGAGAACCAGTGCAATGCCATCTTGATGGGTGTTGTGAGGCAAGCTGTAAACACATCAGCAGGAAATTCTGCACTCTGAGGAAGTGTTTGATGTGCTTCGCAGGCAGCAAGAAGAATGCAATCCTTCTGTGAAGATGCAGAGGAGCTAGAACTCCAGTCTAGGCGCTGAAGTAAAAAGAAATCACTACATAAATTAGACAACTCTGGAACCAAAAAGACACAGAGACATAAATCATGATTACCTTCAACTTCAAGAATAAGAGAAATATGCATTAATGAAGCGTATAGCATACCTCTAGAAAAGCTTTCACAATAATTCCAGCTGCTGAGCAGTCAAAAACATAAATGGAAGGTGTTTTTAGCCATGAATCAAGATCAGTAATTGGAAGGGGAATATACTGTGTGTAACTCTGCAACAAAATGCAAAAAAGACCATTTCATGAGAAGCGCCTATGATAAGTACATGCAGCAAGTAATACAGTGTCTTAGTAACATTTACCTTGTTAAACACCCAAATCTCACCATTAGCTGTAGGCTTTGGGACACCATGGCCATTGTAATGGAAAAGTACTCTCTCTGATCTGGCATATTTACGGCAAGTATTACAAAGCTTCTTCACTTCCTCCACTGTTGGATCTAGCTGAAGCTTGTAACGAGCCTGCAAGTGACATCAGGATTTAGGACAAGAAGATGCAAACAATCAACATCAAAATTCAAAATACCACAGACGTTAAACAGAAAAGCAAGTTCCTCACCTTAGGTTGCCAGCGTTCATACTGTGAGTGCAATGTTTTTCCAATATTTTCAAGGGCTTTAGGAGGTGCCATTGAAAATGGATCTGAAAAGAAAGAAACAAAATTGAACATATGTCAAGGCAATTCCCGAGTGCAATAACAGCATTTAAGTACAAACCTAACAACAAATATGAATTATCATGCCTAAAATCCGGTGAATTTTCCACTTTCTCGACAAAAAATTCCAAGTGATGCAGTATCTTACACTAGAAAGTCTTAATTCATCTACCACCAAATGCCAGTTTTACACATTCAACTATGGGATAGATGCATAAAATCAGCTAAAATGAAGCAAAATAATGTCATATGGGAACAGTAGGTGCCAGACAGTTTCATTGTAGCTGTTACATCCAGTTAAAAATATTTCACTTGGCACTGAGAAAAGCAAGACACAGTTTATACAAATGGTGAAAAGCAGTTCCAGTGCATCCTAACTCGCAGAGCATATCCATATGAAGATGAGCTGAATCGAATAAGAATTTACCTATCCAGCACTCCATTCTTGCACAAGGGGAAATTTTAATTACATCCGGTGGATCAACACTTATGTTTAAACATAGTACAAGTGCAACACATCCAGTCTTCATCTGTACAACCAAATCCATCATTGGTAAATGTCATGTAAAAGATGCCGTCAACATACAAGAAAATACAGAGAATCATCTCATGGCCAGAGACAATAGAAACATTAAATAGCTACAAATTCCATAATGACATAGTAATTTGTTACAGTGGAATCTCATAAGCATTCTTTAAGCCTCCATTGTTGACACTAATAACTTGGGCAGGGAACTTTACGTCGGCCACTGGCTACTAAACGACACAATCCACAATCCAGGTTTTGTCCATGTTTTAACTTCCAGCTTCACCAACAGTACACCAGTGAAACTTGCGTATCTCTTTAACAATGTGATGCAAGTCACTCAGTCAATGATAAGCAGTGTCGCCTGGAAGGGCGACTAGCCATTCATTCTGAATGCAATAGCAACTAGTGGATCCCAAAAACATTGGAGGATTGCGCAATTTCCATTGTGTTGTATATGTAGGTATGCAGAGGCCACCATAATCATCACAACAATGACAGGACCTGTTAGGTAAGTCCAGGCCTCCAGGGTAATACTGTTTACTTGGTAATTTGAAATTTTATCCAAAAACAGACTGGTCATAACACTGGTTATCTACTTAACTGGTAATGAAATTAAAAATGTGCACGAGTCTGATGTCATGGCAGGCTACAATATTCCCCTTTTGTATTAATTATTATTAAAGCCAATCACTGCGATACAGTAAAAGGAGTAGCATGATGATATTTAAGCCTGGCCCTGAGAGCCCCCGCAACTTTTGGAGACACTTGGGAAGCAGAAGATTATCCTGCTTACAAGACTAGTGATCGAAACATTACTTATCCCATGACTTTCGAGGTCTCATTCCATCTGGCAGCGCTGCAGTTAAATGGTTTTCGTAACCGAAATTGATTAATGATGTTGAGTGAGTTTGCTGGTACCATAACCACTTCACCCGACAAGCCGGCAGCCGCTGCCCCTAATTTACAATTTTTAAGCTCAGCTAATCGCAGACCTATGAATCCCGAGAAGCCAAAACGCGCCCAATCTAGCGAGCAATCAAGTAATATAGCAGAATCAGTAGAAACAGCATCCGCATACTGGTGATCGCATCCATTACCCGGTCCTTCGGGCGCCACTTGGAGACGAGGCCGGTGGTGGAGGGCCCGGCGGCGGCGGCCGCAGCCTCGTCGAGCGCCTCGTGGCGCTGCTCGCACAGCACCACCACCTGGGGCAGGTACGCCACGGGCTCCGGCTTCTCCACCTCGGCGGGCTCGAGCCCATTCCTGGGCTCCGGCCCGTTCGCCACGGGGAGGTCATCCGTGACGTGGTTGTTGTGGTGGTGGTGGTGGTTCGGCAGCGGCGCCGGGGGCGCGGCCGGCGACGGCGACGGAGAGGACGAGGAGTGGACGAGCCTGGAGGCCATGAGATCTCCCAATGCCATGGACGCTTGCTGGCCGCGTGTCCCCTCCGTCCTCAGCCCGCAGCAGCCATGATGTTGGGGTCGGGGAGCTTGGTCACCTACATCGATCGAATCGGGGCCAGCGTGGCGAATCGGGAGGGGGGCAGCCAGGTCAGTGGGGGTGGGGAAGATCGGCCGGAGGTTGCTGGGGGAGGGGTTTAGGGTTAGGGTTTGGACGCGGCGGGAGGGGAGGGAGAGACGGAGGAGAGAGAAGCCAGGGAAGCGGCGTCCCGGTGCGGTGCGGTGCGGGAGGAAGCAGGCAACGCAACACCAGGACAGAGAGAGAGATTGACGCCACGGGGGCAAAAAAAAAAATTACTATTTTACTATAGAAACTGGCAGGAAATTGGACTCCCTCTTTTTTTTCTTTCTTCCAAGGTTTTTACTAGTTTTGGGGCCAGTGGTACGGACAATGTGCTCGTGCCCGTGCAGCTCTGTTTCTCTTCTTTTATCTGGTTTTCCATCCAATTTTTTTATCTACAATAGAAATTTCATACTCCTATACTGAAAATGGACTTCCAACAGTTGGTATGGACGTTGGGATGGCGAGCGCCGTCGTCACGTTCGCTTCAGCTTATCAGCCGACTTATCAGCTACCGAACAGTGTTTTTCTCTCACAACAAATCAGTCGTTTCAGTTTTTCAGCCGGCTTATAAGTCTAGCCAAACAGGCATGTTAACTTATTATCTTTTATTTACCGTGCACGCGCCGGTAGATGCGTTGTATTTGTGGGTAACAGTTAATTAAAATGAAACCACTAACTCCAGACCGACTACTCTAACTATTTTCATTGATCCATAGCAAAAATAATAAACTACTACTATTTGATAAACAATTGTATAATGATTATACACACTCCATCTTGTTTATTGGCTAGGAATGGAAATAATTGCATAGCTTCTTTTGGTGTCCTGGTCACTGACGCCATGATGTAGCTGGAGCCAGCACGGGGTACGGGCTGGGAGCTCGTAGCTGCTGCTGAGTCAAATACGAAATAAATATATGATCCAACAAGTCTTTTGCTGCATGTAGCTAGTTCAATGCAGTGCGTGCACGGGGTGAGTGTTGAAATATGAAATATATACTTGAAACAATCTAGAAGATTGTGGAGATCTCAAGAGACTAACTTTGTCATGTATAAGGATAATATCATAACAAGGTAAGAAGGTTCTAAAAAAAATTAGAGAGAATGTATGAGCCAGAATTGTTATGCTTCATAGTGAAGTATAGAATACTCTATAACTAAATATTTTAGCATGGTAGAAATATAAGAAACTAGATAAGGATGAGGAGAGTTCTAGAGTTAGGATATTTTGTATCGAAGAGTGTGGAAGTTGCCTATCTATAAATAGAGGTGCTTCCCTCTCTCGTAGCCGATTTCTCAACAGTAAACGAGGCCAATTGTTAGCATATACATGAAGAACGTAGTATAATTAATAAAGAACAGACAGTCAGCTGAAAGAGAGGACCTACCAAAAGCCTTTGGGCTTATGACTATATTTGCATTGAAATGCTAAAATTTAGCATTAACTCAACCAAACAATAGAGTTAATCGGTGGGCTAAACTTTAGCCAAAAAACTGTAAAAGCATCCGATAGGATAAACTTTAGTTAAGCAAAAAAAGATGTAAATTATTGGTTAGGATAAACTTTAGTCAAATACATATTTGGTCAGATACATCATTTTAGTAAACATTTTTACCATTACCGTTTTGTTATTGTATAGGATAGACATCTTTGTTTTGTGCGTACCACAGGGGATGCGTTAGGGTTCGTTCTTTCCCATTCTCTTGCTTTGGAGCGGTTGGAACTCAGGTGCTGCTATGGGATAGTTTCCCTGAAGGTACCTCGCCTACTGCAGCACCTCAACTACCTGGAGGTAAGCGGGTGCATCGATCTGAGAGTGATAGACAATGAAGCACCAAATATCTCCAGCTTTTCATATGGAGGGGTCAGCGCAGTACAACTCTCACTTGGAGAAACTTTGCAAATGAAGAGCCTATACATGACCTACTGTGGTTCAGTTTTTTATGCTCATACTAAACTTCCATCCAGCATGCCAAATCTTGAAGCTCTTGCCTTGATCCTTTAGCTGACTGTTGACTTGTTATAGGCATATCTTATGATACTATACAATCTATTGCTTGGTGCATAATTAATCTGATGGTCTGACCTTTTTATGCAGAGGGCCCATGCACCAATGCTGCAAAGTAAATTCCTTCGCCTCAGACACTTGAGCATTGCTCTTACTGGGGCAAACTATGATTATTTGTCCTTGGTTTCCTTTTTTGATGCTGCTCCTTCTCTGGAGACTTTTGACTTGAATGTGAGTCGGCATTCATATTGCTATGATTTAGTAGCTATGGTGGAAACATGACTTAATTATGTCCTTTTGTATCACATAGGTATGGCCGCTATACATGAAGAATGTTTCGGTTTTCGAAGATCCTGCGGATCTGAGGCACATGCAAGAACTGCAGCATCACAACCTTAGGAGTGTGAAGATCACAGGATTCACCTCTGCAAAGAGCTTGATTGAGTTGACATGCCATGTTCTCAGGAGTGTGATGTCACTTGAGTGCTTGACATTGGAGGCCCCTCAGAGTGGTTTCATGTGTTCTTATCCTTACAACAAATCTGGCAAATGTTCCTCACTGGATAGGTACCTCGTCATGGAAGGTCACAGAGGGGTCATGGCTATCAGAAGGTATATCGAGCTTATGGTCCCCTCCACAGTGAAGCTACATGTTTTGGAGCCTTGTAGCTGCCATGCTGTTGAACTTCAGATGTCATGTTTATCTTAATTATTCAATGATTGTGCTGGCTCCTGGTTCATGTCCAATCTTTAGCTCTGCAATATAATATTATGGGGATGTGCTAGAGTTATGTATTCGCAGTCGGACAGTTCTTTTTATTAATAATAACTTTGCTGTGGGACTGTGCATCTTCACATGTTTGTATTTTATAGTTGATTTCTTGACAGGGTTATTGGACAGCTTGAAGTTGTGTGTTGGCAGTTTATCTTGTGTCCATTATGACTACAAATGCAGGGAATTGGTACCTTACCTATCACCCACTAAATTTAACGGAATTAGCGGTAACTACTGAATTTACGGAATTAGCGGTAATATTTGCAATATTAAGCATGGGCAAGCGGGGCCGGCGCGATGGGATGGGATTGGGCTTGCCTGGTGCGTTTGGGATCCTTTGGGTTATATACAGGGGAGGGGTTGGGAGCGCGAGAACTGCAGGGAGGGAATGGCGACCACCACTCCGCTCGTCGTCTCCTCCTCCTGCAACGGCTGCTGCCCCTATCCACACCACCGCCGCCGCTTCCCCGGCAAGCCGCCCAAGCCTAACGCGTTGCCCCCTCTACCCTCCCTCTCCCTCCGCGCCATCCCAGCCGCAGCCCCCCTCCCGCGCCGCCGGCGCAATGTCACCGCGGCCTACGGCGAGGACGACATGGACGACGACTTCGGCGACTTCGACGCCGACGACGCGGACGGCGTCGGCGAGGACGACGACATCGACAACGAGCAGGACTACGACGTCGACTACGACCGCTTCCTCGCCCCCGTCAAGCCGCCGCTGCCTTCTTCTTCGCTGCACGGGGAGGAGGGGGACATCGCCATGGTCGCCGCCGAGAGCTTCGTCTCCACGCAGGACTCCGCCTCCGACACCGTCGTAGACTACACCGTCGACGAGGACGAGTTCCACAAGATCAGGCTGCTCCACTGCGACTTCCTTATACGAAAGGTGCCGGACCCCGACGACGACGTCTTCGACTTCAGAGAGGTAAGCTATCCATCCATCCATCCATCCATCCCCACATTACTTTCTGCCGGCTAGTGCATTTTGTGACAATATCTTGCAGCATTTCATTAAACATTCCCTGAAACATTTCATCGAACACGTATCTGGCGATTCTATCCAAATTGATCACAGGTATGAGTCTCTTGAGTCAACTGCACGCTGCTCATTTTGCTGAACATCACATCTCCTGTGCAACAGATGTATGTCACGCCGCCAGACACTGATATCTACTCCATTCCAAGGGTTCTTGCCCCAGTGCCACAGAAGGTGCACACTCAAGTTTCAGTCATTTCGTATTTCTGCTGAATATGAACTGGCATTGAGGCGTAATTGTTGGTTTCCTTGTTTCATTTAGTACGTGAGGTGCACAAAGAAAGATTTCAGCCGTTACAACGTGACTGAGCCACCAGTTGAGCATTTGCGTGATCCCCTGTACAAGACTGAGGGAAATCATGAAGGTATTCTCTCTTTAGTCTTTTTTTCCCCTGCCACCCCTATTATGCTTCGTTCTGTCAAAAGGCAAGGTAGACTTGGTAAATGTGCTGTGCAAGTTATACTACCCATATTTAGCACTTATGTGTAAGCTACTATTCTTGTGAAGTTGATTTAGTGAAGCATCTTAAAAGTTATTCTGCAGAGGTTTTATTTCTAATGCACCGGCTTTGAATTTATACTCATCTGTTTCCTAGTGGCCCAAGTACTGAATATCCTTACATAGGAATAGATAGATGAACAGTAAACCGCGTAGGTTTCTCTTTTTACTTCTATGGAAGGCAATGGTGTGCTTTTATGTGTTAATTAGCAAGATTGGAAGAAAGTGCAGATGGTGACCTCTTACAACAAAATTTTACAATCAGAGTGCTATGAGGGATTAAGAGGCTGTTACAGCAGAAAAACAAGGCATATTACAGACTAAGATTACGGGATAGCAGCATTAGGTTGGGTGTCCCAGCTTTGAACCATACCAAGAATGCACTGCTAATGGTAGTAGCAATCCCAGAATATCTTTGTTTCTGAAGACCCTGGATCTTGTTCATTCCAGATTGTCCAAATCAGTTGAATTAGAGATGTCCACCTAGGTTTCTGTACCACCCTGCTTTGCTTACCCTCAATCAGTGAGCTTCTATTTGGACAATTTTAACTCTTAACGCGATTCTACCCTGGAATGTGAAGCGTGGCTGTTTATGTACAGCATAGTTTGACACTGGTAGATTGCTTCTCCATGTTATGATGCATTAAGAATTTGTGCTTATGGCCTTACAATTTTCATATTCAGAATATATGCCTCATGTTATTTTGCATTGCAGGTTTTCTTAACCAAACACTACAGAAACAGGCGCGCTGATGACCCAGATTTTTTCCTTGATTTTGAGGAGATTTATGTTATTGACTCAAAGACGAGGTCAATCACAAGAGCAAAAGTTGTGGTAAGATATTCAATATCTAGTTTCATATTTAAACGATACTTCCTTTGATATATTTGGGTTCCGCAAGCTGTGCTCTTTATAATTTTGGAGTAATCCTCCCTCTGTTAATTGATCTTTGAGAAAACTCCACATGACACCGAGTACCAAAAATAAATAAATAAAGGAAGTACCTACTTAGACCACTGATATCCATCCATGTCTGACAGGTTAGTGTCCCTGAAGGAAAGAAAAGAGATAGGCGAAACGACCTGCTACTGATACGTGATGGAGGGGAGTCTTTTAGAATAATCGGCAAGGTTAGTCTGCTTGCTTCTGATATCTAGACTTCTGTTTCTTTAAGCGGGCTCCAATAGTAATTTTGGGTAGCTAATGTAATCGTCACTGTATGTCCGTATCAGACTAAAAGGGACGATGCCGCCGTGGTAATCCAAAGAGAAGAGTGGGCAAAGTCGAGGCAAGACGTGGAGAAGCATTTCAGGAAGCTCAGAGACTTTGACTACTCGAATTGGTTCTGAGGAAATAGCTGTTGGATCTGTTGCGGAAAAAGAATGATACGCTGCGATTTTTACCAACTCCGCTGCTGATTGATCAGTGCAAGCTACTGGTGTGATCAAGTGAGAGGTGACATCTTGAGGTAGATAGGTTGCTGTAACATTAGTTGTAGCAGGTAGAATGTGTGCCATCTAGGGATGGAGCATGCAGGCACAACGACTGAGACCCTGATGAATTGCATGATTTTTTTCGTTGACCTCAGTTGATCAGAACGAATGTGTTTTAAAAGCTTGCCAGTCTTGCTGGAAAACTGAATTCTGTTGCAACGGAGGGAATAAAAAAAAGGGTCGAATGTGTTTTAAAAGCTTGCCAGTCTTGGCAAAAAAATAAAAAAAGGGTGGGGGTGTTGCGAGAATCGAACTCGCGACCTCTCGCACCCGAAGCGAGAATCATACCACTAGACCAAACACCCGTGTTGTTCTGCTGCTGAAGATTACTTTAACTAAACTAACTATGTTTGTCCGCGACACTACATCCAAGAGCAATTTGCATCTGTATTACCAAAATTTGTTCCGTATGGTCCCATTGCGGGTAAAAGTATATTTAATTTTTTCTAGAGTACGCAGGAGAGCTACGTATTTTTTGTATTAAGAAGAAGAAACGATGGAACGTTAAGTGCAACGCGGGCAAATCGGGCACACGCACACGGATTATCTTGTCTAGATTTTGTACCCTAGAGATAAACAACTGACAACCAACAAAAAATGAGCAGGGAAGGAAACTAAAAGTATATTTGTCTACGTGCATACAGGGAAAGTGTTGCCGTTGATCGACGATCATCCAATTTTTTTCAGTCTTAAAGCTGGCCACGGGAGACAGCCATAGCCATACGACACAACACAAGGCATCGTCGGGCAGCAGCCCGTGAGAGGCAGCTTGGAGGCACGTCCAGCTCACGCCCCCCACGAGACCTTGTAGCATGTATATATATATGTCCATGATCACCTTCGATCGTCTATAACCTCAAAAAGCCAATAATCCGTAGTTTTATGATTCTGATGAAACCGTGTTGACGCACTGTAGGTGATCCATCAGTACAGTTCACTGATCTTCAAGAAAGGGGAGAAAAAAAGAGAAAGATTGTCTGCTACTTAGTCCTTGTATATATGTATATAACTGAGGAGCTACTTCCTGAAATCCTCATTACAGACTCTGGGTATGTGAAGAGAGAGGGAGATACGTCATCAGGCAAGGAGAAGAAGAAAGCAGCCTTAGAAGATCATGAAGGAAACCGGAACTTGCCATTGGTCCTTGGAGCTAGCGCAAGCTTGGCCAAGGAATTCATGGAGTTGAAGTTTGTTTTCTGTTCCTCAGCATGGTTTCACAATGAAACACTACTACAGCAATGCAAGTCTTGTTAATTTGCAATGGTATCCTCTATCGAAATTACAGATGGGTATGATCAAATTACAGATGGTACGTCACTCAAAAACTAATGCAAAAGAACCTTCCTACATAGGAGTATGATCAAACATCCTCTATGCACGGTGCTTTATTAGTCGTCGTCGTTGTCGCCGCCGGCGACATGTTGGCCGCCACCAGCGCCCGGGTGATCTCCACGCACAGCCCCGCGTTCCTGACGGCGAACTCCTCGTACTCCGCCGAGAACACCACCTGCGCCGCGTGCTCCATCACGGTGCCCATGGCGCGCTCCCTGAGCGCGGCGCTCGAGCTCAGGTCCGCCACCTCCAGCGTCCGCAGCACGTTCCGGGGCTCCACGGCCGCCGCCATCAGCCGCGCCTCGCAGGCCCGCCGCAGGAACGGGACGTCGTACTTGTCGGCCGCCACGAGCAGCGCGTGCAGGTGGCGCTCCGGCAGGTCCTCCTGCTCGAGGGCGCCGGTGTAGAGGAAGGCGAGGAGGAGGGAGAGCTCGTCGTGGGAGAGCTCGGGGAGGGAGATGGAGTCGCCGGCGGCGGCCTTGCAGTGCTCGTCGCCGGACAGGACGTGGCGCAACACCTCGGACCTCGCGGCCTGCGCGAGCACGAGTTGGGTGGGCTTAATTTAAACTTCAGTGGAGGCCCATCAGTATGCTAAAAGGCCCACTCACCAGGATGGCTTTGTGGGCTGGAATTGGGGCCCCAGTGCCGGGTTTCACGACGATGTCGGTGTGCAGCTCCTCCTTCCACGCCAGCGCCAAGCCTTGCTGGAGGAAGGCAGCTCTCTGGCTGGTCTCCTCCCTGCTTCTCATCTCCTTCTTCACCAGCTCCCATGCATGTCTCATCCCCTGCATTCAACCACACACACACAAAAAAATTATGCTGGCAAAAATCATACTAGCACCTCTGACTTTAGTGTCATTTTTTGCTACTGAATATGGATAAATCAGAAATAATTCCTGAGGTTTTTTTTTGGCTGCAAAACAGAAGGGAATTCTCTAACAAAACCTTTCAGTTGAAGCATACAACTGCGATGGTGACATGCAGCTCTACTAACGGCAAACAGTTGCTATCACACCAAACCAAAACGTCGATCGATAAGCTAATGCACCTTGCAACGAACAGATTAATGGCTGAAATCATATAATTCAGCCAGCCATGTAATTTTGGCCTTATGAAATCGATCGAGATGTCTAACATCTGAAACCGTAAGGAAAGTTAGGAGCTAGCTCTTACCATGGTTGAGCTGTTAGGCTTCATGGACGACCCGAGGGACTTGACAGAACCATGGTCGTCGCCGTCTGCTTCTTGCTCATCCTTGTTCAGCAGGAAGCCGATGATGGCCTTGGCACCTTCATAGCAGGGAGCACAGATGGCGTTCCTCGGAAGCCTGTACATGGTGGCCATGGGACTGCAGATGCAGCAATCCATGCTTCTTCTACCTCCGGCTCAGCTGCTTCCTCCTCCTCGCCTTCCTTCTGCTTCCTCCTGCTCCTCCTCCTTCTCCCTCTGGTTCTGCAACTGCAACGATGCTAACAGCAACAAGCTGTTCTCCATTTGCTTTCGCGTTGCGTGAGGAGGGTATAAGAATGGATGAAGCCAGCAGCAGGATGGTGTGCTGTGCTAGCTGCTCTTTCTTTTTCCAGAAACTGGCCGGTATGCGGTGGTTGCTGACTGAGACAATCAGGGGGATTAAAAAAATATAGGAGAGCTGCGTATCATTCCGAAGAAAGAACGTTTGAACACGCACACGGTCTGAACAACGGTGGCAATCAGGGGGATTGATATGAAATTCTCCTGATTTTCATAAATGTGCAACGCATGAATGTAGTCGGTGCATTGACACTCTTTTTCGTGCCAGGTGTATTTACTAAACTGACCTTGGCCGGGTCTCTTCTTCCATTTCCAAATGGAATGATGATTGCTGGATTAGCAGTACTACAACAACCAATCATGCAAAATGCAAGGATTTAATTGGGTTTTATATATACCAAAAAGAAGGAAGTATGGTGCTCAAAGCTAGAGCAGACATTGTCTTTGTGGATTTTTTTTCCTTTTATTTAGTGCAAGCTTAGGTACAGTTGTCTAATGCTGGCCAGTGAAGCTAACTACTGTGTACCTAGAACAGCCTGTTCATGGACTCTACTGTCGAGGGTCGGAGTACTATACTTTACGGCATAATTAGTGCAAATGAAGATCTTAGCTGGCTCCGAAAGTACTCAGCACAGAGACAAGATTACTGATACAAAAGTGCTAAATTTCTTTTTTTATGAAAACGCGGGAAAGCCGCGTATCTTCGAATTAAGAAGGAGCCCTAATGAAAAATTAAGAAGGAGCCCTAAATTTCATTAGGGCAGTTGAAGATCTGCCTACTTAATTAGCAAAATGGACGTTGCGTAAATAAAGTTGGAAGGTCATTACCGTCTTTCCCTCTGAAGAGACGATACAAAATGATGATTACATGCATGATTATAAAAAAATGAATGGAGAGAATCATGGAGCAGCAGAAGGGTTGACAGGGACTTTGTAACCTAATTAAAAGAGACTTTTTTTTGGGGGGAACTGAAATGGAAGACGTGGATGTTGGGGACTTGGAGGGTGGCACGCTTAGGCTATGCTGCGTTAACAAGCTAACCACTAGCCACCCGACATCATCAGAGACCCACTAGCTCTTTTTAATTTCAAGTAATGCTAGCTGCTAGCAGACCACAAGAATATGAACATGGAATTGCATTGTAGTACTACACACTAGTGCCATAGGGATAAAAGGCATGGTTTTTAGTTGATCTCAAGTATCATTGCAGAAAAAACATGCTATCATGAGTACCTTAGATAGCCTTAAAAAAAAAGAGAAGAAGAAAGAAAGCATGCTTGTTAATTAGTGTAATAATCCCTGTCCCCAGATAGGGAAAACATGTACTAGTATAAAAGGGATGATGATGACGATGATGCGGACAAGAAGTCTGGCCGGAGATTGATGCTTGTTAATTAGTTGATTGTGTTTATCTATATTGTAGTTTCGGTGGCAGAGGGCCTGATACTTTTGATGGTGTTGCAGAGTTTGCATGCCTGGATGGGATGGCCTACCTGCTTGTACATGTCTGCTCTGCAATTCCTCATCAGATTATATAAGAGCAAAGCAGGCCTTTACATGGGCTGACTCTGGGCTTATGGACTATGACCCAATGTTGTGTCTGGCGGATTGAATTCTTGTGTTGCTGCAGATTGGCATTTGGCAACCCATTGTGTGTTTAACTTATGGAAAATGATCATGCAATGCAGTCACACACGCCGTCACATCACATTCATCAATTTTTTTAAAACAAAGTTCGATGTAAATTTCCCTCTCAGAACGTTCCGTTGCAAAATCAAAATAAAACATTTGCAACATCAAAAATATATAATTGCAACATTGAAAAATATGCGAAAAAATGACTACGTTATTTCACTTTGGAATAGAAAATTTCCATCGCAATATAAACACTACATTTGATACAATATTCACTGTGAAACATATACACAAACAATACTTGCAACAATTAACTATTGAAACATATCTCGAGCCGTCCGATTTTTTTGATTCTGAACATCAGAGCCTTAGCATTACCGAAAAAGAAACATCATTATAGTCGTCATCATCACCATTCAATAAAATCAAATGGTTCTAGCAGTACAGGAGGAGGAGGACCCATACAATACAACAAGTAGAACCTGCATGCTCCCCAGATGCTGCCCGCCCTATGTTGAGATGGATAATGTAGAGTAAACGAAACCAGGGGCGAGTCAAGCTGGATGGATTAGGACAAAGCCGCCACGTCATGCCTCTGCCTGCCTCCCCAATTATTGCTACTAATTTATTTATTCCGTTCCTTCTCCGGCGATCCTCCCAACGGAAGGATTACCAGCTCCAGCGCTCGTTCTCGTTGCCGTCGGCGTCCGTGGCCGGCGGCAGCTGCGAGTAGAAGTCGAGGTCCAGCTTGTCGGCGTCGTCGTTCTTGCCCTTCTTGTTGCGGTAGTGCACGAACGCCGCCGCTCCGCCGAGGACGGCGAGGGTGAGCGCCTGGGCGTGGATCCTGGCGTGGATCAGCCTCAAGCTCGTCGCCCTCCGCCGGCTGTACGCCACCGACGCGCCCACCGCCGCAGCCCACACGCCGGCTGCATACAGACGCATCAAGTGAGCTAAAGGTCGATTCAGCAGCAAGGAAAATTCAGAGGGGATCGGATCGGATCACTGACGACTCACCAACTGTTGAGAGTTTGTGCTCCTCCACCCAGGACTGCACCGACGAGCTCGAGCTCATCCTCTTGGAGTCCATGGACCTTCAATTCCTGTGCCTGCTGATGACACGGAACTAGCTAGCTACCGGGTCTTGGATTACTTGGTGATGCTAGGGATGGACGAGTGAAAGGGATTGGTGGCAGCAGGTGAGTTGAGATACTTATAGCTCACTAGTGGTTGGTTTTGTGCTCACCACCATCGAATGAATTCATTTCTTCTCTTGTCTAGTTCTGTGGGTGGTTTTCTTGTGGGCTCTGTCGCCCCAGGTTTCATTCGATGGTGAAGAAGAAAGGCCGGCACCCTAGGGCCTGTTTAGTTCCCCAAAATTCCAACTTTGGCAATACAAAAGAAGAATCCCAATCACATCAAACTTGCGGTACATGCATGGAGTACTAAATGCAGACGAAATCAAAAACTAATTGCACAGTTTTATTGTACTTTGCGAGATGAATCTTTTGAGTCTAATTAGTCAATGTTTGGACAATAATTCACAAATACAAACGAAATGTTACAGTTGTGCATTTATGGCAAAATGCAAACTTTGCCACTTCCAATTTAGGAAATAAATAAGGCCCTAGGTTTCATTCAGGCCCCCACCTTATCTGCTTCACTGCCTGCTTTGCTGCCCAAAAATACTATTATTATTGTATTTAGACGCAGACATGTGGGCCATGAACAGCTAGCGTGCATCTTGATGATCTTCATCACTTGGCTTGTGAGTGACAAAGATCCATGTGACTCACTGGTTAACATGCTAACCACCATCCACCAAGTGCAACAAACCAGCAACGTACACTTCATCTCCATCTTGCCTTGCCTTTCTTGTTAGCGCAGCACTTTCCAGCAACAAAAAAGGGGTCAGTAGCATGAGTCCTTGTTTTTGACGCCCAAAAGGTAACGGTAGCTGTTTAGGATCGCGACAAAGAAATACATGCATGTATGGATTATATTTTCATCGATTTTTTTATATTTACCACCATGTAGTGTTACAAATATATATCAGATAAAGTATTAATTATAGAGTATGTTTTTTTTTAAAAAGGAAACGCTCAGCACAACGTTTGAGTAAAACCGTTGGAATAATAGGCCCAGCTAAATCTACCAAACCTGGCGATACCAGCCCACTCAGTCCACCCAAACTAGGCCTGCAGCTTGGTTGGGTCACACACACAGCTCTACAGGCCCAGCCCATCCTAGCCCATTACTCTCCTGGAACCTTCTTCTTCCTTCTTTCCCGTTCCGTCTGCTGCAATTCTCAGAAGCGGCGGGGCGCCTCCCCTCTCCTCCTCTGCTCTTCTTCCCGCTCCCCCCCGGCTGCGATTCCGATGAGGCCCCACACCAGCACCCCCGGGCCACCGGGCTCGCCGACCCCCAACTCCGACGCCGTCAAGCGGCAGCGGAAGGCGGCGGCGCCGCTGGGTGACGTCACCAACCTCCTCTTCCCCGAGACCCCGACCCCAATCAAGCCTAGACGAACTGGACTCCGTCCCATCCCCACGCCCTCCGACGCATCCGCTGTCTCCTCGACCTGCTCCCGCTCCTCCACCGCATCCGTCACTCCCGCGCCCAAGCCTTCGTCCGCCGCCGGTGAGTGAACCTTCACTACATCCCCCGCCCGTTCGCGCTCCATCTCTGTGCGATTGATTCTGTTAGTGGTTTCTTCGATCCTCATTGTGGCTGGGATTCCTGATCCTTGCTCCTGATTTGCAGGCTTCGACGAGGAACGCAGTGTGGTCAAATCCCCCATCGCCACGGTTTACTGGAGGCGCGGGACTGCTGAGACTCGAGGGAGCAGGATGGGGAGGAGGAACCCCACCACCACCACCACCGCCACCACCACCAACAGCAAGGGCAAGGAGCCCGTTGCTGCTGCTGGAACGTCGAGTTGCCCTCCTCTTGGAAGAGCCACGAGGAAGAACAGCAGGTCAAATTGCTTAACCTACGTACCTGATCCCACTACAATTCAGCCACCTGCAGTGCTCATGCTTCTCCTTGGTAATCGCAAAGGGTAGAATGATATGGTAATCAGTGAGAGTTGCCGTACATCAGGCTTAACATGGTGCTCATCCAAACTTAGCTTGTTAGTAACAGCAGTTCAAGCCCTCACTGTTCTAGACTGATCTGGAATCTTATCTTTCGTACTATTTTGAGATGATGGAATTGTTGTACTACTCTATGCCTTAAATGCTAGCATGCTTACTGTCAAATTCCATGTACTGATATAGCCTAGAACAACTTGGGAGACGTCTTTCACATTCCTGGCGGAATAAACTTATAGCATCATAATAATATCATATAGTGTCAGAACTCACAAGTACAGGATATTTAGAAGTCCAGACTTTAGTGATCCTTTGCTTCATCCATATCTGACAGTTACAGTCTTAGTGCTTTCAGTTTCTGAAATATTGAATTACACTCCTGTTTCAGGAAAGACTCTATGGCTCAGGATACTCCGCCCATTTCTTCAGCTCCTTGTCATGGAGCTAAAAAGGTAAGAGTGTCACATTCCTAGTATATTTCATGCATAAGGACCCTAACGAAGTCTCCTATTGTTAAGACTTAGATCATGGTGCTCTCTTTGATAATGTACATACTGAAATACTATTATGCGTGGTTTTTGTTAACTTGTCATGTGTTAATATGTAATAAACAAAGGTGTGCCTATAGGATTATAGGAAGGCTGGCAGCTTGGGTGAAATTTGTCTCTTCCATGCTCCTTTACATTATTGCATAAGTACATATGCCCTGAATACTTGTGTCATACTGTCATATCAAAATATGATGACATGGATATTTTGGATGTAAGCACTGCAATTTTTAAGTACGGTTGATTCTGTATTTGTAAGATGTAGTTTTGTATCTGCTCCTTATGATGGCCAGAATTCCAAGTATGATGTGCTCATTTTGCAACTGTCTGTGGATCGTCTAGCGTTCTGTGTCATCTGTAGGATTGATTATCACCTTTTGTCAGAATGTAAATGTCATATTTCTGAAGCAGTAGCTGGGACAATAGCAATGATTTTCAGCTCTTTGGCTGCTTGCAATGTTTTTTTTAACAGAAGTGAAAGCGCCTGATCTGAAAACTAGTGTAGCATTCAACTGTTTGAGAAAAGTGCTTGGTCTTTAGTTTGTTTGCAATGATCTTCAGCTTTCTGACTGCTTGCAATGTTTTAAACAGAAGCGGCCCCCTCCAAGCACACCCAAGCTACCAGAAGACTTTGTGAAGAGGCAGAGAGCATATTTTGCAGATGTGGATGCCTTCGAGCTGCCAGAGGAAGAGGTGTCCGAATCTGAGCTCGAGTGAAAACCGAAGCTGATCGCAGAATATATGGCCTTTTTCTCTGTACAGAAGTAGTTTACTGGAATTACGCTTAGAATGTAAGTGCAAGTTATGGTAGCAATGTATAGCTCTTGTAACAAAGAGGAAGAGGCAGGGTACCTTTTTAGTGATCAGGTGGTCAATTGCCCCACTAATGTCCCTTTTACCAAGCTTGTAGCAGCATAGTAGTATGGCAGGTACTGAGGTCTGAAAAACGAGGGAGGTTTTGGGAGTTTGAGGAAAAATGAGCTAGTTGACACAGCAGTAAGGCTGGATCTTTTAGCCTGTTTGGAAGCAGCTACTCTGGCTTATAATCTGTGCTGATGTTCATTCATAGTTTTCTTCTTGAAACAGTGGAGATTGTTGAACCAAACGTTTGTCTGTCTGTGCATGCATGCGAGTCAACAGTAATACCGAAATGGTGAGGTGATGCTGCAAGTTGGAACATGAGAATTCACAGGTGATGAATATTCCTCTGTCTTTGTTTGCTTTGCTTCAGTTGCTTGGCAAATGGCAACAGGTTCTCTTCTGTTCTGTCTGAGGAATGGAATCAAACGCAAGGAATAAGTTTCCATGTTTCTCCTTGTATGGATGCAAGATGAACACATTCCATTTCCATGCCGGCATTCAAGATGAACACATTCCATCCGGACTGGTATTCACCCAACAAGAAGACGCCGTCGGCCGGCCGTTTACAGGGATGTGTTGGGAGCTCGAGCCGATCGTGGCGCGGGGAGTGGGTGAGCAAGCGAGGGACTGAGAACATTGACACCCGAGCACGGTGGTGGCAGCGCGTCCGAGTGAGGCGGGCGGGCGGCGGTGCGTCGGAGCGAGGCAAATGATTTGATCGAACAAAGTAAGACGTAGTTTAGTTCTTTTACAATCCAGTAAATGGAAAAGGAGGAAATAAAATTATTAAAGAGGTATAATGTCAAGTAAATCAATGTATCAATGTTGTGGGTATCAAATTTGTGAAGTCAATCTTTGGAGTGTCAAATATGCGCCACGCGTTTGGGGTGTCAAGAATACAAATTTCTCCCCAAAATTTGGCGCTACACTCTGGCTATTGCAATTTGAAGCTATGTTGTGATCATCCACTTACCCAGAGCACACAGCACATTCAGGGCTAGTTCGATTCAGCAGCTTCTTTGGACAGCAGGAAATCTAATCTCCGCAAAAAGTTCCCGAGTTTCAAAGATTTCTTTAGAATTCAGCAAATGTTTGGAATCAAGCAGCGTCAAAGTGATTCCACTGCATAAAACAGCAGAATTTCCGTAGAGCAAATTCTAAAGCAGCGTCAAACGGGACGCCCCGGTCGCTGCGAAGAAGATTCCTGACATCAAATAGACAGAGCAAAAGACATTGATGTTTCTCTGCATGAGTCCAAGATGGAAACTGTACTGTGTGATTTTGGTGGTGCAGCACTACTGCCCTGCCACTGAAGAATTTCAGTTCACCAGTATATGTGTGTGCAGCTGTGACCAGATGCCGCTGTCTACCATATTACATCCAGCTATCCAGGCATCCAGCCCAGCACCCTGACTCCATGTGTCAAATTATTCCATCTGTAACTGTAATGAAGCCCCTAGTTTCAGTGAAATTATCACGCCTTCCTCGGTTGCTGTTGTTAACTGTCATCCTCAAGCTACAATCAGAACTATCAATACATGTTCACGTTAGTCTCAGATGACTCTGTCAGGTAAAATCTGCACAGTGAACCAGGATCTTTGGCCAGTTTTCTCACTGACATTATCATGGTCCAACAAGGAAAAACGGTACAAACAAACAAACAAACAAAAAAGATTCTAGAATGTTGGATGGACTGTAACCACTGTAAAGACATGGCTGGCCTGTTCCCTCTTTCATAGTCTCTGCATGCCAGATATGATAGGTATTGCCATTCTCCAACCTGCATTCTTTTTTTTTCCCGGGAAAATGCACTTTTGTCTCATTTTCTCGTTGGCTCTTTTCTGCCTACATCATCAGTTCATGCAAGAAATATAATAAACCGCATACTAAAATAGAGATACATAATATTACCACCAAATTAAAGAAGCACCGTACTCAATCCAGAGGGAAATCCTTCAAAACAAATAGTAACAACAAAAGAAAAGGAGAGATTTCCCTTGCTGAATGTACAGGTTTAGCTGTAGTGTCAAACTGTGAGTCCCTTGCCAAACTTTGGATATGTGGGATGAAACATGGTGTGACAAATATGCTGTATGCTGCTGCTCTGTGGAGCATTTGGAAAGTGAGAAACAACTTCTGCTTTCAGGATGGGACCTGGCGCGGCTTGCTGCGAGTCTGGCGGCCGGCACTAGCTATGTTCAGGAATTGGGGTGTGGTATGCCCTGTGAAGCAATTGGAGCAGCACGCGGTGTACTTGGCAAAGTTGGAATGGCTGGTGGCCAAGACCAGAGCTGATCAAGATGAGTGGATCATCTTGAGGAGCTGTGCCATGGAAGGTGATGGAAGCTGGTGAGATCACAGCGTCGTGCATCGGAGGCCTGATGCCTGATATCTTTTGCAATGAGTCTGAACAAGCTTGTAAACACTACTATGTGCTAAAACCTTGCTACTTTGTTCTTTTGCAATGCAATCGAACTGGGGGTCCTCCCTGGAATTCTAAAAAAAAAGGAGAGATTTCAAAATCAAGAGAAGCTTCCAAAGTTTGGGGGATCTCCAGTTATGAAAAAATGAAGTTGGCTATGAATTTCTCTAGTATCTTATTATCTCTCTCATTATTTTTAAAAAATAAAGGAGCATGGATCGCTCAAAGTGGCTGATTCCGCCCAGTTTGTTGAAAAAGCAAGATCCGGCCAAATCGAAATGGTTCACACCTGAGATCGAGCTTATGGCCGAACTGATCGATACTCAGGACTCACTCACATGATATGTACAACCACTCCAACTAGGAGACACTTCCTTTGGCTTTTTGACGATAATTTGCCAATACTGTTGTTAATGGTTTGCTTGGCCAAGTCGTAATCCAGAACTCCCCACTCAGCAGCATTTTCTAAATGGCTCAACTCCATGTCGTACTTTTGACATACTCCCTCCGTCCCAAATTACTATTCGTTTTGACTTTTATAGATACGTCATTTTTGCTATATATCGAGATATAAGTATAAAACACGTCACATTTTAAATGCATACTATTTTTTTACGGGTCCATCTGCATATTTGGCCAACAACTCTGCTTCAAGTAGTCTTTGTATGTCATAATCATACCAAACATCCATGCAATTACAAAGCACTCAAAAAACCCCGAGAGGATTCAATTTCACGTGTGTTCCCTGACAATTTTTACTCTCATATACTTCCTCCGAGGTAGTAGCTTCCAAAACAATGTGAAAGTCATCTTCACACAAATCAGTTGTGTATTTATGAACTTATCAGGAACCACGCAGTGCAGATGATTGCTAAACAGTCAAACTCTTTTTAAATACTTGGCCAAATTCTGTTGTACAGTAGCACCCTAGATGAGCAAGTCTGATATTAAGAAAAGAATGAGCCAGCAATGAATAACAAGGAATTTCTAACATGAGCTAAAACTTACCACCACAAAACACATTAACATCCTCTAAACAGATCTGATCTCAGAGAGCATATTCAGATTTTCAAACATCTTGTTTGAATATTCTCTTGCACTTTCGGTCACCAGCCAAATTGGGACTACCCTTAGTTGGCATAATAAACCACACAACATACAAGTACAGGGAAGGCATGCCTCGATCACATCAGTTAATATAAATGTGCTTTCCGGTTACAGACCACTCCACTTAGCCTGACGAAGAAAATAAAGAATATCCAAAGCCACTTGCATAGAGAAGTTAGAAACTCAGCATGTGCAAATATTCAGCCTATAAATATCTGTGCACATTGACACTGGCCAACACACCACTCTGAAGCCCTGAGCTAAATGGCTTCTCATAAACCCCTCGCTTGCAGTGTCTTGGCCTTCTTCTTTGCTGCAAGCTTGGTTTCAGCTCAGCTTACTGCAAATTTCTATGACAAGTCATGCCCAAATGCACTGTACACCATCCAAACAGCCGTAAAGTCTGCTGTGGCAAAGGAGAACCGCATGGGTGCATCGTTGCTCCGCCTCCACTTCCATGACTGCTTTGTCAATGCAAGTCTCACCAAATCTGCAGATATGTTACATACTTTACATTTTCTGGATTATTGACATGGAAATCCTAACTATACAGGGTTGTGATGGCTCAGTGCTGCTTGATGACACCCCAACCTTCACAGGGGAGAAGACTGCTGTTCCGAACAACAACTCCATACGTGGATTTGATGTGATTGACAGCATCAAAGCACAGATTGAGGGTATCTGTCCGCAGGTGGTATCATGCGCTGACATCCTCGCTGTTGCAGCACGTGATTCTGTTGTTACGGTAAGACAAAAAAATATTTAAAATTAGTTTAACAAATTAACTATTGAAGTGTTTATGACTCTGACCGACACGCGGCAAACCACAAAGGTAGTGCTTGTCCAATATTTTAACTGAAATGATGATGGGAAAACTCTTTATGTTTAAGAGGCTATGATAAATTGATAAACCTTGACTTAAACAAAGCATCAGGAAGCAGTAAACTAAACTATTAGAGTCAATACTCAGATATTCAGAGATGTTATCGCAACTGATTGACTAAGCATGTTTCACGCATTCCAATAGAAACAAACAATAGTAAAAGTTGACAATTTCTACTTCAGCTTGGAGGGCCAACTTGGGTTGTCAATCTGGGAAGGAGGGACTCAACGACAGCAAGCCTAGATGCTGCAAACAATGATATTCCAAAGCCAACCTTTGACCTCAGTGATCTTACCAAGTCCTTCTCAAACAAAGGACTGACTGCAACTGACATGATTGCACTCTCAGGTACTGAAAGATTGCAAATTTTGTCATCAACCATATAAGTGGTTCATAAAAAAGTAGTCAAAAGCTAGATGTTGAATGCGAATAGTAGTACTGCTAAATACTGACTGACACAAAACAAAAAATTGCCAGGAGGCCACACCATTGGGCAAGCCAGATGTGTCAACTTCCGCAACCGCATTTACAGCGAAGCTAACATTGACACATCCCTTGCAACATCACTGAAGTCAAATTGTCCAAACAAGGCTGGTGACAATAACATCTCCCCCCTTGACGCCTCAACACCCTATGTTTTTGACAATTTCTACTACAAGAACTTGCTGAACAAGAAGGGCGTTCTGCATTCTGACCAGCAATTGTTCAATGGAGGCTCAGCAGACTCCCAGACTACCACCTATTCATCAAACATGGCAAAATTCTTCACCGATTTCAGTGCAGCGATGGTGAAGATGGGCAACATTAGTCCCCTCACTGGATCAAGTGGACAGATAAGGAAAAACTGCAGGAAGGTAAACTAGGACTCACATTATTGCCGCTTGTGCTGGTGTGTGGTTTATTACCTTGTAATCATCTTTGAAGGGACAAGTGCCCCTTTCACGATACAGTAATCTTCTCCAAAGATGTATTCACTGCTTTCAAAGCATATATGCGCAAGCAATAAAACGACATGAAGGGTACTTTTAAGTCAGTAATTGGTCTTACCTTTCAGTGTTGCCGCTACCTATCTTGAACATGCAAGCTCATGAAAAAAGCTGTTCCTATAATGGCACAAGAATAACACCACTGGGAAGACTTGATCAGATTGAGGTGTAGTTTGATCATATATCATGACTTTGAAATTTAAGGGATCAGAGATGGTACTCATAGCACAGATGCTTTGGCAAGGATTCGCTTTACAGTTTTGTATGGAAAAACAGGAAACAGTTCTAGGCAAGAGGGTTTCCAGCTCCCGCAATTTGAATGAATGTATCTAATGACATGAATACTTCCTAAAGCTATGATTGCAGGCAGAGTCATGACTGATGAATATTGCGTATGGCTGCATTGATACTTTTACAGTCGAAGTCCATGACCTTCATCCAGTTCTCGAAGTCACCAATTTCCTAGAGACAAAATTAAAAAATAGATGCTTCAGAAACAGCAGAAAGCCTACAGTATTGGATTGGGTGTTTAGTGTTATGCATCGGTTCATCTATGGAAAATGAAACAAACCTAAAGGAATGGTAGTGTAATTGATAGCTTGTCATCTTTCTAGCTTTACTGATCACAGAACATGCAGAACAAATTCCCTACTCAGTGCAATCAATAGCTTATCACCTTCAACACTGAATTGATCTCGTTGGTGGCAGCCAGCCACTGGTCCGTCTGCTTCCTGTGGCACGCGATGGTGGTGAGCAGCGCGCGGGCCTCAAGCTCGATGCGTTTCTCGTTGACGAAGAGCTCCTGCACCCCTCCGTCGACCGTGTCCACGAGGAGATCCGCCACGTGCACCGCGCTTCTCAGGGCATCCTTCTTGGCTCTCTCTGCGCTAACAGCATGTGCGGAATGTTGATTGTTCGTTCATCAAACAGGGGAATCTGTTCAGCGAGGAGGAATCTGGAGCAGTGACGTACCAGTTTGTTGGCGTTGGCGGAGGGATTGGTGGTGCTGCTGTTGTACGATCTGGAGCAGCGCCTCTTCAAGCCCCTGCTTCCCAACCGCCGCTGCCGGTGGCTTGGCTCCGTCCATCCCGTCCCAATCGCCGCCGGTCGCCGGAGCGATTCCCCTTTCCTTTTTTTTTTCCTCCTCCGGGTCCTCTGCGGTTGTCTCTATTCCTGGTAGTTAATGGGCCACGGCCCAGGTGATCTCAAAACCCAATGAAATCGCTCAGGAGCTAGACGGGCCAAAATTTTGCAGCTTCTACTTATTTTTAAGCCTGGGACGGAAGGAAAGGGGATGGAGGAGAAACGTCGATGACATGTGGGTCCAGCCACACAACTCCCATTAAAACGAGTGGAAGCTAGAGTGCCAAACATGTGACTTATTTTACCAGCAGCTTATCCGATAAGTAACTGAGCAACTCCAGTAAAGTCTTGACACTTCAAGCTAAAATTTGGCAACTAAGTAAGAAAATCACGAACTAACGAGAGCTGATTCTTCATCCTATCCGACTTGCCAAACTTTCCCTCACACTTGCCAAACTTAGCAAGCCAATTTGTCTTGCCAAAGTGTGGATCCCATGTGTAGTAATTACCAGAATGGAGGGGCTGTTGGAATCGATGGAGAGTGCGGATTTTTGAGAGAAACTAGCCGTTAAGATTTGGAGGGTGGGAAATGGATAATTTGTTGGATTAATCTAACTTAATAAAGAAAATCTTTTTGACAATTTGGATAGATAGTCAAATAGAGAGAAAAAATAAATAGTCTGTTGAAGATGCTCTTCCGTGCGAGCTGTCAAAAGAAAACAGGCCCATAATCTACTATGGATTATTATTATTATTGACATGTGGCTCGTTGAAAAAATATCTTTCATGGTCGGTAAACCACGAAAAATCAATATGCTCATCACGGTCTTACATGATCAAATTTGTCAAACTGCATGCGTGCATGCATGTGCGCCATGGTTCCATGAAGAAAAGTAAAATGATGTTGTTAGCTTCAAGATGCTCTCGGTTGGTTGAAAAAGAGTAGAGCAGCGGCATAGAAAATGAAGTGTCAAAATCGATCGTGCATACAGCTAGGTAAGGTGCACTGTTTGTCAAACTGCCCATTGACAAAAGGAGCTTGGGTTTTGCTATAACATATATAATTTTGCTTGCCATTGACATAAAAGGCCGGCCGGCGTCCAAAGGTGTCAAATCATACAGCTGCTTGCCATGCCCGACGACGACGACGATCATCACCTACACTGCCAATCATCTGCATCTGATGAGGTACATATGCAGAAGTCTCCATCACCTACTGTCGGGCAGCTTTCCGGCCCTCTTCAATTTGAGCCAAATTTCTACTTTGGATGTGGCCTGTAAAACAAAACTCGAGTTTAATTTCTACTGCATGTCATGTCATGGATGTAAACTTTAGACCATCATCCATATACATGCGCACGGCCATTCAAATTCAAGTCGATGGATGGACCTGCGGCATGCATTCCTGCAGTTCGTAGTTTGTTTGATGGAGAAAGGTCGAATCTGTAATTGTGTACCCTGTCTCTGCAGCAGCTAGCTAGCTGCTCGGTTCTGAATTCTGATCCTCATTTCTGCATATAATTCGATTTGATTGGTAGTAGAGCTAGCTTACCTTACTCCCTTAACTTTGTTTATCATCTTTTAGGTGGGTTAGTCAATAATCCATGCATGTCAGTTCAATGTATAATCTGCTATCAGCATTATCAATTTAAATGTTTGTTTTCCTAATGTAAATAATGCACCAGCTGCTATTGCACCCCAGTGCCCAACAAGTCAAAAAGATGTGAGATGAGTGTCTAGTGTCTTTGGTTTCTCCTCCAAGTGTCGCTGTACAAAACCATGCACATGTACTGGCCTAGCCATACGATCGAGTACATGAGCAGCTGTTTGTGTTGCCAGAGAAATAAAGCAAGGTCGGCGTCCATACAGATAGAATTTTAGGTCTGAGCAGTGATCGAGCACCACATGTCCACATCCATGCATATATATGATGGAACCTGCAAATTTTTCATTATCTTTTATGCTGCAGCTAGCTGTCCAGTTCTTATATATCTGATGAATGTGTGCATGATTCGATTTCACTGGTAGAGCTAGTTTACCTTACTTGATCAAATTTTGTTTACCCTAATCCATCTTTTAGGTGCGGAGTGCGTCGGTCAGATATGCAGTCAATGTCATGAACTCAACCTACAGCCTCTCTAATCCTCACGGCATCCGTCGATCAGCACTAACTATAGGAATGCAAAATATACTGGCCACTAAGACACAGGCACACAGCATGTATCAGATATAATACATAGGATTCAGTACTGTAATGCTCTGCAACTGCAGATGATGCATGATTAAACCGCAGATGATGATTAAACCGGTCACCTGCAGAGACCTGTTACAATGATACGTGTTGCACGTGATGGCTACTCTTGAACCAATGGATCAACACGAAATCTCTGCAGGTCAGCGACATTTCATCTGTTTAGTTATCGTGCCATCGTACTCTGTACCTTTTCAACTTCCGGGTTGAGGACGACGTAAGAAATTAGCTGTGCGCGGTCGCAGATGCCGGAAAGTATCTTCTTTATCTTAAAAAAACATACTTGAAGACTGAAGTTAACATGCTTCCGCATCGATCTCTTTCTCTCGACAATTCTAGTACCATGTGCACACAAAGCAAAAGAAAAAAAGTTGCATTTTAGTGCCAGAAGCAACTCGAACTAAACTACTTCCTTTAATTAGACAAAAATAACTGTAATACTGTAACTTTTCACTGCCCTCAAAACATGATTGATCGACCATCAATTTTCTGAAGCCTACTTGATGTTAAAATAACAAGATACCTTTTTTAATAAAGATACCCAAATCATTTCCACACGGTTGATGTTTACAAAGCTTGATTACTGTTAAAATCAGGTACCATCTGGAATCTCTTCTCCGTACTTTAGATTCCCTTGAATTAGAAGCAGGACACATAGACAGCAAAGCTAGAACTATTGAAAAGGATTTAACAGTCCTAGCTACTACTGCTTGAGTTCCAAGTGACCAGGCCCCTAAGAGGGTGGTTGCATGTGTGTACAGTGAAGCATACCTAATGACTTCACCATATTCCTTAACCAAAAGATTTTCAAAACAAAAAAAGTACAGAAACATAGGCAAGCCGATGGTTCTTGTCCAGGCATTATATTGTAGAAACTAGAAAAGTCACGGGTTGAACTTTTCTGATGTTGTGGAAGTATATGCCTGTCCTTTCGTATCCCCCCAACAACTTTGAAGCAAAACTACCCTGCGCTCAGACTGGGGACTGCATGCTCTTCCAGCAGGCCAGCAAGAGGAAATTCTTGTCCCCATCAAGCTTGACCATTAATTGGAAATTGCAAAAACGCTAATCCATGGGGATGATAGAAACTATAAACCTCGGCATGATGTTCCATGACAGAGGGCCGATCATCATTTTACCAAAAGAAAAAGATAAAGAATTAATAATTACATCAGACGGAATGATACGATGGGCAACATGCATAGCACGATAGCTGAACTGCTACCTTATCGAACCACAACACCACAACACCTCATGCAGCTGTCCTACACTACACTAGCCTACAGTTTTAGGCTTTGCTTCAGCTCAAGCAACAGTGGCTCACCCAGTCAGAGGAGCGACATTTTATCTGTTTATCAGTACCGCCATGACGAAATGAAAAGCACACATATCTGTTTAGTACCGTCAATTTTTATACTGTGATGTACCTGTAAAACCTACTAAAGTTAAAGTAACTAGATAGACGATAAATCTTTTTAAATATGGCAGTAGAGAACTCACCTTCCATGCGCCCCCTTTTATCCCGGTTTAAAGTTGGTCCGGGTCAAATATCTATCGGGACTAAAGACCCCCTAGTTCCGGGTAAAAAATCAACCACCCGTGGAAGACCCTTTAGTCCCGGGTAAAAAAAATCAGCCACCCGATCAATCGGAACTAGAGCCCTCGACCCTTTAATCCCAGTTGGTTAACACCAACCGAGACTAAAGGGTGATATTTAGTCCCGGTTGGTGTTATCACCCGGGACTAAAGGATCCCCACGGGTGGTTGAAAAAGGACTAAAGCTCTCGGACCCTAGTCCCCACGAGTTAATACAAAATAATTGCATCCCCTATATAGTCCCGATTGAGTGATCCGGGACTAAAGACTCCCCCTTTCGTCTTGATTGCTTTATCCCGGATAGGTTTTCGGAAGATTTGCTTCCTACTAACCGGGACTAAAGGCGAATTTTCCACCAGTGATATCATCTCTCCATTTGCTTGATGTTAACGAAGCTTGATTAGACTGATCACAGCTCACCGTTTGGAGCCTTCGCCATCCTTTGAATTCCCTTGAATTAGAAGCATGACAGAGACAGGAAGTCTAGAATGATGCCCAGAGTGTTAAATGAAAAGAATTAAATTCCACTAATAAATGCTAGAGAGTTAAAAGTGGTTAATATTACGTTGGTATTTGAGGAGAATTTCAATCAACGGTGGATTGTTTGAACACCCTATGTGAAGTTGATAAAGGAGATTGATGTGCAACGCGCGCGCTCGTTCGCCTCGCCTCGCCGAGGCCGTGGCCGTGGCGAGTCGAGTCGCGAATTAACCTGCGACCGTTACTAGTAACTGAAGCTCATCACTTCGCAAGGGGCGCCTTCCCTCCTCCTCAACGCGCACTGGACACACTCATCTCTCCCTACTTCCAGAAGGTTGTTCGTGGGACTGCATTGCGAACATCTTCCTCATCGATTGAGGTCACCCCACAATTAGTATGACTAATCCAGATGATAACGAACCGACCCTGCCCAAGGGTACAAACTATGTGTGTTATTCTGTTCATGCTTAGTGTTAAACATGAACACGTGCACATATTCTCGTTCACTCACTATAGTTATGATAATATTAATATTTTACATATTTAATTTTGAAATTAAAAGATACCGAAACGTGCCTAAATATCTAACCCTTAGTGTACTCGTCCTTCTACTTAATTGGGTTCAAGTGAGCATGCATGACTCAAAGATCAGAGGGGATTATTGTCATGTCCTGTGTGTGAAGAGCGAAACCGTACCTAATTAATTTATCATGTTTTTTTACCAAACAATGACAAACAAACACTATTACAATGACATATTCTGGTGCAGGCATGCATGCATCGTAGAAACTTCACAGGATTGAACTGCTCCGAAAATTTGGATGTACATGCTTGTCCTATTCCCAACAACTTAGTTTTGAAGCGAAACATTCTACGGAGTAGAGACTGTTGACTCCTGGCCATGTATGCAGTATGGTGTGCCAAACAAATGGAGATAACTAACCATCCATGACGACTTTAGGGAAAAGCAGAGCAAGCATGCATGGGACATAGCATATTTTAAGATATAGTATCAGGTTTGTAAGGTACTAGAAAGGAGACTTCATAGCCAAGTAGTACTAGGTCAGTGCCACACAAAATTGACCATATATTTTTTTTTGAAACGTAAAAATTGACCATATATTGGCCATGCATGTCTGCAGCATGTATGATGTGGACTACCAGATCACAAACAAATTCATTTCCAGCAGCCGGATATTAACTTAATTTGCAGAATCAATCAAACTTATAACCTTGTCAGACGTTTATAAAAATCAAAGTGCTCCTGCTGATGAGAAACGAACCAAGTGGTAAAGGTAGCAGTAGCAGAGAGGAATGGATGTTTACGTACGTATAACCGTGTCGGCCTGCAGTTTGCTTCGTTCGATACCAAGCACAAGCAGAGAGGTCCAAGTGTTCCCATTCATCAGTGGTCTACAGGGATACAAAGTCGCAGGAGGCCGGCCGGCAACGCAATCAGGCCTTGCCTCGAGCCCTCCCTTGCATCTGAAACAAAGGGCTATGCATGGTCTGAAACGCGTGATTCCTGTGCGGCCAACACGCACGCATGCCTTTCACTTGTTGGTCGATTGCTTTCCTTTTCAACTCAGAGTCCAACAGGCGGAGTAGGTGGTGCGTGACACCAACGACGACATACATGATGTAACCTAACCGGATATGATCGGTGCCGACTCCAGGTGTTTCTGCCATAAATATCGATGCCGTCCAGGCTATCTAGCTCCAGGCAGGACACAAAGCACGCACTCTGCTCTCCCTGCATATCTTGCTAGCAGCTCACAGAGTCAGACGACGATCGAGCACCATGGCTGCAAGATGCAGCGGCGGCGGCATCGCTCCCGTACTGTTGCTCCTGGCGCTGGCCGGCACCTCGTCAGCGCAGCTGTCCACCGGCTTCTACTCCAGCTCCTGCCCCGGCGTGTCCAGCGCCGTCAAGTCCGTGGTGCAGTCCGCCATCGACAAGGAGAAGCGCATGGGCGCCTCCATCGTTCGCCTCTTCTTCCACGACTGCTTCGTCCAAGTACTTAGCTTCTACTGATATGCATGATCAATTAGTACTGATCACTCGAACTTACTTACTTACTAGCTGATCAACTTGATGACCTACAATTAACTGCGTGTCAGGGTTGCGACGCGTCGCTGCTGCTGGATGACACGCCCAGCTTCCAGGGTGAGAAGATGGCGACGCCAAACAACGGCTCCGTGAGAGGCTTCGAGGTCATCGATGCCATCAAGTCCGCCGTCGAGAAGGTCTGCCCCGGCGTCGTCTCCTGCGCCGACATCCTCGCCATCGCGGCGAGGGACAGCGTCGTCATCGTAAGTGTCAAGCTGATGATGAACTTGATTGGCAGTAACAACATGCATGTCGCAACTCCATCTCAACTGATCGCACATGCAGCTTGGCGGGCCGAACTGGAACGTCAAGGTTGGGAGGAGGGACTCGACGACGGCAAGCTTCAGTGGAGCCAACAACAACATCCCACCGCCGACGTCGGGCCTCGCCAACCTGACATCCCTCTTCGCCGCGCAGGGACTCTCCCAAAAGGACATGGTCGCGCTCTCTGGTACGTCGTCAGGCTAAACTCTTGCACAAATTCCTACTTAGACGTGTTCAACTTCAACTATGGATGGCATCTTTTTGGATATCAACTGTAGAATTAATGAGAAAATAAAGAAAACTCCACACTTTGCTAGCTTCTCAACAAAGGTAGCTTTAGAGATTAGATAAAGACAGCTGGTGCACACCATCGCCAACGGAATCGATAGCTCAGTTTTGACTTTAACCGTCGTCATATACTTGTATATCTTTAACCGTGAGTCCGTGACACAGGATCATTTACCTGGCCTGTTGATGAAGCTCAGATAATAATTGTCGGTTACTAACATATAACACGTCTAGCACGAGATATAGTTGGTATAGATATGGACGGAATGACATAATAAAGTTTGCAAAAGGTGACAACGATGCCACAAAATGCTGTCGGTATGGGTTTCATCTGGAAGAAAAAAGAAAGTTGTGTGTACAAGCTTATGCTTTTTGCATGTTATAAACCTGTCAACAACCACCAGTTTGCCACAAATTACATTGTTCCTTTTTTTTATGTCGCTTCATAACTAGAATCGAATACTCTTTTCTCTCTTATATATTTACAGAAGCAACAACCACAAGTTTCAAAAAAAATGTTATAGACTTGTAATATATGATTATTATGTATAGCGAGCAATTTAAATTTATTATTATGTACATATATAGGTCAATCATTCATTTCTTTCATTCTTTTGATATACTAGCTAGATTAATATGATAACCTACTTGGAATAATTAATCTTGATCGGCCTCTTGCATTGCTATGATCTGAATTGGCAGGTGCTCACACCATAGGCCTAGCACGCTGCACCAACTTCAGAGCCCACGTACACAATGAAACCAACATCGATGGCGCCTTTGCAAGGACTAGGCAATCAGGCTGCCCTAGCACCTCAGGTACAGGTGACAACAACTTGGCACCTCTGGACCTTCAAACCCCGACCGTCTTTGAGAACAACTACTACCGGAACCTTGTTAGCAAGAAGGGACTTCTGCACTCTGATCAGGAGCTCTTCAACGGTGGAGCCACCGACGCGCAGGTCCAATCGTATGTTAGTAGCCAAAGCGCATTCTTCGCCGATTTTGTGACAGGCATGATCAAGATGGGTGACATTACACCTTTGACGGGCTCCAACGGGGAGATTAGGAAGAACTGCAGGAGGATGAATTAATGAACCAAGATGGAATGGGCTTTGTCTTTGAGGCTTTTTTTCTACGTTCAACAACTTTAATTTTTGTAGCCTTTCTAAATTTTTGTTTCAACAATTAATTGTGAAATCACTGTGTTGTGCCGATGTGTTCACATGCATGTTGGTTCATTTAAATAATGATGAATGTATCACTTGTTGTCTACATCATCTTTCTTTTTGTGTCTAATATATTTCGTATGAGAAAAAAAGAGAATAACTGTAGTGAAGTACGCAAACTAAATATATGCTTACTTGATTGGATGAGTCACCAAGCAAACATTTCTCCTTCATCATGCATTGTGTCCTCCCTCTCAACACAGGATCCATCCAGCTTAATTTGCCCAAGTCAACTCAATTTGTCTACCTAAATTTGCGTTGAGAGCAACTGAATATAATTAAGCAATAATTCAGCTACGTACTAGACCGTTGGTGCTAGAACTAGTTAGGTTAGCTACATGCATGCTATATATTCAGATGTGTGCATCCCCACGCATTATGATCCGTGGGAAATACTGAAATGATCGGTTTCATATAAATGGTACGGTCTGTTCATCAAACTCGCAGTTTTAAATTTGGTTTGGCTGGTTAGCTAGGTTTATATATGCAGTCATCTCAAAAAATTAAATCATCATACACTCTTGTCAAATAAACGCAGTATCTCTGTATTCTCTTGATAAGAATGATTGGACCTCTCGCCACTTTTGCTTACCCGCTAATATTTAATTTTTGCTTAGTTTTTTATTAGTGTTAATTGCTCTCAAACAAATTGAACTAATCCAACAGGATCCAAGTAATTTTGTTTAAAAAAAAACAAGATCCAAGTAAATTTAGGTCAGAGAAGTAGAGCTGCATATGCCATACTGTAGTGTCCGTACAAGATGTATACAGCAGGTTCTGCTTGCGATTGGATGAGTGCTAAAATATACCATACTAGATAGTTGTTGAGAGCTAGTTTTCCACTTCATGGTCTCATGGAGTCATGGGTACACATGGAACATGATTGGAAAAGTACATGGTGCTGTAGACCGATGGACTTATTCTGCTGCCCTGTCTGTTTCAAACTACAATGACACAAATCTTGTTTCAGATTTTGATTTCTGAAAGTCCTCTTTTGCTTTCAATTTATGCTTCTGCGATTCAAATAATTCAATTCCTTTTTGAGGAATTAATCAGCTTAGCATTCGCTAGTACTAATCTATTTATGAACTGTGAGTACATCCATTTTCACTAAAAACCAAAAATTATCGCACTCATAACTCACAAGACGAATTAACACAAAAACACCATGATCATTTCCAACAATTATCTTAAAACTTATTATAGCGTGTGATTGTATACAGCTTGCTTGAAATACATGCCTTTTTTTTATTATTAGCTCCGATAATGTTGTTGGTCTGCCAAACACCCAACAATTGTGGTGGAATAAAGTCGCCACGTTTGGCACCTAGCGTTGAATTCGTTTGACTGTGTGGCACTACATAAAGGTCTATACAACTAACTACCCTAGTCATAATCAGTCACAATACTATCAGGCCAGATTCAGAACCTACTCTCCCCTCGTTGCATAAAAAAAACCCGTTTCTGGAATCTTCTTTACATATATTCTCTGTTTTTTTTCTTCCAAAAATCTTGTTATAGAGATGCTCAGAAGCTACAAAAACGTATAGGTAAAGTCGGAGCAAATTAAGTCACCAAGTTAAAAAACAGAAAGAAAAAACATGCATGTGCCAGTAATAAGGAAGCTTTTGCTGATTTGCAGAGATAAAAAGAAAAGATACTGTTGGCTTTTTCTATATAGATGTTGAGGAATGAAGTATCAGGTAGATCATGCTCGAAATGGAACCTAGATCAGCTAACTGCTCTTCTAGTGTAACCATGCATCTTCTTATTCCAATTCGACGGTTACAAATTAATAAATACACACATATAGCTAGGCTTCTTAATTATAAATCTTTTAGTGGTAGCTACTGCTGTAATAGGATGTCTAGTGCATTGTCCTAAGATGACATCTGAAGTAGGAAATATATCTTCCATTATCTAAGAAAAAGCATATTGATTTTTATGATATATACGGATCACTTTCTGTTGGTTCAATTCCTTCGGCCGATACAACTAGCTAGGATTGTTGGTTTGGCCAGATTATATATGCTAGCTTAGGCAGGTGAGGGGATCTTTCTTCTCCATCCTCTTGTTGTTATTGTTGATTCATTTGCTGCTGCATCACAAACAGGGAGTCATCGAGTTTAGGTGAGAAAAGGTCCTTGGATTAGGTGTCACTCGCTCCAATCTGATACATTGCTCTCACAAATAAATCTCTCTCTCAAACACTCCCCAGTCAGCTGCGGCTCGCTATACATGTTGATCTACAGATTAATAATTCGTTTACTCTCTTTCTTTGGAACGAAGAAACACTACTAATGTTGTTAGTTGCTTATCCCAGTTTTGATCATAGCTTCCGAGCTATATAGTCTAAAGTACTGCTCCATCCGTTCCAAATTGTTGGTCGTTTTGACTTTTCTAGGTTTATAGATATTATTATGCATCTAGACATATGCATAATAATATCTATGAACTTAAAAAAGCTAAAAATGACCTACAATTTGGAACGGAGGGAGTACAGATAAGAGGGAATACAGGTAAGGTTTGTTTGTCAGAGCTAAAATATTTTAGGGTTCAGTCTCTTCTTTTTCATTTTTTCTCTCCTATCCATCTCAATGAATGTGCTCCTGCGATCTCTCAAAGAGACAATTATTCCTAACATAGTTGTTTGGTGGAGACCCACCCACTCTCTTTAACGCGTGCTTAGAAATGTCTAATAAGTTGACTTGCTTTATTGTAAAAAAAGTCAATCAATCCGTGCTCTCGCATGGGTTAATATAGCTTTCAAAGGCTATACGCTAATTAAGAGTACCTTACAGGGCAAGCAGTGCATGCCATGAAAACCTGCATTGTGTAGAAGACTACGCTAAGAACACCACTTGCAAAATTTGGTGACCCACCCAACTCTCTTTAATGTGCAGTGCTTATTACAAATGTCTAAGTTGAGGTGTGTTTTATTGTAATTTTTTTTCGTAGCGCAAGCAGCAGTACGCCCCCACGAACCAGCAACGTGTAGAACGTTATGCATGCATGCTAAGAGTACCTTAGCTTAATTAGAGACGTTTTGCAGAATGTACAGGAAAACAACAGAACACCAAGCAAGCAAAGTTTGGTGACCCACCCAACTGAAAATCTATCTTTGGTGTGGTAACTAATCCTAGGACACAACAACGCACGTCACAGCAGGTTGCTACTTTACGCTGGCTGCCGACAATGCAATAGCAGCCGACAGTGGTATGTTCATCAGCAAGCTTAAGCTAGCTAGCATCTTCCTGGTCATACATACAATCAAACTATCATATGGCCTAGAAGTATTATGCATCAAGTGCTCAGAAATGGTTGAAGTAATTGAGTTACTAAAGAAGAAAATGATCTATTTCGTTTTTGTAGAATGGTCCAGCCTAGCTATAGGAGTATTGGTTTTTCCTTGTCCTAACTTCGCTTTAGACACCAAATCTCTGCAGATCGGTCGTCGGTGACACTTCAGCTTTTTTAATTCCGCACTAATAACATTAAATGGGAAGCATATCTATTAGCTTAAGCCTTCCAGATGAAATCTGAGGAAATTAGCGTGCAGCTGCCTTACTTGTCTGATTTAGTTTGGTACTCATCCAACACACATTTAAAAAATTCCCTATTCCTTGAAAAATTCTAGTACTATACCATGTGCACGCAAAGCAACGGCCATTTTGATCCCAAAAGGCAACTTAGCTGAAACTGAACTGCCACCTTCAGGAACAAATAGCTTTGGAATTTTCACTGCCTTGAAGACATAATTTGACCACCTAACTACTCCTTTGAGTCATGGTCCACAAAACACAGCTTTGACTAGACATTTTTTATAATGTAATGTACTCATAAACGTATATGTACAATTGTTGAGACAAATATTTTCGTGTCATTTCAAATATAGAAACTCAACACATATAAAGTGATTTGTAATCAAAGTTTGAAATGTTTTTTTTTTGCGAGGGAAAGTTTGAAATGGTTGCGACCTTAGCATTTTTACGAAATGGATTATTTATATTCCAAAGTGATGGTATATATCATCGATAAATTTTGGAAGTATTTTAGTGAAAATATATATACTCAGGTTAGTTACTGCACTGCATGCTATAGTGGTAGTAGTCATGCATTGCATGCATACAAGTTTGACCATCATGGCTAGCTGATGGCCTCTGAATGCTTCCGGGTCTTGGTTCCCTGCAGAGAAGAGAGAGAGAATCCTTGTGGCCATCACGCGGCAGCTATCTGCAGACTGTGTACTAGCTCTGTGGACTCTGAAAATGCTTCCGGTCTTCCCTGCAGAGAAGTGCCCATCAGTCCATCACACGCCGCAACTACTCCACAGAGGGGCAGCACAAACAGAGGCAGCAGAAGGGGTAGCTTCGCTGAACCGTCCCTAAGATTTAAAAACTGCGGGCAATAGAGTACCTTTACAAGGCCAAAACCGTGTCGCTCTTTTTTCCTTTGACACCAAGCGTTCCCATTCACCAAAGTAAAGCAGAGAGCTGATGGGCTCCATGCATGCTGTACGTCCGAAACTAGAGTAGTCTGCAGAGATGCTTGCATTGGCACCCGGCAATCAAGCAGGTTTCAACTAAACTGATCTGCATCCTAGGCTCTAGCTACTACCCAACTCTCGATCGATCACAGTAGTACTGCACTACACACTGGCCTGGTGTGAAACGCGCGTTCCTGTTCGGCGAGCACTGCACCGTAGCCTTGATTGTCGGATGATGGATTGCTTTTCAACTCAAAGTCCAACAGAGTAGGTGAAGCCGGCCGGTAGATGATGTAATCTAATCATATAGTAGCTAACTAGTGTGTTCTTTATGCATGCATGGATCAACCAAGACGAGCAGGTCTAGCTCTCTCGGCTATAAATATCCATGTTCCCCAGATGAGCTAGATATCTCCAGACTCCAGGCAAGAAGAAACACACTGCATGCAGCAGCACTTGCACGCACATCAAGATTATCCATTGATCCATCAATCCATCATGGCTACTCGTGCAGCATCAGCTGCAAGGTGCAGCAGCAGCGTCATCGCCCTCCTACTACTCCTGCTCGTCGTGATGGCCGGCACCTCGTCGTCGTCCGCGGCGCAGCTGTCCACCGGCTTCTACTCCTACTCGTGCCCCGGCGTGCACGACGCCGTCAAGTCGGTGGTGCAGTCCGCCATCGCCAGGGAGCAGCGCATGGGCGCCTCCATCCTCCGACTCTTCTTCCACGACTGCTTCGTCCAGGTACTTAAGATTTTTCACCAGACAGTACGATTGCTGGTGGGTGATCTACAAGCACACTCTTATTGTACATGTGATCGATCCTGTAGGGCTGCGACGCGTCGCTGCTGCTGGATGACACTGCCAGCTTCCAGGGCGAGAAGATGGCGACGCCCAACAACGGCTCCGTCAGAGGCTTCGAGGTCATCGACGCCATCAAGTCCGCCGTCGAGAAGGTCTGCCCCGGCGTCGTCTCCTGCGCCGACATCCTCGCCATCGCAGCGAGGGACAGCGTCGTCATCGTAAGTCCGTCCCCCCTGTTCCTTCTTTGACGTACTCATCACTCTGAAACAAAAAGAAAATGAAACTGAACCTAGCTGCAACGACGATGGGTGCAGCTGGGCGGGCCCAACTGGGACGTCAAGGTTGGGAGGAGGGACTCCACCACGGCGAGCTTCAGCGGCGCCAACAACAACATCCCGCCGCCGACGTCGGGCCTCGCCAACCTGACCTCCCTCTTCGCCGCGCAGGGACTCTCCCAGAAGGACATGGTGGCGCTCTCCGGTTTGTAATTCGATTCCCTACTCCATGCATGCATTTTCACCAAACAAAATTCAAAATTAGATCATTATTCTATCACACAACAACAAACTATGACGGGATTTCATTCTATCACACAAAATTCAAAAGTAGAGCATTCTAATTCAGAATTCAAAATTAGAGCATTCTTTTGCCAGGAGCCCATACCATTGGCCAAGCACGCTGCACCAGCTTCAGAGCCCACGTCTACAACGACACCAACATCGATGGCGGCTTTGCAAGAACGAAGCAATCAGCATGTCCTCGAACCTCAGGTTCAGGCGACAACAATCTGGCTCCTCTGGACCTTCAAACCCCAACCGTATTTGAGAACAACTACTACAAGAATCTTGTCTGCAAGAAGGGGCTTCTGCACTCTGACCAGGAGCTCTTCAACGGTGGATCCACCGATGCACAGGTCCGATCATACGTTAGTAGCCAGAGCGCATTTTTCGCTGATTTCGTGACGGGCATGATCAAGATGGGTGACATCACACCACTGACGGGCTCCAACGGGGAGATCAGGAAGAACTGCAGGAGGATTAACTGAAGAGGCAGTGCAATAGCACACGCACTATCCATTGAGACATCTCGATAATGATACTATCTTGCAAGTTAATTTGTAATCTCTCTGTTTTTATTTGCATGAACATTTGTGAAATCTCGTTATGATGTGTACCAATGTGTTCAGATATGATGTCTGTTCGTTTAAATTGATGTTTAATCTAATATTTGTCCTCTACGGTCTTCAATTTTTTCGCTTCAATATATATGTGCAGACAAAATAAAAACGAGCATTTAGAATGAAGACTCTCTAGGTATGGTGCAGTTTCAACGGAACAACAGACCACTTTTAATACTATGGGCTCCTCTGGGAGGGCTCCGGCTCCGCACGCTTGCCGAAGCACGGAGGAGCTGGAGCCGCACCAAACAGCACAGAGCGTGGAGCCGCTTCTGGGCAGGTTTGGGAGGACCCGGAGCCGTTTTAGACCTGCATGGCAGAGCCAAAAAAGTGGCTCCGCGGCTCCGGCTCCGGCTCCGCATGCGGAGCCCCCCGCGAGGAGCTCTGCCAAAGGAGGCCTATATAGGTACCCATGTATTGGCAGGCTACAAACCGTGGCTTAGGTCTAAATTTACATGAAATTTCTGAAGGCCGGCCGGTAGGCATCAAGACCCCCTATTCGGGGTCCTGCCGCGCCCGTGGGCCACGTCACCTGCTTTTCGTGGCCATCCGATCGTCGCAATCTGACCATCCGGAAGGGGCCATCAGGGTGTGGAATTTTGCAAAAAGGCCCTTAACTTTTTTTCAAAATCGGTCATAACTCATAAGTCCACGTCAGTCCTTCCGCTACTGGAAACACGCTCATTTATTTTACGGATAAACCCCTATTTTCTAAAATATGTCAATCCAAAGAAGAGAAAATTTGGAATTCGTTGATATTTTGCATAAAACCACACGCCGTCGTATTTGTGGAAATCCCCCCACCACCGCATCTGCCCCGTGCCACACGCTTGGCCCCGATCCCTATCTCTCCTCATTCATCTCTTTCCACCCCGTCTTCTTTCCTCTCGCTCCCGGCACTACGTCACCGCTGCCGTCTTCATCTCCCTTTCCCGATCGTCCTCTCGGCATTTGCTCCTCGTGCGGCCGCTAGCCATTCGGCTTTGCACCACTTGCAAGTCTGCAACCCCTCCGTACTCGTCGCTTCAGCAGCCAGGAGACCAGGGTTCGGGAGAGAAACATCAGAGTAGACGAGAAGGGGCTAAAGTGAAAAGGTACTGAAACCTTGGGGTTAAGTGTGGAAGATGTACTACGGGTTAGGAGGTAAATGTGAAGAGATTCCGAGGGGCTTGGCATAAAATAGATATGTTCTCGCTGGTGGTATTCGATGAGAAGTGCAACTCAAATATATAGTGGTATGGATGAAAATATATAGTCCAATTTGTTTCGATATGATTCTTGAATTTATAGCATAAGTCTCTGTTCTCGAGCATTTCGTTTACTATCTCGGTGGAGCTTTGTGGTGGTAAAATTTTCACTAGTTCAGTTTAACACCTGTGATATATCTCTTCATTTCCATTTCCTAAGAGTGTAAGCACGGTGCTATTTTGGTCTAAATTCATTTGAGCCCCTTCATTGGACTATCTAGTCCCTTCAGGAAGTTACAGGTTGCCTTTCCTTTTGGGAAAGGAGGCTAAAATATGACTATGTGCAACTTTGGTGGTTCTTTATATATTTCCTAGTTTTGTGTATTGAAATGCCTTTTCTATGTTCTGATGAACTGTTTATGTGTTCATCAGAAAGCACAATGAAAAAAGGAAGAATTGTAAGATGTTCTCCAAGGGCAGTTGCTGAAGCAGTAGCACTCTTGGAAGAAGAAGCAAGACGTATCTTAGAAGAGGACCTGAAGTTTCATAACATGATGAAGGTGGATCTGGACAGCCTGAAAAGACGTGACATCGTAGAAGCTATATATCATAAAACAGAAGTGGTAGATGGCAAAATCGAGATACACATAAGCGATGACATAACTATTGAGGTCACAATTAAGAGGATTGAGGAAATCCTTGGCCTTCCACGCGGAACTGAAGAGGGAGAGAGTGTGCATTTGCCGGCATCTGCACCCAACCTAGTTTGTGATTTGTTCTTGCAGCATCCAGAGATCCTCGAAAAGTCAAAAAAAACTAAACAGGATGCCACAAAAAAGGATGGCAAATCAAAGGCCAACTCGAAGCCCAATCTTAAAAAAATGCTAATTGGTGCCACTGACTTACAAAAATTGATGAAGATGGTTGACTCAAAAATGAAAGTAAGGTGCTTCTTGATGATCCTATTGAACCGGGTGTTGATGCCGGCGAGTGGCTTTCATCTGAATGACAAGCAGGTTACATTAGCTTGGGACCTTGACTGTGTAGCGAAGATTGATTGGTGCAAACTGGTATTTGAGGACTTGTCAGATTGCATACAGAGCAAGCATCTTGAGGCCAGCACATATTCTGGTTGTTCACTTGTTTTACTGGTAAGCAGCTTCAACTCCTCATTTGTGTAGAGTAAATATGGAACTTACAGTTTTTCTCTGTGACAGATTGTTGTCTTCGAGTCTTTAGTGCCATCTCAATGTCCAAAGACAGAACCATCTATCCTTGGTTACAACACTGAAACGTTGAAACATCTTCTTGGACTAGTTAGAAGCATGGTTGGTGTCAAGATAGCATGCGACACTTGATCAGCTGTTTGGGGATGTCGACCAGCTTCGATCGGTTATCAGATTTTGTATGCTTTATTTCCTACTATATGATAATGTCATCACATGAATTAATTAATGAGCGTCTTGATCGTTGGTTGGTCACTTTCGCATCGATCTTTAGTTCTTTTCTTCATGAGAAAAGAAGTACGTACTTGCTTATTATTAGGTGATTATCGATCAATTTTAAGCCGGGCTGTCATGGGTTTTATAATTCACAGTCATGGTGCAGACTAAGCCTATCATATATGGACACATATGCGCAACAAAGAACATCATATATATAGTAATAACATGCTAGCTTTTACATGTATACGTTCTTTGGTTTGCTAGTTCACTTGTAATTAAAGGGCCTACTCACTATTGAGAAATCGGCTAGGAGGGAGGGGAGCACCTCTATTTATAGGTACTCATGATTATTATGATATTTCCATGTGGCAATTTCCACACTCTTGGATACAAGTATCCTAACTCTAGAACTCTCCTCATCCTTATCTAGTTTCTTATATTTCTACCATGCTAAAATATCTAGTTCTAGAGTATTCTACATTTCACCATGAAACATGACAATTATGCCTCACGCATTCTCTCCAATTTTCTAGAACCTTCTTACCTTAACATGATTTTATCCTTATACATGGTAAAGTTAGTCTCTTGAGATCTCTACAATTTTCTAGAATATTCCAAGTACGCATGAGTGATACTTCCAAAATACTTAAGAGATAAAAAATACATATTTCCAATATTATTACACCAATTCCCCAATTACATGATTTTGTATATTACTCCAATATCCCAAGTCTCAAATATTGATGGATCCTTTCTTAGTTGCCTATTTGTTGCAATTTGCAAAAGCAAAACCTCTAAATGCAAACCCTAACATTGCAATTTAAATGAATGAATCAGAATTGGTGATCAAAGAAATTGAAATACTACATTGTTACTTCAAACAAATTGATTTACACCCAAAATATTCGTGAGGAAATTAGTTGCATACCATTGAAATTTGGAGCAAAATAAGATTCCAGAAGGATGTTGTAGCGAAGAGAAAAAAAAGGAAGCTTACGAGCAGCTTGAGGCCGTGGGCACCGATGTGGCGAGGAGGCGTGTTGCAGCAACCGGCGATGAGCGAGTAGTGTTACACAACGAGTAGGTGATCTCAAAAAACATGATATTATGCATTTGTCTTAGGTGACACAACGAGTAGTGTTACATTCTTTGGTTTGCTAGTTCACTTATTAAAGAGAGAAAATATGACATTAGCTAGTTTGCTTATGTCAAAGAATTAACATGATGCTGCGAGTTGGTTACGGTAATCGCCGAAAAGGAACCACAGACGCGTTTTCACACCAGGTGAGCCGGAGTTGTCACACTGTACAGTTATATGTGTATTGCTACATTAAGGTATCTCCTAGTTAAAGAAAAAGGTTGAATTATATGCTACCATCTAATTAAGGAAACTTTATTGACACAAGCAGAAACGTCGATATGTCCGAGTGGTTAAGGAGACAGACTTGAAATCTGTTGGGCTTCGCCCGCGCAGGTTCGAACCCTGCTGTCGACGATTGTTTTTTTTTCCCCTACTTCCACAGGAGAAGGTGGGCCGGTATGTCTGCCTAATCGGGCCTCCAATCATCCAATAGCAGTAGACGCTTAATGATGGTATATTTCTTGCCTTGGCTAACTACTTGAGCGGAATTAATTACGGAAGGGATTCCAAATCCGGCACGCATCGCCAACCGAGCCAATCGCCTCCGCTTCCGTTCGTCTCTGCTCCTCGGTTTGATTGATTCCGTGAGGTGAGCTGATCTTTTTGTCCTCTTCAAAGATCCTGTGCCCGTGATCTGCAACTTATTAGTTCATATCCCTAGTCGATCGGTTTTTTCAGTCGATTTGTCGCCGGGGTTGGTTTCTCGCGTGTTCCGCTGGATTTGGGTTGCGACGGCTTCTTGGTTGGAGTTCCTGATTAACTCAAATTTTACCGGAATACTGACGCCCTCTATGTCTGTATAATCTCTGTTTCCATGGGCAGGTTGGTGATAAGGAAAGGGGAGAGAACGCACGCCATGGGGTCCAAAGCACCTCTCTTCCTCTTGCTCCTCTTGCTGCTTGTGGCCTCAGGACCTGCACGAGCCAAGGATGCTGGTATGGAGTCCTAAGTAGTACTAGTCAACGGCCTTCCTATCTATCTTATCAGAGATCGTTAAAAAAAAACTTCTTAGGGATGCCTTTTGTCTTCAACCTTCGTATTAGCACTGCTGCCTCTCATATGCTGCACACTGACTACAATCAATCACCCTGCACTCTTGTTAGTGTTGTTAAGTTCAAGAAAAAATAATTTCCATGTGAATTTGCTTTATGCACGTCTCTGTTATGTGTTATCCATAAAGGCAGGCAGTTGTATATATGTGCACATGTTATATTTAAGGTACTTTTACTTGGTTCAAGTTGAGATTCAGCATGCATTATTTCCTAAGCCTCTCTTATGGCAGTTGCCTCGGTATCATAGATAGACAAGATAGCTTCATCACAGCTAACGGCCTGGCATCACTGCGGTGGATTTGTAACAAATCCTGCTTCCTTGTTAGGCTCCTTTATTCTAACTTTGGCTTGGCCTCCACATATACTGTTTCTACTTGCAGTATAATGCAAGGATGATGTCCACTCTGGTCACAGCAAACCGCATGGGAAAAAAACATTTTTATAGTTTGCATATCTTATTTCTCCCAAATGTTAAATCTTGTGGCCAAGTTATAAGCAGAACTAATAATTTGTGCTCTGAACACATGAAGTGCCCCTTATGCTCATTCTTTTGCCTGCAAAATTATCATACCCGATTTATTGCTTTTCAGTTTTTTATTGATCTTGACACAACTGAACTTCCAGGTTACGGCCCAGTCTACAAGGAACAAATTTCTTCAATCAAGATTCCTGTCCATCTCAAGAGTAGCAACCCAATATGCTCAGCCTGTGAAAACTTCACGAATGAAGCTGTCAGTTATCTCAGTAAGAAGCAAACACAAGATAAGATTGTAGAATTCCTTCATGATGCTTGTTCTCAGTCATTCTCCTTGGAACAGAAGGTGATCATTTTGAGCATTTTTGTTAGTTCTTAAGGGAAAATACAATTTTGTATATTGTGGAAAAGAAAAATACTTGCTGGCATGATTGCAAGATGAATTTACATGCATAAACATCTGGTTACCTTACTACCTGCCATCTGCCATGCTGGAAAGATCAAAGATATATACCCCCTCCCCTCCCCCCCCCCCTCCCCAAACACGCACACAAAACAAAAGTGTATAAGTTTATTATAACTATCATTAACACGTTTCTATCTCTGCAGTGCATCGAGTTGATGCAGTCCTATGCAGCTCTCCTGTTTTCCAAGATTGCAGAGATCAAGCCAGAAGAGTTCTGCAAACAGCATGGCATGTGCAGGGACATTGCCCATTTATCTGGTGTGAGAAGTGACAGCACGTGTGTTTTTTGCCACCACCTGCTTGATGAAATTATGTCCAAACTGAAAGATCCAGACGCGGAGGTAATTGCTTTGTGTCATTTACATATCCCCTACCCAGAGTTTGCCGTTCTGCTCCTAACATTTTCCATTTGATGTCTGTAGTTTGAGATCATTCAAATTCTCATCAAGGAGTGCAATAAGATTGAAGGTCATGTCCAGCAGGTAAGTTATTTGGTACTTGTTTAATATTATTAGGGACCGTTTTCTACTTGTTCAACTTGCTGGGGCCTGTTTGGTTTGCTCCTAAGTTGCCATCTTGTAGCCAAGCTAAGAGGCTAAGTTCTTGTCACCAAATTGGTGGCTATGACTTTGGCCACCAAAATGTATTAAGGTGGCCAAGGGAGAGGGCTACATTCCAAATTTTGGCTAAAATTTGGCTTGGCTACCTAAGGCAATTTTGGGCACCAAATCAAACACAGTGATGCGATGATGGAATGAGCTAGTATTTCCTTTTTGCTTGCAGTGCAAAAGACTGGTCCTGCAGTACATTCCTCTCATCCTGGTCAATGGTGAGAAATTCCTCGAGAAGAACGATGTGTGCGCGCTTGTACAAGCTTGTCCAGCCAGCCGTAAGAGGACAGCCATCTCAGTGGAGGAGGGGGTATTGCTCAGTGATGCTTGAAGGTTGGAAGAACATGTGAAGTGTGTAGCAATGGTGCAAATAGTGTGTTTGGTGCCGTGTTGTACATAAGGTCATAAATGGATGAAGGATGGTGTCTTTGTGCTTCTGCATTCTTTTCATTTTGTATCGTAAACAGTGTGTTATGTAATTTTTTAACGACATCCAGAAAGTTTCATCATTAGTCAAATGAAATATAAGATTGTGCAGCATTTTATTTGCATCAATATCAAAGGTTGCGGTTCCAGAGAACTATTTATGTACTCCCTCCATCATTAACCATCATTATAGATTTATAGGTTGTTTCGGATTTTCTAATTTCATAGTTTTTCTATGCATCCAGATGTATCTCATGTCTAGATTGTAGCAAAATTTATAAATATAGAAAAACTAAAATAATCTATAATTTGAAAGGGATGGAGCAGTAGTTTTCAATCCCCAAACTACAATTAAGGCCCAATTTCGTCCCTAATAAATTGCTAAAATAGGTATTTCAGTCCTTGAACTTTCTTGCACATCACAAATATCGTCGTCCATCATGTTGGCATGCCTCTTCAACATCCAGTCAGCTACAAACATGTCCATATATGACTCATCACCTTGTATCGATCATAGGATGTAATGTTTGGCATTTGGTGCAAAGCTGAATTGGGGTATGAGGTTACTTGTAGATGATAAGTTTTTTTTTTTTGAAAGGATAAGATGTGCCAAACATAAGACAAATGACGTAATATTGAGCCGCAATAACTGAAAACACTTGTTTCAGAGGTGCGGAAGAGCAGAGTCAACCCAAGCCGTACGTCCGGAGAGGAGCAGGAGAATGACGTCTCCTCGCCGGCTGTGGCTTCTCTGGTGGCAGTCCGCACCCACGAGATCCCCGTTGATGATCACGTATCCAATCTCAAAAATCCAAACCTGAATTTTTTATAATGTTTGAAGGTTTCTGGCTGATCTTGCAGTCACCCTACCTGATATACATATCTCTGTTTCTTTGGTTAAGTGCAGTTGTCTCATCTGTATTTTACTTTCAGGTATGGTCATTTTATATATGTGTATTGCCTTGCATCATTGAGCTTATTGCTTAATTACATGTCATAATGCAAATGAGCCTTCTTTTACTCTCTCAATTACCTTTCCTCCATGATTTTCAGAAAGTGACAATAGTTGCTACTACAATATCAAACCCAACTGCCAGAAGGAGAACATTTGCACTGATAAACAGCTTTATAGCAGTTTTTATTCTTGCAGGACAGCTCACTTTGACGGTATTTTGCATCTAAAGATTATCCTCAGTTTGATTTATTTTAGTAGTCCCAATATATTATGCATAAGTATATATCAACCAAAAGCTGAAACTGATGAGGCCTGGTTCTTTGTTTTCCTCCTTTTTGTGAACATTCTTTATTTTTTTCATTCATTAATCTTGATTTTGATAAATATTTCAGGGTCGTATCCTTACAGTAGCTGGTCTCACGGTTGCTATCTGTGCATCTCCCTTCGTTGCTGCCTCAAATTTGGTTGCACTTGCTGTATGGCCAACTTGGGTTGCTGTGGCTATTACTGAAACAATAAGAAAGGTACCAGTGGATCAGAGCACTCTAAATCTGATTGAACTTCTTTTTTAATTTTTTTATTTGAGAGGTAGATGCCAACATCCATTAATGAAAGCAGAGTAATTCATTATCATCAACTGACGAATATGCATATTGTGACATGCGCTAGATCTTGTCTTTGATTTAGTTGGTACTATATATCAACATCATATAAAAGAGCTGTGTGTCACATAAGCTGTGACAGTATAATTTAGACCTGCAACCAATTCCTTCCCCCATTTAGCGCAGTCTTGGGCATGATAAAATAGCAAATTTAGTTTAATAATAGGAGCAGCCTGTTGTATACCTCTGCCCATTATTGTTGCCACTCCATGTAATCGTTTCTATTTTCAGAGGTATAATCAAAGAGTACAACTAACCTTTGATGCTTTGCAGGTAACTACTTATGTTTTGACAAGACCTGGAAGGGAGTTATTATTCACAGTTGTCTCGCAGGATGAAAAATACAAAGCGAAGGTAAAATACATACATACATACCTACTTGGAGCTTGATAATAAGAAACAGAAGGGACATGACTTGCTACTTCCAAGATGATCAAGCACTGTGGTTTAGCCAATCTTTCATGTTGTCATGACTTCTTTGATTCTTTCACACACAAAATGATTATCCTATAATACCGTCAGGAGACTGGTAATGAACTTGTAAGTTGGTGTGAAGTTGAGCAATTTGACCATTCAAAATTATAGCTCCATCAGAGCTGCAGTTGTCTTTTAAGATAGAAATTTAATTTTCTTATCAAGAGAAACCGGAACTAATTAAATAGCAGCAAACTCAAAAGGTTATTTCCAGAAACATTAGATCCTTAACTGGAAACAGTCAGCTTTTTCAATTGCCTACCTTGTGAGCATCAGATTATTTATCTACATTTTGCCTCATTGGTAAATCGTGCAAGATTATTCTTTCTTTGCACCTGCATTGCCTTAATTTTTTTAAAAAAATATTATGACTTTTTATGTAGGTCTGTATAGATGTTATTGTACAAAGGCTTGGTGATGCGACAGCTGCTGGAATTTATAGGTTCTTGTTCATCAGCCTTGAGAAGAAAACATCCAATGTCACCCTCTATGCATTGCCGGTATGAATCTTATTTGTAATCAGTTGATTTCTTGTTTCTACAGTGATATGTAGTACGAACTAAAAAAGGTATGAATATTTGACATTAGCACTAGGATTATATATTGATGAAAATTTCACTATAAGTAAGACGCGTGATTTTTTGTTTATTAAGTTCTGGGAGATAGAACTAAACATGTTTTTGTATTTGATTTAATGCCAGCTCTGCTTCCTGTGGCTTCTCATAGCATTTCATTTGGGCCGGCTCCAGACGAATCTTGCTAGGCTTCAGGCTGCTTCTACCCCGGCCTATTACTGAACACGCATATAGGGATGGGTACCAAAACAAAAAGTGTCATCTTTCATGTTCTTGATGTCACCACGAGGTCAAGTGTTTTAGGGTTCTGAGTTTTGACTGAAGACAGGGAGCTGCTGCATGTCCTTGGAGAGGCGCTTTCAGAATGTTTGAACTGTGAACAGACATACCTAAAAGTTAGGTTGTCATCAATAGTTGACATTTTGAAGGAATTCGAGGTTGTTGGCAATATAGCAGGAGCCATAACTAGAGAAGAACATACAGGAGAGAAATAGTACATCATAGATGACTAGACCAGATATAGAGCAGAACAATATATAAATTCCATATTCTATTTGGATGTACATTGCAGGAAACTGCGGCTTGCAATCTGTGAGTTTATGAAAGAGTTAAATGCATCATTAGTACATAAACTTGGTGAGTGGGTGCGCTTAGCTACAAGCTACATCATCTCTCAAATTGTTCATTTGGGAACAACTTGGAAGGTGGGTGCGGATAGATCACCGGAACGACACGTTGGCAGTTGGCAGAACTGAGTCATGCAAACTGCAAGGTAATATATGCCGATGCTAATGAATGCAGAAAGAATTGTGTCGGTAAAGACATGCAATTGTCGATGCTGAACCTCCTTGCTTGTTTCAAAGGATGGCAGGTCATCGAGAAAACTTTTAAATCCAGTCCTTTCCTTCTAGGATGAATTTGCATTTAACGACAGAGAGAGTTCAACATGTAGTATACAATATTAGAGAAAAATGATGATGCTAAGGCTACATGTATTACAGCATGTAGTTTACAATCATATTGTTCAATTTTTGTATGATGCAAAATGCAAGTTATTACACATTATATTACTCCGTCCTATTCTCTTTGTTTGACTCCAATGCCAAAAGTTAACTTTATATTCTACGTATTTGATAGATTATTCTAACGTTATAAATAGGACGATGAGGGACAGTTGCGTTGCAGGTGTGATGTTGTTCATAGGAAATCGTAATTCATAGCTGCAACTTTTTAAAAAAAACAAAAAAAAACAGGTGACTTACTTACATTGATGGTAAACACAGCATTGATAATACACGAGGGGCAGCTGCATTGTAGGTAAGCAATCTTAAACTAAAACAGTGCCACAACCACCGATCTTTGCGCGCTAATCATCTATAGTTGCAACTGAAATCGAGGTATAAGTATAAAGCGAGGCATGAGACCATCAAGTAGTGAGCACATCAGCTAGTAGCAGTCGGTCCATACATACACTTGCAGTGCCATCCATGTCGAGCTGCATTATTGTCGTCGTGCTTGCCGTGGCTGCTGCCGTCATGGCGGCGGCGCGGCCATCGGAAGCAGCGAGGTACACGGCTGCACCAGCTGCCTCCTCGGACGCCGACGCCGACGCGCTCCGCTTCCCCGGCCGTCCGGGCTCCAGCAGGCCACGTAGCCCCATCTTCCCTGGCTTCCCCGGAGCCAGGCCGTCGCCACCAACGTCGTCGTCCGGCACCCCGAGCTCGAGGTCATCGCCGGCACCAGTGTCCGGCGGCGTGCCGTCGGCGCCGCCTTGCCCCAGGCCGGCAGCGCCGTCTGTGTCTGGCTTCCCCTTCGTGCCGGGCTTTCCCGGGCTGCCTGGCGGGGGCGTTGGTGGCTCCACGCCATCGTCGTCGCCAACGGAGTGCGTGACTCCGCTGGCGGCGCTGATGACCTGCGGGTCGTTCCTGACGGGGAGCGAGCAGGACACGCCGACACCGCAGAGCGAGTGCTGCAGCGGCCTCGGGGCCTTCCTGAACACCACCGCCGCGGCGGGGGACGGCGACCGGACCCTCCGGTGCCTGTGCCCGGTGATCCTGGGGGACGTGAACAAGATGCTCCCCAAGCCGCTTGATCCCGTGCGCATGATGTATCTGCCCATAGCGTGCGGAGTCGTGCTCCCACCGCAGGTCCTCTACATCTGCTTCAGTGAGTTCTCTTCCATCTCTGGTCTTCCATGGCTCCCATTAATTAATTCATTCCATACATGATTCATTCTTCAACTATGATTCAATTCATTCTTCATAATGCAGCTGGGCAGCAAACCCCGCCGCTCGTCGGCCGCATTCCTGACGTCTGGGAGAAGCCCTCTGCAGGCAATGCGATTTACTTTTACTTACTGTTATAACAAGGCAACTTAATTTACTTTTACTTACTGTGGCAAGCATAAGCAAATGATAACAAGGCAACTTAATTTAATTACTACTCTGCTTACTGTAGCAAGCAGTAACAAGGCAACTTGATCTTGTGGTAGCTACCACTAATTCCCTGCAAACAGTAGCTAGATTTTGATCTCTGATATTGTCGTCTCTCCTGTATATTCTCTGCAGCTCTGTCACCTTGAATGGCCATCGGAGCGGAGTGGATGCCATCAGTGATCGATGATACAGTCAAACATACATAGTATATAGTAACGAGTCAAGATTATACATACACTATGTATATCTCATCAGAAATTAACCAATACTACCATATGTACGTCATATATACCATCCATGTGTCATGTACGATCTCGCGTATTCTTATATAAATTTGAAGGCACGAGTTCGAGCATACTGTACTCCTACATATTACTTTATGAGATCTTTCTCCAAAGCTACGTATTACTCCCTCCGTTCTTTTGGCAACATGCCTCGTTACTATGAAAGATGGAGGCACAGTTGGACTAAAATAAAACAATCAAAAGAGAATTTTTTCAGATTTGGAAATATGCCGGAGGGAAAAATGACTATCAGAATTATGCCTATCAAAAATGCAAATACATCTCAAAAGTAAAAAAAAAATTATGCCTATCAAAAATGCAAATACATCTCAAAAGTAAAAAAAATGGAAGAGAAAAATGAATTGGACATAAATTTCATAAATTAAAGGTGTATGTATGCATGCATGTACATAGGAGAATGCATGTGTGTAAAATTGGTGATGATACTAACTTAGTTGAGAATTTGTGTTAGTCAAATAATGATACACATATGCCTAATGATGTATTTCGAGCATCAGAGTAAATTTTATGGAAATCAAGTTTTGTTTCTGAACTTCTAAAACTTAACTGAACTGTAAATAAATTGGATGAGTGTTAAAGTAGAATTATACGTAGAAACAACAAATGCACTCAAAAGAGAAGTAAATTTGAGAATTTTGAAGTAGCAAATTACCACTCCTTTTCTCCTATGGGCTGTGAAGTAGTGGTGCCCAAAAGCTGATTAGAGGGAGGCACCTGCGATTGAAGGACATGCCACCGGCTCCTTGCTCTGGTTGGGTTTCAACGATGCGATGCGGGATGCCGTCGTAAAAGATCCGTCTGGCTGGGGCTGGGCCTTCTTCTATGGGCTGTTCGGGCTAGATCCGGCCCTGCTAATTTTCTCAGCATTACAATTTCCCTTTTACCGAATATTCCAAAACTGGTTGTAGTGCATCTTCAGTATCTTCATTTTCGTCAGTTAAGTCAAGTTGCAGAGAAGCAGAGCAAGTCGGCACCTTGGGCTGAAGTCTTTTTTTTTCGCGAACGTGCCTTAACACGTTTCATTAAGAAGAAAGCAGTTTACAAACAAATTTTGATGCAACCAAGCAGAACTTGTTCAACGCAAAAACATAAAGACTAAAGGCCTTGGGTCAAGTCTGGCGAATTCAACCAAATCCCTTCATCGTTTATCCAACAACGAAAACAGTTGCCTGGAGCTAGACAGACTAAGATAGGTGGTCTGTAAGCATTATCGAACAAGAGATTTATAACTATAACCCTTGTAGCCTGCCGTCGGCGTCAGTTGTAGTAACTGATTTTAGTTATTAAAAATATGCATGTTGTAGTAACTAATTCGGTGACATTTGTATGTTGCACTGCAAGTGTTGGCAACAAATTAAATGCTGGTTGCATAAACAACCTCCCCTCTATTCAACACATATAAAGCCACTTATATTTAAATGATTCATTGAAAAATGAAATGGCATGCCCTTCCTCCTCTTCACCATGAGATCTGGTAAATAACTTGTGTAACTGTTGTAGGCGTGAGACGGCAAAGTGTACTGGTAAAGAAAATAAATAGGTATTTGTTTTATAAAGAAAAGATTTTTCAAAATACGCATTACTCTTACACACGCCAAACCTAGTAGATAGCGTGTTATCTAGTCTACCTTTTCTCACGACATACGTGCACGGCTTCTATGTGTGAACCCATATCAGTTTTTTTTTAAAAAAATCAATAACTCAACTCAAAAGCCTTGTAAACCGGTTTATATGGCTACAGACGTACGAGTTGCCTTGATAACGAAGAAAAAAAAATTGGATAGAAATGGAGAAGAGGAGATGATATGGTTTATCTGGTTTTTTCGCACCTCCACAATTCCTTCGTCTACCTTGCGTCACCTTCCCAAAGAGAGTGAGAAAAAAAAAAGGGGGGAAATTCAGCCAGGCAACCCCGGAAGACCGAAGGGAAGGGGAAGGATTGGAAAGCTAGGGTTTTCGCCATGGCCATCCCCGCGCTCGAGCTCCCTTTCCTCAAAAAATCCATTCTTCCCACTCTCTCTTCCTAGCTGCCCGCATCTGGCATCCCCCACAAAAAGGAGCCGCCCGCTCGCTTTGATTCGCCTCCCCCATTCGAGGGTTTCCCTCCCCTTCTTCCCCCAAATCGAATCGCCGCATTGCCGGCCGAGCAAGCAATCCCTCCCCACCCACCCGACCCGGCTTCAAGACGGCGCTGGCGATCCAGCAGAGGGCGAGGGCGGCGGAGGCGGCCGGATAATCAATGTGTCCGCTGTGCTCCGTGCAGCGCTGGTCGCGGCGCGTCGCCACCATGCTCCCGTGGCTCGTCATCCCGCTCATCGCCATCTGGGCCACCACCCAGCTGCTCCTCCCGGCCGCCTACCGCTTCGAGGTCACCTCCCCGCGCCTCGCCTGCGTCTCCGTCCTCCTCCTCACCCTCTTCTGGTATGAGATCCTCCTCCCGCGCCTCTCCCTCTGGCGCGCCCGCCGCTCCGCGCGCCTCCGCGAGGAGCGCCGCGCCCACGCCCTCGAGCTCCACAAGCTCCGCAAGACCGCCACACGCCGCTGCCGCAACTGCAGCAACCCCTACAGGGACCAGAACCCCGGCGGTGGCAAGTTCATGTGTTCCTACTGCGGCCATGTCTCCAAGCGCCCCGTGCTCGACCTTAATTCAGCTGGGAAGGCGCCCACCGGATGGCCATGCGCTCAGGATTGTGGATACTGGCTAGACATGCGCTGCTCCTCTGGCAATAACAACTCTTTCTTGGCATTCTCATGGCGCTTGCTGTCGTCCTTTTGCTCGACAGCAGCCAGCTGGTTCTTGAGGAAGATATTCAGATTTACATCATCAGGGGACGATGAGGGCTTGGGCCCAGATGGTAAAAGGTTGTCAAAGAGAGGGGAGAATGGAGGAAAAGCAGAGGAGAGCAGGGTCGAGAAGGCGAGGAGGAAGGCAGAGGAGAAGAGACTGGCAAGACTGGAGAGGGAAATGCTGGAGGAGGAGGAACGAAAGCAGCGTGAGGAGGTGGCGAAGCTAGTGGAGGAGCGCAGGAGGCTGAGGGATGAGAAGGCAGAGGCTGAGGAGCGGTCCAAAAGCGCTACCCCTGTTGGGGAGAAGGATGCTAGGAGGGAGGCAGAGAGACGGCGGCAGGAGAGGAGGAAGAGAGAGGACAAGGGTTCAAGCAAGAGCAATTCAGATTGTGAGGACATCGATAGAAGATTGGGCCGCGAAGGCGATAGGAAGCGAGACTTTGACAGAAAGAGTGACTTGGACAAGCGTGAGGGTTATAAACCTCATTACTTTGAAGCTAACAACCATAGTAATAAGACAGTGGAGAGCAGAACCAAGTACTTTGGCCGTATGACAGGTGGTTTCTTATCATCTTCAAGAGGGTTTGGTGGAGGTTCCTTCTTTGGCAGAAGTGCACAGGCCCCTGCCCCTCAAGTTAACAAGGTTAGTAGACCTGTAGTTCCTGCAACTGACCAGGGCAATGCACTCAAAAGAGAAACCCAGCATGCAGCCACTCAAGCTACAGCCAAATCTGCTACAGCTGGAGAAACCAGAAGTTCATGGACTAATTTTAATCGACCTGTGAGTAACAAGGGCATCGCTATTTTAGTATAAAATCTTATTGTTAGAACCAAATGATGCTGCTTTTACCTGAATTTTCATCTTAAATCTTCCAATATTTTGTATTTTGCTATATGCAGGTTAGTCCAAATGTGCAGCCACACCCTACCGGCCTTAAAAAGTCATGGCATCAGCTGTTTAGTCGTTCAGCGTCAGTGTCCCCTTGTCCTGATGTTACAACTTCAGCTCGTGATATGAATTGGAAGCCAGAACCAAATGGAGCACAAATAAGCAGTGCTCATTCATTTCTCTCCCATTATCCTCCTCTGGAAAGCAAGCCAAGTTCAAGCCAGTCCATGCATTTTCCAGGTTTTCCACCACTTAATGGACCACCTCCCATTAAGCCATTGCCTCATTTTCCTGCTGGACACATGACCTTCTATGATGATGCAGAATCCACAGTATTTGAAGAACCAGAACAATTTGAAGACCCATGCTATGATCCAGATGCAATCGCATTACTTGGGCCTGTTTCAGAGTCTCTAGATAACTTCCCTCTGGACATGAATTGTGGGTTCATCTCGAGTAATGTCACCAAGGAATCACATGGGAAGCCTTCACCAATTGAGTCTCCTCTGTCACGATCTCGTATGGTTGATGAAAAGCCCATCAAGCAACCGCACTCATCAACCACAAAAGGACCTGGTGGTTTCATTTTGCCTGAGGCTAGCAGCGAACAAGGCACATGGCAAATGTGGAGCACACCATTGGTTCAGGAAACTTTAGGTCTGCAAGGTCCTCAGAGTCAGTGGCTTCGACAAAGTACAAATCAATTTAACCATAGTGCCAATCTTTTCAATGGTGGAACAAATAGCTCCCTGAGTACTGGTTTGAATGACAGTGATCCATGGCTGCAGAAAGCACCCTTCCAGCAATTGCCACCTGATACACCAAGCCTGTTCCTTCCACATGAAGTACAAGGAAAAGCTATAAACAATGATTTGGTTTTTGGTTCTCCTAACAAATCAGCCCATGAACACCCCTTTGGGCCGCCTGGTCATCCTTGGCCCAAGTACGTATTTTCTGATGCTCCTTTTCTTTTCAGAAATTTTGCTGCATCAAAGGCTTTCATCACTGCTGATACTGTTAACTTGAACTAAAACTCGGTATAATAACTCATGAGAGAATAGCTGTTGTCCTTCCCCCAGATGTTGACAATGCTTGTTTCCTGTAATTGTGCGAGCATGTTTACCTGTTCACTAGTAGATCCACGTATCAACAAATTGAGCACCAAATTATTGGCAAACTTATATGATAATGTTCAAGGTCGCGCATTAATTTGTATGTACTCCCTCTGTTCCAAATTGTAGGTCGTTTTAGCTTTTTGAGGTGCATAGTTTTTGATATGCACCTAGATATAGTGTATGTCTAGATGCATAATGATATCTATGAATCTAGAAAAGTGAAAACGACCTACAATTTGGAATGGAGGGAGTAACTAGTTACAAACATGTGTGGAATCTCCATCTGTGATTGTGGATCACTACTTATTTCAACCAGGGAATTTATGTATAGAAACGAGAGGCTTTTGAAAAGCAAAGTGCATTATCTTGTTATCTAGTAAACAGAGTTTTTAATTTATTCTAATATTATATTGTTAAATACATGTGAGGGTGTATGAATGATCCATCTTGAAAAGATTAAAGGCACTGGTGCGCTTTATTCTCCAATGATTAGCTGGAACTAGAAATTTCACATGGATCTTGTTTTTACAATTAATACATGCAATTTGGGGTGGGGCAAGGAGCAGGGGCTCTTCTAGATTTTTTTTGAAGAAATTGTTTCATGAACATGCCAATTTTGGGTTTTGAAGTCACTACTCTAGAAGGTGTCTGCCGTGCTAGGCACCACCATCCTGTGTACCGCCTATTCGCCACTTAGTCTCCCAAGCTTCTGCCTAACCCTGATTAGTCTCTAGGCACCTCCCAGCTGCCTGTCAACTGCCTAAAGTCTTTTAGAATACTTAATCACAGATATGTATTTCTTATCATTTTCATGGTTCACCTTGATGATATGGTATTAACAGTTGGTGTTCTACTGTTGGTGGTTCCTCATGATGATCAATTGACAAACTACCATCATGAACAATTAGCTAGGATTGCACCCGAGCTAGTTGCATGGTGTGTTTCACTCGTTACGATTGTTAAACGTTAAAAACTATATGTATTGCCAGCAAAGATTTTGTTTCAACAATTGCATGGTTGATGAATGAGTTGGCCATGGTTTTCTTTGAACCCAGCTAGAAATTCTGTTGAGCAAATTCTTTTTTGAAAGTAATCCAGATGGACATTCATTGCTAGGTCTGAATTGCTTAGAAGGAAGGCGCAGAAGCCAAGGACCGTGTAGTTTCCATCATGAACTATGATCATTAACTAATGTTTTTGTCCCTGGTCTTGATGATGTCTTCCTTTGATAGTTAATGTAGCTGTCAAACCATGAAGTAAAATGAATTATTTGTATTTTAATGGTCTTGTCATGACCTTTTGTTCCCCAATATTGTTTTTCAATGACTCTGGGGGTACTGAAGTGTCTGACAACTATCAAGTCTTTGTGTTTACAATGGAAAGAAATTTTTGGAGTGGATAATCAGAGTGAACACTTGATTTTATGATATGATGCTCCCTGCAATGTCTTGGTCCTCTACATTGATTATCTTCCACTGGTTGCATTGGTTTGCTGTATTTTTTAAATAGGGAAATAAATATCGTGGGCTACTTCTTTTAGGATCTAGAGGCTAGAGTTAGATGGTGAAAAGCCAGAGCTCACTGCAGGCTAAGCTTATTCTGTTGCAGGTATTTTTTTAGTTACGTTTAGGTTGATAGCAAGTGCTTAAGTTTTAGTTTTATTTTTATCTCTAGCAATATTGGGTGATATACATCGAAGAAAATGTGATAATATGAGATTGGTGGTAGAACAAACTCAGCTGACTCCAAAGCCCAAAGTGGACAATTAAATATTTGCCTATAGTTTGTGCAATGCCACAACCCTTGAATGAATGGATGGATGGTTTATGGGGTGCTAGTGTTGTTTACTTAGCCAAGTTTTTTGTTCTTATAAAGATATGTAGTTTGATTGATAGACATCCCACTCTTGACACTGGATGGTTGGCATGATTCTTTTAGATGCTGTTCGCTAGTGGTGATTGGTGCCCGCATCCTTTTTTGACCTTGTTGTTAATGAAGAGTATTATTGGGTGTTACAGCATTGTTTGATCTGTTGCTTTTCTGGACGTGTCATGTAGAATTTCTTGAGGTGCTAACTCGTAGCTTGGTTTCTGTTTGCATGGGTGGTGGGTAGGCCCCTTGATGCATAAAAGCAGTTTGTAAAGGTGCTGCGGTGCAAGAACAGGCAGTCCAGTCCATGTTATATATGGATGTTTAAGTCTACTTCTAGTCACAAATAAGTGACATTTTGTGGCTGTCTTAAATCAACCAGTCCAAACTTTAGTTTCAAATTACTTTTTATGTGTTGAGTTTGAATATTTCAAAATGATATTACTAGATTTGTCTTGAAATATAGTTTTGTAAAAGTATATTTTGATGTATTTATTAGATAATTGAAACTGTGTCAAAGTCCAAAACGTGACTTATTTGTGACTGGAAGGGGAGTTGTTAGGGCACAACTTTGAATGTGTAGGGAGGTAGGAGTGACGTGTTCTTCAGTCCTTTCCCATGGTCACGGCTATAGGAGTGACATCCACACAATTTGTGCAAGTTTGTTGCTGCTGACATCAAATTATGGCTCATGGGAACATGGAAAAAAAGAATTAGGCATTCAGTTTTGTTAGCATGGCCAGTTCATTATAAGTCAGGTTGAATGCTCAGATGCTATGACTGAGAGCACTTGGTTTCGACAGATCAGGCTGCATGCAGGACAGCAGGAATGAGGCACCTGACCTATTGACAGGCTCCAAGCGGATAGATACTCTGCATAACTAGATTAACACATGGGCATCCATGTGTGGACTTTATTTTCAAGTGTATGGTTTGCATGAAATGAGATAGCATAGCATACTCGTTTGTTTTCAGTTTAGACACAGCCTACTGGCGTTTGAATTTTCTTGTTCCAAGTTTACGGTTTGCACCTTGGAACCTTTTGCCCTGAACTTAAGTACCCATGACCTGCATGCAACTGTGACTGGCTGAAATCTCTACCTTTTATTACCATGGTTGTGCCCTTTGCCTTGGCTATTGGCTTCATTTAGTTTGTCCACTTTTATCTGTATATGTGGTGTTTTTTCGCTGCAGTGTCGTAAACTCTGGAGCTCACGACTTTGTTGGGGGTCTATTATTTTTGCAGGGAGGAACTGGTGCTGAAAGGAGCTCAGGAAGCAAACCATATGCCGTCGCCGCCTTGTGCACATGTTGGTGCTGGAGGCTTATTTTCATCAACAAGTCCTGATGTACAGTCAGTGTGGTCTTTCAATGAAAAAGAGACAGCATAGAAGGAACTTTGATCATATAGAGGGAACCGAAATGTCGAGCCAAGACTTCCTTGCCTCCTCCTCCAACTCCTCCTTGCCAATGGTGGTAGGGGTTACTGAGGAGATACGATAAGCTGGACTGTGTTCCTTGATGCAAAAAGTATGATGATTTTGTTAAGTAGCACGGACTGCCTGACCAGTTAACATTCGCCCATGCATTGCAATAGGCCTCTCTCACTCACACATGATTGATGTGTTGGGGCCTTTCATCTTATATTAACTTGCGGGTTCAGATGAAAAATCGTGATCGTTCCGGCTTAAAATGGATCGCAAGAGCGAGAGGCCTCTTTCTCTCAATATGCAATGAATCGCACGTGCCTATATTGGCTAGCTCTTGGTTGTTTGAAGGAAGGTTTGGTTCTGCATGTCACGTTATTGTTTGTATTAAGTAAGTTGTTTTCTTTCTTTTTTCTTTTTTGAAAAGCAGTAAGTTGTTTTCTGGCGAGAAAGTTAAGGTTGGATGCCAACACCATGTATGGTAGGAAGGATGGGGTAGAAGAAGTGGTGATCGCATGCATTAACTCACACAGTTGGTGCTTGTTATCCAGAACTGTGTTGGGGTGATACCCCGCGAAAATTTAGCACTTGTCACGTCAAATGTTTGGATGTTAGTTAGGAGTATTAAACATAGGCTAATTATAAAAATAATTGCACAAATGGAGTTTAATTCGCGAGATGAATCTATTAAACATAGTCTATGATTTGATAATATGGTGCTACAATAACCATTTGCTAATGATAGATTAATTAGGTTTAATAGATTCATCTTGCGAATTAGTACAGGGTTCTACAATTAGTTTTATAATTAGCTCATGTTTATTCCTTCTAATTAACATCCGAACATCTGATGAGTCATTAGGATTTCCATTTTATATGAAATGAAGTAGACACTGCTAAAGTTTAGTCTAGCCTTACCCATCTTGTTTTAGCAGTATTATACTATAATGCTGGGAAGGTGGTGGCGTCTGCGTTGCGGACTTGTTTGTCGATCTGCACTCCTGACTTTTGCTTCATTCGCAAGTGGCTCACCAGTCGCTTGCTGGTTGTTGGTTAGTGATGACGAAACGAGAGAAACGTTCATGTCTTGAACTGTAGATAATTACTTAATATGTATTTAGTTGTATGCATTACATGATGGATGTATGGATGATTTTAGATAGGGTGGTAGTTCGATCAATTTCTTTTGGCTGTATGCATCACATGATGGATGTATGGACGATTTTAGATAGGGTGATTCGACCAATTTTCTTGTACCATACGGTTCACTCTGATTAGTAGAATAATATGTTAAGTGGTATGGTTCCATCCTAGATAAGTCGGTACAAATTCACCCACCTCTACTAGCTGGTTGTTGGTTGGTGATGACGGAAGAAAAGAGACGTCCATGTCTTGAACCGTAGCCAATTACTGTATTAAGGATGTATTTGGCTATATGCATCACATGATGCATGTATGGATGATTTTATATAGGGTGGTGGTTCGACCAATTTCCTTATATCGTACGGTTCACTCTAATTAGTAAAATAATGTATTAAATGGTATGACAGTTCCATCCTAAATGAGTCGGTACAATTTACCCGATCAAATAAAATGATCATTATTATTTTGAATGACTCCGCGAATCAGATACTACGACCAACCAAACAGTTCTCTAATAGCGGCCGTGGCGGCGTTCCGTACCTGGGGGAAGAGCAACCTCGACCTCCCCTATTTGGGCTGAAGCCGGTCCATGTCCACCTAAACAAACAAAGGCCTAAATGATAGCAGGCCATACAAAGCCACATTGAGTCAGGACACAGTGTTAAACCTAAAAAGAAACCAGAGAATTCTGCTGAGTTGAATGTCAAGGTCCGCTGCCCTTGTGGTAACTCCAAGCCCAATGATCCCATGATTAAGGTATAATTCTCATGGTAAATATGAATTTCCAACTGTTTGATAGTCTTTTATGTCCTGTAGCTAAACCAGTAAGATTTCAGATTTTTGTTGTTGATCCAGGATCCAGGTCACTGCACAAGTTGTATTAGGAATCACCAAAGCATCTTATTGTTTATATTCTTCAACATCAAAGTAGTTGATTGTCTAGATCACGCTTTCAGTCTTTCCGTTTTATAATTGGGGCATGGACCCTTGGTTGTGGCCATGATGTTCTGAGTTTGTTATGAAATGTAGCACTACTTGCTTTGTCCAAAACTTTGTAGCTTTCTTCCTTTTTGCTCTTGATGAGATATTCATCTTCCTCTTACTTCTGTTGCCATTGATCATTTGTTTGCTCCTTGTAGTGTGTTGATCCACTGTGCAACGTACGGCAACATGTTGGGTGTGTTGTCAAACCCGAGAATGAGAAGTCTGCAGGCAGTATTTCTCCTGACTTACCTTCCTGCTTCTATTGTGAAATGTGCCGAATTAGCAGGGCTGATCCGTAAGTCCTTCTAAGTTCAGTATTGTCCTGAGCTCAACAAGGTCGAGTTACTCACTAGTCCTGTGATCACCCGCTTTTAGTTTGCAATCTTATGGCATTAGTCTGTGTTGGTTGTTCTGTGGCATCAATCATTTATGAAAATCTCCTTGCCCCACAACTTAAGACTTGATCGATTTGTATCTTTTGCATGCATTCCTTTTCCACCTTTTTGCGTGCCTCCTTGTTCTACTTGTTTAGTTTACAAGCATTCTTTGCGTACTCCTAATATTAGATAGCCTATTATTTCTGACATAGTTTCCTACTGTAACCTGCAGTTTCTGGGTCACCATCAACAGTCTGTTACTTCCTGTATTAATAGGACCCTCTGCGGCTCTGCCATAGCAGCAGATGGGTGAGTTATCCATTGTTTCATCCTTGTGTTATTTATACAAAGAAACATGAGATAATTGTACTTTGGATAACCATATTGAAATAGCAAGTCTTAACTCTTAAGCAACAATATGAACTTGATCGCTTCATTTTTATTATACATGATATTTCTGCAACATGCATAGTTTTTGTTCATGATTCTTGCTAGTCCTTGCTAGGATTTGTGTTTTGTAGTGAAAAAAACTAGTCAAAGAGTAATGTTTCCCCAAGACTTTTCAGGAAAAGATCATAAAATGGTTGTTTCTCTTAGCAGCTACTGCAACAAGCTGATACCTAGAAAGTGCTGAACACCTGAATCTGGAACCCTGTTTTATTGTTTATATTTCTTTTTTATAAAACTTTGATAGCGGACAGGTCCTAAATTTGGTGCCAATGGAACAAGTCGGTGAGAAGTTTGATGATGCCCTTGCTCGTGTCCGTCGCTGTGTTGGTGGTGGAACTGAGGCAAATAATGCAGACAGTGATAGTGACATTGAAGTTGTGGCTGATTCTGTCTCTGTGAATCTTCGATGCCCTGTAAGCACTCTGGCTATAGTTCATGCTTTAGATCCTTATTAATGAGTGCATTTTAAATTGAATAATTTATCTGATGTCTATTAGACCTGAGAGAATATCCATTGAAATATTGTTCCAATGAAAAGTTCATTGGATTAGTAGCATTAGCCACCAAAATTATTCTCTACGTTGCAGCTGTAAGCTCATGACCCTTTAGGCTTACATATTTTCTTAATCCACATGCTTTTCTGTGACTCTTAGCTTTGGAACAAAATATTTGATGCATAGTATTCTTTGCACTACTTCGGAGATAACCACTTTTATGGCCCATTCTGCAAAGCATGCCTTCCTTGATAAAATCTGTTTCTATCTCATGACAGATGACTGCTTCAAGGATCCAGATTGCTGATAGGTTCAAGCCCTGTGCTCATATGGGTTGTTTTGATTTAGAAGCTTTTATTGAAATAAATCAACGTTCCGGAAGGTTCGACTACTTTGACCATATTAATGCAGCTTTACCTCATCTTCTTGAGAGTATTAATTCAACATTACCTCATGTTCTCTATTTAAAGCTTTGTTTCCTTGCTTGTAGTGGCAGTGTCCAATTTGCTTGAAGAATTACTCTCTAGAGAACACAATAATTGATCCTTACTTCAACCGCATCACTTCCTTGGTGAGTTTATAATGGGCACGAAGTACTGTTTCCCTGTCTGCAGTTTTCAGGTGTTCATAGTTGCTAATTTGTTGCATTTTGGTGATCCAGAGCAAAAGCTGTGGAGACGATACGTCTGAGATCGATGTCAAGCCTGATGGTTCCTGGAGAGTGAAGGGCAGAGCTGAACTGAAGGATCTTACACAGTGGCATCTACCAGATGGTACTCTCTGTGTGTCCGCAGATACAGCAGCCAAACCCAAAATGTGTATTGTAAAACATGAGGTTAAAGAAGAACCATATTCTGAAGAGGTGGGCTGGCGTCTTAAGTTGGGAATCAGAAAAAACAGCAACGGCCAGTGGGAAATTAGCAAGAGAGGGGATAGTGATTTGGTGCTGTCTTCTGATAATTACCAGGCAAGACACATGGAAAATAAAAACTGCATCAATCTGACATTCAGTACTGATGACACGGACAATGCAGATGAAGTTTATAATTCAGAACCAGCAAAAAATGATTATCCTATGACCCATGTCCATGATCTTGATTCTTCAACCTCAGATAAAAATGCTCCTCCACCATCAATGGAGCAGGATGTAATAGTTTTGAGCGACTCAGATGATGATGCTGTCACGGTGTTGTCTCCTAGTACTGTGAAGTGTGGCTCAGCGCATGACACTGGAAATCTGTTTGCACCCAACCCACCTGAAACTTCAGGAGCCTGTGGGGAACAGCTGGGTGGATGCCCAAATGAAACCTCGTTTCTTGCATTAAAAGAAGGTTTTGATGATCTGGGGTTGTCATTTTGGGAGCGTCCTCTGAGTCCCCGAGATGATCCTACTTACCAGATGTTTGATCCGGGTACACGGGTGACAGATAATCCAGTTGAAGTTGATGAGCCAGTTCATGGTGGCGATTTGGCAGTGGCAGCAAACCCACTGGAAGATGGGCGTGATGGTGCGCGTTGCAAGCTTGCACGTCTAGTGAAAGAGATGCACGCCTGAGTGCATGCAGTTGCAGCCGTGGGGAGCAGGAATGGCGATGGAGCGAGTGGAGCAGCATCTGAGGAGCAACGTTCAGTTCGACCAAGATTGATACTAAGCATTGACTCGGAATCTGATGATTAGGTATACATTTTGTGTTGGTTGGAGAGACATTGGAGTAGATATCTGCATTAGGTTTTCTTATTTTTGCTGGCCACCATCAACTGATTAGCTTCTCCTTGGAGATGATTAAATTCCATCTCGGTTAGGTTAGATCGTACAGTTGTATGTAAAATGCAGCTTACAAGATTAATGTTGAATGGATGGAGAGACACAGAGCTGGATATGGAAAGGGTGTCTCAGGTTGCAGTTGCTTTTTTCTGCTCCCCGGCCTGAACCTTATGTTTCAAAGGATGCTGTGTGTTCACAGCTGCATTACGCCACGAGAAGGGCATGCGCATGTGTGCTATCTTTACAAGCCACGTGGCAGCATCAGCATGATTTGTACGGCAATGACCAATGAGCCTCCCGACCCTTGCTCCTCCCATTCGTTCTTCATTCCCGGGCGTCGTCGCTGTCGTCTTGTTTCCTTCGTTCGATAGATCTACTCCCGGCCGGCCAGCCGGTCGGGAAGCTAGCTAATTAATTAATTAAGGATGTGCGGTGAATGGTGTTATCATCAGCTTTAAAGGAGATCATCGTGTCCGATGAGTTTTGATTTGCGCACCTCTTGCCACCTTTATTCCCCATTCTATTGGCCTAACTCTCAGATGGAGGGTGACACTGGAACGGCGTAGCTATGAGAGGTGGATTGGATGTGCAATGGTCACGACACACCTGGCGAGTATGTTGTTTAGGAGTGACTCTAATTGGCGAACGGTGGTTATTCTTTCGGCCTGAACGATAGCTTGTCAATTTGAAGTGTCTGTGTGAATGTGTATTTTATTTCTCCCTCGTGTTGTACTTCGGTTGTAACCTATGTTTTATGTTGTTGAAAATCTTGTACTAGTTTTGGTCCACCCAAGACTCTTTAACGAGATTCAGGTGGGGATTCTCCTCCCCCGTGATCGTAAAAAAAAAGTGATGTAAATGCACCGAGAATATTTATAAGGTTTGGGGAGCTAAGAATTTTGCCTACAACTCATGAGTTTTTACTTAATTTACAAAATCTTAACTAAATTAAATACTAATTTACCGATTTAGAATTTTTTCCATAGGGCATAACAATAATTTCATAAGGATAATAATTTTTATTGTGTAGAGAAGAATATTACAGGTCCAAAAAAAAAGCTGATTTGCTATATTTGGATTTTTGTTCGATTTATAGTGCATTTGAAACATCTGCAGCATTCAAATCGATTTCTGAAACAACCAAATTCATTTCTTTTCTTTATTCCCCAGTTGAAACGTTTTAATCGTAGGTTCCTTGGAGCGCACTATGGCCCGTCTGCTTCTGTTCTTACGTGAAGCCGATGCGAACACTAAACTGTTCCACACGCACTCAAGCTTTCGAATGAAGAAAAAGTTCATCGCGAAGTTGGCGTCGTGGCGTGCACTCACGAGGAAAAAGAAAAGCTCATGTTCGATTATTTTCGTGGTATCATGGGCACACCACCAAGAAGATCAGAAGTGATTCACATCCAGATCCAGGAGTTGCTACACCAGCAGACAAATCTAAGCCATCTTGATGCCCCTTTTCCGGAGCATACAAGATGATATTCTTGCAGCATTCTTGCAAACCAGAAATCCCCCGGCCCCGAAGGCTTCATGGCCGAGTTCTATAAAACGGTTTGGCTGATAATCAAAGATGATATTCTTGCAGCATTCAATGCTATTTTGAGGGGTTCTTGTGGATCACTCAGTCGCCTAAACGGAGCCTTAATCACACTGCTGCCCAAACACCAAGACTCAAGAACCTCGGCTGATTTCAGGCCGATCAGCTTGATCCACAGATTTGCAAAGCTGGTGGCAAAACTCTTGGCGAACAGACTAGCGTCTGAACTTGACCATCTCGTCAACGTTAACCAGAGTGCCTTCATCAAGAACCGTTCCATACACGATAACTTCAAATTTGTTGAATAAGCGGCTAAAGTTTTGCATCGGAAGAAGAAAGCATGCCTTCTCCTCAAGCTAGATATCTCCAAGGCATTTGACACCGTCTGTTAGCCATTTCTGTTGCAAGTTCTGCAGGCAATGGGATTTGGAGTGAAATGGCGAGATTGGGTCTCTGCACTAACATCCACAGAGACAACCAGGGTTTTGCTAAATGGCACGCCAGGAAAGGTCATTCAAAATGCTAGGGGGTTAAGGCAAGGGGATCCTCTTTCCCCAATGCTGTTCATCTTACTCATGGAAGTCTTACACCGCCTGTTCAGTAAAGCAGCCCAGGAAGGAGTTCTATCTCCACCTGTTGAACCGGCAATTCATCACCAATGCTCACTTTATGCAGATGACGTGGTGCTATTTGTGGCACCCACAACTCAGGACACGATAACTGTCAAAGGGCTGCTGCATTTCTTTGGAAACGCTTCAGGGCTGCACACCAACCTGAATAAAAGTCTCGTTGCCCCCATTGCCTGCTCACAAGATAAGATCAACAGGATATCCAACATAATACCGGCTCAAATTGCAGAATTCCCCATCCAGTATTTGGGGCTGCCTCTAGCTGTTGGCCGACTAAGGAAGAACCACTTCCAGCATCTAATTGACAAAGTGTCAGCAAAAATCCCAACATGGAAAGCACCCCTTATGAATAAGGCAGGCAGACTAACAGTTGTTAAATCGGTTATGACTTCCATTACTACACACACTTTACTTTCCTTGAAAATCCCAAATTGGGTCATCGAGGAAATTGATAAGAGGAGAAAGGGATTCCTATGGGCGGGAAAGGACAGAGCCAAAGGAGGTCAGTGCATGGTAGCGTGGCCAATAGCTTACAGACCTACTGAATTTAGAGGACTGGAGATTCAAGATCTCAGGATTGCATCGTTTGCCCTTCGCTTAAGATGGCTGTGGTTACAAAAAAACTGATGCCAACCGACCTTGGAGGCAATTGCCAACTGACTTTGCCAATGACATTGTTCTTCAGCGAATGTTTAACACTTCAATTCAGGTACAACTAGGCGATGGCAATCTTCCCTTGTTCTGGACTGATAACTGGTTGGGATAGTATTCTCCTAGTATCCTTGCACTGGACCTATGTGAACTGGTAAAACCAAAGATCAGACGGCGAAGAACAGTGGCTGATGCATTAACTGACAAACTCTGGATAAGAGACGTTGTCGGAAATGCTACGGTACAGGCCATCTCTCAGTACGTGTCTCTCTGGCACGCGATGGCGACGGTCCAACTGAACCCGGGAACCGAGGATAGAGTCTCTTGGAGGTGGGAGAGCTCAGGGATTTATTCAGCAAAATCGGCCTACAAATCCTTCTTCTTTGGGTCAGCAAAATTCCCAGTGGCAAATTCAGTTTGGCGAGAGTGGGCTCCATTGAAGGTAAAATTCTTCATGTGGTTGGCCTTGAGGGAAAGGCTGTGGACTGCAGCTAGAAGGCGGCGTCACGGGCTGCAGGGTAGCGCGGAATGCAGTCTATGTGATCAAGAAATTGAGACGGCAGAGCACCTATTGTCTAAATGCTGCTTCACGCAGCAGGTATGGCATATTCTTAGCCTGTCTCTAAACATTCAAAATGTGCCTCCAGCGCCAAATCACTCCCTAGCAGACTGGTGGATAGAGAAAAGAAAAGGGACTGCTGCTAACAAACGCAAAGGACTGGACTCAATCTTCATGTTAGCATCCTGGAAAATTTGGAAGCAGCGCAACGATTGTGTGTTTCAAAGAGCTAACCTGAAATCACCTGCTCAGCTGGTGGTCGATGTTACTGAAGAAGGCAGACTATGGAGTGCAGCTGGGGCAAGACACCTATCTGTCTTCGGTTGGCCAGCAGACTAATTCTGCGTTGCATCATTGTGCTTTTCGGTTGTATAATTTATTCTTCATGTAAACCACAATCATGTTAACCCGTGTGCGTGCGCCCGGTAGTCCTGCGTCGTACAAAACTTTGTTAATTTCTCTTATTAATACAAAGATACGCAGCTTTCCTGCATATTCTAGAAAAAAAAGAAAAAAAACTAGGTTAGATTGCTCGCCGGCGGTCGGCGGCGGAACGACTCGATCTGCTGCGCGGCGGCCCAACGTCCCGGCTAGCTTGCCCTAAGCTACTCGATTGTTGATTGATGCAGTGGCGGGAAGCAAGCATGGCATTTGGTATATACGTGTAGGAAGTAGGAAGCAGGTGTTCGTTCTTTCTGCATTTGGCTTCCAATGCAACGTCGTCAGGTGGTGCTTGCATACAGGTGACCAGCAGCGCAAACCTTGATCTGTTTCCGTGCACGCAGATCACGTAATCCCGTGGAGTGCAGAACATGAAGGACTTGCCACACATTGGCCTGAACAGACGCAAGTCAATGTGGCAACAAACAAACCAGCAAAGCAAATAAACTTGCAGTAGCATCCAGTAACTGTTCACATCTTCCATTAGTTTCCAAAAATCGTCATGATTCACATCTCAGCAAAGTTCAGACTACAATTCCTACCAACACATGACAAACACCTATCCAGCATTTGCCGCTCCAGCAAAGTTTCAATCTACTACTTTCTACTTGATTTCGGAAGGTCCCTTTTCATTGAACATGCGACATGCGAGTATTACCACCAAATGCCAAATTAGTGCACATCATTGGAACTTCCTGACCAGCTCAAGCTTGCGAGCCTGGAAGAACTTGCAACGCCCTTTTCCACTCGATTCGATCTCTTCAGTCTTCCTTTTGAAACCGGTAAAGCCTAGGCTTGAAAGCTTGACTTGCCGCTTGGCACTTCCATTGTTAGTTGCATCTTCATCTACTTCATCAGTCTCCCTTCATGTCATTCCATGTGGCACAAATCATACCAGCAATCAGAATCACATTTTTGCCATTCACAAAGCACAGAGACAAAATTTGTTCAACAAAAGAAAGCATGGGAACATAGAGATTCAAAAATTGAACACACCATGTAACCTCAACTGCATCCTTGAAGAAGGGCGTGCAAGTTCCCCAACTAAAACGAACCAGGGTTGGGAAGCCAAATACTGGGTGTTTGTGATCTTCTAACCATTGCTTAGTATCAGGGTCTGCACCAAAAATTAGGATGTTCTTTAATGAAGCAGTCGTATGATTACAGTTTGATAAAATCCCTTACAACGAAGAATCAGTTACCTCCTGGATATCCTGATCCGGTTTTCATGTGCATATTCAGAGCTGTTTCATCAAACACCCAGTTTCGCAAGGCCCTGTCCCTAGTGACCTGCAGTTGAACATTAAGACATTAGAAATACTTAAGCCTATAAAAATGCAGTCACACGAGAAAATTTCATATGAAATCACCTTTGCAACTATACTTGCCCCACTAACAACTGGGTAAAGGCTATCAGCTTTTTTGGCAACCACAAATTTGATGCCTGGAAACTTTTCGGTCAGCTTGATCCGATACTTCTCAGGATCTCCCACTGTATCTATATATACCTTTTCAAGGAGGAATATAGTTACCAAAACAATGCAGTTGATACTCTTATATGGATAACTGCACTGGAGGTCCTTCTGTATTCAAGAACATATGCTCTTACTTCTGCCAGTAGAACTCCCATGTCAAGAACTTTTCTAACTAGGCCCATGGCAGAGTTATGTGATATTTCATTTAGATTTACTTTCGACCTGAAACAATGAGACTATTAATTAAGATAACAATGTCAGTTTTGCAGTTCACTAGGTACAGAGGCTACTAGACATACTTTTTTAACATTTTAGCAGATAGGTCCTTTGGACATATGACATCCACTTCCCACCCAATAGAGCTATTGACCTATAAACTTTCAAATAGCTCCTCCCTTTGTTCCTCTTTCAAGGTCTTTGAATCTGTTCACGAAGACAAGACCAATAGGCCACATTAGTTATCAGTCAATGTGTTAATAGCACAACTACACTTCAACTTTTCCAGGGCCCATGGACATTAACATATTCAACCTACTCTGCAGCTGGACAGTCCTACAATAATAAGCATCACATACCTAGACAGATTGAAGATTTGGTCAGTCTAAAGGTTGAATTCATGCAATATGTCAGTATGCCACAGAAAAACAGGAGCTGTCTCGACAAGCAACTCTAAATGTCAGAAGGTGAAGCGCTTAAAATCAGGCTGAGCCTTTGGTTTGAAAAAGATCAGGACGTACCAAAAACAATATGCTTGATGTACCTACCCATGTGTTCATTTTGTACTCCACAAATTCGAAAGTTCGTAAATATATGCACCAACTTTTAAAAAGATATGCTACCTTCTATCTTGCCAAATCAACCAAATTTCTTAATTATTTCCCAGATCTACTTCATTGAATCAACCAAAATTTAACCAGGTCTAAAATTAACCTATTAAAGATTATGTGTTACTACTTCCAAGCTACCCCATTTCTCTATCCGATACAGGTTCATAGTCACAGAACCATTCTTTATGTTCTTGAAACCAAAATATATCTACATGTCTCTGGAACTTAAATTACTTTGTGTTATCAAGCTGTGCTTCGCAAACTAACATGACCACCAAGCAAATTAGATTGAAAAAGTAGTTGAAGAAGATACGAGTGAAGATAACCTGCGAATTTGAGGGTGGCAAGAGTGTTATTGTAAGAGCGCGCGCAGTACATACATCCATACACCATGGGACCTGCACGAGCAGTAACAGGAAGTGAAATGACTCAATTTCTGATCGAAACCTGAAAAATCCGTTCCTGCTCATGACATCTTTATGGGCAATGTGTTCAAACCAGCTACAATTTCAAGCAACATTGCACATTCCCGTGAGCTGTCATCATAATTCACTTTAGCCCCACTGAACATTTGTAAATTAACCAGCCAGAAGAGAGAGGAGTGTTTACCAAGGACAGGGCCACGGCCAGCCTCGTCGATCCCCATCAGGCAGGGCTCCTTGGTGGCCCACTCCGGCGGCGCCGCCGCTGTGGCCTCCGCCATTTCCACTGAGTCAGGGCAAGGGCGGGAGTAGAGCCATAAGCGGGGTGAATCTCTTCAAGACCCAAAATACTCCCAAGTGCTTCAGTAACTTACCAGTCAGCTGATGGGAGAGAAGGAGACGGTCGTCGGCCAGCAGCCCAGCAGCGAGGCGAGGAGGCCTACCGCGGACTGCGGGGCTCACCGCCGGCGGCTCCCTGGCGAGGCGGGGAGGTTGGGGGAGGGAGGGTTTCGTTCCAATTTCCAAAACTTCCAGCCCCTCGCGAGCGCTTGCCGCCTCCGGCCAGACAGAAGGAGATGCATTGGGCCGGGCTAATCTGGGCTGGAAGAACCTGGACCCCACCAGAGTGAGTGGGCTAGAAAGGAGAGGATGGAAAAGTATTGGCCCAGTAAAAGCCCATCTACCGGATGCTGAGGAGAATGAAACCGTGAATGCCACGGAGGACCGTAGTCCGAGTTCGATTCGGTGTCACAGCGCCGTCGGTCGGAGCGTCACTGGCGCTGCAGTCGGACTCCGAGCTCCCGGCTCCTGCTCGGGATCAGAGATGGCTATAAATCCCAACCTCCAACGTTCACCTCTTCCCATCAGCTTGATCGTGATCTCTCCCCGCTTCCTCTGCTCTCCCCTCGATCCGATCAATGGCCATACCGGTGGCGCGAGTGCACCTCGCCATGGCACACGCGGCCCTCCCGGCGCTGCTCCCGACCCCTCCCAAGAGCAAGATGCTGCCGCTGCTCCCGACGCCGCCGCCGTGCATCCTCATCCTCCCCATGTCGCCGCCCAAGCCCAGCCGCGCCGACGCCGACGAGAGGTGGGACGCGCGCAAGGCCGTGAAACCGGCCAGCCCAGCGCCGTCGTCAGGCTCATCAGGCCAGCGCACCCCGGACGGCAAGAGCACGGATAGTCCCGGCCGCGCGTCGTCGTGCGAGAGGTGGGGCAGCAACAAGAAGAGCGCGACGTCCTCGTCGAGCAGCGGCGGCGGCATCAGCTCGGCGCGCCGGGCGTCGTCGACGGGCGAGAAGTGGGACAGCAACAAGCGCCGCCCTGGGACTGGGAGCCGCGCGGAGCGTTGGGACGACGCGCACAAGAAGCCTCGGCCGCCGCAGGGCGGCGGCGGGATCGACGACGAGGACGGTCAGAGCAGCAGCACTGGCAGCAACGACATGGAGTTGGACATGCCACCGCAGCGGGCGTTCTACGCTGGACCGGGCTTCCTCGCGTCGCCGGAGCCGGGCATGCTCCCCATGCCATCGTCGCTGCTCATGCATGCTCCGCGTTTCCGCGTAGCTTGCGTTGATCAGGATTCAGGAATCGCTCGAGTTGGGTAGCAAGGGTGATCAGGCGGTGCCGTATCTGTCTGTAATCTGCGTGCTCCTAGATATGCACTTGCAAGATTTGATTTTTAGAATTTAGATTCCTTTTTTAAAAAATTATCTGTAGAAAGCACGGGCACATCATGCCTAGCTAGCTATGTACTACTATTTGGTTCATCCATATGTTGATATCAAAGTACTTGACTGTAATTTTAGCCGCATTCAGTATCTTGTGAATGCATGGTGTTGCTCCTTGCTCGATTTTTATTTGAACTGGTGTAATTCGCGTAGCATAGCTGCACTGCGAATGCGTCGACGGCGAAAACTCGGGCTGGCTCGAGGGCATCATCTTGTCCGTGGCCCAGTGGACGTTGCTCGTCGGACCTCCCGCGCGGACGCGACGTGTCGCGGGCGGCGTCTAGCGCTGCTCGCTGTGGCGGCGCAGCTTGCCGGCTTGGAGGACGAGCGGGCGGGGTCGCGGAGCAGGGTGTCTTTTCTTCGTTTGGGCCGGCCTGTTGGATCTTTTCTTCGTTTTGGGGCTTCGAAAGCTAGAAGCCCGGGGTAGTAAGGTCTGATGAACTTTTTTTTTCAGTTAAAAAAAGAGGATAATAAGGTCTGATGAACTATTGGTCAGTTCAGTGGTCACTATTAGTTTTTTAATTAATATACGTTCCTCCCGTTTAGATTTTTTTTTGTTTATTTTTCATATTTCTTGGGCATCTATCATAGATACCGATCCACACACTGTTATAGGCATATAGTTCTTCTACATCAACGTCCAACTTCCATTTCCTCATGTATATGCATGTCAAAAACCAAGGAATAGTAGATCCTTTTGTTGGGTTTTATAATTTAAAACATCCCATGCGGACACATTCTCTCAAAACACACAAGAATATAACACTCTAAAAATGGAATAGCAACAACTTGGTCTACTTCTTGCACGTCATAGAATTTGATATTTGAACTCAGCTGCAACAAAAGAAATCTGGACATTCCAACAATTTTGAAGACACCGCCAATTAATCTTCAGAAAGGAGGGTCTAAGTCTATCTAAACCCTAAAGCTTGTAAACTGTAAACCCAATCTTCGAAGTTGGGTGGATGAATCCCAAGAACGCTTCGCGGAAGGGGGAAGGGTACGTGTAACCGAATCCGAGTCGGTGTCGGACCAACGTCGGCGCGACAACGCGTCATCCACCACTGCTGTCGGAACCAGCTGGGGTTCGTTCCCAGTCGGATTGGCATGTTCGTCGATCGGACTCCGAATGGCTGGCGCCCGGCCAGCGCCCCGCCGCCCCCTATATATCTCGGTCTCCACGGCCGTAACTTTCTCATCAGCTCCTGATCGATCTCTCTCTCCGCTTCGTCTCCTCTGCTCAATCGCGCGGCGGCGCCTGCGGTGTCTCTCTGCTGCTTCTTCGATCCATGGCGATTCCTGTTGCCCGCGTGCACCTTGCCATGGCGCACGCAGCCCTTCCCGGGCTGCTCCCCACCCCGCCCAAGTGCATGATGTCGCCACTTCTCCCGACGCCGCCGTGCGTCATCGTCATCCTGCCGACAAGGTCGCCTCCTCCCAAACCCAGCCGCGCCGACGCCGCGGAGAGGTGGGACGCGCACAAGACCGAACCAGCTGCTGGCAGTCCAACGTCGTCGTCGTCGTCGGCAGGTGGCCAGCGTTCCTTGTACGGCGAGAGCAGCAGTCCTGGCCGCGCGTCCTCGTGCGAGAGGTGGGACAGAAACAAGAAGAAGATCGCGGCGGCGGCGGCTTCCTCCTCGGCGAGCAGAACCAGCAGCCCGGGACGCAGCAGCAGCAGCCGCGCTGACTCCGAGGAGAAGTGGGACGCGCGCAAGAAACCGGTGAGCCTGTCGTCTTCGTCGTCCTCGGCGCGAAGCAACAACAAGGGGTGCGACGGAAGTAGCAGGCGCCGCGCCAACAGCCGCGCGACGACGACCGCCGCCGGCCGCTGGGACGCCCACAAGAAGCCCACGGCGGCGCTGCGGACGAACGAGATCGACGACGACGACGGCGAGAGCAGCACTGGAAGCAATGACATGGGGTACTTGGACATGCCACTGCCACGGCCGCTGCCGCACCGGGAACTCTACTACGCCGGACCGGGATTCATCGCCGCCGCGCCAGATCCGAGCATGCTTCCCATGCCGTCGTCGTTGATGATCCGCGTCCGTTAGCACTGTAGCAGCACGGATGCATGCACGAGGGATGTTAGCACGGATGGATGAAGCACTGAAGCTGCTGATGCTGTTAGAAAAGTTGTGTAGGAGCATCAAGTGTTTGTTTCGTCGATGTTTTGTTGCAGAAATGTTTCTTGATCTGTCACCAATATGAAACCGTGCACTGTAGCAGCATTTACCAATATAAATAAATGGATTTTGATCTACATGATATACGTGCAAGTACTCTCGACCTTGATTGATTTCCGAGAGAATTCTTTGCTAATTAAAAACATGATGTGTGTCTCAAATGACTCTTCCAAGAATTCAGTTGAAATTTCACAATCCACATATTCAGAGGTAAAACATGCTGCAAAAATGCTGACCGCCAGCAATCCATCAGTGTAAGATAGAAGAACAGCGTTCGAAAATGCTTTAAAAATAAAGCAAACTTGCGAAAACAATACTGTTAGAAAATCACGTTACGTTTTAACCTGGGTTTTCGTGCCAAAAAAATAGATGGTGGTAAGATTCTTTGTAGAAAAAATGGATGGTAACGTTCAGAAGACAGGAGACTGCAATCGCTTTATTGTTGTTCTTTGTATTGAACATTGCCGGTACATTCACGTACGTTGAATGGAACAGGAGTGGTGAATAGAGCTCAAAAGGTGCATGTTCAACAGTGACAGGAGACGGAGGTTTGCGGAAAGCGCAGTTAGAGAGTCTGCCTGCTACTGCCTTCGGAGGGCATTTCTGCGACGAAAACACAAGAATTCAGGTACACCGGCCGCCGCCATTGTTGTGGCTGTCGAGCACTGGTGGGTGGCTCTCTCTCTCTCTCATGTTGGCGTCTGCACCCGGCGGAGGCCGGAGCAGCAGATGACCACGGCGGACGGAGGTGGACGTCTCGGAGAGAGATGGCGTGATGTCCACGCGGCACGTCGCTGGATTTTCCGACAAAGACCCCGACTCCGAGTCCGACGCGTCCGGCAATCATCAGACGAACGCCGTCGGTGCACAGTCCGGCGAATCGTGTGGCGAGCTGTATCACGTAGCGCCGCAGTCCTTGCAATTGCTGATAGTGTTAGACGCTTGGACGACCTGGGCTGATTCGCTAAGCAAGGAGATTTCGCATGGGCTGGGCTGCACGCTTGCTAAGCTCAATCAGTGGCACAGGGCCCGAGCCACAATCTTGTCAAAAAATAAATCACTGTACGATTTTGAAAAGTTCTGGATGTTTCCTTAATGGCATTATAGTTTATGACGAAAAAACATACTTTTCTCAATAGTTGAGTGAGGTAATATGGATTTTTTCCGTAACACAAACTGACAGGCCCACATCACACCCTATGCTCCACTAGACAGTACAAGGAACATCAGTTACTATCTCCATATTGAATATACTTGTCATTGTTGTTTTGATCACGATGTTTGACCGTTCATCTTATTAAAAGAAATTATGTGAGTATGTTTTTTTTGTTTCGTGACTTACTTTATCATGGGGAAATGTGAAAAGTATATTACTTTCTTTGAGAATTTGCTTAGGCAAGCATGAGAAGTGAAAAAGAGTATGGTTACGAATAAGGATGCAACCACATACCATATCTGAATCTGATAGTAGAAAAAATTGCACGATAGACCTCCTGATGCTGACATATTGTGTATACTGGACACGCATTTGGATGGCGCCATGTGAGCAACTTTTGGAAGCAGTCAACATGACGTGACGCGGGGGGACATTTCTAACGGAAAGTATGCATGCATTCGACTGCCTGATGGGCATGCAAACAACGTCTTGATTTTTTGTTTAGCTACCGCCAAAGTTAGGCTGCTCTCTGGTTTTACATCACTGAACCTATTCTTGCCAGAGGCACACAATTGCTAGTCCAGTATTTTGTACCCCCTTCTTAAATATATAACGACGTCGTCGACTTTTTACTCCAATTTTGACCACCAATATCTATTGAATGAGTTAGTTAGCTAAAGTAAAATGTGTATCATTATGTCTATTATCAATTATGTCTATTATCAAATGTACTTGTAGGTTTATCTATTTGCAAAAATATTTGTAGAAAAGATGAATAGTCAATGACGTCATATATTGAAGAACGGAGGGAGTACTAATTAAACTGAATTTTCATTCACAGAACAAGTACTCTTTCTTGTAGCTAGAAAAAAATCATTTCAAAGAAAGTTTTCAAGCAGCTACTACAGCTAAATAGGGTTAGATCTGTATGCACTGTCCATGGCTCCATGCTAGCACAGCTGCATGCCCTTCTGTATGCTTCCAAGCAAAATAAGTCGTCTCGTCAGCGTCTACTTGTAGTAGCTAGCTGGCCTAGATAAACAAATTGTTAACTGTCAGTAATGCATCGTGCCATCGCATAATCCAACTCAAGTATTGAACTTTCTGCATTAATCTGGAGCAACTTGCCATTTTTGTAAAAGCAGCTTGTACGTGCTGTGCTGCTGTTCTGACCCAACAAAAAGCTTAGGAAGAAATAGAAATAGCTACCAGTTCAGTTTTTCGATTTCCTTATTTTCTTTTTGAAAAAAAATGTAAATACTAGTTAAGTTACACAGCAAAGAAGAATTGTTTTCAGGCAACTAGACCATTTGCCTTCTTTTGCAAAAAGAAACAGTACCCTATTAGCTTCTTCCTGCGTTGAACTTGTCCCTCTATCCCTTCCTGCCTAATAATGTGATAGGTGACCTCGCATCGAGAATTCGAGATCAAAGACAGAGCTCCTATTATAATCTCTCCTCGTGTAACTCTTCAGTATCTGCAACACAACACACACTACCGGAAACTCGGTGTATGCCGAGTGCATCAATGTTTGCCGAGTGCATTCTTATGATCTCTCTTGGTGTAACTTTGCCAGCATTCAGGGACTAAAACACATCAGTTTACTGTTCAAGTTTTGGTGGCATGCATACACCTTAGATTGACAGGTTTACAACAGTGCATCATGGAGCACAACAATAGTAGTCTCTAGATTAAATATGATAAAATGCAATATTGAAATACTAAACTTATGAGAACACTGCCACTAAAACCTTGAGAATGGCAGGTAGAGTTCAACTGAAGTTTTTTTTTTTTTTGAGAGAACAGGAGGGGTATAAGGCCCCTACTGATTATATATTAAGAAAAAAAGAGAGAACAAACAACCAAGTTTGCAAACGAAAAATGTTCAGCACGAGGAAAGGGGAGGAGAACAGAAAAGAACACTAAAGTTACAACAATATGTGGAGCCACACCTCCATTAATTGTATCATCGTGGGACGTGCCCTGTGAAGAAGCAGAATGAATTTGGAGATAAACGTATCCTTGCAAATATGAGGCGTTGGATCAACTGAGTTAAATACCCAATTGTTTCTTGTGGTCCAAATGCTTCATGTCATCAGAATAATTATTTCCATGTAGAAAGGAACTCGCAGCTTGGTTTTGATTTGTCTGATGATATTGTTTTGTGATCTTGAAGGGATGTAGTTGACCCCAATGATATTCCAACAGGCTTTAGCAAAGTTGCATCTAAAGAATAAATGATTGACTGTTTCCCTTCGCTGGAGAATGCATAATTCGCAAGCATAGGAGTCAAGTTCCATGCGTCTTCTACTTAGGAGGTCTCTTGTACTGATCCTATCCTTCATCAGAAGCTAAAAGAAAACCTTATACTTTATTTGACATCTTGATTTCCATAGCCAGAGGAAGACTGGATGCACTGTTGTTTGTCCAATGATGGCTTTGTATGCTTTTCCAGTTGAAAATAGGGCTGATCCCTAGATGTATGACCATTTTTCACAATTTGGTTCCAAGCTCTTGGAGGTTAGACGTTGTTGGAAGGAGGTTGAACTGGTTGAAAGCCTGTGAGGACAGCGGCAAGGAGAAGTTCTGGATTAGGTGAGGCTTAAGAAGAACTGCATTGCAATTGGCGTTTAGGTTCTGAGCAAGCGAGAAAAGTTCCGGATAGGCTTGAGACAGGATGATTCCATTCCAAAGGTCCTGCCAAAAGAGAACTGTGGAACTGTCAGCTATTGAGGCTGATGCAATTCCTTTATATTTGTCCATGAGCTTGACAATATCTTTCCACCAAAAGAAACCTTTGCTTTGTTGCCCTGGTAGCCATTACTATAGTAATTGTCCCAAACGAGCTTAACCCATGGTATGTCAGCCTTTGTGTAGAATTTGTGTAAAAACTTGAGTAGCAGTGCTTCATTGTGTGCGTTTATATTCAGAACTCCTAACCCCCCTATTTTTTGGGGACACACATCATTGGCCAGGCTGCTTTCGAAGGTTTACGGGAGGTTAGGTCTGATCCCCTCCAAAGGCAATGTTTCCTATATTTATCCAGTTGCGCTATGACACCTTCATGTAGTTTAATGGTGGAAGGATGGAAGACAGCCGAGGATGATAGGACCGAGTTTACCATTTCCAATTTCCCTCCTTGGCTCAGCATCATTGATGTGGCTCCAAGTCTCTTTTCAATCCTGTGGATGAGTGGAAGGAAGCTCTCCAGTTTGGGTTTGACTAGTCCCAGTGGTATCCCCAAATAAGTGAAGGGAAAAGATCCTTTTTGACAGTCAAATACTGAGGCTAAGTGTTGCAGCCGTTCTTCTGAGATGTTAAGTGGCACCGTTACTGACTTAGAGTAATTAACTTTGAGACCTGTGGAGGTAGCAAATACGTTTAGGAGATCTTTAAGTATTAATAGCTGCCTGGGGCAGGCTTCGAAGATGAGTAGTGTATCATCTGCATATTGGATGATTGGGAAACTTGCCCCCGCCCTTTCTGGAATGGGGAGGTTAATATTGCCTTGATCCTTTTCTCTATCGATAATTGACTGCAAAAGGTCTGCTGCAAGAACAAATAACAGTGGGGATAGGGGGTCTCCTTGCCTTACCCCTCTTTTGCAATGGAAAACCTTCCTTGGGACTCCATTGAGAAGAACCGAAGAGGTGGATGACCCTAGGATTTGTTTGATCCATTGAAGCCATCTGTTTCCAAAACCTTTGTACTTCAAGATTTCCGAAATAGCCTCATGTTCAATTTTGTCAAATACCTTTTCAAAATCAAGCTTTAGGATGACCAGTTGGCGTTTAGATGTCTTGCAGATGTGAAGGTACTCAAAGGCCCAGGCTAAACAATCTTGTATTGTCCTAGTTTTGATGAACCCATACTGGTTTTTGTGGATGAGCCTGGTGATTACCTGTTGTAGTCTTTGGGCCAACAATTTTTTAAGAAGTTTAATTATTGAGTTGAGGAGAGAAATAGGTCTGAAATCCCCAACTGAGGTAGGATAGTCTATCTTTGGTATTAGAGAGATGTAGGATGCATTTATGCTTTGAAGACAAAGGTTACCCTCATAAAAGTCCTCCACAAGTTTGTAGAAATCCTGTGAGATGAGAGGCCAACTTTTCTTTAGGAATTCACCATTGAACCTATCAGGATTTGGTGATTTGTCATTAGGTAGGTCTGAGATAACTTTGTCTATTTCTTCCTTGGTAAACGGTTCCTCCAGCCATTGCAAACTCTCATCTTGTTGTAACAGATCTTGTAATCAAAATACATGTGTGTATACTCTGTTCTGCCCATCCTATCCTTGAAAGCAGTGCACAAGAGTTCAGCTTTTACCTCATGATCAACTATACCATTTCCATTGCCTTACAGATAAATGGGCCACCCTAACAAAGTTCTTGATACCTTCTAGTTCTCGTTGCCATTCCTTTTGATGCTCGACTCTGCACCAACCGGCCTAGTTGGAGCTATTACTACGGTAGGATACGGCAGAATGTTGTTAATTTAGACTTAATTCTCACGCATGTGTATTGCTTTGGCAAGGATTAAATGCATGAAAACCTAAATGAGCTGGCACCTAATTAGTCATATAATTGGACATACCTAAGTTTAATAATTCATCAGCTCTTGTTGGCTGGTTGGTTGTTTTTTTTTTTACATCTGAAACCTGAATCCTACCAAAAACTCCTCTTGTTGTGACACTTGGGAGCCCAATCCGGAGGAGAGCACATGCACATCACGTGATCAACAGAGGAAGGAATCCTATGTGTATCTTATTCATTTCTCCTGTAAATGCACTCGCAGATCTTGTCTCTGCTGCCACCTGAAGAACTCTGGAATTTCTATTGTGCCATCAGATAATGAATGGCATTGCGTGGCATCTTTCTTCTTGCACACGCCCACGAACAATGGATAATGTTCTAGATGGAATATAGCAAAAAAGGATGCATTTTTCCAATTTATGGAGACAGAAAGTTGATGAACTGTTGGAGAAGAAAGTTTCTTCCTGTTTAGTACTGCGTTTTCTCATGATGAACAGCTCTGAGGACGTGTGAATTCAACACGCCAGTAAAAGTTTCTGGTACAAAACATGATGGAGCAGGTATTTATGATTACTCTGCCATTTTTTTGCTGTACCTTAAAGCTTTTGCCCCTAGCAGCCAAATTGGACCCCTTTTCTTAGCTGAACCAAATTAGACTTTTGGCATCATGGAAATCAATCAGGAAGACACAACAGACAGTTTTGAGTGAATTGCATGACTTCACTTTCAGTTTTTTTTTCGAGAATACGCAGGAGTGCTGTGCATCGTTGTATTTAGAAGAAGAAATATAGTACATTGTTACAATGTGGCCAACCCACGGTGCATCAACACAGAAGTTTTGAGTTGTAGATGTTGTTTGGAACGAGGAAGTTTGACTGTTTGAGTGCATATTTTCTTCTTGACAGTATAAAACTGTTTAGGCCCCCTTGAAGACCAATACTGCAAAACTTGAGACCAATACTGCAAAACTTGTAATTTAGAGTAGAGGTGGTTTCAAGAAAAAGGCACAATCTGGATGCCATTTGTTTGTAGGGCCCAAAAGGAGACAAGAACACCTAACAACATTCTGTTAAATCATTCAAGTACCCTGAAAGCCATGACATGTTTTGCGGTTAATCCATGCCATAAACTTTCCGTGACGTAGGCAATTCGAGACAGTTAACAAAAGGTTAGACTTCTTCCTCTCATGGGTGGTAGTAGGAGTAGCTTGAATAGAGAAGAAACGCACGCGTGAACGAGACGCGAGGAGCATGCGCGTCCATGCGTGCATAAAAAGGGGGACGAGAGGTGTAGGAGCAGGAGAGGAATGATGGTGCCATCACCCCCAGCTCATGCCCTCCCTTCAATCCAACTCCACCTCCACAAAAATCCTATCCATTCTCCACCAAACAGACCACGAGATTTCATCATCTCCTGCTAAAAATTGCATCTTTCTTGGCTAAAGATTCCTTTACTGGAGTTAAAAATCCCCTTTTGCCGTCCGGTTTGTCGACGCGCTAATTATTTTTTTGTTGCGATTTGCGTCGTGGATTTGGACCACGCGCACCACTACAACCAATCCTCCCCCGTTCAATCCCATCCTGCCCCCCCAACCCAACAATCCCAATCTCCAGTCGAAGGCAAACATCAGAAATCCTAAATAGGGACGCACCAAGAACTCCACTACGAGAATCCCCCAATCATTTCTTGGTGCATTTGGCTTGGCCCCCTCCACCACCCGAGAAATCCATAGGAAACTCATCCCAAATCGCCCCCAAATTGGTCCTACACCGCACCGGATCACAGCTCATAATTCCAGTGAGAATTCGAAAAGGAAGAAGCAATGACGGAGGTGGCGCTCCTCCGGGGCCCGACCAACCTCGCTTCCCCCGCAAGCCGCGCCTCCGCCTCCTCCTCGCTGCGCTATTTAGCCAATGCCGACAGCGACGTGCTCCCAGGAAGCGGCAGCCCGGAGCACCCTGTGGGATCTACAGGGAGCCGACGACTCCAAGAACGGCGCGGGCAAGAGGCAGCAGGAGGGTCGGAGGAGGAGGAAGAAGAGGAGCGGTGGTCGTTCTTGGCGCTGCTGTTTGAGCTGCTCCGGAAGTCGCTGCTCGGGTGCAGGACGGTGGGCGGCGGCGGCGAAGGCGAACGCGGCGGCTGTGGGATGGAGATTGGGTTGCCCACGGACGTGCAGCACGTGGCGCACGTCACGTTCGATAGGTTCCATGGATTCCTGGGGCTCCCCGTTGAGTTTGAACCCGAGGTGCCTCGCCGCGCTCCCAGCGCAAGGTTTGTCTCATATTTCCCTAAATCGATTGGTATTAAGTTCAAGCTTTGAGAAATTTGATTATTTTCTAAATTCACAGATACAATAACATAAAACTTTTAGTTCCAATTTGAATTTGATTTTGGAGGGTGTTTGCAATTATTGCTTCCCTTTTCCAAATTATGCGGTGCTTTGATTCCCATTCTGTTTTGTTAAAAAATGTAAAATGTGAATGATGTTTGCCTGATGGGGTCGTTAAAAGTTCAGAGCTTTTTAGCATTTTGACGTACATAGTTGTTTGCGTACTATAGTTTTGATCCTAAGGGGGGGTGAAAAGATGGTCCCTTTTGTTTGTGTTGCTTTGATCTGATTTTTTTTTGAAACGTGAACTTTTTAGGTGGAATTTGAATTCCATTTCAATCCTGTGCGTATAGTATGAACTTGGTATTTGTGTTGGCAGCCTTAGCAGGATTTGAACTATGGTTTGACGAAACGAGCATGCCTTCTGATAGTGGCTATGCTTTGGACCACAACAGCGTGTGAAAATATTTTCTGCTGTGTTTTTTCCCATGTCCCATCAAATAATAGGTCAATCATGTTTCTGATGCACTCTTATTCACTAGGGTTGATGATTTTTCTGTACTTGCTTACCTCATGGAAGAATTATTTCGATTGAACTAGGTACATAAAGTTGATCGCTACGTCATCTATCATTAGTAAGATCAAAAAGTTGCCGGGGATTCCATGATTTATGTATGGCTTATTTTGTCTTGATTAGATAATCATTTTTTCACTAGACTTGCAATTACTTAGTTTTTATCATCCGTCATCTACTGTTTGTACTTTGTACAGTGGACCTTGGGTTCAAATATTTCCTTTTTGTGCTTTGCTATGCTATTTGACTCTTAATAGGAACAGAGCACATTAGTAAAGTACATAGGTATCTTGCATATTGTTTCTTATTATTTTGGGAGTTCCAAGATGTCAGTTTTCAGCATTAGGCTGAAAAGAATAAATAAAAGGGTTCTATACCAGTTCCACTTTATAGAAGGACGGGAGCCTAGTACTCCAAAAGAAGATAAAGTGGCACAAACACCTAACACCTAATCTTCAAACTCAAGGATTGCTGGTATATGATCAATAAAACTCACTCGATAATTGGATCTACTCTTGGAGTGTAGTATGCCTTGATATCATTTATGGCGGTCTCATCTTCATGTGGACATATCCTTGAAAGTCACATATATTTCACCCATTTTGCAGTGCTAATATGCATTTTCTGAACAACATAAATTGTTACTTCCATCGCAAGTTTACTTTGACTGTTCATGTTCATTGGCTGACTAAAACATGATATGCAGTGCAAGTGTCTTCGGAGTTTCAACAGAATCCATGCAGTGTTCTTATGATTCTAGAGGAAACAGTGTCCCGACAATCCTCTTGATGATGCAGAGACGCCTTTATGAACAGGGTGGCCTTCGGGTGCGTTTTTTAGGGTCCCCTATGATTCTTAATCTGTTTCAATCGGTGTTTGGAAGCTCTGTTCTGATCAAATAAGTATTGTCTTGTTTTGTACTTTCAGGCAGAAGGTATCTTCCGTATAAATGCAGAGAATAGCCAGGAGGAGTTTGTGAGAGACCAGTTAAATAGTGGAATTGTTCCGGATGGCATTGATGTCCATTGTTTGGCTGGTCTAATCAAAGTAAGATTCTTTCTATAATCATTCTTTTGGCAGCAACAGTTTCTTAACCACCTGTCCACTAATTAGAGAGTTATTTATGATCGCGATGACCTTCACTGGTGGAATTTCATGTCAACACCTGCCAGAGAATACATATATCACTTTCTTAGAGAACTTTATCTTTCCTTTTTCTTGCACGAGATATTGCCTCAACCGTCAAACCTTTTTTCAATGCATACAAAGTTGTGATTGTGGATTTGCTGTTTAGCAATCTTCTGTTGCAGAATATAATCTTGCTCTTGGAAGCAGTCAAGGAGTTTCGTCAGCTTCTTTGACATTAATAGTTTATGCTTTTGAGTCTGTCACTTTTACTTGGCATGACAAAAGCATGTTCTCAACCAATTTATTTTTTTCATCTCTTTTCAGGCCTGGTTTAGAGAGATGCCAAGTGGGGTGCTGGACTCTATCCCACCGGAACAGGTGATGCAATGCCAATCTGAAGAGGATTGTGCCCGGGTTGCGAGATGTCTTCCACCAGCTGAAGCAGCTTTGCTTGACTGGGCTGTTAATCTGATGGCTGATGTAGTCCAAGAAGAACAGATAAACAAGATGAATGATCGCAATATTGCTATGGTTTTTGCACCAAATATGACTCAGGTAATGCATTGTGGTAACATCATAGCAAACGAGCAATATATACCTGATGGTTACTCATGCTACTGTAGCACATTTACCATGCAGATGGCAGATCCTTTGACTGCACTGATGTATGCAGTCCAAGTGATGAATTTTCTCAAGATGCTGGTACAAAAGACCCTCAAGGATAGAGGGGAGTCCAATCCAGAGGATGTTTTGCTGTCCCAGAAGGATCCATCTGATGAAAATGGGCATCAGAAACCCAGCGTGACACTGGATTCTCTCCTTGAGGAAGGATCCAGGCGCCCCTCTTTTGCCAACGAAGAGCCCCTTCTGAACAGTCCTGCACACAGCACTGGTGATAAGCCTAATGAAACTAATACCACTGAAGGAGTCACTGCTGCTTTCAGTGCCCAGGCAAGTGAAGTCGTAAGGAGTATGGAGGACTCTACTAGCTGCTCGCAACCTGCAATTGCTAGTCCGGCTGCTGATGCTTCCAGTGCAACTGCTACAAATTCTCTTCAAGGCAAGGCAAGCCGAAGCCCGAATCGTAGGAGAGCTAGAAAGGGTAAGGGTCAGTCTGGTACACGTACCACAGCCGCAGCTGAGAAATCAAAAGGTGTAAGCATCGTGAGCCGAATAAACTCCAAGGTTGAACGGATTGAAGCATGGAGATGAAGTGAAACACCATTTCTATTGTCGTTGTGTACTAGATGACTGACCCAGTGTTTCCTGAAATAGCAGCCCGAACTGCTTGCTTGGACATTTTGCATTTTCTATGTGCTTATCATTTCTTTGACGTATTGCGGTCGTGCTATTTTTCATATTTGAGCTTCTCGCCATCACTAACTTTTGTATCTTCCTTATGATTACTTGTCTGAGTGAATGAAAGATGTTGATGTTTTCATTTGTACATACATCTGCCCGATGCCTAAATTATGAAATGCCTGAATCTTCAGATGTGGTATATGCTATGCTTGTTCTCATTGCACTGTACCTTACTCTGCTGTCTGCTGCTTCCCCTTCATAATTTTGGACTGATCAGCTCGTATAATCACTCTTGTGCTTCAGTTTTGAAAATTTAAGTTTATGTTTCTACCTTTGTCTTAATGCTCTCTGAATTGCTTATCCTTTTCCACAGTATAATTTTCCTTTGCTGAACTGTCTACAACTGAGCTCTCAAGCATCGTATGCATACCATCTATCATTGCATCAAATAGCTTTATTCTACCTCCTCTGCTTCACTCCTTTTCGATTAAAGAGGCTTGCAGAATCTGTGCAAAGATCTTTCAGCTTTCGTGAAGAATACAGTGTGAACAGGCAAGGCAACACCAGTTACCATTTTCATTTAGAAATTCAGGCCTTCACAAAAGAAAGTTTAAACAATCAAAGGGTGGTTTGGGGTTACCTTGATTTCTGCCTGTTCAGCTAACAAATGGGATAATCTGCTCTTTATTGTCGTGACTGTCACATCCTTTATTCCCTGTCAATGTTTGGAAGCTCCGTACTCCAATTTCAAGATCATACTAGCATTATTCTGTGACAAGTACAGCAACGGTTGGTGAAAATCGTTGGTTCAGTCTTCGATCTGTTCTAGCAGCACTTGGAACATGTACAACCATTCCTTTGAATGGTACTCCCTCCGTTCCAAATTATAAGTTCATTTCAATTTTTTTTGAGAGTCAACCCATTTTATGTTTGACTAAAATTATAGTCCGTTCCAAATTATAAGTTCATTTCAATTTTTTTGAGAGTCAACCCATTTTATGTTTGACTAAAATTATAGAGAGGATCACAAAGGTTTGGCACCGAATAGATGTACTATGAAAATACATTTAATGAAGAAACTAATGGTATTTATTTGGTATCATGAATGTTAGTACTTTATTGTATAAATTTGGTCTAACTTGAGATGCTTTGACTCTCCAAGAAAGTTGGAATGACTTATAATTTGGAACGGAGGGAGTAGCTCATATATGCATGAAATAGCTTAAATGCATGTTTGTGCTTGAGTTCTACGCGAAGCCTTTCCCAACCTGATTTGGGCAGACAGATTAGTATGCTGTCCTAATCGGGATTTCAATGCTGAGCTGTATAGTTTGCGCACGGCAGACGCACTGCAAGATCATCACCCTGAGGAGATGACAGGTCAACCTGATGCTGAAGCAATGGCTCATCTGTGCCCAGTACAAAGATGCCACTTTGAGATGTATCATTGCTAAATTTCCATTCCTAACGTATGGGTCATGCAAGCCAGCACTGATTTCTGAACACACCCTGCTTACTGGAGTGACGGTCATAAAAAAAATGACTTTTTTTCAGTGAAGTGTCTGAACTGAGATCTCAAGCACTTAATCTTCTCTACGGTCCTTTTCGTTTACAGGCTTACCGGGTCTGCAGTAGGATTCCCAGCTTTCACATAGATGACACAGTTTAAGCAGGCAAGATGACACCACTTTTCATTTCATTCAGACAACGAGGCATGCTTCAGAGTTCAGAAAAGAAAATTCAGACTGGAAAGACCTTATTCCATCTTGGGGATAGCATTGGTGTGATTCAGTGACAAGTACACTATTGGTCGGGAAATTGTCCAGCTGCCATCGCAGTGTTCAGTTTCTTAGTACCAGATCGGAATCGGATTTGGGCAGACAGATTTGTGTGCAGAACTTCCTTCTTAGCTTACATATTTTCGGCGGGCCAGACAAATGCCGGTGCAAGATAACGCGCCACGAGGAGATGCCAATTCCTGTCCCAGAATACTGAACCAATAAGTCACTAGTGCCCAGTACAAAGATGCCTCTCTGAGCTGCAATGTTGCACTTGAAATTCCCGTTCCCAAACTTATGTATCACGCAATCCAGGACTGATATGTTTGTGTTATCTGGATCTCCATCCTGGTGAATATAATCTGCTCAAGCCAGACACATGCCACTGCATGATCATCATCATGGTTCATAAGGACAGGTCAATTCCAGTTTACGGGATCAGAATGCTGAAGCAACATATCATTGGATCCCAAAGACACCTGATCACTTCACCACAAATTTGCGTTCCTAACGGCTAACGTATGTATCGTGAATGACAGGAGTGTCTTGCTGTTCTCTGAACACTCACACTTGTGCTTGTCAGACTGATGGTCATAGAAAAATGCAGGCTTTTTTGCACTGTAGTGACGGTCATATTCCCAAGTTGCAGTGCCATCTCCACTTGTGAAATGAAAAATTCCAATTCCACAGCCAACCGCCACAGAAACTCAGAAAGCCTCGCATCTTTCTCCACATCTCCTTTTGCTCCCAGTATATATATGCATCTTTGTCTCTACCTCACAAGTCAGAACAACACAAAAATTAGAGTGTAGCTGCCGGTCACGCACCTCAAACTGTTCTGCTATTCCTTCAGCCCTGACATCATACCTGAACCGGTTCCATTGCAGTTACAGGTAAATTCCTGGTGGCACTCTCTCAACTGATACGGTCTCTGAATTCTGAAGAGCACTCCCCGAAAAACTGAAATATTTGTTCTCTTCTGTTGCTTCTTTGCAGTGCATGTTCTCGAGAGATAAGCAGTCGATGGCTGCGCCCATGGCGGCGGACGGCGGGCTGAGGCGGCTGTTCGAGAAGCCGCTGCCGGAGAACCCGACGCTGCTGGAGGCGCTGTCGGCGTGCAACCGCAACGTCCACCCCAATAAGCCCATCGACCCCTCGTCCTTCACCGAGATCTTCGGCGAGCTCCACTTCCAAGAGAAGCAGCAGCCGGAGCGAGCCGTCCTCATGTCGCAGCCACCGCCTCGCCCTCCTCCGCGCACGGCGTCGTGGGTCGACATCGCCGCCGAGGCCGAGATGAGCAACTTGAGCAAGGACGACTCGTCGCTGGACGGTCTCCTGAGGCCCAAGCCGGCGAGCACCGTGAAGAGGAGCGCGAGCTTCTGCATGAAGAAGAGCTCCGCGTCCCTGCTGCTGTGCACGGAGGGCCTCGGCTCCGAGAGCACCGTGGACGCCGACGACATGCTCAAGGACGGCGACGCCGAGGCCGAGGCCTCAGCCGCGGCGGCGCTCAGCGGCCACAGCAAGAATACGGACACGGACACGGACACGGAGAGAAGCAGCGACGTGAAGGACGCTGGCGCCGGCGCAGTGGAACATGGAAAGGCGGAGAAGCAGCCGCCGTCGTTCCCGCCGCCGATACGGTCGATCGGGCGCGGCGGCGGGAAATCGCGCGTGTGCTTCCGGTCGTTCCGGGAGGACGGGCGGTTTGTGCTGCTGGAGGTGGTGATCCCCGGGAAGGATCTCCTGCAGGCGACGCGCGAGGGCGGGCGGCTCAGGCTGCAGTTTACCAAGGGCGCCGCTGCAGCCATGGCTGGTGGTGTGGGCGTCAACGAGGCGGTGCCCGGAGGAGACGACGACACCAAGCGTCCAAGCAAAGAAACATTAGTCATGTGATGCCATGCCAATATGCCATGTTGTGTGGTTCATGGCGATCAAAGGCAGGAGTAGGAAAGCAGGTGAAGGCACAAATCATGAGAAGCATCGGCTACCTAAAGCTTGTTGAGAGTGATGAAAGACGCTATGTTCGTCCTATTCAGTCAGAAATTCAGATTCCACATCACAATATGAATACAACACCTTGATCCTTGAGATGTTCAGTGATCTGTACGTCACAGAGTGATGAGCAGAGCATCTTCGTGCTGCGTCTTGACGCACACATCCGATCCGAGTGCAATCCAACTATCCAGCAGTAGGAATTCGGACTTATGCAATGTTGGTGGTGGATCAGGGAATCCATATATGAGTAGGGACAAAATATGGAATCCAAGTTGAATGCAGATAGTTGAATAAAAGAAATATCCCAGCGCATTGTGCTGGCTGTGTTGTAGTGTAACACAGAGAATGATCGCTGACGACACTTGACCGTCGAGCTCGAGCCTCGGACGCCGAGCACCCGCCTCCGGCGCTGCTCGACTTCCTCGGCCACAACATCAACGCCGGCCGGAGAGACTGACGGAGGGGGCGGCGGCGGCGGTGTCCTCCTTGTCGTCGAATCGCTGGAGCGCGACGTGGAGGAGGAGCTGGGAGTCGCGGGCGCGCTTGAGGCACGGGTGTGGAGGCTGCTCTCGAAGTAGTCCTCGACGAGGTCGAACAGCTCGGGGTTCTTCCAGATGTCCTTCTTGCAGTCGAGGATGACGCGCACCACCTCCTGGTTCGTGTCGAGGAGGCAGCCGGTGACCTCGCGGAGGGAGTCCAGCGACAGCGAACGCACCTCGACGCCCACCGCTGACGAGATGGCGCGGCTCGTGCACCGCTGCAGCTTCGTGTCGAACGTGCGCAGCTCCGGGTCCGACCGGCACGCCGCCTCGTACGAGCTCAGCTCCTCCGCCGGCGGCGCCTCAGGCGGCAGCGCCGGCTCCGACGTCTCCGGACGCCTGCTCCTGCCGCTGCTGTGGCAGTTCCCCATTGCCGGAAGCAGAGACGGTGGGTGACACTCTCAAATCAGAAACCCCCAAAAAGAGGGGAAAAAACCCTCCCCTTGGACGTATACATGGCCAACCGAGCCGCACGGCACGGCACGGCACTATGCGGCACGGTGGCTTAGCCGTGCCGTGCCATGTAGTGCCGTCGTGCCGACATCTTAGCCCTGGCACGGCCCTATGGGCGGTTAGCCGTGCCGTGCCGTGCTATCGAGCACGGTAGCCCGACGTGCCCGCGCCGGCCGTCATCACCGCGGCGCCAGGTGCTGAGTGGGCTCGCCCGCGGGGGGCCGCACCGTCGCCGCCGCCTGCGCTCGCCGGAGGGGTCCGCGCCGTCGTCGCCGCCTGCGCTCGCCTGCGGGCGGGGGGGGGGGGGGGGGGGGCGCCGCCGCCGCCTGCGCTCACCCGCGGGGAGCAGCTCCGCGAGCGAGAGAGAGCGGCGTCAGCGCGAGCGAGAGGAGCGATAGCGGCGCAGGGAGAGATGGGAAGCTGGGATGAGTGTTTTTATTCTAAGGTTTTTCAATCGAGTACATCCAACGGCTTAGGAAGAATATCAAACATCCAACGGTTCATACGAATTGGGCCAGTATAGTGCCGGCCCAATTTCCGTGCCGTGCCCGTGCCGACACTGCGGGTCAGATTGCCGGCCCAAGCCCGGCACTACCTACGGGCCGTGCTAGGCACTGGCACGATGGGTGTCGAGCCGTGCTGTTCCTGGACTGTGCTTCTTCGTGTCGTGCTCAGGCCGGCCCGTCGTGTTAGTGCCAAATGGAAATCTATACTTGGACGAATGGAATCTAGGACCAAACAATCAAGAAACGTTTCAGGAACTAAAATGGATCAAACCAGCGAGCATTGGCAGAACCCAAGGATTGTAGCAACCTAAGGGGTTCCCAAGAACCAAATCAATACAGAAATTCCGAGACCGAACTACCGAAGTGACCTGGTCACCCTTCGGCGATGCTCTGCAGCGCGGGCCTCCATTGCCGGGCGTCGCGGCGGCCGAGCAGCAGCAGCGCGTCCAGCTCGGCGTCGAGGTCGGCCGCCGCGTCGGTGTGGCCGTGTTTGGTGGCGCTGGGGTCGGACGACGACGGGTCTTGCTCCGGCTCCACTTCCTCCGTCTGGCGCATGACCTGTGTTGATGGGAACGGGGAGTGAATGCACGCGGCGTAACTGCACGAGCGGCTTGTCAAACGCCGAGACGTGGTCGACGTGCGATGGAGGCCGAGCGAGCGGATCAACTGGTTGGAGATTATTGGAAAGCGGAATAGTATCATGGAGGCCTACGCGGCGTGCGTACCTTGGCCTATACATGGCCAACCGGGCCGCACGGCACGGCACTGGCACGGGCACGACGCGGCGCGGTGGCTTAGTCGTGCCGTGCCGTGTAGTGCCGCCGTGCCGACATCTCGGCCCTGACACGGCCCTATGGGCGGTTAGCCGTGCCGTGCCGTGCTGTCGAGCACGGTAGCCCGGCGTGCCCGCGCCGGCCGCGACCCGCTCCGTCGTCGCCGCGGCGTCAGGTGCTGAGGGGGCTCGCCTGCGGGGGCCGCGCCGCCGCCGCCTGCGCTCACCCGCGGGGAGCAGCTCCGCGAGCGAGAGAGAGCAGCGCCGGCACGAGCGAGAGAGAGTGGCGCCGGCGCGAGCGAGAGGAGCGATAGCGGCGCGGGGAGGGATGGGAAGCTGGGATGAGTGTTTTTATTCTAGGGTTTTTCAATCGAGTGCATCCAACGGCTTAGGAAGAATATTAAACATCCAACGGTTCATACGAATCGGGTCAGTATAGTGCCGGCCCAATTTCCGTGCCGTGCCCATGCCGGCACTACGGGCCAGATTGCCGGCCCAGACCCGGCACTACCTACGGGCTGTGCCAGGCACTGGCACGATGGGTGTCAGGCTGGGCTGTTTCTGGACCGTGCTTCTTTGTGTCGTGCTCGGGCCGGCCCGTCGTGTTAGGGCCACATGGAAATCTATACCTTGGCCAGTGACCGGTCGGATTCCTTGCGCTCGCCGGCGCTGCGGCTGTCGACGCTGGCACGCCGGCGGCGGTGATTGGCCGCTGGCTTCGCTTCCTCGTCCTCGTCCTTGGCGGCTCAGCTTGACGTGCTAATTCGACGCGAACTCCCTCAGCACCTCTGCTCACACACCTTCGTCATCTTAGTCAACAATGGCATTCAAACCGAACAAGAACACGCAAGGATCTCATGCGCACCAACCGGCCGGCCTAACACGGCCGGCAGCGCAGCACGCGCCGCAAGCAAAACGTTGGGCGTGCAATGCAGGATCGGACGGAGCGCGAGGGGTGGGGTACGTACCTTCGAAGCTGACCAGGCGGTAGACGCGGCCGAGCAGGAGCGTGTCGTCTGGGCGGAGCAGCTTGAGGTGCTTGCCGGGCGCGGACCCCGAGGCGTCCCCGGCTGCGTGGTGGCGATGACGGCGGCAACGTAGTGGCTCGGGGTGGCCGCCATGACGGCGCCGGCCGAGAGCGCTCCGTGCGGCCGCCGCCCCCTCCGCCGCCTGGCAGTTGCCCATCGACGCGTGCCTGGCTTGGCTGGTTGCCGCTGCCCCGTTTCTTGTGTGGTTTCTTTCTCTGCGGCAGGGGAGGAGGACCGGACGGAGGAGGTGGGGTGGGCGAGGGCGAGTGAACCGCGGGCGGTAGAGGTAGGCGCCGAACGTTTTACAGGGGTTTTGGCGCGCGGCGCGGCCTCGCCTCGAGATCAGCGCGATGGTATACGGCCATACGCCGCCAATGGGCGACGATGCACGATAACTGCCCGGCCCGTGGCCATCCCGTCATCAGATGACAATCAGGAAGTCAACATGTTGTTCTAGCTCTTGGTGATGCTTCAATTGGACTGACACATCTCTATAGAGTCAGGAGTCAGGCGCTGCGAACTAGTGTAAATAAATTTCTAGAATACAATCAAGGTTTAAATATGTGTTTATTTTTGTTCAAATTATAATCTAAGTACTTATTTCAACTTCGCATTGGAAGTAGTGCTCTTCAGAAGATGTTTCGTAATGTGTCTTATCCTTTCTCCTCAAGCATTTTCCCTAGGAGCTCATGAATTGTCCATGCCATAACTCAAGAGGTTGAGCAATGAAAGACAGCATGAAGGCGAGTATAGCCACAAAGCTACCAACAAGAGATCTGAATATATGGAAATTATTTCTGAATGATTGGCACTGCAACTCTATTTCTAGATTTGGCACACCGTGCAACTTCCACCTTAGCTGACACAGTTGGCCAACTTCCCCTATCATATTTTCTTTTCTGATATTGTTGATGTAATGCAAGCATACAACCATAAGCAAATTCATCAGCTTTTTTTCCACTACGGTCATCTATCCAGCTTACAAACTGGGGTCATCTAGAATGGCATTTTCATACACAACATCACTTATATAAAGACAAGCTTTACAAATCTGACAGCAGCTTTTGTGAACAGAGCTACAAGCTTTCACTTTTAAATGCTCAACAGTTCTGTATGGAAAAACTCAGTAGGCGCACACTCAAATATCCTGACGACCAACAAAATCATCAGGATGTTCTCAACTTTTAGTAAACCAACAAATCTATCGATTGGAAAGGAGCATATAGTTTTCAGGTAGGTAGTAAAAAGTAAACAAGCACTAAGGCCATTCCAGAGAGAAATATCAAAATCTATGGAAGAACCAGATTAAAGAGCACAAGCAATTGAATGAATCACTTCAACATTCCAGATTCAGTTACTTTTGACATCATGACAAGGTCTATATTTCTAGATTTGTTAGGACAGAGGTTACCAAATGGCAAGTGCTTAGAAGAGGGAAATGGGTAACATCAGCACATGGCACTTTGGAAAGTCGCAGAATGCTTTGATGCCAATGTCATTGCAAACATGCGGGGTACGCATAATGCTTCACTGGAACTGGAACACCCCGCTATCTGAAACCTTCGAATTTGATGTTACCCTCATATGCCTTAACAACATCTGGCACATCATGAGCATACCTCATCACATACTTGTCGGAGAAGTTCTTGGCGCTACCGAGCAATGCTGTATGTAACTTGATGTTTGGCTCAATCTTCCCCTCCCTCATCAACACACTCAGCACAGCGCACCTTGGTATGATGCACTTCTCCAGGCTATACCCCATAAGCACAGGATTTCGCATTACATCGCTTACTTGAAGCTTAAGCTCGTCCAGGTAGAACTGCAGCTTCTTCGTTATGGTCTCATCGGAGAAGAGGGGTATCGTGGGCTGCTTCTTGAACGCCTTGAGCAGCTCTCCCTCGGACACTCCGAAGCTCTGGTACAGGGCCACCTTTCGCAGCCATGTCTCCCTACTGAGGTGGCAGAGAGCGCGGAAGGCGTAGAGGAAGGCCCGATCTGTTACACCCAGGTCGAGCAACTTGAGGTACTCGAAGATCTGGGTGATGCGTTCGGGCGAAAGCCTGAGCACGCCTACCTGGATGGTGATGAGCTTCGAGATGAACTCGTCGAGGAGTCCAAGACGGCGCAGGGCGGCCACGGCGGGGCGCATGTTCTTCTCCAGGCCAGCGTGGAGGATGCGTGGGGCCTGGGAGATCGCGTCACGGACAGCGGCGTCGGTGCCGAGGACGCCGCGGAGGAACTGGACGCAGGGGACAAGGTGGTTGTCGAGGCTGCGCGTGAGGAGGATCGGCTCGGTGGAGAGCCTCCGCGGCCGGACGCCGAGGGAGGCGAAGAGGTCGAGCTTGGGGCGGAGGATCCGGTCGGGGTCGAGGGTCAAAACCACCGAGGTCCGGCGGACTATCTCGGTGATGTCCGCGTCGGTGAAGCCGTAGCTGCGGAAGAGCGCGCGGACGGCGTCGGCCCTGTCGGCGGAGCGGATGCTGTGCTTGCGGGCGGCCGTGGAGGCGGGGGAGAGGAGCCCGCAGGAGGTCAGGTTGGAGACGGTGGCGGGGCAGGGCTCGGGTGGCGGGGCGCCCGCGCGGGCAGCCGGGGAGTAGCCGTGGGAGAGGAGGGCGTCGATGGGGTAGGGCCGCCGGCTGGGGTCTGCGCCGGCAGCGGAGGGGATTTGGCGGAAGCGGAGGAGCCGCCGCCTCCGGCAGATGGAGGCGAACATGTTGGGTGCGGCTCGCCGGGCCGGACTCGATGGGAAATTTCGGACGGGACGACGACTCGATTCCGCCCGACTCTAGTGGGATCCCCGTGGGCCGTGACCGGGCCGATACACCCGCGTGGGCCCTAGGCTGGCCCACTTCAATCTTCAGTATAGCTCGACAAATTCCGTGGGCCTTTGCAGGAGCCATTACTGCAAATCCATTCACTAATCTAAAAGGCCTGTTTGAATACGCTTTGCAAGCAACGCTTGGATTATAAGATTTGTTCGCTGCTTCTCATAGTTCAAATCTCTGAAGCAGCTTATACATAAGCACCTGTTTGAATACAGAGGCAGCACAGTGGGCCTTATTGGACTTGGTCCTCTCATACAAGGCCCACTATTTGTTCGGCTGCAAAGAGACTACCCAAGCCCAACAAGAAAAAAGGCGCGCTTTGCACAATCTGGCGGGAAAAGAAAGCACACATCTCCACACACTTTCATACTGTTGTAGTCTTGTTCTGTCGTCATCCAGAGCTGCCAGTTCCCTATTACCCTTTTGATTCAAAAGAAACTCCTCGCGAACAACATCCAAGCGAGCAGCAAAATTCTTCTGCAGATAGGGTCCAGCGGTGGACCGGCCCAAGCCCAATAAGAAAATCGGCTAATCTGCTACTCCCAGGGCCCAACTAACTTCTCATTCAGTGAGCCCGTGATCTCCCAGGGCCCAGGCAGCCCACGCCACCACTCCCCACTTTCCCAGACTCCGCCCGCCGCCGCGTCGTGTCACGCCGCCTCTCGCCGCCACCACCACCCCTGGTGCGCCCGCCGAGGCGCCGGCCTGCGCGCGGCTTCTCAGCCACAGCCACCAGGATCCCTACCTACATTTTACTCTCCAAAAAGGAAAATGTCGGGGAAAAAAAGGGCGCGCTTTGCACAATCTGGCGGGAAAAGGAAGCACGCCTGCTATCATATCGCCGCCAAATCTTCTCCCCCTTTCCTCTCTCATTCCTCCCCCTCCCTCCCTTCCCTCCCATGGAGCAGGAGCGCACACAACCGGCGACGAAGAGGGCGAGGCCTTCTTCTCCTCCGCAAGCCCGAGCTGCCGACGCGGAGGACCGGCTCAGCGCTCTCGATGACGCCACCCTGCACGCCATCCTCGCCCGCGTGCCCCTCCGCGACGCGGCGGTCACGGCCGCGCTCTCCCGCCGCTGGCCCCGCGTCTTCGCCACGCTCCCGCGACTGGTCATCCGCCCGGCCACATTCAACCGCCGCGGCTTCCCCGACGAGGGCGACGAGGACCGCTGCGAGGACCCCCGGCGCTGGATGGACGCCCTCCGCCGCGTCCTCGACGGCCGCGCCGCGCCGGTCGCGGCTCTCGAGATCGACTCCAGGTTCATGAGCGTGCACTGCAACTGGTTCAACAAGGTCTTCCGCGAGCTCTGCTGCAATGGCGGGCTCCTGGAGCTCAGCATCGTCAACACCGACTACACAGAGTGCTACGCGCTGCCCTCCACTGTGTACGCCTGCACGACGCTCACCTCGCTGGACCTCTACAATTGCTGGCTCCGACTGCCCGGCTCCCTCGTCGGCCTGCGCCCCTTGCGATTGCTCCGGCTTCGCAACGTGACCGCAACGGACGCCGAACTCTGCCGCTTGATCCGGCGGTGCAGCACCATGGAGCATCTGGAGATCCATGACGTCCACAAGGCGCGGAACATCATCATAGAAGCGCCATGCCTCAAGAAGCTCTACATCTACTCGTACCGCCCGCTCTGCATCGTCGTAAAGAAGGCACCGCCTCTGGACATGGTGAAGCTGAGCCTCTCCTACGGCTGCCCTGAGCATTCTTGGAGCCTCCACGACACCAAGAACATTGATAGGGACTACTCAATTCATGAGATGGAGGAGATGCTTGATTACAAGAAGATGGCCGAGAGGGAGCACAAACAGACGGACGAGATCAAGAACATGGTGAAGTTCCTCTGTGGAGTAAGCTCCACCAAGAGCCTCCGGTTGCACTTATCAACTGAATACTCCGAGGTCAGTTTGTTTTGGCTGATTGGCTCAGTGTGCATCTTTTCTGCTCCTTTACTAGTTGCATCATTCAGTGTGGTTAAGTTAAATTGCTTGCTGAAAGTTGCAAGTGATTTCTATACGGGAATTTATGCATTTTAATGTGTGCTAGTGTTGCGCGTTGATAGCTTAAAGATGTTACTACTGTCTACTGGAATACACTTTCAAGTTATGAGTCGTTTATTCAATGTTTGCAATCACACACACTTGCGACTTGTATACTGGTGTGGAGAAGATATGACATAACTACCAGTACCAGGTGTGACTTGTGAGTCCTGAATTGTTGTAATGGTTACTCGCTTGTCAATGGTTTATTACAAGAAAAAGGTATCTTAATTGATCAAGGGCTTGCTGCTACCAAATCTTAGTACCTAGATATATAGGTTCGAAAATTATGCGGTAGATACCTTTAAATTTTTACATGATAATTCAGAAATGTCCTTTCCAAATATTAACTAATAACTACTTTGCTTCAAGATTCATATATTTTTGTATAAGTGGTATGTTGAAACACATCCTGTTTTAATTTCATCATGCAAAAGCCATTGGATTGGACTTGTTCATTGTTGTTGTTGGTCATTCTTACTCTAGAAATGTTGTAGCATCCTACTAGATCATTTGTGCATGTTCTGTGTAATACGATGACTTTGTGGATTGATATTTGTTGCAAATGATATATATCTTTTCAGAGAATATGTAACTTTTGAGTTTAGAAATTAGACTTCAATATATATTCATACATATTTACATCCGTGTGCGTGCGCCCGGGAAGGCCCGCGTTGTAAGAACTTTGTTCTTTTCTCTTCTTAATGAAAAGATACGCAGCTCTCCTGCATATTCTCGAAAAAATATTCATAAATATTTGGCCAGTATCATGTAAAATGTAGTAAATGCAGTGTATTTAGCTTTGTTATTTTTATTCCCATGATACATTTTGAGTTTCGAATTTGTTTTTTAACCTTCTAGACACCTTGTAATAATCCTAATCTCCAAATGTTTAGGTCGGTCACTCTGTTTTAGGATTAACATTTAATTTAGTTTACACGATAAGGATTGAGTAGTGCAATAAAGCATATAGTCATTGCAAATCCTATTTAAATGATTTGTGTGCTTGTTCAAAGTAGTTTATAGAAAGGTGCAACCTTCATCCATTTGTGTTTTCATTAGGTTGTGAGCATGTCCAAGGCTTCGATACCGAAGAGTTTGCCCAAGAAAAGCTATCTTCTCGGATTGAAATCACTTAGCCTTATTCTGGATCACAATCATGAAGTGCTTTCTACCTTTGTTTCATGCTTACTGAACAGCTGTCCCAACCTCAAGGATCTCAGAATCATTGTAAGCCCTAGACAGCTGATATTTTTTTTTCTTATTTTGTTCTTTTTGCCGTTAGCTGCCCATAAAATGGTTCTCCTGTGTGTTACCAGGAGCTTCGGCACCCGGGAAGCCCTGCGCCCTTACCTGCAGAGTTTTGGTTTGAGAAGATAAACGGAGGCGGTTTTCTGTATCGGTTGTCAAGCGTCACCTTCTACACCAATTCGCTCTTTGAAGGCCACCCTTGCGGGGGCATCTGTAAGTTCCTGGTGATGAACGCGATCGCCCTCAAGAAAATGAGCATCGAGTACCATCACTCGCAGGTGAAGCCTGAGCATGCAGCCAAGCTCGAAGCAGCCCGAAGGGAACTCCGTGCATGGCCAAGGGCTTCTGATCATGTGCTGCTGGAGTTGACTCCCATTGATTACTTCCCCAGTTTCTGAGATTGCGAGGTCACGGATCCGTTGCTCACTTGCAGGTCCTGCAGCATCATCTGTTGAGTTCTACCTTCTCTATCCCTCTCTTGCACTCCGATTTACTCCAAAATGCAAGAAGCACATGCTAGCTAGGCACCATAAGTTCTTTTTTGTCAGGATGGATTGGAAATCTGGATTTGCACTTGCTGTCACAAGTATATTCGCCCTTGTTAATAGTACTACATATATATATGCTTGCTAGTATCATCACGTCGTGGATTCTGTAAATGCGGTTGCCTCTTATGAACCAGTATGGCAGTATCAAGCAATGTTATAACGATCTTCTATATTCTATCATCGTGATCTTACATTTTAAATTGCATATGTTATGAGAAATCTTAACCCTTCCCTCTGGAGCCGATGCATTGCTTCCTGATTGCTTTCATATGCACGGTACTTTACTTGGCTAAGGTGGAGCATGAACCACTACACACTGGGTCTTGGGGGACTGAATGCCTGATCGGCCATAGCGTGTGTTCTGATCTAACTGATCATTGCTGAAAATCGTTGTAACTGTGTTCGGCAATGGCCTTTGAGTTGCTGAAGGCCCTTTTTTTAGGGAGGAAGGTGCTCAGACATAGAAACCACCTTCAATGTGTGTGTCCACCTTCAATGTGTGTGTCTTCCTGGTTCCTCATATAATATGAAATATCAATGCTTCTAATTATCTTAATTATCTTAGGACGAAATTAAATATTCCTACCCTCTCTATCCCGGTTGCTGCATTGATAGTTGGCTTGCTTTGCAGCTGTGCTGCTTGCTTGCCTGCGGCCCTTCCATCATCTACTTCTGCTTTGAATCAGGATGGCAAGACTGAAACACGGATGCGGACTGACGACTGCTGTACTGCCTCAGGGCCGGGCATGCCGTCCACCACCAGCACGCGCTGCGCCTCGCAGCCTGGCCGCCAGGCCGGCTCGCCGTTGCGCGGCGCTCAGAACCTGAGCCGGCCTGAGCTCTCGGCGCTCGAGCATCTTCTCCTCCTCCTCGATGGGGAGCCCCTTGGTCCCCGGCACGCAGACGAGCAGCCTCCTGGGAAGCTGGAACACGTTCCGAACCATCTCGCTCGCAAGAGTGCTGGCGGCGGAGTCCTCGGCGGCATGGCCGTCGTCAATGGTGGCGGACGGTCGGACCCTGGGGGTGGACGGTAAATCCCTGGGCCTGTCTCGGACGTTGGATCGGGCATGGGCGGTCGAGATCGGCACGGATAGCTGCAAGGTAGCGAGGCGCCGAAAACCTCTCCGCCTTCCCCGCGCGACGCGACGCTCTCCACGACGGGTGCTCTCGCGCCGCGGCGGCATGCCGTTGCCGGAGAACCCGACGCTGCTGGAGGCACTGTGCCGTGGAACCACCCCATCGCCAAGCAGCCCATCGACCCGGCGTCCTTCACTGAGATCTTGTGCGAGCTCCATTTCCAAGAGAGGCAGCCCGAGCGAGCCGTCCTGCTGCAGCCGTCGGCGGCGCCGCGCCCGGCATCGTGTGGCTCGACATCGCCGCCGCCGCCAAGGCCGAGAAGAGCAAGGGTGGATCGTCGCTGGACGCGCTCCTGAGGCCCAAACCGGCGAGCACCGTGGCCACATTGAAGAGGAGCGCGAGGTTGTGCCTGTCTGCCTGAAAAAGAGCTCGGCCTCGCTGCTGCTCTGCACCGAGGGGCTCGGCTCCGAGAGCACCGTGGACGCCGACGACATGCTCAAGGACATGGAGCCAGACAGCAGTTTCTTGGAGAGCACCGGTAGCGGTAGCGTGGTTGAGGAAGGAAAAGGAGGAGAAGCGGCCGCTGACGTTCCCGCCGCCGCCGATACGGTGGATCGGGCGCGGCGGGACGAAGCCGTGCGTGTGCTTTCCGGTCGTTCTGGGCGGATGGGCGTCTCGTGCTTATGGAGGTAGTGATGCCGGTGAAAGAGCTCCTGCAGGCGGCGCGCGATGGCGGCCGGCTCGGGCTGCAGTTCGTAACGCCTCCGCCGCAGCTGGTGTTGTGGGCGTCGACGAGGACGAAGACAGCTACGATTTACTAGTCCAGAGGGTACGGTAATTAATATCGCAATACTTGGCTTAGTTAATTATGCGTGTGTACCCGTTAATCCTTTTTAGAAAACATGATTGATGAATGCCAAATGTAATCTTCCTATTCACCAGTCACAAATTCAGAATGAATTCATCTTGAAATATCTATCATCTCGAAATGTGCAATTTTGAACTTGCTCGTCATGTATTCGTTATTCCACTCTTCGTCACACTAGACTAGTAGGTGTTCTCCGATGGGCCCAAATACACCAAGGCCAGTCAGGTAGGGCCCATTCTTGCTCGGTAAACACTACACGGGCCACAGAACCCAAGAAGATTCTCTTCCTCGGGGGCCCACCTGCATTTCACGGAACGCCAACCGCTCTTATCCCCCAGTCCGTCGGCTTCCTTCCCCCTCCGCCGAGGAAATGGACGCCACCGCGCTCGCGCTCTACTCTCCCCCGGCGGCGGTGGTCACCCGCTGCTCCCCGGAGAAGCTAGCCTTCGCCTCCCTACACCTTCCCTGCTCCTCCACAGGCTCGTTCCACCTCCGCGCGTCCCGGAACCCAGCCTTGCGCGCCCTCTCTCTGGTCCGTTAGCTAGCTAGCTAGCCTTTTCTTCTGGGTTCCGGAAGAGGATCGCATTTGTTGGGCCTTGATGTTATAGTGCATATGTTTACCTTTGGGGATTTTAGGGATGGAGGAGACGCAGGAGGAGGGGGAACGGGTTGGTTGTGCGGGCGGAGATGTTTGGGCAGCTCACCACGGGACTCGAGTCCGCCTGGAACAAGCTGCGTGGCGTCGGTGAGTCGGTTCGCTTCTTGATTCCTACCATCGATGCCTGAATTCCTTTGTTTTTTCATGGGAAACTCCAGAAAGCGTCGCAAAACTGCCTCTGCGTAGCCTGGGTAGTTGAATTCGGTAGAAATTGTTAATTTTGCTGACTTTGTGGCAACTGGTCAGTGAACACTACTTCCTTTTCTTTTGTGAGGTGCTGGGGACTTGGGCTGCTCCCCCTCCATAATATAATTGTATGTAAAGGCGAAGGCGCTCTGTTTGAGAAAAATAAAATGTAGCACCATGCTAATGCCAAACATGAATACATTATTTGGGGGTCCCCGCTAAAGTTTAGCACCTGTCACATCGGATGTTTGGATGCTAATTAGGAGTATTAAACATAGGCTAATTACAAAAATAATTGCATAGATGGAGTCTAATTCGCGAGACGAATCTATTAAGCCTAATTAGTCCATGATTTGACAATGTGGTGCTACAGTAACCATTTGCTAATGATGGATTAATTAGGCTTAATAGATTCGTCTCGCGAATTAGCACAGGGTTCTGCAATTAGTTTTATAATTAGCTCATGTTTAGTCCTCTTAATTAGCATCCGAACATCCGATGTGACACTGCTAAAGTTTAGCACCTAGTATCTAAACACCCCCTTAGTCTGCGATGTAGCAAGTTAGTACAGGGTTAACCAAAGGTCATTAAGATTAACACAGTGCCCTTTTCATTTAAGACGTGCTAACAAAGGAAAATATCACTGAACCAATGCGGGACATTAGAAGGTCACTTCTGGAAGCAGATGTAAGTACCTTGCAGCTTCTAATTGTACTCATCAGTTCATTTTGTACCTATATAGTCTGAGCACTGAAGTTTCTCCTGCTTTCATCAGGTTAGTCTGCCAGTTGTGAGACGTTTTGTTTCATCCATTAGCGAAAAGGCTTTAGGTGCAGATACTATCAAAGGAGTTCGACCAGACCAGCAACTAGTGAAGGTATGTTGTGCCATACTACCATTAAGGGATCAATAGATAACAAGCACACAAATGTATGTTTGGGATAATCATTTTTATGTCACTTTGGTGTTCCCCACAATACATATTAGATTCTCTTAGCTGTTAAGTTCCCTTTTTTGTCTCTAGTAATAGTGAAACTCACTAGCAAATAAAATTACTATAATATGCATAAACAATCTTCTCTTGAATGTTCAGTAATCACCTATTGGTCTATGCTAATGAAAAGACTAAAATCTTGTCAATTTTATTTATATGGTTCGAGCACAAGAAAATAACATAATTGGTGCTGCAGATTGTGCATGACGAACTTGTACAACTGATGGGTGGAGAAGTATCTGATCTGGTATTTGCAAAAAGTGGCCCGACAGTTATCTTACTGGCAGGTCTACAAGGTGTTGGGAAGACTACTGTTTGTGCAAAGCTTGCATTCTATTTGAAGAAACTGGTGCATTCCTAAGCCTTTTATTTTTGAGTATCTGGTAGGCTTTAATGCTTGATAATCTATAGATACTTATATCAGAGTTAGGTTACAGGGGAAGAGCTGTATGCTGGTCGCTGCAGATGTTTACAGGCCTGCTGCCATTGATCAACTTACTATACTGGGTGAACAGGTACGCTTTATATTACTTAGCCTTGAATAGTTGCATGTGACAGCTCTAAAAATTAAGAAGCAGATGTACCATCAGATTTTTTACCATCATGTAACATTTACTTTTGTAATTTCCTTCTGTTTTATTTTATTTTATTGGGATTGACAGGTGGGTGTACCAGTTTACTCAGAAGGAATGGGGGCCAAACCTCCACAGATAACCAAGAATGCTGTGGAAGAAGCGAAAAGCAAGAATATTGATGCCATTGTGGTAGATACTGCTGGAAGACTGCAGGTTAGCCTTCTGTGTATCCCCTTTAATTTTTCAGTCTAAGGTCACAACTCATATGGAATTCTGGTCTGAACCTGATTCATCTGCACCTTTATACGCATGAACAATGTGTATTATTCAGATAGCATATTAACTAGCATTGCCTTTATGGTTTAACTTGCATTATTGATGCTAGCTGATCACCTTTCTGTCATTCAGATTGATAAAGCGATGATGGATGAACTGAAAGAAGTGAAGAAGGCAGTTAATCCTACTGAGGTACTGCTTGTTGTTGATGCCATGACTGGCCAAGAAGCTGCAGGTATCCACCTTTTGCTTCTTCCTGCTATTTCAGTCTTCTTGTTGCCAAGTGATTGCATTCTTTACAACACTTGTTAGAACTGCAGCAATGCAACACAGTAATCCAAAAAATTAGCTGTCGCTCTGAAATTGGCTATCGGTAAAGTTTTAACAAGTTTGTTGCTTATAGTGCTCCTGTAGAGCAAGATTTTTGTTCTTCTGGTCCTATAAACTCAAATAAGCTTAGCGACTCTTTCCTTCAATAGTATTCCAACATTTGCATAAATATTTCTTTTCTGATATGCAGCACTTGTCACCACCTTCAATATTGAGATTGGTATCACTGGAGCCATACTTACTAAACTGGACGGTGATTCCAGGGGTGGAGCAGCACTAAGTGTTAAAGAGGTCATTGCTTGCCAGAAACTTTTCTTGCCATCATATCAATTAATGATTAGTTGATGATGTAAAAAAAGATTATTGTCTATTTACCACTGTTTGATTAAATTGCAGTTTCTTATGCCAGGGACATAACTTTTTATTCGTGTGTATATCTTTAGATTATCCTTTTTCACTTGTTTGTCACAGTTATGAATGATAAAGATATGTCATCATCACCATTTTCACCGCACTGCATGCATATATATGATTTTATGAGAAGTCTTATATCCTCAGCAGCTATCTTGTGGTCATTGCCCTGTAGTACATTTAAGTATTTCTTATTTTCAGTTGGTACATGAAAGTAAAATTCACTGCTTAACTAATCATGCAGGTATCTGGAAGGCCCATTAAATTTGTAGGACGCGGAGAACGATTGGAGGACCTCGAGCTTTTCTATCCTGATCGCATGGCGCAACGAGTTTTGGGAATGGGAGATGTACTTTCATTTGTCGAAAAAGCACAAGAAGTTGTAAGTAGCTTCCTGTAAAACTAGTCCTTTGTTGTAGTCCTAAGAAATGTTGTGAAGATTTTATGTTGTTTACAATTTTACATCTGGTACAACTAGATGCGGCAAGAAGAAGCTGTAGAATTACAGAAGAAAATTATGAGTGCAAAGTTCGACTTCAATGACTTCTTAAAGCAATCTCAAAATGTTGCAAAGATGGGTTCCATGAGCCGAGTAATTGGGATGATTCCTGGCATGAACAAGGTACATGAGCATGTTGAATTAGTTTGTTCTCCAACTTGACATGACAGCTATGCATTACAACCATGTTTAAATTTGATATGGTAAATGCCAGCACCTGAAAGCAGTTCTCCTTCTAAACAGGTTACTCCTGCACAAATAAGAGAAGCTGAGAAAAGACTTGCATTTGTGGAGTCAATGATTAATGCAATGACTGCCGGTACGTTATTTCTGTATTTGAGCTATTTATATGAAACCTACTTGGATGGCTGCTTCTGTTATGGACCTAGATGCCCAATTGGTTTTTGTTCTGGGATTTGCAGAGGAAAGAGAGAAGCCTGAGTTACTAGCCGAATCACGCGAAAGGAGGATAAGAGTGGCTGAGGAGTCTGGAAAGACCGAGCAAGAGGTTTAGTTCTGCGCTTATGATATCACCAGTCACCAAAAGTCCATAATGCTCTAGTTATACCAAAACATGGAGCTAACAAGGTTGTTCTTTTTCCCATTAGGTGAGCCAACTGGTTGCTCAACTTTTCCAAATGCGTGCTCAGATGCAGAAATTGATGGGTATGGTGCAAGGACAAGAAGCAATAGCAGGCATGGGAGACCTCATGGACTCACTTAAAGCTGAAGAAAAGGTAACGATGTCTCAGGCGGTGTGAATATTTCTGGTAAGTTTTCCCAGAGGAACTTGAGTTTTCTGAATTCTTGTGCATCATTCAGGCACCACCTGGCACCGCACGGCGGAGGAGGAGGAACATCAAGCCGAAGCAGAGGAACCTGGATGCAGTTTTGAGCTAGCCTGCTGGCTGATGCACCGGGGTTGAAACTCGAAGTTTTGGCTGGGGACCCTCATCATCAATTGTGGTAATGTGTTTGGATTTAGAAGAGGGTGGGAAATGTTGTCAAATTCAACAAGTTGTGATCCTTGCCAATGCATGGTTGGGCACCGCTGTCTGGACTCGCTAGAATAGTAGAATGTGACTTTGGCCTAGTCAAATGCAATGTCCAGATGAGGCCCTCGTTAAATGGTGGTTACAAGTCCAAAAATGCCACAATTATGTATGTATGATTTGTGAATACAGTTTATGTATGGATCACTAGTTTGGTAGTTTAATGATAATTGATGAAATACTAGATATGCTTGGTATTTCTCATGCATAAATATGTATGTAAGCAGGATAAAAAGTTTCTTTTACGGTATTCTGTTCGGAATTACTTTTGTGAATGGCAATTCAGGATTAAAATCCATCCCATAACTTTTGTTTAGAGGAAAATCCATCCAATCCAATAGCTATGTTGTATTTTGTTTCAAAATGGAGCCCATTTGGCATTAAGGCCCAACCTGTCAGCCCACTAGAAGAGGAATGAACTCAGGCCGGCCTTCTTCTGCAATCGCTACGAGCCCATTTCCAACTGCTCTTATCCGCCTCGTCGCTTCCCTCTCCTCCGCAGAAGGCAGCTCTCCTCTCCTCATCAAGCCTCTCCGATGGAGGCCACTAGAACACTCGCGCTCTCCTCGTCCCCCGCCGCCGCGTGCCGGTCGCCGGAGAAGGCAGCCGTGGCCCCCCTCTACCTCCGCCGCTTCTCAACCACCTCCTCCCTCCAACTCCGCGCGGTCCAGAGTCCAGCACTTCGCGCCCGCTCTTCACACTTCCCGGTCCGCTAGCTCCTCCAAGTCCTCAGCCTTTCGTTTCCTCCCTTTCCTAGGTGAGGTGTTTGCGTTTTGGCTTGAATTGTTTTAAACTGTTTGTCTCTACGCTCGATCAGGGATGGAGGAGGCGGAGGAGGGCGGGCGGGTTGGTCGTCCGGGCGGAGATGTTCGGGCAGCTCACCACCGGCCTCGAGTCCGCCTGGAACAAGCTGCGGGGAGTCGGTGAGCTTCGTTATTGCTTTCTACGTTTGTACTTCTATGGATTCTCTTTGAGCACAAGTAATCTGTGTTCTGTACAATGCAGTGGACACAAATTTTGGTGCATTTCATAATTAAAATGGGCAACTAGCTATTAATAATTGTTGTTTAGAATCGTGAATTCGTGATGTCCTCCATGTGACGTGTTGTTCAAATGCTGAGTCCATCTGTGCGATATGGTGCTTGAGGACAATGGTTTCTATCTTCCGTACAAACTGATTCAGCAATTGTCAGTACTCAGTGCCTTGTACATTATAAAAAACTGATTCCCTATAGCCTTAGCTAGCAGCCTCCATGACTGGTTTTAAAATTCAAGAATTGCGTGCTTGCACATCCAGAATATGCTGTAATGTTGGGTTTTAAAATTCAAGAATTGCGTGCTTGCACATCCAGAATATGCTGTAATGTTGGGGTACTGTCCTGTCTTAGTTGTTGGCAGAACTTGTGTATCATTCTGTCATGAGATGAGACTGTGAGCAGCTGATATGCTCTTGCATAACATGGTGCAGTTATGGAGTTATACCTGCACACTTTACAAATTCTGCTCGATTTTTACTTAACAAAATGCGTTTTCTGGTTCAAGATGTATTGACAAAGGAAAACATTGCCGAACCAATGCGAGATATTAGAAGAGCACTTCTGGAGGCAGATGTATGTTTCATCCCTACTTCACGACATTTATTTTGTATTCTTTTTTGCCTTCATAACGTAACGCGGAACCAATCTTTCAGGTAAGTTTGCCGGTAGTGAGGAGATTTATTGAATCTGTAAGTGAAAAGGCTGTAGGAACCGATGTTATCCGAGGCGTCAGTCCTGATCAGCAGCTGGTGAAGGTATACCCATGTTATAGGTTCATCTAATTGTATTGAGGATATTTCTACTGAAGTTTGTTAGAGATAAATTTGTTTGTTTGATTTGGACTTGCTTAACTATTTAAATATAAATTTCTCAATTTATCTTTCTAGGAGAGGTAGATAAATTACTGGAGATAATGTAATTGTGCATGGAAGCAACCTTAACTAGGAAATTCAGTGTTTAATTTTATTTTGACAAATGTGCTCTTCCCATACGAATTGATGTGCTTCTAACACTGGAGGACTAACTTAACTCAGTGGCACAGGTTGTAAATGATGAACTTGTACAACTGATGGGCGGCGAGGTATCAGATTTGGTATTTGCAAAATCTGGTCCAACAGTTATCTTGTTGGCAGGTCTGCAAGGTGTTGGGAAGACTACTGTCTGTGCAAAGCTTGCCTTGTATTTAAAAAAAATGGTGCTTTCCTTAAGCCTGTCCTTTAAGAAATTCCTAATATATATACCCAGAGACTTTTGGTACTTATAGACCAGACTCAGGTTACAGGGGAAGAGTTGTATGCTGGTTGCTGCAGATGTTTACAGGCCTGCTGCCATTGATCAACTCACTATTCTGGGTAAAAAGGTAATAGTTGTTTGGAAGTTCAACGCTGTGTCTGAATGTTCTTCTATAACTTACTCTTCAGTGGAACACATTTGAACTATGATAGGTTGGTGTACCAGTTTACTCAGAGGGAACTGATGCAAAGCCATCTCAAATAGCCAAAAACGGTTTGAAGGAGGCAAAAAGCCAGAAGACAGACGTGATTATAGTGGATACTGCTGGAAGACTGCAGGTCAGTCATGTTTGTTGCTTCAGTATTTGTTCCTCTGATTTGTAGCTGTTATTGCAATAGTTAGATGGTATCTTTTGTAAGCTCTTGTTACTAGATCATAATCATGCTGAACTTTGAACATGTTATGTTGTGCTTACATATCTGATTAAATAAATTTTAAGTTGTGCTTACGTATCTGATTAAATTGCACTAGTTTTTTCTTATTGGTAAGACAGTAAGTTAGTTTGCAACAAAACACCAAATGATTTGAAATGTTCGAGATTTTGAATGAGATGTGTATAATGTTCACATGTCTTTCAAACTTACATTATTCTTCATACTACTTGCCTTAAGTTTGACCATCACCACTGATGCCAGATGAATAATCTTTTCTATCATTAGGTAGACAAAGCGATGATGAATGAGTTGAAAGAAGTAAAAAAGGCTGTAAATCCTACAGAAGTTCTGCTTGTGGTTGATGCCATGACTGGCCAAGAAGCTGCAGGTATGTCGCTGCGTTTTGTTTTATTATCATTTTAATACTTCTGTTTGCAATTTACATGATGTCCTTCATGGTGAACTTATTTATTTTCTGGTATGGTTAGGATTGGTCAGCTCCTTCAATGATGAGATTGGCATAACTGGTGCTATACTGACGAAACTGGACGGTGACTCCAGAGGTGGAGCAGCACTGAGTGTTAAAGAGGTCTCTTGACTAACAGAACTCTTACCCATCATTTTGTTTCATAGGGTAGCTTCAGCCTTCAGGCAGCTATTATTTCGAGGTTCTTCGCAAGAAACTACTAATTTGTGATAATGCCACATATTCGGCAGGACCATTTAGTGGAAATATATCATCACTTTATGGGTTCAATTGGTCATGTCACATTACTTTTTGTATTTAATCCTTATTCTTTTTTTACTTACCTACGATATACACAAAGGAAGAGACATGATGAACCACTATACATGAAAGTGGTAAAATCATAAATGTTCACCAACTTGTTTTATTCCTATATTCATCAGCAGTTTAATTTCTTGATTCCTTCCTTCCTTTAACTAGTACGCTGTTTATAATAAATAAATATGAACAACTGAAAAACTTGCAGGTGTCAGGAAAGCCCATCAAGTTCGTAGGGCAAGGAGAAAGAATTGAAGATCTTGAACCTTTCTATCCAGATCGTATGGCACAGCGTATCCTGGGAATGGGAGATGTACTCTCATTTGTTGAAAAAGCACAAGAAGTGGTAAGTACCTCCTGTGAAATGTTCCTTTTCTCTTGTCTTTCATTAGACTATTATTTGATATCCTATGGTGTAACTTGTTTGTACAAGTAGATGCGTCAAGAAGATGCTGAGGAATTACAGAAGAAGATCTTGAGCGCAAAGTTTAACTTCAATGACTTTCTGAAGCAAACACAAATGATCGCAAAAATGGGTTCGTTCAGTCGTTTAATTGGCATGATTCCAGGCATGAACAAGGTGCAGCTATGAACTTATGGAGCCCATTTATTAGCATGTATAATGGAACTGCATCTTGAAAAATGAACGAGGTGCAAATATTCAAGCTTTTAACTTGAATTTTTTAAGAAGCAGCTCTTGCCTTTGTTTTGAATAGGTTACACCAGCACAAATTCGTGAAGCTGAGAAGAATCTCAACTTCATGGAGTCAATGATCAATGTAATGACTCCTGGTATGTACTCTAATCATAACACACATCATGAATATATCTTTTTACATGTGCCTCCTGAAATCTTACTACTATGGTTTCTATATTTTCTAATTTACTGTTCCAAGCTGTGCATGAGAAAAATAGGGCATGCATCTGATAATTATTTTGATTTGTGAACTAGAGAGTTTGCCACATTTTGAATAGGTCGTCCATGCTTGATTAACATGTATTACGAAACGTGCGATAATGTGATATCTAGATTAGTTTTCACTTGCAATCGGCAGTTTGGTTTTTGTTCTCACATCAACAAGGCAGGCATTGAGTTACCTAGATTTGAGATTGCTCTGCTTTTTACATAAGTATCTGATTGCTATTCAATTTTCCACATTATTTTGACATTTATTTATTAATATGAACTCTTAAAGATTGCTTGCTCAAGCGTAACAGTTTCTTTTTAATAACTGCACATATGGCATGGCTTCACATGTAACTTGGTAAGGTTCCATCCAATGTCACTAACTAAATAGTCTTAGTCAATAGTCAATCATAATGGTTTGGAGCATGATGATGATGCACCCCTTGTCCCTTTGGCCCAGTTATATATTCATTTACTTGTGCAGAGGAAAGGGAAAGACCAGAATTATTGGCTGAGTCACGCGAGAGAAGGAAAAGAGTGGCCAAGGACTCCGGAAAGACCGAACAGCAGGTTCAATTCTTATCATACAATCATTTTCTCCTATACTCCCTCCGTCCCAAAAAGAATGATGTTTTGGCATTCAAGATTTGTTCCAAAAAGAATGACGTTTTAAGATTTAAATCTTATGCATGCATAATCTGGCGCGTTGATTTCGTGCATGCATGATTAAATGGAAACATATTTTCTCCATTTTCTATATGCAAACTGAACTAACTAAGGGTACGTGCGTCTTTTTCATTCACCCTTAATCTGTCTGAAAAATCCTAAAAAGTCATTCTTTTTGGGACGGAGGGAGTATGTTTAGTATGAGCCAAACTAACCACTGAGGGATTTAATCAACTGTTCCTTCCCTATTAGGTGGGCCAATTGGTTGCGCAGCTCTTCCAAATGCGCACCCGGATGCAGAAAATGATGGGTGCCATGCAAGAAAAAGACTCTCCTGATATGGACAAACTCATGGAGTCAATTAAGGCTGAGGAGCAGGTAAAAGGCGCCTCTAGTGCAGAACCTGATAACTGCTTTGGGGCATACATCTTTTTTGCTGAGTTAAACACCTTTTGCAAATTGTGTCATTCAGGCTGCTGCTGGTACTGGACGGCGCAGGAGGAAGTATGGCAACCTGAGGCAGCGGCAACTGGATGCGATGCGTGGTTTTCGCCGACGTTGAGATGCTCACCGGCGGCTCTGAGTCTGCCGTATGCCTGCCTGCCTAGCTACCTGCATGAACGATAGCATCCCAGGAACTTGGCCTGGATTCAGAAGTGAAAATAGAAGTGCTTTCGGGTGCTCTGTAATTGGAATTGCATCTGAATGCATTTACTCGGTCTAGCTGCGGCCGTGTGCAGCTGTTTCTATTTTGCAGTATTAGCTACAGATCTACAGTACCTTTTGTGATGCACTGGCGTGTTTGGATCCTTAGGCTAAAGTTTAGCTCTTGTTCGGATGCTACAAGCTCTAATTCACGGTCATGCCCTGTGTCCTTGGTTGTTTCAAGGCATGTCGCTCTTAACATTGAATAATGCTGAATACTGACGAGAGATGGTCGGTTAATTGCTGGACCCTTTTGTGTTCAGCAAGCCCGTGCCTGGAAGCCAAATGTCATCTTCTGCAGATCATACACAACCCTGAACGATCTCAGCGCCCTATTCCCAAGAATCCGAACATCTCGCACGCCAGAGGTATCAGGTTGGAACGCCAAGCATATCCGATCAGCAGACTGCTGATGGAACACGTTCTCCGGCGGCAGTTTCAGGGCCGCCCTCAGGAACTGCATCTCCACCGCCGGCAAGCCTCTCCAGTTCACCGGCTCGCCGCCGGCAGGCTTGAAGCAGACCTTCTCACTGCCGTACTCACGGTAGTACCCCTTATCTCCCATCGCCGACGTCACCGCCTCGGCGAGGGCGTAGAAAACTACCGATGAAACGAAGGTGTCGTCGTTGCCAGAATCGACGACCATGATCTGGCGCGTGTCGACAGTGGGATCGACCTCGAGGCGCTTCCCGTCGACCTTCATGTCCAGCAGCAGGAGCGAGTACACGTACCATCTGCGCCCGTATCCCCTGATCAATGGGGTGACGAGCTCCAGCCTCTGGGGGTAGGGCCCGACGATGAGGAACCCCTCGGCTTGGTGGTCGCTGGGAAAGCAGTAGGCGAAGGCGACGTAGCTCGTCTGCCGGGCCATCTGGTTGAAGAAGGAGTAGCTCTTGTTGCCGAAGCCGATGACGCCAGCCTCCTTGCCGTAGAACCTGTCGTCCTCGCTGCAGCCGAAGACGAAGTCGTCGACGACGGTGAGGTTGTCGCCTAGAGCGAGCCGGTCCCTGCCGAGCTTCCCCGCCGAGTACTGCGACCCGTAGCGTACGCTGTAGAGGCAGGTGTCGGTCTCGTCGATGCAGCCGTAAGGGATGCCGTTGTCTTTGTGGATGTCGACGCAGTCCTCGTCGGAGCAGCCGATCTGCCGGTACGTGGCGGAGCTGTGAGGGTCGAACCTTGGGCCAGCTTCGGCTGCCTTACCGTGGCATCTTATCTCACATCTCTCGCAGTTGACCCAGGAGAGGGTGGAGCCGGTGTCGATGGTCACGAGGTTGAAGACGGAAGGGGTGCCGAGGCTGATGGCCATGAAGTATTTGCCCTTGTGGATCTCGTCGTTCCCGACGACGGTGCCAGCGTCCGATACGCTTGCTGCATGAACCGGCGATGGGTCGTCTAGGCAGGGGTGCTTCCTGTGGAACACGGGGAAGTGGAAGGCGCCATCTTTGCTCAGGCGAAACTCTGCATGCGATCCCACAAATTAAAATTAAAAATAGTACATTACCAAAAAGTAAGCATGCATTAACAAGTTGGTAAAAAAAAAATAGAAACAAGACCATGAAATGAAGGTGAGCTAGCCCTGTAATAGTAAAAGATTGAAAGATTATTAATTACCGTACGTCGCTGGAGAGCATAGTCCAGTGCAGTTGCACGGCCCGACCATGTAGCTTAGAGCAAGCATCACCACAACACGCACTATCAATTCCATTTCAATCAAATCAATACACATGTTGTTGAAACGAAGGTCTTCAATTAAGAAGAGCGCTAAAATCTGATATAATTTGGACAATGGGTCACACTCTCATGCAAAACGGTCTCACCACCTAACCTTGCTTTATTGTTATTCACAGCATCTTCATGCATTTCATATGGTATGTAAGGAGATCCGATCGAATCACGATTTGGTCCAAAGATAGACAAAGAGCAGTGTGACATGCGTTTTTTTTTTGAAATATTAGCTTTACTAAAATCCAGGATTTCAATTCTTTTAGGGTATTGGGTGGAGCATGTAATGGAATCCTTATTAAGTTAAATTAAAAAAACTTGCCCAATGATTAGTTTGGTTATTACAAATAATTACCACATTTAGAAAACTAAGCATGAAGTTATGCATGAAAGGTTTGGATTTCATTGGATTTATTTATATTTTTCTAAAGTATGATTTGGACTTGAATAATCGTTTCAAATCCAAATCATAAATCTAAAACCTACTTAAATAATAAACCTAACACATATACCTATTCGGGCCGGAAACCCAACTAATCTAACTATCCCGGCCTGCCCAACGCTGGCCTTTACCAGCACGGCCTGCACGCACAACTTCTGCAGGCCACCCGAAGGAACATCAGACAGGCTCCCGGCCCAAGATGGCCGCTGCACCGCCACCCCCCACAACAACCACCTGCCACCGCCGATTTTGTCCCTCCGAGCCAGCTCCGGCGACGGCGACGACGTTTCATCCGGCGATATTCTCGTGAGGTATTTGTGCCATGAACTCGTGAGATCGGGTTCGTGTCTCCAAATCCCTTCTGGGTTCTTCGTTCTCCATCGATTGGGGTCTCCTGTTGAGGCAACAGGCGTGTGATCCCCTTATTCGCGATGAAGTAACGGCTGTTACTGTTAGCCGTCCGCTAGAGCGTTCAGCTGTCCAAGTTCATGCCATTTTTTGTCATTGACGGCGATTCAAAACCTTGGAGTTTCTCCATCTGCACGGCAAGGATATGGGTACTCCATGGATCCCCACCGACCAGAATATTGGTCGGACCTAACAAGTGGGCCCGCCCGACTAGAACGTGCGAGAGGATATGAAGTTATTTGGAGTACATGTCAAAGCAACTAAATAGTCCAAATATGTCCGGATATCGTGGGACACGTATTGTAATCCGACTTAGATTACCTTCCATATAACTACCGAGTAGATTAAGTTACAACTGACTTTTAATTCTTGGTCGTCAGCCTATATAAGGCGGCCAATGGAGCCTCCCGAGTGCAAGAAAATCAATCTCGTGCAATACAATCCAGCATATAGGACGTAGGGTATTACTCTCCGGAGGTCCGAATATGTCTAAAACCCTCGTGTCTCCTTCGTGTTCTCGTGATCACCTTCGAGTTCTTGGTTTCGCAATCGCCCTCACCTACAAATCAACCACTTGGGTAACCCACTGATGGACTATCGGGCTTATAAATCACAGTTGGCGCGCCAGGTAGGGGTGGTTGCAAAATCCTTTTTACGACCTCGATGGCATCCCGTCCCGACGTTGTTTTTTCCGAGAGTATGAAGAACTTCCTCACCAACACGGTCCAGATTCAATTCGGGACCATGCCGGCGGATTCCGATCTAACCGCTTCTTCCATCAACTCGGCAACTTCCGCCAACTCGACATCCAGCACCAGCTCGGCTTCCGTCAGATATGTTCCGGTGGAACAAGATCCGGCGAAACAAGTTCTCCACCCAAGGATCGTCATGCTGCTTGCCCGGCAAGTCGACGAACTCTCTCTCTCTCTCTCTAAGAGGGTTCCAGATCTAGCCGTCGGCACCCGCCCACCCATGCCCTCCGACCTAATCGCGGAGTTAGATCGCATCAGCATCACTATCGCTGAGTGCATAGAGCTGTCCGAGGTGGTGCTGCGTAAAACACGGTCGGCGCAGGATCCGTCCCGCGTCCCATTCGGTCTACGGAACTCGACTGCCGAGTACTCCACCACACTCGACCAAGTTTTCCAGATCCAATCTAGAGACCCACCCGAACCCACCCAGTTTCCGTACTGCGGTGAATTCCAGGTGCCTCGCATTGTCCTGACGTCAAATCCTTATCGAAGCGATAATGAGAACAACTCTTCCACACCAGATCACAAAGCTTTCATGGTCTTCGCTGATGAGCCACCCCGGGATAGCAAAACGGAAGCTCAAGAAGAAGGCCGTAACGCCAGGAACTAGAACCGCGCAGCGTGGCGCCAACAGGAGCAAGCCGACGTCCAACAAAAACCTATTGCTAATGCAGATGCAGCAGGCGACCAACGCCAGCAGCTGCGTAACGATCGTGACAACGCCGACGTAGGTGGCCCTCAGGAAAGACGTTGTCGCCTTGTACGCGCCTGCAATCTACTAGCCGACCTTGAGCAGGCCAGCCACAACATCTTCGCCCCACCCTAGGCCAACCTGGGGGCTGCCTTCACCAAGCTGGAAAATTTTCCAAATTCAGACCAAATGCGACAGATTCAGGCGCGACTCCAAGTCGCCAACGCCCAGATTGAGAAGCAGATCAACAACCGACTTGCAAATTCTTGTTCCACAACTTCTCGGCACTCTCAAAGCATGTCTGGGCATAGCAGATCCGACCACCACCGAGACGACCGCGCAGGTGGTCGGATAGATCCTATCCGCGAAGAGGAGGTGGAGCAAAACGCCATCTGACCCGACAAACCCACCTGCCAACATCAATGCCAACCCACCGGTCAACAACAACACCACCCTCCTGTCAATGTCAACGCCAACAATAGCCGTCAGCGCGACAACAACGACAACCACCACCATGGCGAGAGAGGCTGAGCTGACGACCGTGCTCGACCAGAATGGCAACATGATCTACGTGATGAACTGCGAGACCTTTGTCAGAACCGTGACATCTGTGCTGACCTCAATAATCATCACAACGAGCATGACGAGAATGAGCTCCGCCGTCGTGCCGAGTACGATCGCGACTATGGTGCCCCAGTGCCCAACCACGACGCAGAGCGCGAGGACCGTCATCGCCACGAAGATGAGATGCACCGCCGCGCCGACTACGACCGCGTGTACGGCACCCCTAAATATACCTACAACCCACCTAGGTGCAACTACGACTACATGTATGGCGCAACTACGGCGGATATGAAAGGGCTCCTCCTGTCCAGTACTACCTCGATGATGATTATGATGACGATACGTCAATCGATGGCTTCACTGCTTTCACCTTACGCCTCAGGGTTGTTGATTGGCCAGCTACATTCAAGCAGCCCATTAACGAAAAGTATGACGGTTGCTCCAACCCCACCATCTGGCTCAAGATATACAATACCGCGATGAGAGCTGCCAATGGCACCTACGATCAGATAGCCGCCTACTTCTCGGTGGTGATGGGTACCGCTTCGCTCCAGTGGCTGGAGAATCTTCCTCCGAACAGCATCGACGGTTGGGGTCAGCTCGCTAGAGCTTTCACCCAGAATTACCAAGCCACCTACAAACGACCTGGTAACATGGTGAAACTTGGCCAAATCCGCCAAAGAATAGGCGAACCTATTTGAGAATACGTCAACCGCTTCTTTGAGAACCGCAACAGGCTGGCTGGCATCAAGGATCATGATATCATCTGGTATTTATGCTCCGGCTTGATGAACCGCACCATGTTCTGCAAGTTGTATGAGGCTGCCACAAAGACGGTCGGGCAGATGATGGAGGTTGTCAACAGACAAGCAGACATAGAGGAGGTGGCAAAAGTTCAGTCCCAGAACATTAAACACCGCCCAGCTGATGACTATGATCAGCCAATTCAGGATGAACCCAAATCACGCTCGGAGTCCCAACTTCGAAAAAGGGCCCCGGAGGTCTACGCTGCTAAAGGCGACACCACTAGGCAGACCACTTTCAACCGGGAAGAATTTGATGGAACCCTTAGAGTGTGTTTGGTTACTGGGTCGGAGTGGGTTGGAATGGGTTCGACCCACTTCGACCCGTGTTTGGTTGGAGAGGGTGTGGGTTGGGTCAGACCCAGCAGAGGAATATACCTCGTAGATGCGGGTCGAGTGCGTCCCTCCAAAACGAGGGGACGTACTCGAACGCGCGGACAACGTGCGCGTCCGTCTGTCCACACACGCGTGGAACCGGCCTGGCGCGGAGGCCGGGGCGGCGAGGAGGAGGTCGGGGCGGCCGGGGAGGAGCTGGCGCGGGGGCGGCCGAGCCGGGGTAGTGGGGCGGGGGTGGTGCGGGGAGGAGCCGGCGGTGGGGGCCGGCATGGCGGCGGCTGGGGAGGAGTTGAGGGCAGAGGCGGCGCGAGGAGGAGTCGGCGGCGGGGGTAGGAGGAGGGTTTGCGGGGAAGAGGAAGAAGATTGAAGAGGAGGAAGAAGATAGAAGAGAGAGGGAAAAAAATAAGAGGATGACAGGTGGGCCCTGCAGCTGACAGGTGGGGCCCATAACTAACGGTGTTAAAAGAACATCCATCCCAACCCTCTCAACTTTTTCAGCCAAACAAAAAATTGGGTCCAACCCATCCCTCTCATCCAAACACGAGCTGGGTTCACTCCAACCCATAAAAGTGGGTTGGCTCCAACCCGACCCACGTTGTCCCAAAACGAAATGCATGCTTAGTGCTCCGTGCCCCTTCCATAAGAACGCACGACATACTACCAACAAGCGCGACTACCGCGGTCGCGACGGTTGCTACAACGATGACCATATCCACCGCCAGAACGACATGACAACCGCAACAGCGGTGACCATGACGACCGCAATAGTCGCCACCGTGACAACCACGACAATCGCGACGATCGCAATAACAACATACGCGACAACCGTGACAACCAGAACAGATAGGAGTGTCGCGACCAGCCACATCAACATGCCCAACGACCTGGTGCCGACCAGAACAGCGACTTCCAGCACTGAGCAGAGGTGGTGGCTTCAAGCTTCTTCCTTGGTGTTCTTCGTTTCCATTCAGTGGCGAGGCAGAGCACCAAGCAAAGGTGGCTCTAACAGGCGGCGACGAAGATGATCCTAAGGACCTCAAAAGGGTGTTAATATATTTTTCTTTTCTTTCAGGGTACCTCGGCATGAGGGGTTTGGATGTAAAAGTACCGTAGTAATAAAAATCCTACCCTTTTTTCTTAAAAAAAAAAACAACACTGTCCATGCTGGACATAGGCAAGCCGCATCTGGCTTTCTCTCACCCTCGCTGACGTGCGGGGCCGCCCAGTCCGCCTCTTTCTCTTTTTCTTTCTTCTCCTCCACGTCGCAGGTCTGCCCCCTCTCTCTCCTCTCATCTCCCCCTCGCTTTTCCTCTCATCAACGACAAGACGACGCGGAGGCGACAGCGAGCCGGGGCGGAGCTGCGCCGCCGCCGCCTCGATGACGACCACCTCTACGTCGCCGCCGTCGTCTACCTCGCCCACGTCGAGCCGAACCGCGAGGGGAGGACGGGAGCACGCCGCCACTTCGCCAACCCCGAGCCTGCGAGGACTTCAGCTTCGCCGCGACGTGAGCCGCCGCACGCCCTCTCCCTTTTCCTCTTTCGTTCACGGCGAAACTGTCCGGCCTTCGAGCCGCTTCCGATTCGGCGATTCCTTGGAGGGTCAACAGCGGCACGGCCGCGCTGCTGAGCTGATGCCGGCCGCTGCACGCACGCGGTGGCCGCGCTCGCCTCGCCGCGCGCCAGCACACTGCACATTCACGCGTTCAAACGCCGCCGCGCACAGCCGCACGCGGCAGCCTACTCGCTGCGCGTGGCCGTGGTCGCCGACGCGGCCGGGGGCCACGCCAGAAACCCGCGCGGCTCGCCGCGAACCACCCCCGCCGGGCACCGCGGGAGCGCGCTCCACGGCCAGGCGCATGCGCGCGGCCGCCGCACCCTCAGCAACACTGGCACGCACCCAGGCACACACACGCACCAGCCCAGTCGCGCAGTGCGCTTTTAGGCATTTCACCGAGCACCTCCGGCGCTCAGGCACGGCCACACTCAGGCGCACACACGGAGGCAACACGGGTTACGGGGCCGCACTCTGCAAAAAGCTTGCTCTCAACAAATTTCTCCTGCACGATCGTTTGTGGCTACTCCCTTAGTCCCTTTCGAGTTTCGATCCGTTTACTGCTCCAGAAGAGAGTTTATCAACCCATTCGTGATTGGATTCTTGACATGAGTGGTATCACCAATGTCTGCAGGGTTACACAGCACTGGATTACAAGCCGCAGGCAGTTGATTCCGGGGGAGCTTCTGAGGACCATGTCTCAAATCGCTGTAAGTTTTGTTTTTGGGTCAAACACGTTCCTCAAATTTCATTTTCTATTCATTTTACTCTTCCTCAGGACCACTTCGAAAGTTGAGGGACGAGTTTGAAAGTTGAGCGACGAAAACACCTGTTTTGCTATTTATGTGTACCTCTGTAAATTTGTTTCAGCTTATTGTTAATACTAAGTTATTGATGAAATTTAATTTTATATTTTTTTCTGATGAGGGTATTTTGTTTCCATCGGCAGTCCATAGGCAGTTCTTGTTGTGGGTGGTGTTGCTCACAGTCCTTCTATCAGCATCTACTGCCTATTCAGCTAAGAATCCTCCAAAATAAGAGGGACAATGTCGATACGACTTGACAAGCATAGCTGCTCTGTCATGCATGCAAAAAGATGCTGTAAGGAGGCCACCCTCACATGCATGCTGCAAAGCATTACTGTATGCTGTTGATCAGGTTCCAGTTGAGGATGTGAGTGGAGCTTGTTGCCTGTGCCGCTACATGAAGGAAAAGGTGCTAGCCGCTGGACTGGCTACTGCATATATCCTGTGCAATGGGAAGGACAGTCGCATCGTCGCCAAATGGTCATCGTTTCCCATCACAAGATGTTTAGATGGTACGTATATGCCTACTTTGTTTTTGTAAGCTTACTAAGGTACTGACCATTAGTAATATTGTATACAGTGATTTGGTCTTGTAGCTATCAGTGATGTTTGTATCTTCTTTTAACCAGACTGCGGGCAGGGAAACAGTACAAGCAGTCAAGCACACGGCACGGGCAACCGAGAAGCGCACGTTTCTGGCATGGTCATCTGGGTAACTGTTGCAGTACTCATTGTGATAGGGGTCATTTGCTTCTGGTATTTTCGGAGGTTCAAGGCGGCAGGGAATGCAATTCAACCCCGAGCTGGGCGCCGACGACGATCTGTTGGCCCTTCATCAGCAAAGCGCAAGGAGAAGAGGTATTCATTATCATGATGCATGAAGGGCATGAATCATTTGCCTTGAATTCGCACGACTGATTTGGCACCTAGTTTAATTTCTACTGGCAGCTCATGTTGTTCACATAGACATATATAGTTACTCTAATGGCCTTGGGGTGTGAATGTGTGATGTAACGTATCTATCGAGAACTACGGGCTTGCATATCCTGATGAGAATCTTCTCTGGTAACTGATAAAAGTAGAATGAATTCACATTTTGGTTTATAGTACAGATAAAATTGGGCATATGCTAGAAGCATAGCAGTACCTTGACTAACATGTTTCTGGTTGATAAATCAAACGTTCAGAACTAAAACATGAAGTTAGAAAAATACAGAATAATGTATCCAATACAAGATGTTGCACTTAAATAATCTATTGTAACTAATAACAAAACTTGAAGCCTGAAGGTGATAAAATCGTGACTAATCATCATGAGATGGATGTGTTGATGGTTAGTCCACAGCTGCAGAGCAATGGTTCCACGGATATGCTCACCAGCAACCCGTTCATTTTCTTGTATATTTAATCGACTTCTTACCGGTTCATCACCAAGTTCACAATTCTCTTCCATGCCCGTATCCTCATAAAGTCCAAACAACTCATCGTTCCGTGTAGCCTTACATATAAAGTTATGGATTATCCAACAAGCCATAACAATTTTACTTGAGTCTCATATGGATAAAGAATTCCTCCTTTGACTTTTAAAATCGAAAAGCGGGCTTTCAAAACACCAAAAGTGTGTTCCACCACATTTCGTAGTTGTGTGTGTCGATGATTTAATAAACCCTTTTCACCTTTGTAGTGCCGGTTACTTCCATGAAAAGAGCCAATATGATAGTGATCTCCACAATAGGGTGCAGCAAATTTTGGTGTATTTGCATAGCCCGAGTCCACTACATAATATTTACCTGCAAAATAAAGTCATTTGTCAAACAATCAGGGAAAGATAGACATTGTTAACACTTCTCACAACTTTTCTTTTTACCTTCTGGTACAACAAAACCTCCATTAGTAACAACCCATTTAAGCATAGCTTGATTTGATGCAGAACCTTCCCATTTTTCCTTGGTAACCTTGATCATTTTGTCATCGTCATCCCAACCAAATCCAGTGTAACTAAGAAGTTTGTTCATGGTAGTATAGCAGGACCTAAAGTACCTTTGTCGATTTTCAATTGTTGCAGGTCAAGTTCCTCAACTGTAGCACTATTGAAGGAAGCTAAGATTTCATGCCATGCTACCTTTGTGTACGTGGTACCTTCTTTTCCACCATTCAGGGTTTGGTCTTTCAAGATGTTGAGGAGGGATTTATCCTTGCTAGCTTTCCATATGTGCCTCTTCGTGCAATTTTTTTCCGTATGTTCTTGCTTAACTTTTTTCTCCACATGGCCCTCCATATTTTCTAAAAGAAACCAATATAATATCGGTGACCACTAGTGCCGATATATTAACATACACACTATCTTTGAAATGGTATTTCTATAAGGACAATGCAAATATATGAATCACAAGTAAATGCCCATGACACTTTGTTTAAATCTTTGTATCTTTATTTTGTAATGTAGATTGTAGTGCTTCTTCACTATGTATTTATACTATTGAGCACACATGAACAAATACAAGGCTTTGCTTGTTCAGAGATAGGAACGAGCCAGACTAATTATAATAATAATAGCATTATGTATGTAGTAAGTACGAAACAAGTTATCGTGTTTGATCTATATGCAGGCAACAAGAGAGATGTACCATCTAATCAAAGATGGTCCTATTGCTCGACATTCAATTAATGTGCGAGAAGAAATTACCTTTGATCAATTGCTGTTCAACAGGATTGGTCTTGACTGTTGAAGGGACTCCGGACAAAGGATGGTGGCTCGACGGGTAGCCGGCAGCGGCCAACAACCCTCTCTGATCTCGTTTGATTAACTAGGTGCAGTAAAACCTAAATGTGGTCTTATATAATGCTAGGCGGCAATGCCTCTGCTGCGCGCCAAAGTGTCACGTTGAAAGGTAGTTTCCTGCACAGAAGTTGAAAAAGTGATGTCCAGATCGTGGATATCGAAAACCTGTTCTGCTAAAAACGAGTCGAAGTTATTTTTACTAATACGCGTTTTTCTGGTTTTGTGAAAATCGTGTTGGAATATTTAGACTAGGCCCATTTAATTCATTTAATCTCAAGGCCCACATTTAATGCTAGGTGACTAAAGTGGTTAATTCCAAATGGGTAGTTAAGGAGTATCTTAACCAACTTAAATAGGTGGACTATGTGTGTACTAATTGATAGGTTGAGGAAGAGAGAAAGGGTGCCACACGCGCACGCTCGCTTGCTGAGCCGTGCCGAGGCATGGTGACGTGGCTTGGTCTGGTTTTGCAGTTTTTAATCACACGAGTTGATGACTAGTAATTGACACTGTGTTTAGTGATCAGTAACTGACGGTGAATTAAAAGGCTGATAACAATGATCAGTAATGATTGGAGGTAACTGACGTGAATTAAAAGGCCAATAACAATGACTAGTAATGGCTGGAGGTTACTGTTAACTGACACTGTTGAATGGCTGGTTAATGATTATCAATCACCTGAGACAGTGTTCAAGTTCGTTGAATCTCCTGCGTCTACAAGAGAGGCGATCGAGCTGATGACTAGTAACTGACGTTGTGTTTAGTGACTAGTAGCTGATGTGAATTAAAAGGCTGACAACAATGATTAGTAACGGTTGAAGGTTTTACTAGTAGCTGACCCTACAATGACTAGTAACGGCTGGAGGTAACTGACGTGAATTAAAAGACTGATAACAATGACTATTAACGGCTGGAGGTTACTGGTAAATGACATTATTGAATGGCTAGTTAATGATTATCAATCACCTGAGACAGTGTTCAAGTTCGTTGAATCTCCTGCGTCTACAAGAGAGTTGACTGAGCTGATGACTAGTAACTGATGTTGTGTTTAGTGACTAGTAACTGATCTGAATTAAAAAGCTGATAACAATAGCTAGTAACGGCTGGAAGTTACTAGTAACTGACACTGTTGAATGGCTGGTTAATGGCTATCAATTACCCGAGACAGTGTCCAAGTTCGTTGAATCTCCTGCGTCTACAAGAGAGGTGATCCTCCTCTAGTTAACTAAAACTGAAAAAAAAATCACTTTCTCTCCCTTTCTACGGTTGCCCGCTACTATCTTGGCATTCTCATCACGATCCTCTACGCGCACAGAGCTTGCTCTTGCCTCCGAAACTTCATCCTGCTGTGATACTTGCATGAGTAGGCATGCAATCAAAGTTTTTAGGGAGCGCATCTTCTGCGCGTCTGCTCGCTGCGAACGACTACGTCCTGGAGGCCATCCGAGGGATTGCTCTGCACCAACTCGTCACTACATCAACTCTGATCGACTACGTCGAATAGCCCGAACCGAAGTTTCAAACACAATGTCTTATACTTCCAGTTCTGGGAATGGCGCACCCACTACCTCCGGCAATGATCTCGTCCCTGGGTACATACTCAACCTTCCCTGGTTCTTTATTTTTGCTTCTGTTTATGTTCAAATGTGTTTTAAACATAAACACTTATACATATTTTGTGTCACTGGCAATATCCATGATTTACTTAATAATATTCAGAATTAAAATATACCGTAAAATGTTTAGATTTCTAACAAATCGTGTTTTCTTTGGATGAGAGTTTGTTGAGAGATGCAAACATGGTTTCACGGGTGTAGTTTCTATAAAACAGGAGATCCGCCACCACATCCCAAGGGCCACAGGAGTTCGGAAGCCTAACCAGTCTCGTACTCGAAACCGAAACGGAATAGCTCCCACCCGCCGCCTATATCTATAACCGAGGATCCAAGAGAAGCAAACAAACCACGATCCCCTCTTGATCTCTTGTCGCAATGGCTGCTACCGGCGATCGCTGCGTAGCGGCTGCTACTCTTCTCCAGATACTGCTGGCGTTCGTTTGCTTGCTTTCCTCGGCGTCGGGGCTCCAAATTCCCCATCCCGATCTCCCGGATATGTACACGGACTTCGTGCGGGATCGCACCTGGTACCCGCCGCCCGTCGAAGTGGTCGCCATCGATCTGGGCAACACCAACTCCTGCATCGCCGGCTACGCCCCCGCCAAGACCGACACCATGTTCCAATTCTGCATCCCGTCCTGGGTCGCATTCACCGACGACGGCGCCACCCTCGTCGGCGAGGCCGCCAGGAACCACGCCGGCGCGGCTGATCCTCAAGCCGTGGTCTTCGGTTTCAAGCGCTTGCTCGGGCTAAGGTAAAATGCAGCTAGTCCTTGTCGTTGGTTAGCTACTCGATCATATCCTGCATTATTACGATAACCAAATACGTTTTTACAGCAGTAGATAGTAAGATTAATAATAATTAGATGATCGTCGTCAATGACAGATCAAACCACTGGTACGAGGACGCCATCGTGCAGACAGCCATCAAGCGTGCTCCGTACAAGATCACTGCAAGAGACTTCAACACGCCGATGATCGACGTCAAGTCCAAGGACGGTACAGTGAAGCACCTCAGCCTGATGAAGGTGGCATCCATGGTGATCGCCCAGCTTAAGGAGAAGGCCATGGAGTACCTCGGCGGTCCGGTCGACTACGCCGTCATGACCATTCCGCAGCATTACAGTGGGCTGTCCAGGGACACGGCCATGATGGCCGGCGAGCTTGCCAGGCTACACATAGTGGACATGGTCCCCGAACCCATTTCAGTTGCCGTCGCTTATGGCCTCCGCACCAAGCTGCGAGAGGGCGCCAACGCACTAGTGCTCCATGTCGGAGGCGGCACGGCTGATGCGAGCGTCGTCACGCTTATGGATCGTTCGCTTGGGATCCGCGCATACCGGGATGATCCTTTCCTTGGAGGAGATGATTTTGATGAGAAGGTCGTGGACTATTTCGCCGAGCTAGTGAAGATGAAGCACGGAAAGGACATCGGTGGGGATTCGATCGCTCTTGCAAAACTGAGGACGGCATGTGAGCGTGCCAAGAAGGCATTGAGCAACCAAGAGCATGTTGAAGTGACTGTTGAGTCTCTTTTCGACGGCGTGGATTTCTCCGAGACATTGTCACGGTCAAAGTTTGAGGAATTGAACGATGATGCGTTCCGCAGAGTTGTTGCGTTGGTAAGGAGAGTGATGCTAGAAGCAGAGGAAAGGAGGGGCAACATCAAGATCGATGAGATTATTCTTGTTGGTGGAAGCACCATGATCCCAAAGATCCAGAGACTTGTCAAGGAATACTTTCATGGGATGGAGCCAAGCATAAGGGTGAAACCAGATGAAGCAGTTGCTCTTGGAGCAGTAGTTCATGCATATTCTGCTTATTGAATGTGTAACAAGCTAGTGAGGCTTTTTTGTAAAGATTACGTAGAAGCTGAACTGGAGAGGAGCAAGAACAAGATGGATGAGATTATTCATAGACTCATCAAGGACTAGTTTGGTGGCAAGAAGCTCGACGTAAGAGTGAAACCGGATGAAGCAGTTGCTATTGGAGCAGCAGCTCATGTCCACTCTTCTGACTGAATTTATCACAATTGAGGCTTTGCCAAAGAGATTCAGCATATCTAGACTAACTAATTAGCTTGTTAGTTCAGGTGTAAGTTTGTATGTACACCATCATGGTAACCTTCCAAAATTAAGTCACAATATCTCAGTGGTACATTATATTCTTACATAAATATATTATTATCCCATTATTTCAGTATTTGGCAAAAAAATGATGATAAGTTTTTTCTGGAAAAGTGCTCCTAATTGTCTTGAAAAGTTCCTTGACAAGTTGTCTGAAGACAGTTGTTTACAGAATGTCTGGGGTTCGCGGGAGCCGTCGGATCAGCAACGGCCGGCGGATCCAAGCGGAGGAAGGCGAGCTGGTGCGTCGTATGGGCTTAAAAGCGCAAGAAGCCTGGCAGCCCAGTTAGATCCGAGGGCCGAGAAACAATCCGATACTGCCTCGACGGGGTTCCTTCCTCTGCGGCGAGCTGAGACACTCCGGCGAACAGCTCGACGGTGGGCTCTTCTTCCCCGACGTCGCCGGCCTTCAGCTGCCGCACGACCGATGAGCTAGCTGCTCTCTCTGCAGATGCATCATTAGCTGTCGATCACTTGCCAGCCCAGCCCGCTGTTGTTTACCAGGACAAAGCTCAGACCTCTCTGATCCTCGCTCTGACGCTTAACCACTGCATGCATGTTTCAAATGAGCCCTACCGGTGTTTCTAGCCAAGTGTACGTGTAGGATTTGAAGTGCCCTCATTTAAAAGATTCTAACAGTCAGCTTGTGTGTGGTACTGTAAAACCAACGCACAGTGACGTCAGGGCGGACCTCCGTTATTCTCAGTCCTTTTCCACCGCACCACTATCGCTAGTTGTTGCAGGTGCTCGGTCAATTTGTTCGCCAGTCCTAGAACCACTAGCACTAGCCCCTAGGAGACCGATGACACGTTTGATCGATCCGAGAGGCTTCTAGAAGACTCCAGGCTTCCAGCCAGGTGTGCAGACCGGACCCTGATGAAGACGTTCCTTTTTGACCGCGCGTGTTCCCTACTGGTATGCTTGGAGCGTGAGAGGCACGCGCTCGGTCACCGATGACGTAGCTTATAGCTAGTGCTATCAGGAAACGGCTGACGCTGTGTCCAAGCTGTTTGTTTGAGTTGCTAGTTGCTTGTGGTTTTTAAGTTGCTTTATTTGCTATGTAATCTAATACCAAATAACAAATCGCGTGTGTGCGTCCGATAGTTCCGCGTTGTAATGTTTAATTTTTCCTTCTTAATATAAAGGTACGCAGCTGTCCAGCGTATTCCTGGAAAAAAAAATTATTTTCCTGTCTTCGAGAAAAGCACGACGTTTCTATCGTACAGTAATTAGGAGGCATCGCATGTAGCTACCGACATATAATTCCAATTTCTTATCAGGTTGCCATTGCTGCATGGCCACAAGTACAAACTCCAGCGGTGCTGCAGGCTAAAACTCAAACGGAAAAGGGGGAAAAGCTTTGCAGTTGCAGCGGATTTCTGGTTTGTCTTGTGTGCTGGTCGAGTCATTCTTTAACTGATACTCTGATTCCTTGGATTTCGCTTTGGCTGGCGTCTTTTTCTTTGCAGCACCAGCGGCGGCTGCTAAAGACCAAAAGAGTCTGACGACCATGCCGAACTAGCTACTAAAAGTACGGAGTATGATATTTTATATTGTTGCTTTGTTTGAATCGCCCATGGAATTCAGTTTGTATATTCAAATCCAGCTGCTTTCCGCGTCGCTTACTTGCTGCTCTCATGTCTTACGCTAGTAATCATGCGTCGTCTTTCTTTTTACTACGAAAAAAAAGTCAGAGTAAAAGTTGAAAAAAATGCCAGCTTTGTCTCTGAAAATGGCAGGGGCAAAGATTGTGCCGAGGGTAGGCAGCATTTGCATTGGTTTTATTTCCTAGTACTTGCGAAAGGTCACGAATTTTCTACCATCCGTTTTTTTTTGTTTGTTCCAGAAAACCGAATGTTGAAATCATGAGAAACTGAGCGGAGTGACTGGTGCTGAATGAGACGCGGATAAAGAGACAGCTCGAGTCAAAGTAGGTCAGCTTTCTGGAACCAGTGGCGGAAATCTAGAGCACTGTACTACTAGTAGATTGGTAGAATGGTAGTAGTGTCGTGCAGTTGACTAGACATGAATCTGCTGTTTGTACAGGTACAACGAGCTCAAGTTGTGGGTACAACTCCGTACTTGTTCAGGGAAACCACGTACAGTAAGTGAATACACTGTCATTGCTCAGAGGTACAGTATTTCTAAAAAAACGAAAGAAAGAGAGAAGAAATCAGCGACAAAATTGCCCAGGAAATATATATGTGAATTAGAGCCAGACTAGTCTCCTAGTTTGCTACATACAACTGCAAGGGACACGGCAACACAAAAGCACTCCCTCCCAGTTCTTTTTGCTAAACTTTGGGTGTCAAAACTGATGACCAAGTGACCATGAGTCGGCCATGCAGCTGCTTGTGTTTATCAGCTTATCATGCAGTCCCTGCACGCCTTCTCCTTCTCGTAGGCCAAGTCTACTGCATGCCCAATAATTCCCTTTGACAATCTTCGCAAGGGGGCAAAAGGTCAGTGCTGGAAAATGGGTAAAGATCGACAAGTCAGTGAAAATTCAGAGGCAACACAAGCCACCACCACTTTTGCATTTCGTGTCAATTTGAGAAAAAAGGGGGACGGGCAAACCTGGTTAACCTTCGCTCTGTTCAGTGCATGACTGCAAATCCTTTGCTGGGAAGCGATTGGCAGTACCAGTTGTTGGTGCGCTGCAGAGTCCAAGGTCAAAGAAACCGCGGGAATTCAGGGAAGGCTGCCTCAGCCCTGATGACAAGAAGGCGGCGCCAAACGGCTGCACCCCAGGACTAGCGTCTAGCAGGTCTCAGGCAAGCAGCTAACCTGTCGTTAATCTCAAGGTTACATTATTCAGCGCTAACACCAACTGCCCGTCTCAATACGGTGCAATGTCCCTCTCTTCAGGGAGAGAGAAAAAAAATTCCTCTATCTACCTAAGCCTAGTCCATGGACCGATGGCTGCTTGCTGGTTTTTAGTTTAGTCTTTAGTTTGAGAATACAATTAACATCAACTGTTCAAGTGAAGTCAGATACATTTTTTTTAAAAAAAGTCAGGCATATTTGAACTTTAAATATAATATGATATGATATATTTTTCTGAAATTGACTTTTAGCCGCTGAATTATAATTTTCGTCATGAAACCACCTACATACGTTTAATGAAATCCTAGTGCTGGAAATCCATGCAGTACTACTCTTTATAGACCAGGTCCACGGAACAGAGAGGAAATGGTTCGTCGCTCGTGGCATCCACCCCAAGCACAGCAATCCCGACGAGTCAACAACGCACAGCTCCTTAAAAACCTCGCCACACGCCACCGGAACGGAGCGATTTCCAATTCTTTCCCCTCGCCCCAACGCCATCGTCGTGGTACCCGCCTCTCCCCATGGCCGCCTCGCGCGCCGGCGACCCGCCGGAGTCCTCGCGCCTCCGCATGGGCGACGACATCGCCTGGTCCGAGATCAACGGCGTCTACGACCGCGACGACTCCCTCAAGGAGAACACCAACCCCAAGTGCCTCCTCAAGAACCACCCCCACCACAACAACGGCTCCTCGCAGCGGTTCTCCGGCAACCTCAAGCCGACGGCCGCGCCCATCATCGGGCTCTCGGGGAAGCTCGGCGGCGCGCGGCGGCAGCACCACTACCCGCCGGCCATCTTCCCCAAGAAGGCCAAGACCGGCGGCGGCGGGCGCGCGCACAAGGCGGCCGTCCCGGAGCCCGGGTCCCCGAAGGTCTCCTGCATCGGGAAGGTCCTCTCCGACCGCGAGCGCGCGCGCCTCGGCCGCCCGCCGAGGACGCGCGGGAGCTCGAGGCCACCGCCGGGGTGCTGCGGCGGGTTCGGGTTCTTGATGCGGCGCAGCCGGTCCAGGAACAGCGCCGTGGAGTGCGTCGACCAGTCCCCGCCGCCGCCGTCGTCTTTGCCGCCTCTGGCTGAGGCGGCGAGGCGGAGGGAGACGAAGGAGGTGGAGGAGGAGGACGAGGTGCCGGCGGAGGCGGTGCCGGGGCTGGGAGGCATGCGGCGGTTCGCGTCGGGGAGGCGGGCGGCGGAGTGGGCGGCGGAGATGGAGGACGACGGACGCGTGGCGAGATCTGGGCCGTTGTAGCGCGTGCCGGGGGTAGTTGACGTGTGGCTTTCGGTCTGGTTGCTGTAGTTGAGCTGCAATTAGAAATTGGGGTTTGGATTGACAAATTTTGGCATTTGGTGGTCTTGCAGGTGCACTATCTGTACAGAAATTTATCACAAGTTTTCAGTTTTGAACCCATCCTGTAATTTTGTAAGCGCCCTCTGTTTCCTTTCTATCCTTTCCTTTCCTTGTGGATGCTATCAAATGCTTTCCTTGTGGACGAGGTGGAGCTCAACCGCTGGCCGTTGATGGTGTGGTCGGAGGGCGCGTGCCAGTGCATGGTGTCGAAGCTGCCGTTGACGGAGATGGTGCCGCCGACCTTACCATGGTGCGTGGCGTTGGCGGCGGCGTAGGAGCGGGAGAGGGAGTCGAGGTTGGGGTTGGGGACCACCTGCTCCGGAGGAGGCCGATGGCTCATGGCCGCACGGGAAGACACCATTGCCGTCAGCTTGTTTGTTGTTGCAAGAGAGGGAAGGGACCGGAGATGGGCGGCTCGCAGCAGGAATGATGGACAGGAGCAGTAGGTACTGGCCTGGCCAGATGAGTTTTGCAGTTACATTGTACTTGGGCTGCCGGAACCGAAATTGCAAACGAAAAAGGCTGGATGTGGTCCAGGCCCAAAAGGCCTGAGCAGATTTTGATGCGAAACACAATAATTTTTGTACACACCATTTCCAGATTCGTAGCACAAACCATGCGGCGCCAACTCCGTAAGCAAACTCTTTGGCAATCAACAAGACAACCAAGTACAGATCTGCTTAACAAACTCACACGCACGCAATTGAGGGGGCAAAACGGCAAAGCCTGTCCTGTATTCTACAGAGGTAGATCAACAGGCCAGAAGCCAATCTCACTACCTCGTAAATGCTAGATATCAGACTCACCCCAAAAAATAGTGTATCCCCAGTTAATAGACATTTGTAATTTTGTACACAAACAATTTCTTTGGGCTGTGCCCACAAAAAATAAATCCAAAAAAAAAAAAGAAAAAAGAAGAAGAGTGAGGCATGAAGAGAACAAAGTGTTAGTTTCTATTGAAGCCTGGTCGCGTACCAAGCATAATCCAGGCAAACTCTCGAGATCGACAATCTTATCATCATGGGACTGTTCCGGTTGCTGATGTGTTGCTGCAATGCAAGATGATGCCCGCTGGTCCAGGAGATTCTTGGAGTGTATTGCTTGCGTTGCTGGAGTAACCTGGAGCTGACAGCGGTTAAAAGGTGCGCCATACATACATGCTCCGCATCTCTAATCATCTGGATCCATCTCTTCGTCTTGCTCCGAAGATTTATTTGCATCACTTCTGTCAGATTCCTGCTGCGTGCCTGGGCTAGAGTCATCTTCAGGCAACTCATCCTCATAGTCCTCGTTTTGAGGTTCACTATTCTTGGCAGACGCCATTGCCAGGTGGCGCGCCATCCATTCAGGACACTCTTCCTCACCTCCAAATAGGAGTCTGCCATTCCTGTCTTTCACTGGTTGAACAGCAGGTGATTTTGGTGTTATGCAAGAGCACTCTGGCAATGGGTGCGAGAGAAAAGATACAGGTCTCGATAACATAGCTGATGACACGACGCCTTCCACACCTGCACTCCTGTTGAGGTGCTCACGTGCAGCAATTGTCCAATTTCGTGGTGGATGATACCGATGATCGCTAACATTTTCAAACAGCGCAGCAACAATCTTTCTGTTGATTAAAAAGAGGGAGAATGATCATCATGCAAAACTACATAACAAATGGTGCTATAATTGATAATGCTTGACCCATAGTATACTACCAAACAATCAAGTAACCTTAATGATCTTACAATTTACAAAGCTTGTGTTTGTTCCAAGTTTAACAGTTATCCACTTGCAACCTGAAGGCTACTTTACTACCACTAATGCCGATTACAATTTTTTTCCTATGCAATTTAATAGATATGGAATGCATTTCTAATGGCTGAAGATTGAGAGAGGAATCTTTTAAGCTATACACAAAGTATGTAACTGTAAAAATATAATGGCGTCGTACCTGTCAGGCCTGTAGGTTACACCAGAAGGTGTTTGGTATAACCGATGCCCCATGATCAAACTTGAGTAGTCCGGCCAACCACTCCCATCATTGTGAAACCCAGGGAAGAAGGCATCAGCTTCAACAGATACAAAATAATCAAGGGCATCCCAGAGCAACCGGTGCGCTTGCCTCCTGAATTCAATCGATGAAGCATCCGGTTCTGTGTCATTCTCACCAATCCAACCATACCAGCCTTCCTTCTCATGGGCATAGAATGGCCTTGCAGGAGGTGGAGGCAATGGTCTTGGACGAGGCCCTGCTCTCTTCCATTCTTCGATGAGTTGTTTTTCACTTTTGGGAGGTGGGGACTGCGGCAAATCTGAGGCTAGAGGATCTTCTGGCCCAACTAAATCAGACAGCTCCTTCTGACTACATAATGAAGTTCGATCCACTAGGTTGGCAAACATAGCTCGTAGAGGAATGAGCATTCTCTGTCCACCAAAAGTCTCAGAACCAGCCAAGAATATTATTGTAGTTGGTGGGTAACCTAATGCTTGAAGTAGAAGTCCAACCTGGAAACACAAGATTGTTTACATCACAGGTATTAGCAATCAAAATGAATAACTAAGCCGGTACAGTAAATCAGATACAGTATTAAGCAGATATATAGCTGCAGCTCAATGTGAACCATATGACCAAAGAATAGCAAGAACAGATGATGTCTAAGAAGTCTTTCTTGCTACTTTTTTCTTTCTTTTAAAGCCGTTCTTAGCAGAGCTTGGAGCACTTGGAGCTAGGTATTGGTAGCTTCAAAAATTCCTGGAACTGGAACTGGAGCATTTAGATGAATCATTTTATTCATAGTTTAGACTAAATATAGATATTTAAATCACTTTATTTTAGTCTTCAAACTACAGATCCAACCTGGATTTTAATGAGTAAACTAGTACAAACAATGACACTTAAAAGCAGAACGCAAAGTTCATATTCCACAAGGGGAAGGAAAATTATCATCTTTTCTTATATTTTGTCAGCCTCAGATTTCTTCTATGTGTAATGAAAATATATCTTGATAGCAGAACCAAAAAGAAAGGCCCTATTCTTGGAATCCATGGATCTGCAAGCACAGCAGTACCAATTATTCATAAACATGCGAATTTTCCCTAATGTATATGATTGATCAACCGTTTCATCCAAATTTATAGTGAGCAAACAGACAGCACTGTTATAAGCAAGCTCACCTCTTCGGGCATGAGCGGACACAGACCAGCCATCTTCCTGGACACTGAATCAACTGTTAGCGGCTCCTTTACTGTTCCTCGTTTAATCATCTGATTCCTTCTATACTGAATCAGCTCTGTATGAATATCCTAGAAATGAACAAATTAACCACCAGTCAAAGGAAAGTTAGATAGATACTGGAAGCAAAGTCATACAGACTTGATACTGGAACACAACAATTCTAAGCATACAAACCTGGAACAGTTCAGCACAACCATGAAAAGCTAGAGTATCTCTAAGCAATCCTGGGTGATAGGCCAGATAAGGACGTCCAGATGCCCGCAACCTATACAAATAATTCTGGAGTTATGAGAACAGAAAGTCACTATAAGAAAAATAATTATCAATGAGAGAAGAACCGCTTCAGCTCCTATAACTAGTATACCTTGAAATGGTTCGATTTCAATTTTACATAGTTTAACGACATTCTCAATCCTGAGAAAGCAACCCAAAACTGACCAGTACAAGGAAATACTACAAAAATGGTTAAAGCGCCATCTTTCTTATTAAGTACAAGGGAAGCCAACTTGAATTGTGCAATAAGGCCATACAAGGAATTTACTCAAAGATTATTTAATGAGGCATTGCAAAGTAGTTTAAATTTCTTTTCGTACATTCATGATCGTGGAGCATAATTGGTTAATATATAGCTGATAAAAGAACTAAAAAGAAAGGGGCAAGAAGAACAATGAAAGTCTCTCACCTTCCAACTATTTGGCTCCCAAGAGCCTGAATTTGAGGGCGCAACCTTAGAGCATGGAAGGCTACCCTGCATCTAAGCCTCTGAAATTCCTCCAAGCTTGCGGGAAGAATTGACTGCAGCAAACCATATGCTAAGGCTCTAAGTACACTGAAAATAGAATGAAAAACAAAACAGAGGAAGCATGGGTTTGGAGGATACCTTAAGACAATTACCTCCATTTACAATTATCCCAATAACTTTCGACTTTACAAGTCTGGGTAATACTTCTGTGATGTAGTATTCTGGGGTAGCAGAATTCCTAGGAGATACTGTGGGAAATTTGATCTTTTTTCTAGCCTCTCTGAGATCCTTCGGCAAGCCACGCACAATAGCCACATCATTGGAAAGTGCATCTACAAAATGGTCCTCATCATATAGATAAGAAAAGCTTTTGAACTTTGGACTGCAAGGTTGGAACAGAGGGGAAGCTATATTTAGTGGTCGAGCAGAAAACAGGACAAGAATTTGAAATGAGGAAGGAAGGACACAGCAACCTGATGCCTTTTGCACGAGTTGTTGCTTGTATCTCAGGAATAACCAGGGTAGCATTTAAGAGCCTGGCAACGGCAACAAGGTCACAGATCTAACAAAGGAAACAATGTCATGATCCTATTACGATGACAAGAAGAAAAAGGATCCGTTACACAAGAAAACTTACTGAAGATTGTATCTTCTCAAAGCCACCATAGATCTTTGCATAAATAAAACCATTATGCTTACTGGGAGCTGCAATAAGGTAAACCAAACAGATTTATCAAGGTTTAGATTTATGAGTTTCAATCAAAACAAAAAAAGGTAAAAAATATCCTAAAATGGGTTGACACTGAGTATACAAATTAAGTATTTCATGCAATACAACACTTTATAAAATACTATAGGAATGTAGTAATTACAGTCAAAGAATAGCAACAGATTTATCTACATTATTGCGCACATCATAGGAGTCACATTAAGAAACATTCTAAGGTAAACAACCCAACACTGATGATTCCAATGTTGGGAAAATAGACAATATTTTAGTCTTAGTGCTTGACACTTATACATGTCAAAAATATAACGAAGAAAATCATAGACATAGACCATGATAGAATATGCAAACTTGTAGTAAAATGATCATTAGCGCATACCAGTATACCCCAAAATGCATATTGCTGCTATATGCACAGACAAACTTGGCTATGCACGCGCAGCAATCATACAAGTCTGCACCAATTTTCCCTTTTTATTCGCATGCGTTCAAATTCTAGCATGCTCTATATGTATGTATCTTTGATATACTTCTCATGCACAAGTATTCTTCTCAAAAAGGAATGCAAATGCACCTACAAATTTCCCCCCAGTGTCTAATGTAACCAAACGACTGGATCACTAAAAGATGTCAGCATGTCGCAATGAAAATACTAATAAAGTAGGTGCAAGTTGAGAATCAAGTTACCAGCATATGGTTTGATAGGTTTTGCAAAAGGATGCAAGTGATCAAGTTTGCTCAATGGACCCCACAACCTCCGTGGCCGGGGCCTCTGCCAAAAATCAAGAAGCATGGAAAAAAGATGTTAGGACATATATTCGACAATTGCAGTAAAAAGTTGAGTCTAGCATAACCTTGATAGACACCAATTCCTTCATTAAGAAACACTGGAATTTTGAGAATTCATACTGCAGCTTGGTCAGGACTTGTGAATTACCGGTCCAAATGGAAGGACATCATCCATACGCATGCTGCCCTTTGTAATGCCCCCAGCTGAATAATTTGCAAGAAAAAGGTGCACAAGCAGCGATAGCATTGACAGCATGATGCCAATGGCTGTGGCCAACTTAAACTTGCTTTTGAGCAGCATTTTATTTCATTACTCTAACCTCCAAATCCTGATGAAAAGGTTCAAATAAACTCTTAGACATCGAGCTTATATCAGATGCCCAACAAATCACAAGTGAAACAAGGTGCCATTCAACATATTTAGCGAAGAAACAGTTAGTACAGTTAGGCACTAGGCAGTATGCTAAATTCGCACCCAAACTGATCATAAACCTGCAGGCAGGGGCGGACCCAGTTTAGGACATGGGTGTACACATGTACACCCGATAATTGCTTGAAAAAAAATTCGAAGTTTTGAAGAATACATGGTCAGATCCAAATATAAATAGCATACATCAGGGTTTGGGGGTTCGATTCCGCACCGCAGGAAGGGAAGGGAATAGGTGGGCGTACCTGTCGGATGTTCGTCGCCGGCGCCCGACGAAGGCCAGATGGTCGGCCGACAAAAGACCTGGCAGTGGCTGCTCGCCTTGTCGTCGCCGCTAGGAAATAAGGCCGAGAGGGTGGAGCGGAGAAAGGGAAAGGAAAGGGAAATTTGGCCGCTGGGAAACGAAAGCCGGAGTCCAGGCGTGGGAGGAGGGGGCTCAGCTGCGAGGCGCACGCGGGCGCTAGGGAGGAGGGGGAGGGCGGCTCGGCCGGTCGGGGTTGGAGAAGACGGAGTGCTGCGGCGGCGGCGTCGCTTTTCTGCGGCACCTGAGCGGAGCGGAGCGGACTTTAGGAGCCGAAGGGTGGCTTGGGCTGGAACTGGAAGCCTGGGCCTTTGGTTGGGCCGACGTGGGAGAGACCTGAGTAAATCCGGAGAGGAAGCAAAAGCCGCCCGGTTCGTACAGAACCGCCCTGTTTGCCCGGCTGGTTAAAAACCGGCCGGTTCAACCGTCCCGATTGCATGGATGGTCTTTTAAGCGAACCAACCGCCTGTCTTTTACCGGTCGAACCGTCGGTCCGATCCGATCCTAATAACTAATAACTATGATTCAGCTGGTTGGAGTCAAGTCGGGAGCAGGTATCATACCTAAATGGAATGGAGCGTGAAAAAGAAAAAAAATAGTGATGGAAAAAGGAAAAACATAAAAAGGTATCATGCGTAAATGGAATCAAGTAAACAAAGGGTTATATAATATATTCATCAATATATTTACTAATCCTTTTATTACATATGAAATTGCATTATAGATTAAGAAAAAAATAAAACCCATTTGTATGAACAAGTCAAATATGTAAGAGCATATTGGATATTTAACATCTTATATCTATAAATGGAAAACAGGAGAGGTCATTCTGCCAAATGTTTTTCAAAATGATTTCGGCTCCACTAGAGAGGCCACAGTTGAAGCTGTTTTAGCCACAGTCGGAAGCTTACCAAACTAGCCCTCAGTGTCTTCCAGCAAAGACGTCGGAAGCTTACCAAACTAGCCCTCAGTGTCTTCCAGCAAAGACGTATTTTTTAGTGGTTCACGGCTAGACTTACAACCGGCTCGGCTTGGCTTGTTAATAAGCTAAGAAAAAAATCTACCTCAGCTCAACTATGGTAGGAGTTTTGAGATAGGGATTCTCTTCATCTTTTCTTGCTGCTCACATGCATGCATGCTTGTAAAGAAGAGGTAAAGATGATCCTGGAAATCAAGCAGGTCGTTATATGGTGCCATACTCTTTGTCCTTCATAGTTCATCAGCAAAGCTAAACATGATTTATCTCAAGGGTTTCACTTCGACGTACTTCTGAAGTTGTGCTATATGTGTTGACGGTTAAAAATCAAAACAATACGTATCCATGGCCCTGTCATGGATCTATAGTGATTGGTTTTACATATACTTATGTCATTCTGCACAGTTGTCTTTAGCATGCAGCTGGAAACAGTCTTGTTGGTGCATGCTCCGTATATCGAAAGGCTGAAAACAGTAAGCTCTGCTGCAAGCTACTGCAGCTCATTTCTGGGTGTACAAGTGACTAGGAGAGACCAAACCAAACAGTAAGCTGAAGTATTGAACTGCAGAGCTATAAGTATCCTCGCTGCGGAAATTCTTCAAGAACAATCAGCGCAGTCACAGTTGTTGCAGAATCGGCAAAACAGATCAGCAAGCGATGATGTTCTCCTCCTCCAAGATCGAATCGGCAGAGATATTTTGCTGTGTAGGTGAGCATTGCAGAACATTCATGCAACTGTATGTATTTGTATGGATGTGCCTATCGCATCAGCCACTATCCATATCAAATGCACGCGGACGCGGTTTCCTAATGCGGACGGAGCTCTTAGGCATGCCGTATTTGGAAGCTTCAAGTGGAAGGAATGACCAAATCCTCATGTCATGCGTGCAGAATCCTCATGTTTCAGCTCCGACCATGTTGCTTAAAGCTGTACACAACAGCAGTTCTAGTCATAGAAACTACTAATAATTAATCTAATTGAATCCGACCAACACCACTTTGCTCTACAATTAATAGTGGCTAAACGAGATACTTCGAATAATCATGAACGAGGTTTCAACTATGCTGTACCAATTAGTATGGATCCAAAACTGCTTATTTTTGTGATTTATGAAATTGCGATTCTGCTAGCTAGTAGCTCGGCTCATGCATCACCTAATCCCCAACCATAAACATTCTCCATTTTTGTGCCATTATGATGTTCATAACCTCATCTAACATCATTTTGACTTTTCCGTGGCCTGGCCATAGACCTCTCTGTTCTTATTTGCTGGTTTTTCTCCCTCTCTCTAGCTTAATGAAATGGAAGAGATCCTCCCTTTATCTTCAAAAGAGAAAAATGTGTACATTTATGACTAGAATGTGTTTCCCTTTATTTCAAATCAGTGACATCCATGGTCAAAGACTTATTACAAGTCTAAATGTGATGGATGGTGTGGCGTCGTTGAGTAGAAAGCCAGTTGCTGCAAGAGATAATCTTGAAGCTAAATAGCAACATTTACTTTCAATAACCCATAGGATTATTGTGCTGTCCTCGGTATGAAACTAACTGTAATTCTCCTAACACTTGAAAAATTAAAGTGCTTCTACCCATATCAATCAATCCACATGTGTTTCAACTGTGGAACAAAAGAAGGGCATGCAATAAAGAAAAATAAAATAGAGGGACATGTTGGGGCCAACCGAAGAGAGCAGTCAGTTCCAATGTGATAAGAGTGCCTGGGATTCCTGTGGCTTCATGACAAAAGTTATCAAGTGAAGACAAGACCCTAGACCTCCCCCCCCCCTCTCTCTCTCAGACTATAAGAAGCTGAAACTATTATAGGTCTTGTTTAGTTCCCAATTTGGGAGTGGCAAAATTGGCATTTTGCCATAAATGCGCAACTGTAGCGTTTCGTTTGTATTTATGAATTATTGTCCAAATATTGACTAATTAGGCTCAAAAGATTCGTCTCGCAAAGTACAACAAAACTGTGCAATTAGTTTTTGATTTCATCTACATTTAGTACTCCATGCATGTACCGCAAGTTTGATGTGATGGGGAATCTTCTTTTTGCATAGTGTCAAAGTTGGGAGTTTGGAGGGAACTAAACATGGCCATAGTGTCATGTCAACAAGAAGCTGCGTGTGAGCAAGAGCAACTCAGAACACAAAGGATACTAAATGTCCCATCACAATCAATTGGCAAGATGGGTGAAAAAATACATCCCAAACCAGGATATAAAATTCAAGTGATCTTTAAAGCTAGAAATACAAAGACCATTACTTCCAAAATAATAAGGTTATGCCATGCATGACAATCCAAGGCATCAATATGCTGTGACTAGAAGGGGTGATTCACAAAGGAGTCCTATGCCACATATAACTAGCAAGCGCTTGTAACTCAGAGTTAACACCTGAAGAGTTGTCTTGTACAAATGATTGCAATGTGCAGTGAATTATATGAAATCAAGAATGTTGCATACTTACCCAGGACTAAACAAATACCCCGTTTCATGATGTTTCGAACATGCTTTAACATCACAAATCAAGTGCAACTAATTTCCTTTTTTCTGAGAAACTCGATGTTTGGACCACTCTTCCAAGGTCTTCCAGTGAAGAGCATTCATTTTTATCTTTCGTCTTTCACGGATGATATTCTCAACATCTTTCGAGGTTTCAGCGACGCCCAGCGCTACCAGAATTGCACAAACAACACAAGCACTTCTTCCATGACCTATTGTATCAATCACGAAAGAAAAACATAGTAGTTAATATAGTTCTTATTACTAGGAAATACAATTATGGACACAATAAGAACACCAAGGTGCAATCATGAAATTAATTTTCTGCATAAGTTGAGTATATAGCAAGAGACAAATTACTACTAACCAAATGCACAATGGACATAAACTGGTTTCCCCTCAGATCTCTTTTGACAAGCCCAACATGCAGCATGTTCAATTTGGTACGGTGTTGGAGCTCTTGTATCCCAAGTTGCAAGACAAAGATACTCGTCTGCTGGAACAAAGGAACTTCTTGGCAGCTCACAAGTGCAATCTATGACAGATGGACTTCCAGGGGGCAAATGTTTCAAGAGAAATGGCCATCCTCCCAGATATAGGCCTTCCACAATCTTGTCATATACAGATTCCTTCCTCATGTATCTCTTAACCATTGCATATGCCCGAGCAAGCATCAAGAAAGGACCAAATAGTACAATTGACCAGAGAGGAAATCTTCCTACTGAGTTCTTCCCCAGGATCCAAGGTAGATTGATGGCATTATGTGATGCAATCGTTACAGCAAAAGCAACACAACCGGTGAATAGGAAAGGAAGCATAATAATCCTCATGCCCATCTTGCACAAACTAACAGATGTGACAAGAAAAGCTGTTGCGGCGATGCCGGTCACCTTGGATATCCCCATTGTTATATTTGACAACTAGGACCACTTCAGCATTATCAAGGCCGAGTCTGCATCAAAGTTTCCATCAGCAGATCGTTTTTAGCAGAGCAGTGAAATTAGACTTCCATGAAGGAAAACACTTGCACGATGCGGTATAGAGAATTATGTCTATTAATTTCAGATAGCAGCATGTGTTAAGCATGCCACTAGGTCATTCGACATTGATGGAATCTAAATACAAACATCTCAAATGAAATATGAATTAAAAATTCCTAAAAGTTTAGGATCTAGTATCACTGTACTAGCATAACTCAGAGTCTCAGAGCCAGAAAATAACAAATACCACAAACTCGACTGGCCTAGACATTGAAATTAAGCAAATTCACTCATTGACCAATGCAGCCAATCAATAATTCTGATGAGGGGGAAATATGGAATTAACAAGCATGCGCGTTTGGTTATTTGAAATGCCATCTGTCTCAGTTTCAGAGCATGTGGCTCAGAGAAATTCCACCATTGAAGCCTATAGCAAAACGGGCAACTAGATCCTAACTAGATCGAAGCATTGGGCCAAGATGCATCCGATCCAAAGCTTAGAAATACAAAAGATCAAGAAATACTCGCAACACTAATACACTATTCATGAGATGTATTATTTTTTTAGCTCTTTTACGGTGCACAATACTACCTGTGGTAGTATAAAGTATATGCTAATTTTTGGTATGGGTAGAATTGTAATTAGCACGATACCGCCACCGCCGCCACCAGCGCTCGGCCGCCGCCTCCGGCACGCCGTGCCGCCACAAAATCGACTACGACGGCCTCAGCAGCCTCAATCGTAAGCTTCCATTTTGTCGGCACGTGCTCTGGATCTTGATTCTTGATTGATCATATCCATCGCCCTGTAATTGTAACCTCCCAGCTGCATTTCATCGCAGGTACGAGGTGCTGCATCTCTACACGCTGCTGCCGGCGGTGTACCGGCGGACGTACAAGCCGATGGAGCTCGGCGGCGTCAGGTACCCGGCGGGCGTGCTGCTGGTGCTGTGCGTCCACCACGACAGGGACGTGTGGGGGCCAGACGCGGACGACTTCAGGCCGGAGAGGTTCGCGGAGGGAGTTGCTGGGGCGTCCCGGCGGCTACACAACTCTCTCAGCTCATTCAAAGTCCGCCAGTCGCCGCCGCCATCGCCGCGTGCGAGAGGTGGATTGGAAATGAAGAGACGAGAATATATATTTCCAAATGTACATCTACTAATGTATACTACTTATACTACAGCTTAAAATTTTAATAGTATATAATTAATCTTAACCGTCGGATACTTACATACGAGTCGAGTCCTTTTCGAACAGTAGTATCCTTACTTATATCGCTTTGATCTGAACGAAGTACCACGGGAGCAGCTGTGCAGGATTACGGATTACCTCGGCAGGCAGGCAGGTAGGAAGCGAGGCGTGGGGTGGTGCCGGTGAGGACCGCGTCTGGGGAGGGAGAGCCGGAGGAGATGGCCGTGCCCAGTGGCACCCTCCATTTCCTCCCGGCATCGTCGGGAATTTATTACCACACTGACCAGGTGGGCCGTCGAAAGCACATATAGTCAGTTGTGTTGACGGAACCCAACGGGCTGACAGCCGCGGATTGCGCACCGATCTGCCTCGGCCCATCTGTTATCCCGCCCGCTCGACTGAACAAAAAGGTGGGCTGTAAGGGTCCGGTGAGCCCATAACATTTACATTCGAACAGTTTTTTCTTTCCAGGATGCAGTGTGTTTTGGTTTAACTTAAAAGCCTCCCGCACGCATTCGTGTCATCTTCACGTAGACGTAATACCGCAGATTTATTATTTGCACATAACTTGGAGAAGTTTTCAAGGGCCCTACGTCTTAGATGACTCTGTTCGTCAAGTCGAGGAAAAAGAAAAGAGTGGTGGCCGACGCCTTGCACGACAGTAATTGGGTTAGAGACCTCGACAGTAATTAGGTTAGATGATAGGCTTCACAGTGGAGCACCTTGCGGAGTTCGTTACACTCTGGAACCTCCTAAGAAACAGCAAGCTGCAACCATCACAGGAAGACCGCATCACCCGAAAACTCACAGCGCACGGTGAGTTCACAACATTGTCAGCATATAAAGCTCAATTTATTGGCTGCTCTTCCGCACTCAGGATTGCTGCTATATGGAAAGCATGGGCGCCGCTAAAATGCAATTTTTTTGCTTGGCTGATCTTGCAAAACCGTGTATGGTCGTCAGACAGATTAGCGCGAAGAGGGTGGCCTCACAGCACATCCCGTCCCCTCTGCAGGATGACAATGGAGACGGCACATCACCTCCTTGCAAAATGCCGCTACTCCAAACGGGTATGGAATATGATGGCTACTTGGGTGGGCCAGCCTAGTTTCATCCAGAAGAATGGCTGCAGAGCAGAACCACCCTAGAATGGTGGCCTCACATCACCACCACTGCCGATACCGTAGAAGGCGATACGCACCTTAGTCCTACTGGTTTTTAAATCCGGATCATATGGAAGGAGAGGAACGCCGGAGTGTTCAACCATCTCAACCATCGCGAAGCTCCAACCACCTCCACTTTCACGCTAACCAAGGATGAGGCATCCTCCTGGATTGTGGCAGGAGCCCAGAGTTTAGCGGCGCTGCTAGCGTGAGATTAGTACCATGCCATTTGCGTTTTTGATTTTCGGCCGTCCCTCAGCATGTTACTCCTCTTCTCTACCAATGCAATAGGCACTACCTCGTGCCGGTTCGTTAAAAAAATCACTTAATAATAAAAAAATACGATAATTCCATATCCGTTGAGGGCACCCAAGTCCAAAACAAAAGGGCGTCGATGACGTGCAACGCAATAGCAGGTGAGCGAGAAGACGTCTGCAAATTGCATTTGGCTCCAGCAGAAAAACAAACCATGGGCCATCAATAATGCAAGGGGCGGCGGATCCAAGTGGCACGTAAAAAAAGCGCACGTCACGCTCGGCCGCTTCGCTTCTAGGCTAGTAGACCGGTAGGCGACAGGCAGCCCACCCGCTCGCCCTTCCCCAGCTGCCACCGCCAGGGCGAGACGACGACGCCACCAACCCCACTCCAGTGAGGCGCAGCGCAGCGCAGAGTGGCGCGCGTGACTCCGCTGCAGGCCATGGCCGTCGCCGCCTCCCACCACGGCCTCGTCGCCGTCGCCCCCGCCGCATCCTCCGCCGCTGCGCCCCCCCGCCCGCAGAGGCGAAGGTTCCTCCGCTTCCACGCCGCCTCCCCTGCTGCTCCGCTCGCGACCGCACGGAGGTGAGCGACCGATGCGATCTCCGGGCAACCGGTTCTCTTCGTGCTTGTTCCCGTCGTCGGCAGGCGGACGCAGTTCCCTTTTGTTTGTTATTATGCGGAGGAATAGAGGATCCCATGCTAGAGAAAATATGGCTTCACGGGGCTGATTCTATTTGGGATCATGGTGCGACAGTTTCATTGGATTGGTTGGTTCGTGATTTCCTAGATTGCTTTAGAACCGCGCCTATGCCAAGTTGGGTTGTACAATTGGTCAATGGGGTCTATTGATTGATTGGTTCCCAAGGAAAAAACTACGCACATCCTCTTTTGTACTTTGATCTGTTTCCATTCTGTACATGTATCCATTTGTATGCTCTACAGTTCCTTAATTCTCTGAATGGATCTTTCATGTGCAGTTCTTCCTCGCCCAACCCTATATCTATATGTGCTAATATTTTTTCTCTGCTATCATGTCACCAGAATATGTTGCCAATCTATCAACTCAGCTAATGTGTTGGGGGCTTCTTCACCGGTATGTTCACATAACTTTTACTCTGTACATGCACAATATTTTGGAACAAAACGTATCTTTATATGGTGGAACTGGAACTTTTAGCATGCCCTTGCAGTTTTCATTATATATATTTGCCTGTCTCTCGACCTACCTGCATCAAGAACTGTTTGCATCCTAATGTCTGCATATAAACTGCTAATCTGCTTAACTACTCTGGTATACTCAACTGATTTAACTTTGCCTTTAGGAAGTGCAGTTTTCTTGTTCCTCTTCCGTTTATTTTTCATACTAACTGATGTCATGACACTGCTTTTGGACTTACTCGATATGCCGCTGATTGATGCCTTTTGTGTGAATTATTGGGAAACGTTTTATCCCAGGCATCTGATGAGGCGGTCCCAGTTCCAGTTGTCATGATAGATCAAGATTCAGACCGTGATGCGACCATTGTGCAGTTGAGTTTTGGAGACCGCTTGGGGGCACTACTTGACACGGTATAAATTTCTTATACACCTCTAATGCTTTTTCTTTAGGTTGGTGCTACTCAAATAGGAGTACATGTTTTTGCGATTTCTAAATTGTTGTATCTGTCAATTATTTTGCCCTGGTATTCACTGTTTGCAGATGAAGGCACTCAAGGACCTTGGCCTTGATGTCACGAAAGGAACTGTGGCAACTGACTCAGCTGCCACACAAACAAAGTTCCACATCATGCGATTGTGGGTGCTTGCCACTTTCTGTTTACTGTATTTTTGTATACAGAATCTATTTGTCTGTGTCTATGTATAGAAAACTAAAGAGCACTCACTGTCCATGCACTTGTATAACCGCACTCACCTTTTTGAATTCTTCGATTTGTTTAAGTGCACAATGTCAGCAGTCAGCACATCTATGCTTGTGCCTGTATTCATCTTCATGTGATCAGTTTCCTTGACTATACTCTGTCCCTGTACACTCATTTGATTGTTGAAATAAAGTTTCACTATTTTTCAGCTAGCCTAGTGCCTTATGAACTCATATAATCCTGGTACAGATGCTATGGAGCATCTCATCAATCATAGGGAACATTGATAATCTTTCTCGAAATCCCTTGTTCAATCTTAGGTGGAGAAAACAGGATAGCACCCTAAGGACCTTATGATCAAGAATCCATATAAATTCTATACCGCATCTCATTAATCATAAGAGAAATTTACTTGTATTGTTTCCTACTGTAATATCTTTCCCTCCCTTTTGCATGTATCTAGTGGGCGCAAAGTTGAGGACCCTGACATGTTAGAGAGGATACGGCTAACCGTCATCAACAACCTTCTGAAATATCATCCTGTATGTTTCAGATTCTTGTGTTTTGACTCTTCTTTATCACTACTTCACATATTTTTTTATTATTTCATTGAGTGCAACTAACACAGTAGTCATGTCAATTGGTGCATAGGAATCAAGTGAGAAGTTAGCAATGGGTGAATTTTTTGGGATAAAACCTCCTGAGAAGAAGGCAAGTATAGTGCATGTTCTCATCCTGCAATTTCAGATGCTATACTGTACCATGCTGTTTGGGTATAGACATCTTTTCAGCTACAGTATGTTAATTTTCTTAATTTTATGAAATGGAAAAATGTAAGCGTCAAATTTATGCTGTTATGCTATGGTTTGTGTTTTGATGCTTTCATCCTGAACTTACTTCTTTAATATTTGAACTGGCAGGTTGACATTGATATTGCAACTCATGTGGTTGTTGAAGATGATGGACCAAAACGAAGGTTTGATTCTGCCAGCTCCTAGTGATGTTGTACTGTTTACTGAGCATGATCCAAAGAACGTACGATCACTTCTAGAAGAATTGTTACTTTGCATGTTTGATGATATGTTGGCATGGCCACATGTATAGTTTTATCCTAGCTTAAGTCTTTATACATTTGAAAATTCAAATATTGATGCCAAGTGAGATTGCCCAAATCTTTGTTGTACGAGATGCACTAGCTGTTGGAGTATGGAAAGGCATAAGCAACAGATTCTTAGGTTTAAGCCACGCTGACTCTTGGAAAGAGCTATGCATCACTTCTCACACAAGCCAAGAAATGAGTAAACTGGATCGGGTTAGAGAACATCAGTATGATGGACAGGCCACGAACGTGATAGGCATAGACAATGCAACTCTAGGCTAGGCTGTTTGATTTTCTTTTTCTTTTTTTGTCTACATCCTGTAATCTGTATCACTCTGGAGTCAGAATCCTATTTTCCCTATATTTTTGTTTTTGCATGAGAACCTGCTCTGCCTACCTATTGGTTCTCTTTTCCTGTTTGAACTTTGGTACATCGCAACCTACTGTAAAAGTATAAACGCATATTTGCCCCTCCGCAAGAATCACTTCCCATAGAAACAAAATTTGAATCCACTATGCATTTCTTTTTTGTATCCTTATTGGTTTTTATTGAACATGCACAGCATGCTTTACATAGAGACAGCTGATCGGCCTGGCCTACTTCTGGAAATAATCAAGATCATTGCTGACACCAACATTGATGTGGAATCAGCTGAGATTGATACTGAAGTATGATATATTCCATCTTCTAGCCCTTCTATTTGCTAATGCCATCAGAGCTCATATCTGATACTTATCCAGGGTTTGGTTGCCAAGGACAAGTTCCACGTGAGTTACAGAGGTGCGAAACTAAACAGCTCCTTATCTCAGGTATTGTCATGTCTTAGCTGGATACTTCATTGGCCATTTAAGCAACAATCATCTCTTAACATGGTTTATTTTTGCTTGTGACTTGGCACTCCTTAACTTGCATTTGTATAGGTGCTGATCAATTGTCTGCGCTATTACCTCCGAAGGCCTGAGACGGATGAAGACAGCTATTGATTGTTGTGTTGTCCAGCATTCCAAGGGCTTCAAATCAGAAGCTACGGAACTCTGCCTTGAGTTCCTTTTCTGTGAGGCCTTGTGCATGAAATTTCCTTTGTAACGAACAAAATATGGCTCATCTGTTTCCAAAATGCATCCATTGTATACTTAGAAGATGGCATCGACATTGGGTATCAAATGAGTTTGATATCTTGTAGTCGGACAGCTTGGAGCTTCAAGCTTCAGGCTTCAATAGCCTTTTTAGCCCATTTGATCCCGGATGTAAGGGGTCACATTGGAAGGTCTTTACATGTTGGGTGTTGTCTGTAAGTTGGCACAATCTATTTGCATGTAACTCGGCTATGATGTCTTCTGTGATGAAATAAAAAGGCACTGCCGAATTACCAGGACCAGCTTGGTCCTACCAGATGTACTTATTGTTACCGATTTGCTGTCGTAACTGAAGGAGTTGCATTTATAGATTTATAATGGAACTTTTGCAGCATTAAAGAAATCGAGATAAGAATGAATTGTGGGTTCTTCAGTTGTGCATCTCTCAAGTCAGGGTTGGCGGCACGCCAGAAATTTGATTTGTTGTCGATTGGAAAGGGACTCCCTCCGTCCCAAATTACCGAATTACTATTCATTTTGTCTTTTATAGATACATACCTGAATTACTATTCATTGTCATTTTGTCTTTTATAGATACGTACCTGAATTACTATTCATTGTGTCTTTTACAAATACATATAGATATTGAGCATCTAGACTCCCTCCGTCCTGAATTACTATTCATTTTATCTTTTATAGACACATACCCAAATTAATATTCATTATATCTTTTATAGATACATATAGATATTGAGTATCTAGAAAAGGTCAAAACGAATGGTAATTTGGGATGGAGGGAACGGATGAAAATGCAAAATGCTATTGAAACCTCAATTTTCCTCCTCAATGGTTTTGTAGTTTCATCGCAGTGCCACATATTTGATCTCCAATTTTGGTTCGTTGTATTTTACGCATCTTGTCCGAACCCTAGATTCGTACAGAAGACGAAGTATTTGAATTTGCACTCGGAATCTGAGACACCAGAGTTAGATTTGGACAGGGGCCTGGGGCCCAGAATCCAGATGTTCAGCTGGGCTTACCAGTTTTTTCTTGTGTGAAGTTCCTGCACAAATCTGGATGCAAAATAGACGGTGCAGATCGCTCGTGCTCTGTACTGGCGCGGCGGCGCCAGGGCCAGAGCGTTCTGTGGTGAACGTGGCCTTTCTTTCCTCCGATCCCTCTCCCCTAGTCGAGCCCGCGGCTCTTTCTCTCTTGCCAGCCGCCGCCGCCGCCGCCAGGCTCCAACGCCGTCAACGCCGGCTCCTGTGCCGCTTCCCGGCCATCTGAGTCCAGTTCCCCCGTCCGCGCGCTCTCAACTCCAGGTCGGGGGCCGCCGCCTGGGGCGCGCGCCCTCGACCCCATACGGCCGCTGGAATCTGGTGGATGCGCCGCAGCCATTGCCGCAGGTCCCTTCTCGCCGCCGCCGCGCCGTCATTCATGGCGAGGCGTCGCCGGGTAGGACCAGAACCTTAATCCATGCTATTCAACATCCCGTACTGCAAATCACAAGCTCCTGCAGCCGCCGTCGCAGCTATCTCCAGCATCCGCTTCTCCTCCTCGCCGGCTTTGATTCCGCCGCCGTCCCAGCCGCTGATTTCACCTCCGCCGGCGCTTCCCGAGGAGAACCCATTCGCCGCACTACTCGCCTCTGATCCCCCACCGCCGGAGCCCCTCCGCCTGGTGCTCGCCACGGGCGACGTTCACTCCGCGCTCCGCGGCCTCCCGGGCCTCGCGCGCCAGCTGTTCCGGTGGGCGGAGGACACCCCGCGCGGCTTCCCGCGCACCGCCTCCGCATTCGCCGCCGTCCTCGTCCCGCTCGCTCAATCCAACCACATCCGGGCTGCCTACCCCGTCTCCCTCCGCGCACTGCACCTCGGCCTCCTCCTCCCCCTCGTGTCCCTTCTCCTATCCACCCACCTCTCTCCCGCCCCAAAATCCCTGTTGAGCCTCCTCTTACGCCTGTCCACCAAGTTCTCCCCAGAATGCGAAGGTCGCGACGCTGCGCCCACCACCTGTTCGACGCTGTGCCTGTCCACCTTCCGTGAGATGGCGCATCACAGAGTGGCCCCTGACGTCAAAGACTGCAACCGCGTGCTCCGTGTGCTCCGTGATGCGGCCATGTGGGATGACATTTGCGCGGTGTATGCAGAGATGCTCCAGCTTGGGATTGAGCCGAGCATTGTCACGTACAACACTTTGCTGGATTCTTTCTTGAAGGAGGGAAGGGAGGACAAGGCTGCCATGGTGCTGAAGGAGATGCAGAAACGGGGGACTGGTTGCTTGCCAAACAATGTCACATACAATGTGGTGATTTCTTGGCTGACCAGGAAAGGTGACCTGGGGGATGCAGTGGAGCTGGTTGACTGGATGCGGCTGTCCAAGAAAGCGTCATCCTTCACTTACAACCCACTGATCACTGGGTTGTTTGCGAGGGGTTTTCTTAAGAAGGCTGAAGCTTTGCAGTTGGTGATGGAGAATGAAGGTATCATGCCGACAGTTGTGACATACAATGCAATGATTCACGGGCTGCTTCAAAGTGGGCAGATGGAGGCTGCACAATTGAAGTTTGTGGAGATGAGGGCGATGGGCTTGCTTCCAGATGTGATCACGTACAATTCTTTGCTAAACGGGTATTGTAAGGCAGGCAATTTGAAGGAGGTTCTTTGGTTGCTTGGCGATTTGAGGCGTGCAGGGTTAGCACCAACAATTTTGACATATAACATTCTGATAGATGGTTATTGTAGAATAGGTGATTTAGATGAAGCTAGGAGATTGAAAGAGGAAATGGTAGAGCAGGACTGTTTGCCCGATGTTTGTACATATACAACTCTCATGAATGGTTCACATAAGGTGAGGAACCCTGCTATGGCAAGAGAGTTCTTTGATGAGATGCTGAGCAAAGGTTTGCAGCCAGATTGCTTTGCCTATAATACAAGGATTCGCGCAGAGCTTGCCCTAGGGGATGCTTCCAACGCTTTCCAGTTGAGGGAGGCGATGATGTTGGAAGGAATATCTTCTAATACAGTCACATACAATATTCTTATTGATGGATTGTGCAAGACTGGAAACCTGAAAGATGCTGAAGATCTGCGGATGAAGATGGTCCGTGATGGTTTAAAGCCTGACTGTATCACATACACCTGCTTGATTCATGCGCACTGTGAAAGAGGACTCCTAAGAGAAGCAAGAAAATATTTTAATATGATGGACTCATATCATCTACCACCCACAGCTGTGACCTACACTGTTCTTATTCATGCATATTGTAGAAAAGGAAACCTTTATTCAGCATATGGTTGGTTTCGAAAGATGTTGGAAAAAGGAGTTGAACCTAATGAAATAACATATAATGTCCTTATACATGCGCTATGCAGGATGGGCCGAACTCAATTGGCTTATCATCATTTTTATGAGATGCTGGAAAGGGGATTGGCACCAAACAAATACACATATACCTTGTTGATAGATGGAAACTGCAAAGAAGGCAGCTGGGAAGATGCGATGAGATTGTATTTTGAAATGCATCAGAACGGCATACATCCAGATTATTGCACACATAAGGCCTTGTTTAAGGGATTTGATGAAAGTCACATGCACCATGCAATTGAGTATTTGGAGAACGTTGTTTTGGGTGAATAGGTTGATCTCAGTGAAAGATTATCCTTGCATTTCAGGTGTGTCCGTGTAAGAAGTTTCTCCTGTATGCATATTTCTCTTCCTCAGTTGTTTCTTATCTAGCTATTTGCTCATTTAATTAAGCATATTTTGTTTTTTGTGTTCAGCCCAAAGATGATAGATGGAGTTTATGGGCAATTCCTTTCAAAAGGGAAACAAAAGGAGAGTTTGAAACAATGTTCTCTGAGTTAAGCTGCTGGGTGCTTTCTAAACAAATAGTTAAGCACAAGCAGGCCTTCCTCTTGCTGCTCAGATGATGAATGGAGTTTGGAGTCAATTCCATTCGAAAGAAGAAAAAGCAAGACTTAGGTACCATGTCCTCTGAGTTAAGCAGCTGGATGCTTCCCAAATGAATAGTTGAGTACAAACAGTTCTTCCACTTGCTGCGTTAACCTTGCCAGAATTCTTTTCTTGGCAAGTTGGCATTATACTCATGGAGATGTGTTTTCTAATGGAAACTGGGTGGAATATGGTCTGTTTTCTAAAGGCCTCTCATCATACGATTCTGTCCCATTTGTTATTTGCTTTTGACAAGGTGTGCTGGAACCGACTGGTGTTGATCAACTATCTAAAATAGTAAATGGCTGCAGGCCTTTGCGACTGAGCTTCCTTCAATTACATATAGGATTTCTCTTGGTAAGAATATACCAAGAATTTTTTGTAATGAATAATTCCTGTATGACCATCAATTTGTCATAGGCATAAGTCACAGTATATTGATCTGTCAGATATGTAATCATTCTTTGGGTCTTTTAGTGAGAAATTATCTCTTTCTAAAGATCTGTCCCAACTGTTATTGACATGAACAATTTTTTGACAAAAAGGCTCTTTAATTTGTTAGCCCACGTCAGAGTGTTATCATTTCTGATCTCCAAATTTCGCGAGAGATTGAATCTGTGGTGCAAACTTGCATTAAGTTTTGAATTCATGTACTTGATTCTACTTGGTTAGTGATTTACCAAAAGAATATGGTTTTGATTGTACTTAACCGTATGCAAATGAGTTTTGGCAAACATGCAATATCACGTTATGCTTGTACTCATGTGACAGCTTCAATTATACTAATGCCAAGCATAGTCAGGTATGCTACTGTCTAATGCTGTTACAATAGTTTGATTTATCATAATCAGTAGTGAGCTTTATTTTTTTTCTTTCTATGGTGATTATTGATATTTCATTTTCATTGATAGATTAACTGTTGAAATGAGGAATGCACGCCAATACAATCTATTCATCTTATCAACTTTTCAGACTGTATCTTCTAAGGAAAAGGTGAGAATGCTCGTGCTCAAGCTTTTCATGGTCTTATCTAGATCATGACTGCAGATTTGTTAGTTTCCCTTTTGATTGCCTCTTGGTGTTAAATGTGTAAGGTGTTTTTTTTTCTTTTTGCTGTTTCTATGACTATTTAACAGCCAAGGTATAGTACTACCTCTTGTCTGACTCACTTGTCATTTAGGTCGCCAATAGTCTTCAGGGCACACCACTGAGCACTGATCAATGATCATTGCTTTTCTTTAGCATATGCTATATAAAACCAGTAAATTTTGAATGACATTGATGCAATTTTGATGATGACTCCATTGTTGTTTTCATGTAGCAAAACTGAATACCGTTGTATATAGTTAGTAATCATAAAGAATTTGACTATTTGACCGCACACTTTCTAGGATGACATCAATTTTGGACCAAAGGTAATAACGTAGTACCATGGTCTAACATGCTGTTGTAATTACTTGATAATATGCTGGAGAACAATAGCTTAAAGTGACAGTATAGCACATTGTGAATTAGACCAGTCCTGACATTGTAGGAATACAAATTTGTGAAGAAAAAAAATTGAACTGAATAGCAGCTGGCCGTCTTGATGTTGTTCTCAAAATTTGAAAATGGGTCTACTGTCACGCAGCTGAGGGCTCTTCTCCTACCAAGAGCGCCTTGAGAATTCGGTCAGTCCATCCATCTACCAGCATGAACATATGTCCACCTTCTGGGACTTCATGGTACTTGATCCATGGAAGTTTCTTGGAAATGTATCTCTGCAGCTCAACAAGCACCAACCTGTCTTCGTATCCTTGCCAGATGTGTACAGAACCCTCATTTTGAGGAAATGGGTTGGTACTATTCATTGGATCAAAATCCCAACTTCCAAAAGCGACAAGTAAATCACGGTGGATTGATTCATAAGTGCCTTGTTGCCTTGATTTATTCTGAAAAATGAAGTAGCAAATCAGTGTATGTTGAGAAATCTTAAAAAAGGGCAGGTTATTTTTATTACACTGCTTTAGGCCAATTTTGAATACAAATGTTTCTTTTGATATTCTTTATTCCTGCCATTTTCATGCATATAGTCTCTATGCCATGAACACACAGGAAATAAGTCCTGCTCTGTGAAGAAGTATTTTATGTGGTGCATTTTTTTTCTTATATATCTGAGGCTGTGGTTTACCTCGATGGTTCTTGGCATTGCCATCATCTTCTGAAGAACCTCCATATCATGCTTGCTAAATATTTCAGGGTTGTGCATGGCAGCTGCCGAAGAAGGGAGCCACTTCTGGGTCATCCACAGGTAGAGCAAGGAAGGTACGTTGTGTGCAATCCACAGGGTCCTCTGCTCTGGCACTACCAGTTTCTTGAAGGCTTGCCTGGATAGTTCAGCTGGGAAAGAAGGCCACCAGTAGTTGATAACTGGAACAACTAGCGCAGCACCTGCGAGCCTGCACGCACACAGCATATGGAGCTTTACATATCTGAAGAGGTTTGTATTTCACTAAAATCTATGTGGTTGGGGACTATGTTTGCCTGTGGGGTATATACTGGAGGCATCCCCAAACAGAGTATCCTCCCATCGAGGCCCCCAAGACGTAGAACTTCTGCCCAAGCTCCAGCTGGTCAGCGAGCTCCTCGATATCCAGTGCCTCGCTCTTTACATCCCGCTTGGGATTTGGGTCACTTTCCCCATACCCAGCTCTATCAAAAGCAAGGAAGTAAATTCCCAGTTCTTCAACAAGCTCCTGAATTGACAAAGATAGAAGCCAGTGGGCATAATACGAAGAAATAAAAGAGAGATTTCGCTTGTAGCCATGTTGTGTTGTCTGCTATACCTTGGAAACAGGCAGGGGGATGTCCTTGGTGCTATCAAATGCATGTACTGTGATGATCTTGTACCTGGCCTTGTCTTTCTGTATTCCATCTTCCCTGTATGCAAGGTACCTTCCGTCCCTGAGCTTGATCCTCGGAGATGTCAGAGGAGGGCCACCTGGGAAGCCACACAGTTTTGTGGGAGGTGGCCGGAGAATCGCCTGGAATGCCCAGCCGAGGAGCACAATTGGCAGAACAAAGACTAATTTAGGAGCCATTTTCTCCAGATCTGGTGCTTTCAGGTGAGAGGAGACAAATGTGAAGATAGCTTTGAGTGGCAAGGCACACTTGCAATGTCGGTTGTGCTTTATTCCGTCGGTGGCCTTTTTGCAACAGATGGACCCCATCAGGGAATCAGGCCTGACAATCACTGCTTTTATTTATTTGTTTTGCATCTTCTGCTTTAGCTTGCTGCTGTAGACATATGACTATTTTATCCTCATGGTCTACGTTGATCCAGATCTATGTTCCTATTTTGCAATGTAAATTTGAATATAGTCACTTCACTGTGACAACTTACATGAGCACAAGATGTTCAGTGCAAAGATGGTTGGTAGTTAAGGTTCTTCTGCAAGTCACAACTTTCTGTTCAGACTTCAAGATGTTACTCTTGGGGGAAATGATGTTTCCCCCCTATTGTTCTTTCCACTACATATGTTAATGAGTATGATCGTCTTTGGGATTAACTTTTTCTCATATATTGGCTCTTGTCTGTCAGGTTTTGCTCCTGTGTTGCTGCTGCTTTGCGTGCCCTATGTATCACTGCTGTGAATAAGAGATAAGATTTGCGATGCTGTTGCAGTACACAGTCCTAGTCATCTCCGAGCTGCTGGTGCCTAGCTGAATGCCAGAAGATCAGGCAGACAGGAGAAGGTGCCTAGCTCAGTGGATTATCCAGAGGCGTGCTCATGGTATAAGGTGGCCATCAGAGCTGCAAAATATACGATCTCTGCTCCATGACCGCGTTTCGTTCGGTTTCTTCGCTTGCAATGCAAGTGGGTACTGGAAAGAAAATCTGCAATCTTACCAACCAAGAATGGTGTACTGAAAGTATTGAGCCTCCAAAGTAGAGAGGGACTAGCGTAGTTGGCACACAATCCTACTAGTCTCCTAGATGCCGATGAGGCTCCAGAAACTAGTGGCCATTTTGGGTGCACATTGATATTTGATAGCGAGACCACGCTGACCTGAGCACATGACCTCCCCGCCCGGACATTGATATTTGTTGGCATCACGCGAATGGATCCCAGATCACAGCCCAGCTCTGCGGATTTCAGTACAGGATCACGGATTGGACTGGTCGCCCTGGAGGCAGGGGATCCAGCTCGTTGTCATGGGCTCTGGTACAGCCCAAAAACACAGCATTATTAACCAAATCTCCTACTGCTTGTTTGGTTTCTCACGCAGGAAAAAAAAAGGAAAACAAGTGAATTAAAAAGGAAATGGTCTTGAGAATCAACTTTCCGCGCTGCCACAGTAAGTCAGTAACACTGTAATGTGTACACAAGTTCAACCACATCCACACAACCAGGATAAGCATTCAGCAGCTGTAAAAGGCTGATTATAGCTTACAACTGCAAACTTCTGGGCTCCATGGTCCATGCAAATGCAACGTCTCTCGGCATTCAACACCGAGAGATTGTCTGAAGAAATATGGAAACTTGCACAGCGTGTTCGGCTGGCTGCTGCTGCTCGACTGCTGGTGCAGCAGCAGGCAGAGCCTCCTACGATGATATCTGGAGTAGCTGTTCAGCTGGCTGCTGCCGAGCGGCGGCGGCCAGCTGCAAAGCAGCTAGCCGAACACGAAGTTTTTCCTACCAAAATCCTGCAGCTTGCCACCACGTGGGATAAAAGTTTAATATATTCAACTCTCATGGCATAGATCGCCCAAACCACGAACCAAATCCTCATGGAACTCCCTCAGCGTCAACCAGCACAATCACAATTTGAGAGTTATCTTGTATGCTTGGGTACTGACTCGTAAGCAATCAAGGGGAGACACATTGATCCTTGGAGATTCGTTGGAGCATGGACTCTTCCCGCCAAAGTCTTCATGTCATGATCTGAATATCTGACCGCCTCCACGGATTGGCCCACAATGATCCTCCCGTCAAGTCCATTCAGGTTGGCTACTTACCACTCTGCGTGTTCAGGGACAAAGGCTCAGTGGATGGCTCCTTTTTCACATAGGTGTTGGATAACAGCTTATTGACAACAACCAAGAAACATCATCATCTGCATGGAGGTGAAATATGGTTATTATTGCCCCCAGAGATGTATAAATGGAACTTGTTAATGAGGCTGAACATTGGTAAAGCAGCCTTTGTCTTTTCTAATTGTTTTAGTACATGCAAGAGTGAAACTAGTGAAGATTTTTCTGTTACTGGAACTAGTCAAGATGCCATAGAAACAAGTCAGCAGCACTCATCATTCAGTATACCATCCCAAAGATGCGCAGGGTACAAAATCAACTATACCAATTATTGGTAGCCGTTTGGTATTGCTCCCTCAGAACTCTGGCAGCTAACCAATCTGTCTCCACGGACTACTAAACTAGTGAACTTCATTGAAAGCCCTAGGCATAAGAAAGCCCTAAGCTATTGCTAAACTGGTCTGATTTCCAAAAAAAAACTGACCCTATAGAGATTTTCCTACCAATGGGGCTGCGATATGCATTTACCATTGGTTGGAACAGCTATGAGATTCTACTACCTTAGCTAGGTGTGGAGCAAATATCATGGAATTGGCAGGAGCAGAAAATTGTCACCAAGCTGTACTTAACCTCCTACCACTTACGCATGGTGCCGAGCAGGCATGATGGCATTTGATCATAACAGAAGAATGCACAAACCTGTACTTGGCTCCACCACTTATGGAAATCTATAAAGATTTTTTAATGCCTCAATCAAGAAGAACCTATGAACTTTTTAAAACTGAATTGACATCTCTGCACTAGACAGCACCCTACATGATGAAGTGGCGGCGGCACTGCATTCTGTTCCTTTATTCTCTTCAGCGACTTCTTGTCATAGCATGGCAAAGAGTAGAATAAACAGATAATAATGGTAAATCAGTTGGTATCACAGTCCGAGGAAAAATTCTAACACGAATTGAACTCAAAGCTTCTCTTTTCCTTAACAGAAAAAGAGGCAGCTAAATGAGGGTTACCTAAAAAGAATAAGCCGGCAAAAATGAACATTTGAGGGTTGAGAGGCTTCCACGCAGACAGAGCAGCATTTCATCTCCAAGACAATGAGAATATGTATATATATATATATATATGTATATATATATGTATGTATATATATTATATAAAACAGGAAGATAAGAATATTGGCAATTTAAGTAAACATCAAATCAAGCATGCCAAATGGAATTGATAGTTTCCTCAAAAACCAAATTCCAAAGAATCATATTCCCCGTTTCCCATTTACCTCCAGAACGGCCATCTTCCTACCATCGATAATTTATCTAGATATAACAATAAGGTATTTTAATGTGCTTTCCAGAAATCAGGTGCTACTACAGATTTCCAGAATAGCTCATATGTTTTTCACCTTTAAAAGGTGCAGAGCTGATACACAAATTTGATAAGGTGATTAAGCATCATATTCTGCAGAGCACAAAGGCTTCCACGTCCACAGCGCAGCAATTTTTGTCTCCAAGCCACGGAAAAAAAATATTCCCCTTTATTTTCCATTTATCTCCACAAAGCCATACTTCCAAACTTGCCACGAATAGTTACGCAGAGATTCCATTTTTTTAAGAAAAAAGGATAAGTGTGCTCTCCAGAAATGAGATGGTAATGATTATATGACAAAGTTCCCTTTTTTCTAGGAGCTTGGTTATACTAGGAGCTTGGACGCTATGGAACCACATAAACAAGGGAGAGTTTTTGATGGGGGCAGCCCCTTCTTTGCAAGCAGCACATCAGTTCTTTAAAGAAGAGTTGAGGCTTTGGGGCCTTGCTGTTGCTAAAAAAATTCAGTATTTATTTCAGGTCAACGGGAGGGTCAAGTGAGAGTTTCTTAGTTTAGGTCTGTGTGGTGTTGCGGCAGCCTTATTTCATCCTTTGTGAGGAAATGAGACTGCTTTGTACGGGGATCTTTCCCCTTCTTTCTCTCTTAATATAAAGATATGCAGCTCTCCCGCGTGTTCGATAAAAAAAGTTCCTTTTTTCTCTTTCAGTAGGGCATAGAGATAATGGCACACAATAATTTGATAACACGGTTAAGCATTGAATTCTGCAAAGTGGCTGTCATGCAGATCCTACGTAGGTAGGTGAGCGATGTTTCCCAGCAATACAAGATAGTTTAGCACCGTAATCTTTACCGTGACCCACTTTCCTGGAGGTGTGTTACGTTCTATAAAGGTATAAAATATACTTATTGATCTATCACATATTTTGTGACGACAACACCCGAAAAACATTGTTTCATTCATGAAAGAATACCTTCAGTACGTTCATCTCAATAAGAAAAGGAAAATTTTGCACATTTGTAGTCAATTATTCATATCAGATGGTTCTGAGAGGGGATCCCAAGAACTTGAAAGAAGATACGTGAAGCATTGCTTGTGTAGATTCTTTATGTGATTGTTAGAGAAATATAGTACCCCTTGTTGGCTTTCTTGGAAAAAGCATACATCCTTCCTGTTGCCTTTTCAGCTGCATCCATAGCATGCCCAACTAAAAAAACACACATGCTTCACATCCTCTTTTGATCCTACACTTGGCAACAGGTTCCAAACCACTATAAATAGAGGCCTGTGCTCAACCAATGCCCAATAAGCAGCTCGCGGCACATCCTTGAGTGCATTAGCTTGCTGCATTCAGTCAGAGCATTTGTTCTGCAGAATACAAATACCTGTCCCTCCAACCATGTCTAGGTCTGTCGAGGCACTCGTAGTCGGTCGGGTGATTGGTGAAGTCCTCGACTCCTTTAATCCATGTGTGAAGATGACAGTGACCTACAACTCAAACAAACTTGTCTTCAATGGCCACGAGATATACCCATCAGCAGTTGTATCTAAACCAAGAGTAGAGGTTCAAGGGGGTGACTTGCGGTCTTTCTTTACATTGGTTAGCAGTCAAATGCTTCATGGTTAAATCCAAATATTCTATATGTAATATTCCTTCCCTAATGGCCATAGCTCTTCAAATTTCAGGTTATGACAGACCCAGATGTCCCAGGACCAAGTGATCCATATCAAAGAGAGCACCTTCACTGGTAATATTCAGCATTTCTTACCTCATGGACATCAAATAACATATGTTGCTAAGGAAGATAGCATCACATCTTCCATATACACAAAACAGCACATTTTCTGAACACTTTGTGGTGTGGCTAAATGTTATCCTTTACATTTGCAGGATCGTGACCGATATACCTGGGACAACAGATGCCTCGTTTGGTAGGCTCTTTCACTGATTCATGCTTAATCTATGCCATGTTCCAATTGTTCTTTGAATTAATAACCATGCATCTTCCAAATTGCAGGGCGAGAGGTCATAAGCTACGAGAGCCCAAGACCTAGCATTGGTATCCACAGGTTCATTTTTGTGCTCTTCAAGCAGAAGCGCAGGCAAACTGTAACTGTGCCATCCTTCAGGGATCATTTCAACACCAAGCAGTTTGCTGAGGAAAATGACCTTGGCCTCCCTGTAGCTGCTGTCTACTTCAATGCTCAGAGAGAAACAGCTGCTAGGAGGCGCTGAAAGTTCTAGATCCCACTGTCCACATTATGATAAATAAGCGCCTTCAGATCCTCTTACTACAAAATCAATGATCCATGAATGATCCGGATGCATTTTGCAAATTGTATCAGTACTAGATTGTTTTGCAAGTGTTAAGATTGAGTCATGAATGATCCATGCTTATAGTAAAATTTCATGTATAAGACAGTCCCTGAAAGTCTGAAACCAGGGTTGTTGGACATCCCCCACAGGCAAAAAAAAATCATCTACTATTTGCAGTGTGCCACTTGCCAGATTCACACTATGTGCACTTTTTCTGACATCCAAATCTCCTGGAAATGGAAATTGTCAGATTTTGTCATGTCACCTTGTAGAAATATGAAGACATCCCTAGTGAATTATTGTTAGAGGCATGGACAGATAAGGGAGGTACCACCTAGAGGACTGCCTACTAGAAATGTTAAAGTATGGTATCTGAGTCTAAACTGAATGCTCTCTTTGTTCACAAGAGGCTACTTATACAAGCAACATTGCAACCTGTGCAAAGGAGAATTCCCTTGGCTAGCCTACAAAGCGTCAAGTATAAACGATTTTACTTGTGTTCTCAGTTGCTGGGGAGTGGAATCTCAGTTCTCTTTGCTAGTTGAAGGAAGAATTCGGGTATTCAAGATGTAATTCATATACCTTTTGAATACATATGCCACTAAAATGCAGAAAGGCAAATAAGAAAGAGTAGGAAGAAGAAGTTAAATATTGAAAATACTAATGGTAAGAGTATAAAAAACTAGCAGAAATTCTCACATATCTGTGAGGCATATGAAAATATGCAACAAAGATTATTTGTAAAGTTTCCAAATTAATGCCTGAAAATATCAATCTTCTAGTCCAGATATGGTGCTCTATTCAGAATTTAGACTTCTAACGTATCTGAATATTCAACAAATGTATAATCCAAACATATCAAGCAAATGGTATCCAGATCTCTCCTTTCTCTCCTGATGAATGTGAGAATTTCTAGGTTCAACAGTAAACATGGTTCTTCCAATGTCACATGTACCCAATTTTTTTATTATATTTTGATATATGTAACGAAAGAAAACCAGGCTTAATTGGCTTTATGGTTGAACCTTTTTCTTAGTAACCATTGAGTGGCCAAAGATGCAAGATGAAAACGCACTTTTTTTGAAGGGAAGATAAAAGGGCAATAAATATACTAAGGACGAAGTCTTATCTTAGGTCGCAACTTCATCATCGAGTATTGGTTGCAGATAAAAGTTCCTCTACACATCACCACACATTTATATTTTCTAATCCCAAAACCTCATAATATATTTTATGAAATCCATCATTTCGATGATAACATGTTCTGATTGATGCAGGTTAAAAATTCTTCCCGGAAATAGGCCATATCCTACACGTTTGTTTCTTTTATCTGGTGCTTTCCTTTGCTCTTCTTAGTGCCCGAATATTACACAGCTCTATATAACCACAGTAGGCGTTTTTGTCCTTTCTGAACTCTGTTCACTACAGATTTCAACGATAATAGGCAACTCTGTTCTTTCTGAACTCTAGGTTCCTTGCATATGTCAACTTTCAGATGCCCAACTTTCTCTCAGGGAAACGTGGAACACACACCACATCTGCAGCAGCCCAATTTTATACCGGATATATAAACAACTCGACTTTATTTTGGGAGGAAAATAAAAGTCAACTTAAGTAAATGTAAACCAAAAACGCCTAACTTTGATGAGACGTTATTATCGAACAAAGTCACAGAAATGTCAGATATCTGCTGGATTTCGAATAGGAGACAATCAAAGTAAAACTAGCAGAGTTGTCGCCAACGAAGACAATGGAATACCCAGCAGTTCATGCTAATTTGTGCTAATTTTTTTGAGGATCAATTTGTGCTAATTGAAACGCGCGAGTGAAATTGTTGCTCAACGGCAGCACATAAACAACGCACCCAATCAACAAAATAAGTAACATGGAAACTTGAATGCGATCAGAGGGAGGCGAGGGCCGAGCGAATGCGAGTCCCCTCACCGGCCGGTCACCGCGACCTCATCTCGGTGGAAGCAATCGCTCGATGAGGAAGTGGCGCCGCCCCGCGACCTGGCAGCACCATCTCTCAGCAGCCGGTGGCTGGGGCTTCGGGGGCGTCATCGCCGAGGCGGTTCCGCGACGCCAATCCGCCACCGGCGCCACGCCCGAGTTGCGCGCAGCTGTGCTTTGTGCTCCCACGTGCACAATCGATACGCGATCTCCACTAGAAGACGTATTTCTATAGGTATCGCGAGAGTACGCCTCGTAGGGCAAGAAAGGATTGTAAGCCCTACGAGGCCCTAATTGGGCTATAACTGGAAAGGTTATTTGGGCTTACTTGGCCCATACTATCACATCCACGCGGATTGGGCCTGGGTTCAATCAAAAGAGTAAAAAAAAGGGAGTGACTACCTGTCATCCGGGTAATTTTCAACCTGTGTATCACTCAGATTTTGACCCAATAACAGCTAAGAAAAATAAAGAAATAACTAGGGGGGGAAACTATGTTGCTGGTGAAGCCGTGAAGGTAGTATTCATTTACTATCCATTGTTTTCTGATTCTAAATTTGACACTGACCATTAATTGTTGAACTTACTAAAATGGTGCAGGTGGTATTCATTTACTGTCCATTCATCTCTGCTTCTAAATTTAACACTGATCATTAATTGTTGCTTGGTTCATAAAAGCGTTGAAAGAAAATTGAACATGGAGATGACAAAACTGAAACTAGAAATGCATAACATCACAATGCAACTATCTGTGCATAATACTCGCAGAATAATTTTGCTTCAGCATTCATTTATTCATGTACAGAATAAGGACATGAAACAAAATAAACTGTACATGAGACTAAGCTGAATATTGAACACCAAGCCACTTTGGAAGCCATCAGACTTGATGGTGATGAACGATGCCCTGCATCCTCAACCATAATAGAGATTGTTAGTGATCTTGACAAAAAAGAAACAGAATCACATGCATGATCGGTGTTAAATGGAGATAGAAAAAGGATGGGCATCTGTACTCATACCGAGCCTAGAGCATATACTGACTATTTAGAAAATATCAAAAAATGAAATCTGAGACTACACTAAAACAAAACAGAACTAATACAGAATTCAGACCTGCATGCAGCAGCTAAATCTTAGACCCGAATGCTTTAGAGCCAAGATCCATTTGCAGCTGCAGCCTTGACTTTGTCGGGAAAAAAAAAAGAAGAAAACTGAATAATGAATCACTGAATTATTTAACCTGAAAGACGATGTTAGTGCAGCTACAACAGATCAAAAAGCAATATAATGAAACATTTAGAAAAAAAAATGGAGACAGAAAAAGGATGGGCATCTGTACTCATATCGAGCCTAGAGCATAGAATGAATATTTAGAAAATCTGAAAAAAATGAAATATGAGACTACACTAAAGAAATGAATAGGACTCTAAATTGACTAATACTGAATGACTCTGAACAATTGATCTTGTTTGTAGGAAATCTTCAACCTGTTGTGTAGTGGTTTCACACAGCAATAGTAGCTGCTATATAGTGGTTACAACGAATATTCAGCTGACAATGTTAACTTCGGTGCATTTTAATGCTGTCTAAATCAGTAAGTAAATTGAATACTAATAAAGTAAATCCATCAAAAGATGAGCTAATTTAAATCTGGAAAATGTTATATAGTTCTTCAATTGTGTTTCTGATTGAGAGCTGGTCAAAAGAAGAAAAAGACATGACACATAGAAAGTGGAACAACCTTAAGATGGCATAAAATTGAAAAATGGAGAAAAGCAATGAATGGAGCAAGAATTGGATGGAAAAGGCACTCAACCATATTGCACTGAATTATGAAGAAACTGAAAGCAGAAAAAATGGAGCAAATCAGAATGGTTACTAGAAATAGGCAAAATGAATTAATACATTCATAACACCGAATATTCAGAGGTTAATGAATATTCAGAAACCTTAGCATACTGACAATGTTAACTGAATCCACTGAATATTTAGAGACAAATGAAGATTCAGAACCCAGACTGATGAAATGAATCTGGGAGGAGCGTCGTTGTCCAATGTGCTTGCCTTTTCTTTTGTTTTCATACACTATAATCATAATCGCCTGAGAGATAATTAGAAATCTGGAATCTTGGAATGATCCTGGCCTTAGAAATCTGGGTGAGAAACCATCACATAATCACCCGAAATTCCGAAAAAAAAAAGTGACTGAAAACAAAGTTGAACTGTTCCGTCGATTTATAGTACACAACGACTGAGCCAGAAATGAACCATATTGTGGCAAAAATGCAGCCTCTTTATTGCGCTTTAACATAAGCCACTGAACCTAGCTAGCTAGTTACCTTGCTCGATCGGTCTGTAGACTGTAGTCTGTACTGCTAGCTGTTGCATTACATGGGACGAAACGTGCCCGATCAGTACCTCTGAAAGTAGGCATCGAAGCCTCTGCTCGAGAAGCAAAACCTGGCCGAGTTCCCTGGCCGTCCAAGAAGAAACCTCCTGCCGACGCCGCCACCAAAGACGAGCCTCCTGGAGCTGTAGTAGCCGGAGTAGGGGTACGACGACAGCGCGCTGCTCGCGTCGACCGGCACCGCGTTGCTCACCGACCGTGCTGGCAGCAGGCAGTTGGCCAGCAGAGCATGCTGCTGCTGCCCGTCGTCGGCGACGGCAGCAGAATAGTAATGGCCGCGGTGGCCGTCGAGGAGGTCGATGTCGAGCTCGAACAGCTCGTCCTCGTCGTCGATGTCGGGGACCACCTTCTTCCGGCCATCGTCGTCGCTGGCCATGCGTATGCCTGCCATGTTGCTTTGTGATATACTGTATGTGTTTAATTTCCTGGTGACTTGGATGAAGAAAAAGGAATTGAAGGTAGAGCTGGGCGTGGCGTGCAGGGTACCGGTGGTATATATGATGATGCTTTACCTTGCTTGCACGAACATAGACGAGGGTGGGTAAAGATGGTTGGGAATGGCGCGCGCGTTAGGTGGTGACATCGTGACCCGGTAGAGTAGAGTAGGTTGCCTACAATTCCTATTTTCTTTTTATGAAGGAAGAAATATATGGAAACGCAAGACTTGATAATTAGGTTGCCCAGCTAGGCAAAGCAACGTAATTGATTAATTAATACAAAATTAATTACTAGGCCTGAATCCATGCGCAGCCCAGACGACGGGTTTTTCCCTGTCGGGCTCATATTGGGCTGGGCTTTCCAGTGAAACGCACGGGGGGGCCTGCCGGCCTGGTATCTCGCAAGCACTCACCAGTCACCAGCAGCTTGTGCAGGGTTCACATGGTCAACCGCGCGTCAGACACTCAGGCTCAGACAAACATGGCATGTGTGCATTTAAAAAACAAACATGAGTTGAAAAGGGTGAAGGGCTTTACTCCACCAAGTCGATTATACTACTATTCATGCAGTACTGATCTCTCCCATTTCTTCTTCCTCGAGAAAAACTCTATTGCATCGCATATTTGCATACAAGAGAGAGGCACTTGTTTTTACAAAAGCAGCAGTACTGGAACAATCGTCGGTAGCATGCTGCGTGCACTGTGAAAGACTGACTGCTCAACTGACTAGTTGAGTTGAGTACTCCATCCGCGTAGCACAAAATGCTGCCGCTGCTGGCTTAACCATCATCATCAGTTCCTAACTTCCTTCTACTACTACTCTACCAGTGGCTAGTTAGGAGTAGTAACCAGCTAGCTACTGCTACGTTACAAAAGACAAGGATGCAGCTAGCGGTCACTTGTTCACATAGTGGGCTGCTGCTTGCCGGCCGCCTTGAAGTTGTTGGCCGCGGTGGCGGCGGAAGGGGCGCCTTGCTGCTGCTGGGACGCCGACGACGACGCCGAGGAGTTGTGCTGCTGCTGCTGCTGCTTGCGCTTGAGCTGGGCGAGGAGGGCCTTGTTCTCCTGGTCCAGCTGCTGCGCCTTCCTCCGCAGCCGCTCGTTCTCGTGCATCATCCGCAGGTTCTCCAGGCACAGGCTCGAGTTCACACGCTCCATCCTTCGCCTGGCAAACTACCTGCATATACATGCATCCAAAACCACCAAAATAAAGTTCAGAAGTCAAATGCTTGCAGTCAATTTTCAGAACGAGCATGATCAAAACACATGTAACTTCAACTGGAAACAAGAAACAAAGGGTTCAACACAGACAACTGGAAATATACACTCGAATCTGCAATGCTCTGCATTTGAAGCACTAGTACCTCTCCCTCAACTCTGCAGTAGCGCGGTTGGCTTGGCCTTTACAGGCAGATGATTTGCACTTGTGCAGGGGGTCGGGGAGGACGAGGAGGCTAGATGAGGAAGAGCTCGATGTGTTTCGCTCAAGTGTGCCTGGGAGTCTATTTATAGCCCGCCCTCAAGCTCGATGAAAGGAGTGTTCTTGTACGAGTCAATGCTGTGCGTCATGTATCATCCTCTGTCAGCTGCAGAGTCGAGGCTGTGTGCGTGGTAGCTAGCTGTCAACAGAGTGTGATGATGGGGATGAATTGATGACGCACTCCAGGTCCAAAGATACGCCATCATTCTTCCTCTTCCTCCTCGGTCTTGTCAGCCCTGGCCCCCTCCTGGTCTTCCTTCTTGCCTTTGCGCTTCCTCCCTCTGGACCCTCTCCCTCAACACACACAGATCGAGACCGCTGCATTTCTTGTGAAATTACAGTAGACAACATTGTGGTTTGGAGTTGAACAAAGGCGGATCATCATACAAGCACACATGCTAACTTGAGGTCAAAAGGTCAATGGCATTTAACCGTTGCACTCGATTGCATCTACTACTAGCAGTAGCAAGTGTACAGTACTCAAATGCACAGTGCAGTGTGCCTAGTCTTTGGCTGTCAACTCAAATGTTCTTGCTGATCTTGGAACAGATCTCTCTTGCTGTCCCGAGGCATGAGCGAATGATGACCAACATTAAGTGCAGGTCATCACTTCACTGCCCTTCGATCGATCGCCCTGTTGCTACCTCCTTCAATACTCCATGATGGCCAGCGCCCATGTCACTCGCTTCACAACAAAAGATTGACGTCAAAAATATGCATCCTGTTCTTATCTTACTCATGTGCAACATGCCAACAGTTATACGTATTTCTAGTTGGCAGAATCGGTCTAAAAGCATGACTCTTCTAAAAGATTAACCTCAGAAAAAAATGACACAACAAGGGAAAAAATACAATAGTTAAAGACAATGCCCATTTTCCATCACCTTTCACTAGAATTTTTTTAAGAGTAAAATGCGTAGCAATTCCTTAAACTTACACATACGTGTCGTCCCGATCCCTGTGCCCTAAAAATGTATTTTTATGTCCCTAAACTTGTTTTTGTTTCTCAAGTCCAAATGGGTCTTGACCCGCACCCACATATGGACGTGGCGTGTTGTCACATGGCTGGACCGTCCATAGGGTCCACAAGCCAGTTCTCTCAGCACGCTAGCATGGATTGGCCTCTCGCTTCCTTTCTTCCCCGGCGAGGAGCACCACAATTGCCACCACTGCTCCCTTTGTCCTGTAGTTCTTCTCTCCAGCACACTAGGGACCAGACTTCACGCCGATGCCGCGCATGAAGTCCAGCTCGATAGCAGCAGCACCAACGCCGGCGTCGACACCATTTGGGACGACACTGTCAGCTCGACGCTGAGGTACCTCCACGTTGAGGTTCAGCACGTACGGCTGCTGCTGTTCAGCATCCCAGTTCTTGTCCTCAGCCTTGGAAGCGGCTGTCTCGTATGCGATGAACATAACGACCTCGACGAGAGACTCTAATAAACATCGCGGATAACGGGATTGAAGATGGCCATGAAGAGCATGGTGCCGACGGCATCACCGCCGGGCAGTGGTGCGAGCGTGCGAGTTGATGCATACCGCGAGCCGCGCATCGGCGTCTTCTGCCATTTGCGCCCATGCGCATGTTGTTTCTCCCGTTGTGCTCAACAAGTTGTTAGTCGTGGCCTTGGTGGCGCATGGACAACGCACGCCAGGTGCTCGATCTTATGCTTAAGCCAGTGCCTCACCTTCGCAGCGTCCATGGTCGTCTCCGTCCCTGCTGCCTCCTCGGCCTCGCCGTCTCTTGTCAACGCGGCTCCGCCCATGGCACCTCCTTCGCACGCGCGACGGCGGCAGCTCGATATGGGCACATGTAGTGATCACACGACCGGGGAGTAGCTCGTCGACGTAGAGGACGGAGAAGCCGAGGCAGGCGACTGTGAGCTCGCGGCATGCATGCGGCATGCCAAGTTGCCACAACCTGGAAGATGGCGCGGCCTACAGCACCGTCGCTCTCCCCAGCTCGCGAGATTGCCACCTGCTGCCGCTCTTCCTCCTCCGCTCCCTGGCAAGGACTAAGAGATCATGCTCGCCATTTCCACGTAGACTCCATGTTGGCTAGAGGCGCACAGCATGGGGACCCGATTGGACTATGGTAAGACTCAAACAGAGTTTAGGGATAAAAAATGCATTCTAAGAGTATAGGAATCCTGCCCTTTACTGTTAAAAAAAAAGTATAGGAATCGGAATGATACAGCCGCCGCCGTGTAAGTTTAAGGACCGCTCGTGAGCACTTGAGCCTTGTGGGCGATGTTCAATGGTGACGGCTTGGGAGGTCAGGTCAGGTGAATGGCAATACACAGGAATAGGAGCTGCGTATACACAAGGATGGAATGGAAAATCTTGGAACTTGCTGAGCATGCCTACACTGTGCAAGTGGTACCAGTGTGAGTTGGGGCAGTTAGGATGTCAGTTTTGGCCATTGCCATGACACAGGAAGTAGGGAATGTGAGCTCAGCACTGCCTCAGGCCCTGTCACGTAGTACTCTGGTCCGGTCAAGTGTCAGGCAAAGTAGTAGGAAGGAAGCCAAGAACCAGTATGTATTTGCAGGAAATCCGGTTGGAGTTCATGTCGGAAGTAAAAGCCTGAGAGATGTGCAGCATTCAAGTGCATGTTTTCTGTTCTCCGATGCTCTCAACCACTGCCCAGATGCTTCAATCCTCCATCATGGCATTGGCATGGCACTTGCAGATTTGGTTTTGAATGGCTCTATGTGCAAACATTTTTTTTCAACCAAAAAAAAAAGATACTACTAGTATGTTTTTTAGTAGTATGTTTTTTTTGCAGAATGAAATTCAACATTGTGACTCCGTGTCCTATTATTCAGTCAAATCTCTACAGTATTTTGCACTACCCGACCAGCACTGTAATGCCAGTCTCCATGAGAGTACCATGGGAGTTTCATAGACATTTAATTTTGTACCACATCAACGAAACTGCTAGCTTAGCATACTATTTATGAGAAGAAAGGAGAGTGGATTTCATCCCCATAAAACTCACTTAACACAGCTGCCAAATTCCATAAAATCTAATGAAACTGTGCAATGAAACCACGTACTACAATTTCATTGAGATAAAATCGTGCATTGAGATTGGATATTGGAGTCGTGCAGTCAGCTACCCGCGAACGCTGAATAGCAACATTGATGAGTCCAAGATTTGGATTCTTGGTCTGATTGGACATGTTTTTTTGATGAAGCTCTGATTGGACATGTTGACCTCAGAAACTGAAGCACAGTACCAGTACTCCTGCGAACAACAGGCCTATCTTCCTTGAGCAATCATGATGGCGACAGTCGAGCAAAGTGATGAAGCTCTCGTCCGGTCAGGCCTCTCATCTCTCCAGGATCAGGATGGATGCATATCGGAAAAGGAGCATGATCGCAGCTGGATACGAACGGCCTATTTTTGTGATGGAGCACAGGAGTCTGGAGGCGTGGAGCTGGGAGCTGCGTGCTCTGCATTTCTCTCCTCAGCAAAGCCAAGTGTCACCATGACCGGCTGAGGCTTTGAGTTGTTTGGATGTCAGTTTTGGCCATTACTAGGGGCAGGTGACATTGGAACCAGGGAATGTGAGCTCAGCACTGCTGCCTGATAGTGACACGGCCTGTCAACATCCTCCACTTCCACTGGATTATTGCTAGTCCTCTTCCACTTGCAAGGAGTTTCATGATGAGCATGCATCTCTGCTAGATTTGCAGAGAATCGGTTAGATTTCATGTCAAGAGTAAAAACCTCGAGATGGATGCCTTCTCAGATCAATCCATCAGCAGTTTGACTTCATCTTTAGACTCGTTCAGTCAAATTTGAAATTCATCACAGATATAGCAGGGTAGCAGCAAACCAGCAGGGCGTGCAGGTAGCAGTTTCAAAGGTGAGATTAAGAAAAAAAAGACATTGTTTGATTTCTCTCCATAACCACTAACCAAACTTGAGTGACTTCGCAAGCATCTGCACAACAATCCCAAAAGGCACTAGATAATTCAGCAGGGGACGTTGGTGCAATCTGACAGAACAACACTAGAGCACTGACCGTAACTGCATCAGTCATAAAAATTATACTATCCCAGTTGAACCACGTTCATCTGATAGCCTGCTACCACCTTACTATTGGACTTCAGATAAAAAATAGCAGTGCGTACGCAACTGACACCATTTTGGTTGGTTCATAGTAGTGATCTGTTAGTGATTGGTCATCAGTTACACTATCTGACAGTGACTTTTTACTTGTACAGTTATTATCCTTTTTATAAGCAGGGCGCAAACGAAGATTACCAAAATGCCAGCTAGTTGACCTCTTCTCATGCTGCAGGTTGTTCTCATCGAGCTAAAGAAATATGATCAAACGGGTACTATCAACTGTAATTCTCCTCCTTTCAGATATCAGAGGGTGCACAGAAATTCAGATAACTGAGGATACATAGAGATGACCACTCGTGTACCTATAGAGGAATCTTTATAAAGACCTTGTAGCGTCTCTATGCAATCACACCTCAGAAGTGTGATATCGTGCCTACTTTTGCACAGCATGGTTAGGTCTAAAGTTTTCTTGAACTTTTACGTGACTTGTGGGTAAAGATGTACAACCTCTGTAGAGTGTCTAAAACTCTTATAACAGCCATGCTCACGGTCAAGAGTGGCCTGAATCCTCACATGATTAATTCACTTGAAGATGAAACATGTGTTATTTGTTATGGTCATGTTTACGGTATATCAATACTTGGGATGGTATAAACTTACATTTGATAGTAATTAGCTGTTGAATAAAACTTGACCAACTAAAAGTGCTAATTGCAGTTAACCTTGTCAGCCTTCCACCACATAAAGCCTTGCATGTCATATATTTTCTCTCTTGCTGAGCATGACATGTGCTCATGCTAGTGTTTTATATATTGCATCTACAATGTCCGAATAGCTGCTCAGACCTAGAGAACCTTGAGGACCTTACTGAAGTTTTTAGAGGAGCTGTAGGCGTTGGCCCCCAGTCAGCTGCCTGTGGAGTTGTTGGAGATCCGCTACTATACCAGAGATTCTTATCTCATTTCTGGTTACGTAGTCTATGTAACTCTCTCTCTCTCTCTCTCTTTACGTTTTAACACTGTATTTGATATTTACTGACGTCATCGTATGTGTGAAACTTGATCCTGGCACACATATGATAGTCATCTAGTTTTGCCTTTAAAACCGGATGTGACAGTATAAGGATAAGATCATGGCAAGGTAAGAAGGTTCTAGAAAATTGAAGAGAATGCGCGAGCCATAGTTGCTATGCTTCATGGTGAAGTGTAGAATACTTTAGAACTAGATATTTTAGCATGGTAGAAGTATAAGAAACTAGATAAGAATGAGGAAGTTTCTAGAGTTAGTATATTTTGTATGGAAGAGTATGGAAGTTGCCACATGGGAACACCACAATGATCATGAAGATCTATAAATAGAGGTGCTCCCCTCCCTGCTAGTCATACCATGGCATAGAGTGACATGTGAATTATAGGTGAAGAGATGATAAAGTTGCTATGTAGTGTACTGGTGTCATGATAGGGTAGTCACATAAAGAGTGTAAGAGTGAGTGTTGTATCAAGTTGTGAGTAGGTGAATAAAAGATTTGAGTTCTCCTCTAGAGAGTTGGTCTCCCGTGTTATGTCGGTGTCTGGGCGGAGCTCGGCGCGGAGCATGCGGAGGAACAGGCAAAGGGAGGTGCCCGGGTGCGAGAAGGCAAAGAAGCGGAACGCAACGTTGTAGGAGAAGGCGGTGGGGCCCGGATGGGAGGAAAGGAGGAGGAGGGCATAGTCGGAGGCGGCAGTGGCGGAGGAGGAGCAGAGGGAGAGGAGCTTGGAGAGGAAGTGGTTGTAGGGAAAGGGGCAGTTGGAGTGTGAGAGGAAATGGGCATGGAGCTGCTTGACGGCGGCGAGGGAGCGGCAGCGCGACAATAGCGTCGGAACGGTGGCGGGCATTGTTGAAGGTGGCGCAGGCAGACACGAGTGGTTGAATTGTCGTGGCTGTCTGTCTCCGGCGGCGTGCCGGCGATGTGTGTGCGCCGCGTCGGACCGAAGGGCCACCTATGCCACCACCGTCCCGGAGGAAGAAAGAGTGACGCCTTGCTGCAACTCTGCTGGCTCACATGAGAAAAGCTTTTGACGTGTCACAGCATGATCACCATTCTGCCGGAGGCGGGAGTCGGTGAGCACGAAGACGAAATATAACTAAAGAAGATGTGCTATATTGTACGTACCCTCCGAGGTAGAAGCGCTCGCCGAGGATGAGCGACGCCATGACGGCGACGAGGAGCGTCTGCACGGGCTGGTACACGGCCACGAACACGTGCGGGGCTGCCGCAGTCGATGCACCACGTCTGCACCGCGGTCGTGCGAGGAGGCAGAGCGCGATGAGGTTACGGTAGACGGGGAAGACGAGCTTGCTGACGCCCATGTTGAGGGCCAGCCGCGACACCACGTGGAACCCTGCGTACCCGAACTGCAGCGACAGCATCGCCACGTACAGCCGCGCAACGCCGGCGCCATGGCCACGCCCTGCGTCGTCCCTGGCCATCGATGGATCAGAGCACGGTGCAGTTGCCGTGGCTATGGATGGTGCAGTGGCAGTGCAGGTGCAGGCCCTGAGGCCCGTATATATAGTGGTGATCGGTGAAGGCAAAGGAGGCTGCAGCACGGAAGGATGAGATATGGTGGGTGCAGCAGAGGAAGCGACAGGAGGCGGTGAGCTATGGGGGCCGTGCAGAGCCTGCGCGTGCGAGCACCGATCATCCATGGCTGCTTCTGCATCCTACACCCTGCAGAGATGTCGTGTCATGTCCCTGTGTTCTTGGACATGACCTGCTGTACATTTCTGTCGACATATCTGGGCTCAGCTGGCTAGCTGATTTCTACTTTCTTTCTCGTGGCCATTCAGGGCTGCACTTGTCTTGCATAAAAACGCACTGGTTCAATCCTAGCAACAAACCGGAACTCCCCAGTCCCCAGCATGTAGGACAGTGCCCATTGCCCGTGAGGGCCCCCACCCTGCAGGCCTCCATGGGACAGGCCAGCACTCCGCTGAAAATACTTTCCTGCACCCTACCACCTGGATCATGAACCTGACAGCCATCAACTCTCGCTCTTGCTGCTGCAATTTCTTTGGTATTATAGCACATCGATCTTCTACGGTTAGTTACCCTGTCATACATAGCAGCCGATCGAGCGCATTCAGGTCTCTGCAGCTTTCGCTACATCCTAATCACACCGTGACCGTGTGTCTCAAGCAACAATGCACTACTCCAAGCATCTCACTGTAACTGGATTCATGTTATGTAATTACCTAGTTGCTTTCAGCCTTATTAACTCTTTCACTGTAAAAATCTGTGCAGCCAAGAACCTCTTGCTTGCCACACTTTATGAGTTACCATGCCTGATGTTTGTTTAAGGATGCAAGTGCAGAGCTGACGATCCAGCTCTTGCTGTTTTGTCCCTCTTGGGTGCTGACATTCTTGCATCTCAAACTACCTAGCTGGAGATGCAGAGGGAATGCCAAATCCTTTTTTTTTTCTAATTTGGTGGTCCTACACTCTCAAAAAAGTTGTTTAGCCTAGTCTTCAACTTCAACAACTCAAAGACTATCTATTAAACACTGCTGCTGCTGCTACATCGCACGCCTAGCACAATGGTGATCATGCTCATGCAGTGACACCTCAAAAGCTTTTCTTCACGTGAGTCAGCAGCCTAATCCCGAGTTGCCTGTGGTTAGTTGGTGAATGAGATCTGTGGTGATCCCAAAAAAGTTTTAACTTTGCAGCAGTGTGCCTCTTTTAAAAATTTCCGAATGCGAGAGGGACACAGTGTTGGCAAACTCAACAGCAGGGCAAATCTAAGGACCACCTCCTTTTCATATAAGTTGTACAGCTCAAAACTAACCAGCAATGCCGCGACAGCGTTCGGAAAAAAAAATGTGAACTCCAGTCAGTGAGCGTGCGGATCAGACAGGAAATCTCCAAGAGGATTAGGACAGCAAATAGCCAACGAACTCTTTCAGAAACCATTTCCATTTCTTTCCGGATCAAAGCGTGTATACATGAAATGCTTTACAACATCAGCAGACAAGGCTTTGAACATTTGTCCCCTCGGTGTATTTGATTTTTTTTTCCATTATGAATGGGACTGTAGTTACATTGCACGCCCAAGTTATTCTCAGGGGTAAATTCAGTTGACACGTGGTGGATAAAATAAATGAAACAAGAAGTTTCAGCGATGGGATGACACCTCATACTACCTACCTAGCAAGTAATTCTGTTAAGGTCAATCACATCACAGCCTTAAAAACCATTGATTCAGGAACCGATTCCTTCAGTTCTCCTTGGGTAAATCTCGTAAGCATTTCCAGGGAAGCTTTGGCTGGTCCGTTGGCCAGCATCGTGAACCTGCATTTGCATAGACAAACGTATACCTCGTGAGTTTGTTTAGCCTGGAGATGCACTACCTACATTTGCTTTTCTTCGATCTTGGTCCTTAGGTGAGAAAGGATTCTAAAGCATTATGGCTAGATTTCATGTTATACAGTATGCAGTTATGACTTTTTTTCTCTCTCGAATATGTATGCAGTTATGACTAGATTTTACTAGGTTATCGTGTCACATTTTGTAAAGTATACACCTACATTCCTAGCAGAACCAGTCTTAATTTTGCCAACATAAAGTATCTCCTTTTGGGGAAAGTACCAGGCAAAGTGAAAAGAGTGTGATTAGATCACAACCTTGAGGAAGTTGAGTGGTCCGTGGCTCTTCAAAACTCCAGCTTCAGCACCATCTATACAAATGATGTCTCACTAGAGGATACAAAGTCTTTCTGGCCAGACCATTCCATCGAGTGAACCCACCTCAAGTTCCCTGCTCAAACAGAAAAATTCAGAGATTTTTTTGAACGTAAAAAAATTTAGAGACACCTTAATTGCAAAACCATTAAACAATCTGACGATGCACATGTAAGACGAATAACAATACTTGTTAGATCAATATTGATAAAGCTCCTCCACAACTAAAAGTTTGCAACTTGCAGTTGAGTTGATGCGCATCATTTTGAACCTTTTCCAAAGGGAAATTGTGTCGATCTCATGTAAACATGTCTTTTCGGTCTCACAAGACAGAACAAGACGAAAAATGCTACATTGATGTTCCCTATTACTTCAGAAAGGACTATTTAGCATCAAAATGTTTCACAATTCTTTTCTTTTGTGAATTGACAAGCGAACCAATTTGATATCATTAGTTTCCATTATTTGCAAACATGATCATTCTAGATGGCCCACATTTATCTTCAGTTAATAACAATTTCTCTCTCTTATGAACATAACAATATTGCGATTCATCCATAAGCAGGCAGACAGAAAATAGCTTGTCAGCTGGACTGAATGTGTTTATTATGTCTTCAAAAGTGGGGATGGGCACACAGTAGAAAAAGCCATTTACGCAGAAGAAATGTTACTGTGCTAACAAATACAGATGGGTTAAAAGATTAATTATCAGATCTGATGGATGCCCGTGGTACAGTTATTTTGAATCTACTGCTCATAGCCTAGTGATATACTGATATGAGTCATTCCGTTCCAAATTAATTAATGTGGCTGACAAACGTGCAGCTGCTTCCATAGAGAAGGCATTTCCATAATTATGATGCAACAATAGATAAAAGACTGGAAAATAAATGAATAGGTAATAAAATTATGGAGCATGCTGTATCCTTACTGAGCCAATTGCATATAAGGTCATACTCCCCAGCATATATAAGGACATTGATCCCATCCTCTAGTAGAGCTGGGATGCCGACTTCCAAATTCCTCATCCAGTCTGTGAGCATTGCTTCATAAACCGTACTACTGAAGAGACGAACTCAATGTCACCAACTCCAAGTGCCTGACCGCTTTGTCACCAAAGAACTTCTCCAAGTTTAAGAAGTCATAGCAAAGTTTCCCCTCACATTCCTTCCTAATGTCATAAGTACTGCAAAAAGACCACTAGCGTTAAGGTTTCTCCACCTTAATGAACTGCAACGGCAGGTTAATATAGAAGGGTATTGCTTGCTTACATTCTTTGTCCCAACAAGCTTCATGATGGAGTTGAAAATATTATTGCAGACCATGTAAGCTGCCATGCATGATGCTTTCCCATCGGTACCTGAATCATTAGCTTAGTATGGATACTTTTAATATGGTATTAAACCTCAGGAGTGTCATTCTAATGAACATTTAAGTACTACACTAATCCTCTTCGGCTAGGTTCAGGAAGGCACCACATGTTGAATTCAAGATTTTCAGGGAAAAGTGTCCATTTCTTGATTAAAGTATTGTGCAATGTTCTCAAAGGCATCTATATAGTACTCACCATTAATTGCAAATTCACATGGTGGGATGAACCTGTTGATCCTTTCGTAGTCAGATTTGCCGATAAGGTTCATTTCCAATGCATAGTCTGTGTAGGCTTTGCATTGGATTTGTGGGTCTGTGAGACGAGACCATTACCGATAGCGAAACCCTAGAAGAAAATTAGTCAAGAATTGCACAGGTTAACAGAAAGGGAACTGAGAATGAATTGCAAAGTTGATGTAGAGAGGAGAATGATCGTACCTTTAAGTTTATATGAATGCCCTCGTTTGCTTTGTTTCCTTGGTGAACTCTGTTTGCAAATGCTGGAATGTAGTGCCCAGCATAGGATTCTCCAGTTATATAAAATGTCATTCTTTGCAAATTCCGGGTGCTTCTTAAAGAATACCTGAAATATCAGTTCAGAACAATTAGCTAGCACTCATGGCTGTTTGCTTTACTCAATTCAACTCAACACAATCAAGCCATATACCGGTAGCTAAGCACATTTGTAAGCATCCTATCTATTTGGTATGAATTGAGGTCCAACTTTTATATCACAATAGAGATCAAGAGCGCAGGATTCTTGTAGGAACAACATCACTCTGCTGAGAATCAGCTCTGTGAGCTCTGTGCATTTGTTGAGAACCATATGTGCATTTGTTGCGACGAGATGATAGTTGCTACCTGACACGCACACCAATGCATGTTCTCCAGTACATTCCATGAAGCATCTAGAGAATTGTTACATGTACCTGCAAAATAAATAATTGACAACCATTAAAGAAAATCAGTGGAACAGACAAAACACTGTATGTGCTATTTTCTAAAAGAAACTTGGCAAGACAATTGTTCTGACAATTGCAGAATATTCTCACTGATACAAGACAAGGATACCATTCACTTGGCAAATGTAAGAAAGAAAACCTCTTTAGGTTGGATTCAACATGCTGAACAGACTATACATATTAAACATATAGATTTCTCTCACATGAGAAATATTTATTTCGCACAAACGAATAATGATGGTCATCTCGTATACAAGCATAGTGCAGACAGTCACAGAACCATGGGATGGAGCTTAATGGCTCCTTTTCAAGATGAAGTACATTAAGGAGTCCAGATTCCACAAGTATTGAAGGAGAACCCTACAATTGATACATGTGCCAAATTCCTAAAGCAAGAAAACAAACTCCAGCAGCACGACTTTTCGGTATTCATTCAAGTTATTTGCAACAATCTACTGTCAACTTATGAACCAAATACATATTTGGTTACCACAAATACATTAATTGTATATCAGTTCTAAACTTTGTTAAATATCAACCGACTCCTCTGCTAGTAGGGAATCAGGTACATAATACTCGCAGATGAAGCAATGAACACAAAGTAACACAAACCTAAGTAGCATAAGAACAGGAACACCAGTGCAGAAAGCAAATTCAGTACAACTGCAACAAGGATCCAGAAGTAGTGTCTCATCTCACCTTGTCCTGCATTATTAAGAGTCGTGGGTGGATTGAGCGAGCTCCATGGTGTAACTGGACTCTATTACCATCTTCGTGGAGGAACAACCCGCTAGGTGGTGGAAGTAGCCCATAAAGGGGTTCCAAGACAGGAGACTCCATGCAACAATCAACCAGGCTAGGTGGTGGAAGTAGCCCATAAAGGGGTTCCAAGAGATAAAGCAGGAGACTCCATGTAACAATCATTTGCGCTTTATTAAACATCTTGAATCTAGAAAAGCAAAGGCCGCATAATTTTCAATAATGATTCAATTTGCACGCTTCCAGTGATAGGACGTTGCAATTAGGCAGAGGGTATCATCTGTAGGGCTTCAATCTTTGGGATGCTTCTTTTTCATTTATTTTTACAGCATGGTGTCCCACCACATGGTAGGCTGCTATTTTTCCTTTCGTTCTTCTGTTTCTTTTATTTCACAATCTGTACTCTGATGTTCCCCCTTTCTCAATAAATTGGAGAGATCCTCCCTTTTGCTTCAAGAAGAAGAGGCAGCATGCTTCTGTTGCATGCTACACCAGATCAAGGTTTGGAACATATCCCTCAAGTCTCATCTCATCTACCAGTATGTCCATAAGTTGATACATATCTTCCGCACCATGCTGTGGTTCAGCGCTTGCATAGAACTCAAGGACTTTGCCTTTAACCTCAACCCAGCTGCAACCTGGAGTCTTGCTGACACCCCTCTCCCTCATTAATCCTATCATCCTTGCTGAGTCATCCATTCTATCCGAGGTTGCGTATATTTTGGATGACACCACGTAGTTCCAGGAGTTTGATGGCTCCAGCTCCATAATCCTATTGATGACCCTCTCACCAACCTCAACATTCTTGCATTTCCGACAAGCAGCAAGCAAAGCGCCCAACATCACAGCATCTGCCTTGCCAGGGATTTTCTCAGCAAAATCCCATGCTTCTTCCAAATGCCCAGCACGTGCCAACAAATCAACCATGCAGGAGTAGTGCTCAATCTTGGGTATGATCTTAAACACAGGTGTCAAGGAATTGAATAAAGAGCGACCATATTTAAGTAGTCCTGCGTGCACGCAAGCAGAAAGCACTCCTATGAATGTAATATCATCCGGCTTGACTCCTATCTCATTTCTCATCAGTTCAAACTGCTGAATAGCATCATGGCCTCGACCGTTAAAGGCAAGGCCACAGATTAATGCATTCCATGAGGCTTCATTTTTGCATGGCATATTTCCAAAAACTTGCATGGCTTTGTCAAGATCTCCACACTTAGCGTACATGTCCACTAAGGCTGTTCCCACAAAGACATTGCTGTAGAGGCCACTGTTTGAGGCGTACCTATCCAGTTCAGCCCCTAGCTCCAGAGCACCAACTGCAGCGCAGGATGAAAGGACCCCAACCAAGGTTATCTTGTCTGGATGCACTCCCACTTCCCTCATGCTATGAAACAATGCTATAGCTTCATTTGACATACCATTTTGCGCATACCTGCATCATCTGATATGACGTTTGTAAATTACCAGGCTAAATAAGAGATGTTAATTTATATTTGTTTGAAATAAGAATAAAAGCATTTTTTTTTCATATACTTGCCCGGTGATCATGGCATTCCATGCCACGATATCCTTGTCACTGATGCCATCAAACACACGCCGAGCCTCTACCAGCTCTCCACACTTCTCATACATCCCCACAAGCGCCGACCCAATAAGAGAGTCGACCTCCATGCCTGCAGACCTCACCCACTTCTCCACCCACCTCCCGAGCACCAAGTTGCCGGCATTCCTGCACGCCGTGAGCACAACTGCCACAGTCACCCCGTTGGGCGCCACTGCACCCTCAGCAACCATCCACTGGAACATCGCTTCCACCTCAGCCGCCATCCTTGCCCGCTCATATGCCTTCAGCATAGAGTTCCAGGAGACGACGTCCCGGCGGGGAATTCCGTCGAACACCCTGCGAGCAGCAAGAGGATCACCGAGGTAGGAGTACATGATGATTAGAGAGTGTACGGTGTGGTCGTGGTCCCTAAGCCCGAGCTTCTCAAGGAGCGCGTGGGCGGATCGAGCGAGCGCGGGGGCAGGGCTGCGCGCGGCGGCGTGGAGCAGGAAGGGGAGGGTGTAGGCGTCTGGGCGGAGCTCCGCGCGGAGCATGCGGAGGAACAGGCGAAGGGAGGTGCCCGGGCGCGAGAAGGCAAAGAAGCGGAGCGCGACGTTGTAGGAGAAGGCGGTGGGGGCCGGGTGGGAGGAGAGGAGGAGGAGGGCATAGTCGGAGGCGGCAGTGGCGGAGGAGGAGCAGAGGGAGAGGAGCTTGGAGAGGAAGTGGTTGTAGGGAAAGGGGCAGTTGGAGTGTGAGAGGAAATGGGCATGGAGCTGCTTGACGGCGGCGAGGGAGCGGCAGCGCGACAATAGCGTCGGAACGGCGGCGGGCATTGTTGAAGGTAGCGCAGGCAGACACGAACTGTCGCGGCTGTCCGTCTCCGGCGATGTGCCTGGGGACTCCGGAGCGGATCCGCTCCGCCGCAGCCTGGAAGAACCTAAATATGTGTGCTAAAAATCTTGTGCTAAATTTTAGCATATCTTTTTTCATTAGCACACCTAAGAAATGCTAATAGTACTCAAAGTGGTCATCCTCTTCACTTTTTCCACCATTGGCCCCCTCTCTCCTCCACTACAAGAGTAATAAATAAGGGCAGTATAGTCATTTCCCATCAAATGTACTAAACTTTAGCACAGTATCCAAACAGTCCCGAGTATTAAACTTTAGCACTCTATTTGAGGGTGCTGAACTTTAGCATTGTGCATTCTTTCAGGAGCTCCTAAAACTTCTAGCACATCAAATATTTAGATACTAATTAGAAATATTAAACATAGACTAATTATAAAACTAATTGCATAGATGGAGGTTAATTTACGAGACGAATCTATTAAGCCTAATCAGTCCATGATTTGATAATGTGGTGCTACAATAAACATATAAACATATGTTAATGATGGATTAATTAGATTTAATAGATTCGTCTCGTGAATTAGCCTCCATCTATGTAATTAGTTTTATAATTAGTTCGTACTCAAATCATATTGCTGCTTCTCTTGGGAGTCTTTGCTTTGCTTTGCTTCGGTCCTTGCTACCTTGCCTGCTTTGCTTCTCACTTTTCCATATTTTTCTGCTTCTCACATCTCCTTCAATAGGTTCCTAAAATTTCTGTCATATCGAATATTTAGATACTAATTAGGAGTATTAAATATAGACTAATTACAAAATCAATTGCACAGATGAAAGCTAATTTGCGAGACGAATCTATTAAACCTAGGCCGGGCCATGGTGTAGACCGGGCCGGCAAGACCGCCATGCTGGGTCGTGTCTGGATCGAGCCAAAAAACCGTACCGTGAGCCGGTCCACGGGCCAAATGATCAACTATAGTGGCGACCACTGCTCCATTTCAGTTCTGTGGTCTCACTCCACGCTTCGGATAAAATCTTGTTGCCCTCGCGTGCCGGAGAAAATTGCAATTTTAGGACTCCAAACAACGCGCTTCATTATTATGGGACCCAAACATCAACTTCGCGAAATAATCCTTGAAACGTTGGCACTTTGTTATACATGACATTTGGTGTTTTTAATCTCTTTTCCAAATAAAATACATGTATTTTGTCACCGTATTGCCATTCTGCCTGATACCTTGATCGATCTCCTCACGCCCGACGTTTCCTATCTCGCGACGCGCCGTTCCTGGCGCCCGACGCCGCGGTTCCTCCTGCGTGTCAATACGTTGTCTTGTTGCCCCTGTATCTCCTGGAGCAGTACACGAAGTGCAGCAGGTTCACCACGCCGAGGGCCGCCATCAACCAGAAGTAGTCCAGATGCCCCTCGTTCAGGTCGTCGGGGATCCACCCGGCTGCCCCGCCGCGCGCCGTCGCCCACGCGATGGCGCCCAGCACGGCCGAGTTCAGGTAGCTCCCGGCCGCGATCGCGAGGTGCGCCAGGGAGGTGCCCAGGCTCTTCATGCCGCCGGGCGACTGGTCGTATTTACGTCGGTAGAATCTACGCTTCAGGCGCGCGAGTAACGGCGGCGTCGGGCGCCAGGAATGGCGAGGGATAGGAAACGTCAGACGCAGAGGAGATCGATCAGAATCGATCAGGCAGAAGGGCAATACGATAAAATACATGTATTTCATTTGAGAAAAGAGATTAAAAATATCAAATGTCATGCGTAACAAAAATACCAACGTTTTGAGAATCATTTTAGCGAAATCAACGTTTGGAGTCCTATAATAACGAAGCGTAGCGTGTTGTTTGAAGTCTAAAATTGCAATTTTCTCCGCGTGCCGCGTCGTGTCTGCTCGCGCCTTCCTTCTCACGCGCGGCTCGGTGCAAGGATCCAAGAATGGGCACGAGGCTAGGAGGAGCGCCCTGCGGCTGCTTCGGCGCCTTCACCCGGCTGCCGCTCCCCGCCGCCGCTAGGCTCCGGTTGCCGCCCGCTCGCGCCGCGGACACCTCCGCCTCCCAGCCGCCGCCGGCGGCGCGGCTGAGGGGGGTGCTGCTGGAGCAGGTGGACGAGGCTTCTAAGCAAGGGGAACGACGAGGCCGCGCTCTCCCTCGTGCGCGGCTCGCAGGGGGAGGACGGCGGGCTCCGGGGCTTTGGCGCAGCGAGGCAGGTTTGTGTTGTTTGTACTACTGTGTCCCCTTGGCCTGGGCTCCTTCAATCTTGCTTGGCATAGTGCTTCTTGCGATTAGTTGCAATCATGCTTTGGCTTCGCTTGTGTGTGAATTTGAGCATTTTCAACGCGATTAAGCTTGTTTCTTGAATCTTGAGGTTGAGGAAGATTTTAGACGATTTCAATCAGTATGTTTATCACAAGAACCTGTGCAAACAATGTGCCCATCCTCAGTTATTTTGAAGTTATTCTAATCTCGTACACACAAAAATTTGCAATTATTGATCGACTGCTGGAATCTGGAATTTGGATTTATTTTATTGAGGCAAATTGGATTCGGATAGAAGGGCTATGGAATTCTCATACATGGTTCTAACTTCTAAGTGTTGGTTTTAGTACTTTTGCCCCTGTAATTGAAGGGGAAGAAACTGATGATTTACCTTTTTTCATTTTTTATATGTTACCTCATATTAACATTCTCTTTATTACTAAAACCTTTACTAGGTACCTCAACGACTTTATAAATTGGATGAACTTAAGCTAAATGGGATTGATACTTCTGCTTTCCTATCGCCCGTGGATCTGACATTGGGATCAATCGAGAGAAATCTCCAACTTGCTGCAGTTCTCGGAGGGCTTTCTATATCAGCTGCATTAGAGATTTCTCAGCTCCAAATCCTGTTTCTTGTACTAGGTCTATTGTCTTTGTGGTCCGTGGACTTTGTGAGTAATCTGCCACTTTCTTTAATTTGAAATTTTTTTTTATCATCTGACTTATTGAAAGATACAGGTCTGCATTACTGTACTTAATTAATCATAATATATTCAACTTCAGTACAATATTTAATTTTCTACTCCCTCCGTTTCAAATTATAGATCGTTTTAAGTTTTCTAGATTCATAGATTTTATTATGCATCTAGACATACACTATATCTAAGTGCATAGCAAAAACTATACACCTAAAAAAGCCAAAACGACCTACAATTTGGGATGAAGTATAATATATATCCTATAGGTTCTATGATTGTACTGTGATCTGCCTAGTACCTGAACAATTTAGGAACTTATTGGAGTCAGATTTGGTTCATAACATTCTGTTCATGCAACCATTATACTTCTATCATCTGGTTGCTATTGTGATTTTACAGGACTTTCCAATTTGATACATAATACATCAGTGCCATGTTACAAATCTCAATAGAAATCCTTTTTATTGATTTGTTCAAAAAATGTTGAGTCATCTATCATTCTGATGAGACATAACTCCGTTTTAGCATTCGATTTGTCCAGCTATGTTCTTTTTGGCTTGATAATACAAATATATATTATTGCTTAGCTTGTTCAATCTTTGAGCTAATCATACTTGTAGTTCCAACATTGATCCATTAATTATGTGCGTCCACCACCTAGATGCTTATCTATTAATTTTTTGGTATTATTTATCTAAACAGTGATCTTCCAATGAGCCTCTCTGTCTTGAACTTACCCAACTACAGCTTTCTAGGTATATTTTGGTGGAGGGGTGAGAAACTTGATTCTTGACACAATTGGACACTATCTTAGCCAGAAGTATCACAACAGAGTTATTCAGGTGACTCTACACTCCGTACTGCTTTATCAGGCATGGGTCTTGAATACAGTCTTGGAAGTTGCTTTGACTTGATAAGCAGGTGAAGTTGGTAATTTATAGATTGAAAGGAAAATGATCTCAACATTTACGTGCCTCATACATTTGTAGCAATGCAGCTACCGTTATTTATTCATTTAGTAAATGCTGTGGTTAACCACTATGAGTTATGTTGCTTGATATCTAAATAGGCCTATGGCATGTAACTTTTCTTTCCTACATGGCCAAAGTGACATAACGGTATTATGGACTTAGAATTTGGAGGAACATTGGAGGGATTTTGGATGAGAGTTGATAGCCTTTATCCGCTACCTTTAGGGCTTGCTAGCCATGGACCATATCAGGTAGTTGTCTAAATTTGGCAGGTGTGCAATTATTACTGGATACATCTTTAGGATGGGGTACTTTTTTTCGCTCAGTTTGATTGTTCCTTCTTTACAGTTTCTGAAAAAACTGGTGTCCTTTTTCTTAGGCTCAGTTTGGTGATTCCTGCTTTTGAGGTTCTGAGAAAAGATCTTTTCTTACTTTTAATACTGCTTGTGTACCAAAATTTGAGATAATATGAACTGAAAAAGGGAACAAAGTTTAAGCAGGATGACACAAAAAACATGATTTAAACCTGGTTGTTTGGTTGGAATTCAGAACAGACAGTAAAATTTCAAATCTTCATTTTCTCCTTTTTCCATACTCAGTGCTTTTCTATGAATTTATAGAAGTTCAGAAATTGATATCATTATCATGTACAGCATGAAGCTGGTCACTTCCTGATAGCATACTTGCTTGGTGTGCTTCCAAAAGGATATACAATTACAAGCTTGGATACACTTATCAAGCAAGGATTGCTTAACGTTCAAGCTGGAACAGCTTTTGTGGACTATGAGTTCCTTGAAGAGGTTAGTTCTATTATTTTTTCTTAAAAAATAATCTTCAAATTCTTGGGCAAGTAATTCACTAGAAGACAAAACACCGTCCACTGGTTTCTATCTGAATGTGTTGAGATTTCTATTGATAAGCAAGCATATACCATTCGAATGATATGCTGAAGGGTTCTTAGCTTCTTCCTCCAGTCAAGTTTTTCATGAACATCCATTAAGTTAGGTGAAGAAAGTAGACGAGATTACCTGCATCAGTTGAATGATTATTCAATACTCTTGGCTGGCAAATTGCTTTTATGCGAACAGAAAAATATAAACATCTAGTCTTACCAATTATAACAATTGTGTGACACACTATACCTGTTATACTTTGGAAATATCGTATTACTAGTAATTCATTTTGTGCGGTTAAGTTACTGTTATATATCTTTATAAAAATATAAGAACTGCAAAGGTGTTGTATAATTTCTAGCCAAATGGTTGTCTTTTTTGCTTTCAGATCAATACAGGCAAGCTATCTGCCACGGTGAGGGTTTCTATAAACCTTTGTTTCGTACAAAGCAAGGTAGAACCCACTATAGTATGTGTGATTCATGATGCTCCAGGATCCACTCTCAAATCTCATCAATATAAGAGCTACAAAAGGTCGACATATCCTGATGAAATTAGTGTTAAACTATTTGACAATGATTCAGGAAGAAACTGTTGTTGAACTATTAACAACTACAAAATGGTAAAGTGGAACCGAATTATTGATTTCAGCAAATCTGAAGACCAAGTATTAGAACTGTTGCATATACCTTGAATCTGAGTCCCTTAATGTTTAGTGTTTGCGTTAAATATGGATTATTTTATTGCCACTTCAATGTTTGCGATGTCATTGAGAATTGTTTCTTCTGGCAGATGTTGAACAAGTTTTCGTGCATAGCACTAGCTGGAGTCGCAACAGAGTATCTTCTGTATGGAGTTGCAGAAGGAGGATTAGCTGACATCAACAAGGTCTGTACAGTAAGCATGAATCACTTCTACTTGATTTTATAGACATCACATCTCACGTTACTTCCTGTTTTTTTTTAAAAAAAGCTTGATGGATTGCTCAAGAGTTTGGGTTTCACCCAGAAGAAAGCTGATTCACAAGTGAGATGGGCTGTGCTGAATACTGTTCTCATGCTGCGGCGCCATGAAAAGGCTAGATCGCAGCTTGCAGAAGCAATGTCTTCTGGGAAGTCTGTAGGCACTTGCATCGAAATCATAGAAGGGAATATAAACACCGACGATATTTAATACCGATGTGATTAATAGTGCATACTAATGTTCGTGGCCCTCTGCAAACCATATACCCACACTTCACAGCTACGACATTTCACAGCATTACGAGAAAAGATATGAGCATTGTTACGTCATGAGTTCAATCCTCCATCATGGCATTGGCATGTCACTTGGAGATTTGGTTTTGAACGCGCTATGTGCAAACATTTTTTTCAACTAAAAAAAGAAAAGATACGACTAGTATGTTTTTTTTGCAGAATGAAATACAACATTGCGACTCCGTGTCCTATTATTCAGTCAAATCTCTAAAGTATTTTGCACTACCTAACCACCACTTCAAGCACTGTAAGGGCAGTCTCAATGGGAGTATCATGGGCATTTAATTCCATACCACATCAGCAAAACTGCTGACTATTTATGAGGAGAGAGGAGAGGGGAGTTTCATTCTCATGAAATCTACTTAGCACAGCTACCAAATCTCATAAAACCCAATGAAATTTGCACTGAAAATTGCTGACTTATGCTATTTATGAGGAGAGGGGAGAGGGGAGTTTCATCCCCTTGAAGCCCACTTAGCACAGCTATCAAATCCCATAAAACTCAATGAAATTTGCACTGAGCATGTTATAGTTTCATGGCATGACGTATTTGGTCATAGGACAACGCAAAAATTAAACGATTTTAGTCTATCTATGAAACTGTGTAATGAAATCATGCATTGAGGGTGACAATTTCATTTTATTGAAAAGATCCTGCATTGAGGATGACAATTTTATTTTATTGAAAAGATGGCATGACACTCTGGGTAATAGTATGATAAAATAGACTGACCTAACATCGAAAGTATAGGAGATTAGGAGACACTGCCATTATTTATCACTCCATTTGAGATAGGAGACACCGCGAGTCGTGCAGGCGGCTACCCGCGAATGCTGAATACAGTAGCAAACATTGATGAGTCCAAGATTTGGATTCTTGTCTGATTGGACATGTTTTTTTGACGAAGCTCTGATTGGACATGTTGACCTCAGAAACTGAAGCACAGTACCAGTACTCCTGCGAACAACAGGCCTATCTTCCTTGAGCAATCATGATGGCGACAGTCGAGCTCTCGTCCGGTCAGGCCTCTCATCTCTGCAGGATCAGGATGGATGCGTATCGGAAAAGGAGCATGATGGCAGCTGGATACGAACGGCCTATTTTTGTTTGGCTATCAGGTCACATCGGAAGTTTGATGCTAATTAGAAGTATTAAATATAAACTAATTACAAAACTAATTGCATAGATGGAGTGTAATTTGCGAGGCGAATCTATTAAGCCTAATTAGTCCATGATTTGACAATGTGGTGCTACAGTAACCATTTGCTAATGATGGATTAATTAGGCTTAATAGATTCGTCTCGCGAATTAGCACAGGTTCTGCAATTAGTTTTATAATTAGCTCATATTTAGTTCTCCTAATTAGCATCCGAACATCCGATGTGATACTGTTAAAGTTTAGCACCTCGTATCCAAACGAAGGGTGGAGCACAGGAGTAGCTCAAGCTGCAGTCTGGGCTAGTGCTTGTCGTTGTGGAGCTGGGAGCTGCGTGCTCTGCTGCATTTCTCTCCTCAGCAAAGCGAAGTGCAGCTTTGGGTTGTTTGGATGTCAGTTTTGGCCATTACTAGGGGCAGGTGACATTGGAACCAGGGAATGTGACCTCAGCACTGCATGATAGTGATAGGACCTGTCAACATCCTCCACTTCCACTGGATTTCCTCTTCCTTGCAAGGAGTTTAATGATGAGCATGCATCTGTGCTAGATTTGCAGATAATCGGTAAGATTTCATGTCAAGAGTGAAAACCTCGAGATGGATGCCTTCTCAGATCAATCCATCAGCAGTTTGACTTCAAATTTGAAATTCATCACAGATGTACCATCAGCTCACTGCAAGGTAGCAGCAAACCAGCAGGGCGTGGTATTGCAGGTAGCAGTTTCAAAGGTGAGATTAAGAAAAAAGACGTTGTTTGATTTCTCTCCATTAACCACTAACCAAACTTCAGTGACTTCGCAAGCATCTGCACAATCCCAAAATGCACTAGATAATTCAGCAGGGACGTTGGTGCAATCTGACAGAACAACACTAGAGCACTGATCGTAACAAAGCACTAGATTTCGCGAAATCTTCAGTTCACTTTTGTCTTGGCTGGTTGGGAGGGGATAACACATGATGCTCTAGTTTTGCAAGATGCTTTAGAACGTGAGAATGGCCTTCGTGTTTTACAAGGTAATAGACTAATTTTGTAGCTGAATTTCTCCATAGCACTGTTGATTGTAGATATGTGACCCATTTGTGGTTCATATGATAGGCAAATACCACTTAGTTGATGCTGGATATGGAGCCAAACCTGGATTCATGCCTCCTTTTCGTGCTGTCCGGTATCATTTGAATGAATGGGGAAGTAATCTGGTGCAAAATGAGAAGGAGTTGTTCAACCTTAGGCACTCCAGTCTTCGTATCATAGTAGAGCAGGCATTTGGGTCATTAAAGAGGAGGTTCAAAATACTTGATGATGCAAAACCATTTTTCCCTTTCCTACTCAAGTAGATATTGTTGTAGCTTGCTGCATTATCCACAACTGGGTTGTACAAGATGGCAGCGATGAGCTAATCATACAAGAATCAGATTGGCCGGTTCAAAACCACTCTACACCATCATCTGGCCAAGTAAATGAACATGCTGCCATGGTTGGTTTTAGGCAGCAAATTGCTGATCACATATGGGCAGACCGTCGGAACCACAATGAAAACTATATCTTGTTTGTATTCATTTGTGTGGACAATTTTCAGTTTGTATGGACAATAATCAGTTTGTACCTTGTTTGGATTTATATGTATGAAACTAATGGATGACAGGAAATGGAGGATGAGGGAAAAGGGGAGCATTCTGATGGGAATGGCATTACTTCCTGGGCATCAAACATGTCCACTTTCATGCTTTCTTACCTGTCCAATTTGATAGTCAGTGGTACTAGGACATCAGGAAATTTCAAGAAAGTGCATTTCAATATGTGTGCTCGTGCTCTGAATGACCAATGCAAGACCAGCCTTAGTGGAGAATAGATTAAAACCATTTGAAGACATAGCAGCGCAAGTACAAAAATATAATGAGGCTTCAAAATTTGAGTGCTGCTTTGTAGGATGAAGACAACAGTATAATTTCTCTTGATCAGGAGCACTGTAATGGGTATATTAAGGTAAAATTGCAACATTTGTTTTATAGTACTCTACTGCTCTTATATGTACCATATTAATACATTTAGTTTTTCTTGTAGGATCACAAATCTGATGCTACGTACTTAAACAAACCTTTGGCGCACTACAATGAAATGTCTATAATCTTCAGTAACACCATGGCTACAAGAAAATATGCGAAGAGCTCAATTGATCCTCTTGGTACTGAAGATGGTGAAACTGAAGAGAAAGAGGACACTCCTGATGATAATGGGGCATCATCATATGCTAGTAAGCCCAAGAGAGCCAAGACAATTATTGACATTGAAGATGACAGTACTTTGGTTGGTGTACTCAAGTATGTTGGTGAGAAGCTCTCCAATGCTATAGAGAAGGTTGCTGCTCCTACACCCCCTCCTCCACCCCCTCCAGCAGATGAGTTGCCTGAAGATCTGTTTAATGTCCTGACAAGCCTTCCAGGCTTTGAGGAGGCACACATATCATACTATTATGCATACCTGGTTGCTAATCCTCACATTGCTAAGGCCTTCTACAAGCTGCCTTTCAATCACAAGTTGAACTGGGTTGCCTTCTTCATCGCCGACAAGTTTCCTGGATGTTAAAGAATCACAAGTTGAACTTATGGTTGCGACCTTTCTTTTGCTTGTACCACTAACAGTGCACTGTGCTTTCAATTTGCTTTAAATTTGTTAGCTTTGTGGGCTGTAACCCTCTTAGGGCGTCCGCAATGGTGTTGAGTCAGCTAGCTATTTGAGTGTACAGCTCAGCATGTATCCTATGTGGAGGAAAGAGAAGGTGCAAAAATATTCGAGCCGGCGACTTGCTCGTCGCTCAGCTCGCATGCGCGACGATGCGCCAAATCGCCAGCACATCCGTTCTCTCTCTGTGCATGAAAGTACTAAAAATAACAAATAGCTAGCACTATATAGATAGTTGCATGGACTGCTAGCTATTTAGCGCTGAGTTGGATGGCTCCTAGCTAGCAATTAGCTAGGACTGTTACGGATGACCTTAAACATGGTACTGAGTGGTTGGATTGTGCTCATTTCAGTTATGGAATGCATGGTATGGTTTATTGATGTGTGATTGGATTGTGCTCATTTCGGTATGGTTTATTGATATGTGTTGTTATGGAATGTATTACTGGTGTACTTGTGGCGTGAGATGGTCTTAGAAGTTCTGGCGTGAAATGGCGTAAGATGGTCTTGAAGTTCTGGCGTGACATGGTCTTGAAGTTCTAGCGTGAAATAGCGTGAGATGGAATGTATTCATATGTATTCAGTTAGTGCTAAAGAAATGGTCACGAAGTTCTGCATGAGAGGTAACCTTACCAACTAAATTCAATGAGTGATTATATCCATCCATACATCCCAATTACTCCAACCAAACATGGGACGGAACCATTCAGGACTCATCCCTCCAATCAAATACGACCCAGAGATCGTCCAGTGGACAGGGTCATCCCGTCCGTCCCGTCCCTCCGTCCTAACAGACCCTAGAGCACTGACCGTAACTGCATCAGTCATAAAAATAGCAGTGCTACCACCTTATTGGACTTCAGATAAAAAATAGCAGTGCGTACGCAACTCACACCATTTTCGTTGGATCATAGTAGTGATTGGTCATCAGTTACACTATCTGATAGTGACTTTTTACTTGTACAGTTATCCTTTTATAAGCAGGGCGCAAACGAAGATACCAAAATGCCAGCTAGTTTCAATCAAGAGTAACATTTTACAACAAATATATCACCGATTATAACCAATTTGAACCATCTAATCAACACAAAATTGAGCTGCATTCCTCTTTAAAACCTGAGCTAAGTTTCCCAAATTAGACACATCTATCTCAAACTGACTCTCATTCTCTTTGAACTGCCCCTAGTTTACAGCCTTTTCCTCTGGCTAAACACCTCTATCAATCAAGTTTGAGAATTGTACAAAAGCACAATTACAGTATAACGCACAAGAGAAACAATCACCAGTACGGCTTCGCCATCAGCACCTTGAATTGGCAAAAACATAACCCCTCCTTGTAGCAAATATTTTTTCATACACATTTTCAGATAGTTAACACCAGATTCAGTACATTTCCATTGCGCTTAATTTACATTTTCCTCGATGTCCAATCAAGTATACAATTGTGGTGTACCAAATACATGAACAAGAACTGTTACCACCAATTTGATCAATTCTTCTTGATCAACACAAAATTGAGCTACATTTCCCCCCTCTTCCTCACATGGTCCTCAATCTGAAACATCTAGACATTCTCTCCTTCCCTTTGAATTGACATAATCTACACATTTCTCTGTGCCTAAACACCCCTATCAGTCAAATTATAAAAATTGTACAACAAACACATTACACTAGCTAACAATTACAGGTTACTGACCTCACCGGTCACCAGTAGAGCTTCACTGGCGGCATCTTGAAGCCCGGTGCCTCGTCGAGGAATGGCACAGCCTCCGGCCGCGCCTGGAGGTCGCGGTAGAACTGGTACTCGGCCTCGTAGTCGTGCAGGTCGAGCTCCTTCTTCTGGTTGGTGTGGTAATGGTGCTTGGCTCCCACCGCCTTCCCGAACCCGAACAGGCTCACCTCGTCGCAGGCCCCCAGGGCCATCACCACCGCCTGCAGCCCCGAGGAGTAGTGGAAGTACCTCTCGTCGTGCCTCCGCGTCCAGTTGCCCGGCGGCTCCCCAGTCGTGGAGACGAGCCGCCGCATCGAGTAGTACTTGGCGATGCGCGCGCACAGCGCGTCGAGGCGCGCGTCGGTGACGAGCAGCGGGAACGGGGACGCCGGCGTGGCGGTGGCGTTGCAGATGAGTGCGTCGAGGAGGTGCGCCGGCTGGCAGACGTACATGGCCATGGGGACCGTGCGGCCGTAGGGGTGGCAGGAGCAGCCGGGGGTGGTGATTGCAGAGCGGACGGCGCAGTAGTGGAGGATGTTGGAGTTGACGAAGGAGATGGAGGTCTTGGTGCCGACGTCGGCGGCGTATCCCGCGACGCGGGCGTTGTTGAGGCGGATGACGAGGTCGTGCGCGTCGATCTGCGCGCCCCGGCCGGAGCCGAGGAGGATGCCGCTGTTCCCCACGACGGCGCAGGTGGGGAAGCGCCGCGGGCGACCGAGTTGGCCCGCGAGTTCGCCCATGACGCCGGCGACATCGCCGCCCCGGCGGCGACGGTGCGCGAGGTGGAAGGAGCGGAGGGAGGCGCGGAAGGCGGCGAGGAGGGACTCGTCGCTGGGGAGCGTGTCGAAGGGGACGCGGAGGCGGGAGACAACCCGCTGCCGCGGGGCGGAGGTGGTGTTGCTGTGGTAAGGGAGGCGGAGGTAGAGGAGGCGGTGGTGGTTGCCGAGGCTGGGGAAGGAGGATACCGAGGCGTTGGCGAAGAGCGCGGCCGCCTCGGCCACGACCTGGTCCCCGCCGACGTCGGTGGTGGCGAGCCGGCGGAGGAGCGCGTCGGCGGCGTACGGGGATGGGCCTCGGGGGAGGAACAGGTGGCGGCGGAAGGAGAGGGAGAGGAGCGAGAGCGCGAGGAGGAGGAGGACCGGCGGGAGATGGCGGCGCTTCATCTCCGGCGGTGCTGTCGCCGAGATCCGGCTGCCATTTAGTAGGGTCGTGGTGGGGGGAAACCGGAGCCGCCGACGCGGGGGAGTGAGAGGTGAGGTGGGGGAGAAAGCTCGGGAATGGTGGGCCCTACAGCTGGGAAGATGTGGTCCTGGTGGGCTGAGCGGGATGGGAGACTGGCATGTGGGTCCCATATAGAGACGGGGCCGACGTGTCAGCGGGCGGGTGGGTGGGTAGCTGGTTAGTATCTAACGGTGTTGCTGCAGCGATGGGTTGGTTTGGCTGCGATGCACTCTTTGACTGCTCCAAAAGTGGGAACGGCAATTAGCCATAGAACTCAACTGACCAATACAAGCTGCGTGAAGAAGGGAAAAAGGCGCTCGAAAAAGCATGTACTCCAGTTTGGAGAACAGCAAAACTACTCAGAGCAAATACATCGCTGCACCTCACTCTCGTAAGTCGTCTCAAACAATGTTACGCAGAATTTTTGCTGATGTGGGAGAGAGAGGGTGAGAAAAAGAAAGATGTTGTTGTTTCATGAAGCAAAGGCTAGATTTTACTCCCTCCGTCCACGGATACTAGGCGCAACTACTTTTTCTATTTGTCCACGGATACTAGGCGCAAGGAGCTGCGCATGCGCTGGATCGGCGGCTGGATTAATTGCTGGAGCGCTGGACTCCTCGTACCACTCCCCTCCCGTTGAATCTAGACGTTACGGCGTTAACTGAGTCCATATATCTACCCAGAATAGTAGTCCTTGCATGCATCTCTCGCTGGCTTCTCATCTCTTACCACTTCACTTGCATTTGACCGACGATGGCGAAGCGGCAGGTCGTGAGTGCCCATTGCATGCGCGCCTGATGCATGCAGCAGCAAGCGCAACTAGAGCTCCGCCGCGCTCGAGCCTTTCGTGTCCGTGCCATCCGCGCGCGGCAGCTGGCGAAGAAAAGCTATGAAGATGCCGTCTCCATGCAGCAGCAAGCCAACGGTGAATCTGGAGGTCATCCGCTCGCGACCAAGGCCGATGTCGATCATGGCGCCGAGATCGACTTTGACAGCATTCGGTATGTCCCTGACTCACTAGCCGGCGACACCTATGTTCCAGACTCATTTGAGGACGTCGAGGAAGAAGCTAGCATTGCTGCAGCTGTTGCTGCCGAAAGAGAAAAAGAAAGGGAAGCAAATGAGAAGGCCCTTGCAATCGTCCGTCCTATGATGTACAAAATCATTTTTCCTAGTTTTCCTGAATTGCATGAATGATCTAAATATTTTCATGATGTAATCGATTACATGCAGTCTAGTTTGCTGAAGATCAAACAAAAAAGAGACATGTTGTAAGCTATGCAGTGATGAAACGCACTGCATCTACATAAATTTCCTTCTCTACTTGCAGCCTTATTGGAAGTTGACCAGTTCTCTCCAATGTTCCCTTATTCATATGCGGAATTTTGTAATGCTGTCCTCCTTTTGCAAGCATAATCTCCCTCATGCATGCTTGTAGTGTAAGGAACACACGATTTGCCCTGTCCACCGGGTATTCTAGATAGGCTTTAACCACATTAGCCTCAATTTCTTGGATGGTTGACGGAGATGACTTTTCAAACAATGCCTGCAAGGCTGCAAAAAAGCCTAGATCCAAAACATTAAGATCAGGAGAATTGGGTGGCTGACACATCAACCTTATATCCCACCCATCTTCTTTTGCAACACGGCAAAAATCCGGGTCATCAACTGCAATGTGAGTCTTCGCGTTGTCTTGTTGAATGAATATTGGGCGTCCTCGTTCTTCAGCAGGCCATTTTTCTTTGACGGCAGGCAAGACCTTGTCGACTAGAAACGTACGGATAGTTTCTCTGTTGACCGATGTCATGGCCTTTAGCTCCATGGTTCCTGTAATCAACCATGCATGCAAGTAGAGTAACCAAGATAAGTAGAGTTGCTATACTTAGTGCTCCTATTTAAACAAAATTAAAATTCGTACCTCTCGGCCTATTGGGACTTTTTCTCTTGGCCGGCTCCAATTTAGTGAAGGGAAAAATTCCTATTTTACCATCAAATGTGCATACACCATTCTCAAACCTTGGGCGGGCTGTCACAGCAAGAAACATCACCTTTTCAATGAAATTTTTGCTCTTCACAGCTCTACGAGGGATCTCTTCGCCCGGCGCCAAGTAATAAATTTGGTTTTTCTTTGTCCTATAAAACCATTTCTCATCTATGACAATGACATTGTACAAAGATTTGAATGTTGGGTCATCTGGTAAGCTAAGGTTGTCAAGAATTTGTGTGCAAAATCGCACACGTTCCTTCATGTTTTGTTCAGTTAAGGTGAACTTTATGGCATTTGTATGGCGCCTAAACTTTCCTTCTTGTAGACGCTTATGCAATGTGCTCTTTGGCATCTTAATGGAATTGGCTAGGCTACGGATAGTTTGACGCTCTCTAAGTGGCACATCTTTGATTACATCTGGGTTAAATGGATGTTTTTTACCGCCACAATTTTTTTTCTTATTGGAATCAAAAGCTGAAATTCCACCACCAGTTTTCCCTTCACGCCATGCACGCTGGACAACTCTCAACGGCACCCCCATATCACTAGCAACAGATTTCGTCACTCCCTCCTTCAGCACGCCTGGAGTTGTTCTTTCTAAGCACATCGCGTACATGATTCTTTTAAATTCAGGAGGGTAGTACCGCCTCCTCTTGATATTGGCAGGAGTGCCTACACAAAGACATTGGCATACTCAAATTTTGCATGGGACTGTTCATTCAGCTTTGCATGCATAAAAATAAAAATAAAATAATGAGTGCATGCAATGGAGTACCTGAGTCAAATGCCACAACATCAGCTTCATCGCCGGCGTCTGCTTGAGGCACGTAACCAGCTTCCTCAACTTGCTGCACAGAGGCCGCCCCTTGAACTTGCTGCACTGTGTGTGCACCGCTTCCTGCTTCAGGTTCGCCATGGACTGCTTCTGCTTCAGCTGTGTTGCCGTCACCTTCACCTTGGCCATCTTCATCTTGGTCGTTGTTGTCTTCGCCGTCAGCTGTATCATTGCCAATAAGTACACCGCTCGTACAATGAAAGAATAAAAAAAAAAGAGAAAAGTCTCTGTGATTACCTTCGTTGCCGTCGTCCCAAACATAGTCGTAGTTCAACTCATGTACTTCTCCCTCAAATTCCCCAATCTCATCCCAGTTGATAGGTTCATTCAAATCTAAACCAGGCATGGTGTTCAAACAAAGAAGGAAGATTAGAGAAAGGAATGTTGTCAGCCGCACGCGTGCTTGCATTGCCTATTTATAGGAACACAAACGAGCCATTAGTGGCGCCACTTGCATGCCGAAAAACCAAACTAGTTAGGCGCCAACAGCTGAAAAGATAGCGCGGGCGTAGATGAATCTGAAAAATTAGCGGATGTAGATGAAAGCCGAAAAAATAGCGCGGGTGAGATTTGGATCTGCATGCAGGTGTGAAAATTGGAAGGAAAAAACGCGCGTGGAAACGGGAAGGAACGTGGGCTCTCGGAAAAACTCGTGCGAGCGGCTGCATGGTGCATGCATGCACTGGAGACGGAGAATGCGGAGCGTGCTCGATCGGTTAACGGCGCGTTACGGAGAATGCGGAGCGTGAAGTTATTACGGGGAGGAACCGAACGTTTTTTCTGGCAACGAGCCGTGATTAATCTCTTCCTTGGTCTTTGCAATTTTTGAATCGCGCCTAGTATCCGTGGACGGAGGGAGTAGGATTATAAGATGACTACTCCACCATTGTACGAGTTGTGGTTGCATGCAACTTATAATATTTCCTTTTTTACTTCACCATTTTTTGACTCGCTTGTATGGTCGAAGTAGGGTAAAATGATTGCAAACTATATATGATTTTAGAACTTAAATTTACCTATATGTTAGTCCAAGTAAAACTCCTGCGACAATGCTTGCATACATTGTACCACCAGATCTAATTATTTGCCTAGCTGCTTAATCCTATATTGAACTATTAATGAGGGAACTCATGAACATAAGGCTGCATCATGCTTCAAATAAAGCTCCTACAAAATGTAGAATCCGTCCCGCTTCTTTGTGTTTGAATCTCTTCAGTACTGTTGTATAATTAGGATAAACAAGACACATCCATCTAAACTGAGCTTTATCCTAATTATAATTTTAGAGCTAATTTTTTGGTTCTCGTTGATTTGAATGGCAACCAAGATAATGTACAGGGCAGCATTTTTGGGGAGCATGTGAGTTCACGTGGATGATAATCAAGGCGAGTACTGATATGTAATGTCTAAAGTATCTGTATGTAGAATAAAATGTTATAGTCACCTTGCTGTGAGATGCCTATGCAATCATTTTTATGTTGCATGGGAACCATACAAGATTTGTGTTTAGACATACATAGAACTTTTGGGATCAGTGATAGGCTCTTCGAATGATTAGTTCATCATAAGGATTTTTGTTAGTTTCATTAGTCTACGCTATTATTGTGTAAGATATGTTCCAAAAAGCATAAATCTTACCATTGAATTAGGTCTATTCAGTTGCTGCATCGCTATAAAAAAATTATGATCAAGCACTGCAATTTTATTCTCTGCAATTACTCATCTAGAATACATTTAATTGATGTTATTGAATTACCAAAACTTACCTTCATTATCCTTTTCTATTTAAATTCTGAATGTAATTGCAGGTACACTTTGTGCGGTACATATTTTAGCTTCAATGAAATTTAGATGAATTTTGCATTTCGTTGGATGCCCACACCCAAACAACAGTTCAAGCTGGGCTCAAGGCCCATTTATAAATTGTGGAAGCCCAATAGCACGTTGGCATCCTAGCACAAGGCCCAACAATCAATCAAAGTATGGGATATTTACATGCCATATATTGCTCTGAAGAATAACGTATGTATACTTCTTTTAAATTTAAAATAAACTGCTACTCAAGCCAGTAAAGACACTGTAGTCTTCCCTTTGCTTTGTTCACATCTTGTTCTTGCTTCTGTTGCAAGCCGGGTTGACCGCAAGGCTGGTGATCCACACCTGGTCCGCGACCACCGGCTCGTCGTCGTCGTTCCGGTGCCACGTCCACAGCGCGTGCGTGGCGTTCACCACCTCCAGCCGCCCGTGCCCGAAGCTCGCCTCCCGGAACGCCGAGATCGCCGGCTGCGGGTCCACGTACTTCTTCGCCAGCCCCTCCCGGTTGCCGCCGTCGCCGACGGTGACGTACACCGGCCCGCAGGGGGCCTCCTTGCCGCCGTACACCCGCGCGAACCTCTCGTACGCGTGCACGTGCCCCGCGAACACCGCGTCCACGCGCGCGCCGTACAGGAGCTCCTCCATGGCGCCGCGCATGGCGTCCCCTTCTCCCTGGTGCGCCCTGTTGCTATTGTACCACGGCGCGTGCACCAGCGCTACCACGAACGCCGTCCTGCCGCGGTCGATCGCCGCCAGGTCGCGCCGGAGCCACTGGTGCTGCGCGCTGCCGGCGGCGTAGTCGGTGTAGGAGCCCAGCATGATGACGTGCACGGCGCCGCCGGCGACGTCGAAGGAGTAGTAGAGGTTGTCGCCCGACGGCGAGGCGCCGGCGTCGTACGGCATGCGCCACCGCGCGTTGTAGGCCTTGAAGGGCTTCACGAAGGGAAGCTTCTCGATCTCGTGGTTGCCCTCGGTCATCATCCACGGCCGCGCGCTCGCCAGCGGCTCGACGAGGCGGCCGTACGAGTCCCACCGCGACTGGATGTAGTCGGCGTACGAGAGGTCGCCGGGGAGGAGGAGCATGTCGTAGTCGGCGGCCGCAATGTGCTTCAGCGTGGACGCCGTCCATCCGGTTTGGCCAAAGTCGCCTGCCACATTATCAATAATAATTAATGTTCATCATCAAGACCACAATGATGTGCCAACGACATGGCGACATTATATTTGCAAGAAGCTCTTGCAGTGAAAATAGCAGAGTAACAGTTGCATTACCGACGACGACGAACTTGAAGGGGAGGGTGGCCGGCGGCGTCCGGAAGGAGAACTCGCGCGATGGGTTAGAGCTGCACCGGTAGTAGTACGTCGTGCTGGGCTGCAGCGGGCCGATGACGGCGTCGTGGATCTTCCCGGAGTGGTAGAGGACGTAGGAGTAGGTCGTCGTGCTTCCGGTGGCGGAGAGCGGGTAACTGCCTGACGTCGTGCCATACTCGACGATCGCCGGCGCGTCGTCTTGGGTGATCCATGTCACCCTCATCTTGTCGGGCCCGACCATCGATATATGCACCTGAAATTTGCACAAAGTTTTTAATTGTAAGTGGCCAATTTTATTTCTCCTGTAACATTAGCATAGCACGTTTGCAGTGATGGTTTTCACACGGACCATATCAAAAACTTTGCCGTGTATAATGATCGCATGTTTGGTCATGCATGTTGTGCTTCCAATTTCCGACGGATCGAGGAAAAGATAGTGAAGAGTAGATCGAGGTTGCCATGACTGCAGCACTAGCCGTGTGCGATTGATTGCACCATCAGCAACACTAACCGAAAGTTGCTTTTCATGGGTAGCCCATGATTAGCGACAAGAAACACCAAAGCACATAGTAGGCCAAACGGCATGCCGACATTGCCAGAAACAATAAAAACAAGGATGATGGGGATGAAAGGGAAAGCAAGCAACAAAAAATCCCCAAAGGAGCGTCCTGTCTGTTCTCCCTGGTGGTAGCTGGGAGGAGGGCGTCCTGGGGACCATCCTGCACCATCTCGTGCACTTTGGTCCAGTTTGGTTCCTCCACCCGTACCATATGCCCGCACCTCCTCGTTCACTTGCCACCTCCCATCCCTCATCCCTCCGTCCGTTGAAATCTTCCTTCCCTCGCGAGCCGGGACAGGGCGATGCAAGGCGGGAAGATTTGGGGCAAGCGTGGGAGATGGCGCCATCCTAGGGATAAAGGCGCGAGAGGCTAGGGTTACCGCCTCGTTCTCGTGCCACTCCCTTCACTCCCCTCCATTTCCCTGGTACGCCTTCTCCTCTCCTCCTCTCCCTCCCCTTTTTCAACCTTGGTTCGCCGGTCGGGTTGAGGTTCTCTGGCGGTCTACTTTTGGTCCTCCAGTGGTGTGATGGTACATCTCCCCCTCCTCTAATGATGCTTCCTCCCCTCTCCCATCTAGATGTGCACTGATCTGTTGATTCGTCAGTTTTTGTTTGCCGACGAGGAACCCTAGCTTCTTATATTCTCAGATCTATGCGGTGCTTTTGTTCGTGTGCATGCGGATCTATGTTTTTGTGATGTGGATCTATGTTTTTTCAAACATGTGGATCAGATTTATCGATTTATGTATTATTGAGCAAAGTGCCTAGGTCGATGATGAATCCTTGCTGCCGAAGGAGCACTCTCGGGTGTGGCAGCCGCGTCTTGGATAACCGTTTAGTTCTGAATGTTTTCTTGCTTAACAACATGACCCCAAGTGCTTGTACTCAATTCTAATTAACATTGCATTGTATGGTAGATATGGATTTCCAAGCTAGGTGCCGAGCGACTGCTGCTATGGTTGCTGCAGTGGCTGCATGGTTTTTCATGTGGTTTAGGAGGAGATCTCAGGATGCTCGCTCCATTACCTATGGACCCATGGTAGAGAGGAACCAAGAGAGGATCAGCAACCTAAGATTTATTTATGAATTTTATGATGTCCATTGTGTAAACCTGCTAAGGATGAGAAGGGCACCTTTTTTCCAACTGTGTGACTTGTTTCGTACAAGACAGTTGGTTGTGGACAATATACATGCCACTGTTGAAGAACAAGTTGCCATGTTCTTGCATGTTGTTGGTCACAACCAGTGGTTCAGGGGGATTAACATGACATTTAGGAGGTCACCAGAGATTATTAGTAGGTTCTTTCACTAGGTCTTGTATGCAGTTGGTGAGTTGAGGAATGAGTTGATAGTTCCATCATCCACTAATGTCCATCCTAGGATCCATGCTAGCAGGAGATGCTACTCATATTTCAAGGTTGGTGATCTTTTTATGAATGTAACCAAGTTAAATAACCCATATGGTAGTAACCTTTTGATATGGTTATCTGTTTTGTATAAGAGCAATTGATGGGACACATATCTTAGCTAGAGTTCCTAAGAAGATGCAAACTGCCTTTAGAGGTAGGAAGCACACCATCACTCAGAATGTTCTGGCAGTAGTGGACTTTGACCTCAGGTTCATATGTGCTTGCTAGTTGTGAGGGATCTACACATGATGCTTTAATTTTGGTTGATGCTCTAGAAAGGGCGGATGGCCTTAGAGTCTCACAAGGTACCATACATCACACATCTACAACATGCCAAATTAATTGCACCCACTAAACTGATAAACCATGTCGGTTTGTTCTATTGTTTAGGGAAATTCTATCTTGTGGATGCTGGATATGCAGCTAGGCCTGGGTTCCTGCCGTCATTTTGTGGTACAAGGTACCACTTGAGGAAGTTTGATTCCAACAGACCACAAAACCAAAGACAATTGTTTAACCTAAGGCATTCTTCTCTTAGAGTGATAGTAGAGAGGGCTTTTGGTGCTCTCAAGAATAGGTTCAGAATCCTTGACAACAAGCCCTTCCACCCTTACAAAACCCAAGTAAAGTTGGTTCTTGCCTATTGTATTCTGCACAATTGGATACTTAGGCATGGTTAGGATGAACATGTCCCACTGAAGCTGCTTGGACTCTAAACTCCACTGACATTGCCTCTGAGGCAGAGCATGGTTCTGACAATGGAACTTGAGCACAACAGAGGGAAGCATGGGCTGCACAAATGTGGCAGAATAGGGGTTCTTCTAGAGTTTAAATCTAATGTTGCAATGAAGTACCTGGGGTTTATGTACTGTTAAGTAGCATTGATGGAACTTGTAATATTTGCTGAGACCTATAGCACTTTGCTATGATGTTTATCTACAATCATGAACCTTCATTTGCTTTGGTGTTAATGTTTCTGCTGTTTCAAGTGTTTATTTATTAAGTACATTTTCTTATGTTATTCTGGATATGATTGGTATTCTAATTGTGGTTAGGAAATGGTTGAGATGGGTGAGGAACTTGGGACCAATATTGTTAGTGTTGTCAATGAGGTAGAAAGCTTGGGGTGTATGCAAATTGGGTCACATGCCATCAATACGTGACTGGTTATCCAAACTATTGCTACAAGAGTTTCACTTCCTAAGAAAAGGCAACTGCATCTTTTCTTGAGGTCACTAGTGATGCAGATGTCCAACTTCCTATTTTGGGTGCACAAATAGCGGTCAGCACAACACCATGGCCCCATATCATCATAGTGGTGGAGCTTTTTATTATTCTAGGAATGCTTGTAGTAGTTAGTTTCCTTTGGAAATAATTTATGTACAATAATCTTTGTAAGACAACTAGGCTAAACAGAACACTTTATTTGCTCACGCTACTCAACATTGGTGGTAACCTCACCATATTCTGAACATCTGCTATTCATCCTACAAAACAAGACCTCTTGTGTCAACTCATGTACGAAAACGGTCCATCTAATTTAACCAAACAACAGCTTGGCTAATTTAGGATGACGGCAATGTGCAACCAAGCTAACACAAGTGCATCAGGCCATCCCGCCTCCCGCTGACGGTACCACCCCTCCATCTTGTATACCTCACCCCTTTGCAACCAATCACGCCCATCTTGTATACCTCACCCCTTTGCAACCAATCACGCCCTAGGTAGCCCTCACCGTGCAGTGCCAGTGAACTAAACAACGGCAAATTAAATTGTTGGTACGACGAGGCAATCAAATCGTCGCTCTCGCTCCTAGTGTGAATCCAGCGTATTCAACTATATGCTCATACTCCTGTCCTACTAGGTAATCAAACAGTAATATAATCCTGAACTGAAATTCCTTCCTACACTGAACTACTTCCCTAGTGCATTGTATTCGTGAACAACAACAGAGACGCCACGCTGTGCCACATGACGCGGCAGATTGGACCAAGGTTTTCTAGTTTGGTACTGGGATAGGGTAGGATATTCTTCTTGGACTCTTTTTCTTTCTATCTTGCACCAGACGTGCAGTTTCTCTTGCTGATCTCAGATATAGATGTCACCGGTAACCCACGCAACCGCATTGACCATGCAAACGGAATCGCGACGAACTCTGGTGTATGATGACTGTATGGTGCAGAAAAATTCGCTGTGACATGGTGTTTCAGAAAAGCCTGAGCCCCGAGGCTGTTGGGATCCGCCAAAGGGACAGCAAATTAGCGGTGTACCTGCTGCGGCGTCTGGCCATCGGCGTCGTCGTCCCGGAGCACGGACAGCGTGGCCCTCGGCGCCGGCCGCACGTACGGCGAGGTGACGGCGAGGGACGCCGGGAGCAGGGACAGCGCGGAGGCGGCGAGGGCGACGAGGAGCGCCATCAGCGCCATGCTGCTTCTTGCCATGGCCGTTGCCACCACTCACCACAAGCTGCTCGAGGTTGCCTGAAAGAATAATCTAGACAGCTTGGAGGAGCATGCAGGCTGAAATGGGGGTTTATATAGGCATACGGCGGGGCTACGCACACTGCACGGAGGCGAGGCGGCCAGCTCGGTGCATCGCATGTATATCTCACAAATTGATGAGCTATACTCTGGATTATCTATATCCATCTATCAGCCTGCCTGCCAAACAGGAATCTGGCATTTGGATATGCTGTGTTTTGGTCAAATCTGGGTGAGTGTTTAGTACTAATGTTTTGGACATCCGAAGAAGGAACATGGAGATTGGACAGACGGAGGTTGAGTGCAGGCACAGGAACCGGTATTATTAGCTCGAGGGTTCCAGGCAATACTTGTTCAATCAAGTCTCCTCTGACCCTCTCTCCCTCTGAACATGTTTTTTTACACCTCAAAAAAAAATGTGGTTTTTTTGGGGGGTGGGAAGACACTCTTTGAAGGTGTGCTTTTCATAACAAGGCTTTATTAATTTTGCAAATGGCAACCAAGAACCTTTTATCCCGTGTGCTGATCGGAGATCAAAATCCAATCTGAATCGGATGGACGATTCAGATTCTATTTAAGGTCAGGGGGCCAACAGACTGTTGAACAGAGTTACAGGGCAGAGAGCCAGAGAATGATCCACAAAAAGCCAATGGCCAACCCCGGAGAGTGATGTCCTACAACTGTTCAGGATTGCAGAATATGAAGAGAACGTGGAGCCTGGAGTGCTCCGAACAGTCGGATTCGATGTGTACAAGGTTCGCCATGAGAAGAACAACATTGAGCCTGTGGATAGCTTGGGAGACAACGCGTTCTTCGTCGGGACAAGTTGTTCAACCTGCCTATCCGTGAAGGATTATCCACACCTGCTGCCGAACCACACCTATTTCGACGATGACAATGAGTATTGGCTTCAAAACAAGGGGGGGCGACGGGATGTTGGGGTCTACAATGATGAGAACGACACTGTCACTGACATAGTTTCTGGCTAAATTGGCCCCCTCCTGTTTGGATCACTCCAAATTTTGTAAAAATGGCAAGATAGGTGCTGCTTCCTTTTCAACACTTTTTTAGTTATTTGCATTGATGCTTTGAGGACATCATCCTTTTTGCTTCCTGGTCTTTTCTTCAATTTGGAAACTGGGTGCATTTCTAGTTGATGAAATCATTCGGAATTTTTTTATTCCAAATGAATACATATTACATAGGAAATTTTTAGCATTGGAATGAATAATGTCGTGGCAGGCAAAGCCATCATTGCTGACGTGTTACTCTCAGGTACCAGGCAGATAATTGATTTGCTGCCAACTGCCAACGCTGAAACGTATGCACTGCAGCAATGTTGGCCTCACCCTGCCTATCCCCTTCCTTCTTCCCCACCGCCACACACGGCCTCCTCATCATCTCCGGCAACTCCTCCGGCAGCCGCCGTTCCCCGTGGCACATGTCAGGTACGCGCATCCGCCTGCAAAATAACATCACCAAGACGAAGCAGCTTGCTCTTATCAATCCATTTGCAATCTATATGTTGACGCGCACTCATGTGTGCTTCTACACACGTACCAGGTGGCCTCGTCCTTCACGCCAGGCTGGGCGATGGCGATGGCGACGGGGACGGCGGCGAGCTCGTTCCGTCGCGACGACACGCGTAAGTCGCACGTAACATTCTGCTCATGTGCAAGATAGCCCGCGTGGCCGCCGCGCTGATCCGCGTCCTGTACCTCGTCGCGGTGGCCGCCCCGGTTAAAAGCCTCCTCGCCGTCGCCAAGGTCGCCTTCTCGCTGGTGAACGCGCCGTGCCTCCGGTACATGAACCAGGCAGCGCTCGGGCGGAGCTGCACGGGCACCTTCTGCGGCGACCTGCTGGTCGGGGCCATGGCGCACTCGTGGAGGATGCTCGTGCAGGGCCTCACGTCGCTGATGTTCTTCTGCGCCCACGCCGATGAGTACGTCCGGCCGCCGCCGAGCCCACTCGTGCTGATGGCGCACGACAAGCCGGCGTCCCATCCTCAGCAGGTGCGTGCTTCAAATTTGCATTTGATTTTTAGTTTGCAAGAATTTTGGCACTCTGTTTGTTTCACCTGGCACTAGTTTTGGGTGGGAAATCTCGGAACTCAATTTAGCCACACAGATTCTTCAGGGTTCTCTGATGCTTGAAAAATTCCTTTTGGTTCCTCGCCGAGAAAGAAAACTAATAGCCAGACATTTCTGCTGCTGCTGATTGGGTACGTATATGAACTAAAAGTTGAAAACAACTGAACCTGATGTTTCAGCTATAGATTTTCTCTCGTTTCCAAATACTAGAACAGAATCCAGAACTTGAGGATATCAAATGATACTGTTCTTCTGCCTTGCTTAATCCCTGTTTGCTCTTGTTGTCATGCAAACTTGAACAAGAACTGTACTATGAATTAAGTTAAAGTGACTTGATTTCTAGCTCCCTACCTACCTGTCAATTGCATTGTTTGTACAACAACAATTCAAGTCCTTGTCTCTATTTCAGGTACACATCTCAGTTGTAGGGGCGAATCACATGCGTATCTCATGGGTCACCGACGACCGGAACGCGCCGTCCGTGGTGGAGTACGGGACATCCCCGGGCAAGTACACGGCGTCGGCGACGGGCAACCACACCACGTACCACTACTTCTTCTACAAGTCCGGCGCCATCCACCACGTCACCATCGGCCCGCTGGAGCCCGTCACGACGTACTACTACCGGTGCGGCAGGGCCGGCGACGAGTTCAGCTTCCGGACTCCGCCGGCCACTCTGCCCATCGAGTTCGTCGTCATCGGTCAGTTGTTCGTTGCATCTCTTCCAAATTGAATTCCGTCTCAATTCATATCCATGACACAGAAACAAGAAAAAAAAAGAATTAACTTTGTCGTTCCATGTTACATGCCGAGTACATGGGAAACTCATTAAACGTATACTGGAAACGTCCGGGAGTGTCTGCCGAGACGTGACGGACATGCGTGTCGCATTGTAACATTTTGTAATGTAACGACGCAGGTGACCTCGGTCAGACGGGGTGGACGGCGTCGACGCTGTCGCACATCGGCGGCGGCGACTACGACATGCTCCTGCTCCCCGGCGACCTCTCGTACGCGGACACGCAGCAGCCGCTGTGGGACTCGTTCGGGCGCCTGGTGCAACCGCTGGCGAGCGCGCGGCCGTGGATGGTGACGGAGGGCAACCACGAGATGGAGACCCTCCCCGTCGTGGAGTTCGCGCCGTTCGCCGCCTACAACGCGCGTTGGCGGATGCCGCACGAGGAGAGCGGCTCGCGCTCCAACCTCTACTACTCCTTCGACGCGGCGGGCGGCGCCGCGCACGTCGTGATGCTGGGGTCCTACGCGGCGTTCGGCGAGGGGTCGGAGCAGCACCGGTGGCTGGAGGCCGACCTGGCGCGCGTCGACCGGCGGCGCACGCCGTGGCTGCTGGTCCTGCTCCACGCGCCGTGGTACAACACGAACCAGGCGCACCAGGGGGAGGGAGAGAGGATGCGGCTGGCCATGGAGCGGATGCTCTACGAGGCCCGCGTCGACGTCGTCTTCGCCGGGCACGTCCATGCCTACGAGCGCTTCGTAAGTGCTGCACTGCTCAATATCGATTACTACATTTGGCGTGTATGTGAAGTTGTTACATGATCAACAGACGAGGATCTACGACAATGAGGCCGACAGCCGGGGCCCGATGTACATCACCATTGGCGACGGAGGCAACAGGGAAGGCCTTGCTCTCAGGTACTGAGACTACTGCCAGCATCTCCATCGATGCATCTGGAACGCATGATTCTGAATTTCTGATGCTTGATTTTGCACTGAATTCATTAGGTTCATCGAGGACCACAAGTCGGCGCACCTGTCGGTGTTCCGGGAGGCGAGTTTTGGGCACGGCCGGCTGAGGATCGTCAACGAGACGAGCGCCGTCTGGACGTGGCACCGCAACGACGACGAGTACGCCACCGTCCGCGACGAGGTCTGGCTCGAGAGCCTGGCCGCTGCAAAACCGAGCCTAGCAACAACCACCGCCGGTCGTCACACAGATGAGCTGTAGGAGGAAGCATCAAGGAAGAAGGGATTCATCGCATCGCTACACCATTGATGGTTCTTGTGCCACACGCCATGTAATTTTCAAGGATACATCGCCCAGCACATAACATGTATATCGCTCGGACCTCGTCTGGCGATATGCTTCAAATTTTGGAGGGTCACGAGTTGCCCAATTCAAGATTCAGTAGAAACGCGCACAACTGATATTGAAATGTTCAACAAGGTTGACTTTGACAAGCAAGATATTTTGTATATTGACACCTTGAAGGATGATGCTTTGTCCATTGGGCATAACTATTCGTGCTGTCTGCCCAACCATGTTTATTTCACCGATGATGATGATGAATATTCGCTGATGGATGATGATGGCCAATATTATCGTCGAGATGTTGGAATGTATAATTTGGAGGATAACAGTGTGATTGAGACAGTCTCTCCACAGCCCTGGTTGAATTGGCCAATTCCCGTATGGATATCAATAAATAGGTGTTTATATCGGTTTTCACATGATGTGTGTATTTATTAGCTTTATTTTTGTAAAGCTAATAAATATTGAGTGTATTCCGGTCTTATCCTTTTGCATACCTGTCTTTCAGCTTACTTCATTTCACCCGAAGCCCCCTTCAGTTGCAGAGGATTTAGTTTCCTTGTGGCTGGTTTCTTCTTGGTTAGAATTTTTCTCCATTGCAGTGTGACAGAAAATCAGAGTCAAGTGTACACATGGTTTTACAACATGATATCTGAACATAGAGTTCCTCTAATGCAAAATAACTTACAGGCAATCCCCTTGTGCTTTGCTTGGACGCTTAATCCAGGAAGCAGGGGGCAAATGCTCCGAGGTTGCTGTTTCAGACCAGCCTTTTTTTTTTGGCGAAATGTTTCAGACCAGCCTGACGAGGAAGCAGAGCAAGCACCTCTTCTGGTTCAGTGGCCTCAATAGCGAGTTCCGAAAATCTAATGAAAACAGTTAACCCAACCAGATGGAAATCGAAAAGGAATTTTGTTTGTACCATCTGCTAGAACTGATATCCAGGTTAGTGTATATATACAGAAGAAGCCAGCTGAAAACCTGCAGTGCGTCACTAGTGTTTCTGCACACAGTTACACAAATTTAGCTCCACAACAGTACCCAAAAGTTCAGTGCATGTCGATGGTAGCATGTGTAGTTGTGGTTGCAGTTGCCATGTTGCATGCCTGGTGATAGTAAAAGTCACGTTTGTATCCATCAGGAGCTCATGTAACATTTTGGCAGTGTTTGATAATGCGTGCGTTGTCAGATGATGTTGATTTTTGGAATTCACGTGAAGTGATTTCATCAATTTACTATGTGTTCCTCCTTATCTAGATGTTGAGTAGTCGTAAACCAAAAGGTGGAAATTTCAGTTCTCTTTAGAAGTTGTGTACGCAAAGGGAAAAAAAACATTCCCAGTTCCAGATATATTACTATATGCAGTGATCTACCCTCAATGAAGTCTACATGTGCCAATTAGTAGTAAACACATCGCATTGCTCAATAAACTGATCTGTGGTCGGAGAATACGGCCGAGGAGATTTGTGCTAGTTTAGTAGCTTGTCCTCAGTTTAATAGCATTGCTAATTCTTTTTGTAGTGTGGCATCTTTCTCCGGCACGATAGCTGCTGATGGAATCAGAGCGACACACATACGCCAATAACTCACACTTGTGTGTCTGATCCTATCTGATAATACCAATTGGCACCTTGTCAGATTGTCAACGTGCCTAATACCTCATCTTGGTATAGATTGCCAGCACGGCATCGGCAAGAAGCAAGATGAAATTGGGGGCCACGTTATGTTGGCACAGTCCACAGAATACTGATAAGAGATTAAGAGATCAGAGCAGTTGCTGCGGAAAATGACGTCCACTGAAAGCAGCATGCATATATGCACTCTGCAGGATGGCATGTGTGCCAACTTAAGCGTCCATCTTTGCATTGGTCAGACTTCCCTCCTTTAATTGTGTCCAGTCAGTTGAGGAAAAGAAAATAAAGGCGCTAAATCCTCTACTAGTGATGCTGTCCATGACTCGGTTGGTTCACTGGTTGGCCACTTGATAATGCTTACCTTGTCAGATATGATGCTAAACTTGGAATCTGTCTGAAGTAATTTCATGGTTTTACTACGTTCTTCTAGTTATCTAGTTCTAGAATAGCCGTGTATCAAATGAGGAATTTAGTTGACATCTTTTCTTTTTTTGTTGTTCACGCAAAGCAGAGGATTTGATCGTTCTGAAAACCTGGCATCCTGATCTGAACATGTATGGTATACAGTTTTGTGTTGTATCCTCCCAAAAGTCTGCATTCACATTTTCAACCTTTCTTGTGCCAATCAGTAGTCAACACGTTGCATTGCTCAACGCCTCAACTATAGCTTGCATTAGCAAGTTAAAAACTGGTGCAGTCCGGAAAGCACGGCTGAGGAGACCTGCTCTTAATTTGATAGTAATATCTCAGTCATCACATACGTTAACCTTGATGCTTACATTACTGATTTCTTTTATAGGAGCATGATGGCATGCTCCGACACAATTGGTCACTGATGGATTTAGAGCGACACAGTGGGGGGACAGCACCTCAATAATTAACACTCGAATGTCTGATCCTATCTGAATCTGATAGTGCCAATTCGCAGCTCTTGAGATCTTCAATGTGCACAGTATCGTCATCTTTATACCGCCAGCACGGCAAGAATCGGCCACAGAGTCCATAAGAATACTGATGAATCAGAGATGGAAGCGGTTGCTGCAGGAGATGATGTCCACTGAGAGTGACGTGCATCTGCACTTTGCAGCATGGCGTGCATGTGTTCTTGCATTGGAGTTGCAGAAGATAATATCGTCCATTGAAAGCATATTAAGTAACTTGTTCAGGCTTCCCTCCTTTCGTGTCCAGTCGTTTGAGGAGATATAAAAGACGCTAGCTCCTCTGCTATTGATGGTTTGATTCTGTGATTTGATGATGGTTGGTTGGTACTTGCAGGCAGCTCTTTTCAGAGTTTGTGTTCGAAATTCTTTCAGGCTAAAAAACGCCTTCTTTTAGAAGCAGTGGCTTGAAAGTTGATCAGGGCTTTCAATTCATTTGAGGCAGTGAGATTTCCCGGACATTTGCAGCCTCGTATGTTATTATGTACACGCAGCAGCAAGAGCAGTGCAGGACATTGTAGCTGTAGCTGCCGTTTTATTCAGGGTTGAGACGGAGTTTCAGACATGGCCTGAAAAATGCGCTTTGTTTCATAGAGTGCGGAAGTGGCCGGAGAAACCGAGGAAAAGAAACGGAAACAAAGCGGGCGCTGGTGCACATGTGATTTGATCAGTTATCGCTCCGTCCAACTACTCTGCATATGATTTGCGCTTCAAAATTCAGGTAGCCTGACGACTGGAAAGCAAAAGGCGGCAGCAAGCAGTAGGCTCTCATTTCAATGAGCCGCGGCCGTCACAACTCACAAGTTGTTTAATGGTGACGCGAACCAGAAGAATCCGGACGAGATCGGGAGCCGTGCAATGGATGTGTTTCTGCCAGGGCACAGAGCTACATGCATCCAGGCCGATAGAGAATGTGGCCATCTAGGTGGTTGGGGAGATTAATCTGGGCTGGTTAAAATGGGCTGGACCATCATCGACCAGATTAAAATGCATGCCTTGGAACACGATGATAGGATAGGATAGGATAGGATAAGTCTGAATTCTCTGTACCGAGATCGATGTTGCATTGCATCTATCTCAAAATCCTCCCCATCAGTCAGTCAGTATCCACGGCCCATGTGAGCTAGTAGATCAGTATACGTACTCGTGAAGAGATGGAAACTACTTGCCTAATAATAAGCAAGTCAAAGCACGACATGTATTCTAGTGCGGTGAGGCGTTTATGTGTGCTTTGGCCTTGATGATTAAGGAAGGCATTTTCCTTTACCTAATAATGTGGTCAATGCTTTTTGTTAGAGGGACCTTGCGTTGCTTGACCTTTGTTTATGCAAACAAACGAAAACAATAATCACAAGAGTCAACATATTAGACACACACACAGTACGATTCCAATTTCCAAAAGGAAGAAGAAAGTGGCGAGATGCTGTAGCACACAACAAGTCCCTTTTCATTTTGTTTGTTGGCCGGCAATGGCAACGCAAGGTGTCGTTGCCATGGTCGCCGGCACGATGCCACCACCGTGGTCGACCACATTTCAGAAAGCACGCACGCATGGTGCCGGCCGGCCCAAACCAGCAAAACCCCCAGGCCGCTGGTTGGAGTCGGCGCCGCTGGTCCAGTCCCCGAAGAAACGTGCTGAAATTCTTGGCTGCTGCTGCCTAGTCGGCGAGAAAGGACACGTAGCGATAGATGTGGAGTTGCCGGGGCGTTCTAGAAACCATTATTATTGAACCTTATTCATAAATAAATAAATAAATAGATTATTACAACAACTCTCCCATGATCGAACCTGCAGGCAACGACATGTTTTTTATTTGGTCGGTGCAGTGGTGATGCCATCGTCGGAGGGGGAAAAGAAACAAAAGACAAACAACAAAAAATAACGAAACGTGCTTTCATGATCATCTTAGCCTGTGTCATCACTGGCTTCGCTCGAAAAAAGAAAAGAGTCACGTATACCACGCTGGCTTATTTAGTCGTCGAGGGCATATATACGACATGCTGTGATAGATAATGGTCTTAGGCGCCGTTTGGATACCTCTGCTAAAGTTTAACACCTGCCACATCGGATGTTCGGAGACTGATTAGAAGTATTAAATATAGATTAATTAAAAAACTAATTGCACAGATGGAGTCTAATTCGCGAGACGAATCTATTAAGCCTAATTAGTCCATGATTTGACAATGTGGTGCTAGAGTTAATGATGAATTAATTAGGCTTAATAGATTCGTCTCGCGAATTAGCACAACGGTTCTGCAATTAGTTTTATAATTAGCTCATGTATAGTCCTCCTAGTCAGCATCCAAACATCCGATATAACACTGCTAAAGTTTAGCATCTAAGTATCAAACACCGATTCCAGAAAGCACGCACGACTGGTGCGGTGAAGCATTCCATAAGTTTTGCTGGCCGGCCTCCAACGGCCTGTTCGCTTCAGTTTATTCAGTCGGCTTATCAGCCACCAAACAGTGTTTTCCTCTCACAACAAATTAACCGTTTCAATTTTTCAGCCGGCTTATAAGCTGAAACGAACGTGCCGCAAGTCGATCGTTGGGATAGCGAATTGAAGCAACGACAAACTCCGCCGGCGCGTGCAGTAGTCGGCAGGAGGCCGGAGATGACGACAAAGAATCCAGGACATGCATGTACTATACGAAGAAAAGTGAGCAGTGAGCCCTCTGGACTCCCTGGCGGCAGGCTGGTGAGCATAGCCACGGCGTGTGGGTGTGGCAGTGGCACCACGGAGTAGTGAGCTGTGAGCCAGGGACGGAAAGAGACAGCGCTGCTGAGTGTTGATCGAGCCGGTCGGCGGCGAGAAAGACAAGATCGCCGTCGGCCATCCGATCCATCCATCACCTGCTGGTACACTGTACATGTGGATTCATCCAACACATGCGCTAGCGCTACAGACAGCTAGCGGCCGGGGTGGAGTGGACTGGACACGGCACAGCACAGTGTACTGCAATGTACCGGTAGCTAGCAGAGTACGACCGCATCTTGATCCGTTCCACGACGACAGGGCTTGTTCTGGCCGGGGGCTAATTTTTTTTTCTTTTTTCAACCGGGGGGCATCCCCACCTGTCTACTCCTTCCTTCAACAAAGCTCAAGCGCAATGCATCCCTGAAGAGAGCACCACAAGTGGCTACACTTTGAAGATTCCACACCACCAGTGACTGTTAGGCTCCGAGTCGAAAACAACAGACGACAGACGTGACCAATGGCATCTTGGAGGAGCTTCCGGGATCCTAACGACGTCCTCTGACCCCCATCAAGGGAAGGAAGCCACAAAGAAGAAAGGACCATCGAGAGGAGAACAAGGAGATCCAAGAGAGAGGATCATGATCTCACTAACCCAGCATATGATGAGATGACATAACCAAGTGGCCAGGATAGCGAAAAAGTAAGGAACTAGCAGTAGACACACGAGAGTACAACATAGTGTGAGCATAGCGGAAATGGCAGGGACGTCGGGCGTAGAGGCGCGCTTGTGGCACCGAGGTGGTGCTGCGGACGTTGCCGGGCCACCTTTCTCCTCAGCCGAGGAGTTTCGGAGGCAGTGACGGGAGAGGGAGGCGACTGGGCGCTGCGTGGCCGGGAGAGCGCGTGGTGGTGAGGAGTGCGGCGGCCGGGAGGAGCACGCCAAGCGGCCGCGCGGCGTCAGCAGGGAGGTGCAGGCGGTAGAGGGCGCTGCGCGTGGGCAGCGTTGGAGGGTGGCGACAGTAATGGATGTGGAGGTACGGCGGCATGGTGACTGGAGACGTGGCGGCTGCGTCGCCTCAGCAGGGTTGCCGTAGCAGTGGCCCAGGAGTGTCGAACCAGGTACGTGCAGTGAAGGGTTGTATTGCTCCGGGCGAAAGCCCTCACCGGCCCTCGTGCTGGTGGACATGACGGCGGCGTCCTAGGTCGTCTTCCCCGTTGGGGGCGTCATGTTGGAGCTACGACTCTGCTGCATGGGGTTCTCTGGGTGAAAACCCTGTCCAGATCCTGGACGAGCGATGGCAACGCCATTGGCGTCGTATCCTCCTTGGAGGCATCGTCTTTAAAGACCCAACTTGGTTCATGGCACTGCTAAGCCATTGTCATAGGAGGTCATAGCCGAGGGCGGCAACTACATCACGTGGTGAGCTGAATGGGTGTTGTTGAGCCCATGTGCAGGTGTTCGAAGTTATGGTGGTGGCCAAGGGTTGTTGCATGGTTGTTGGATTTGGCTGCTTGCAGTGGACCGCGGCGGCTGATGTTGCCTGGCAACAATCAGTGCGGTGCGGGACTGTGTCAGAGGACGTCGCTTGCAGCAATGATAGCGTGGGACGACTAGGCTTGCAACGGATTGCGGCGGGTTGCTCAGCCTAGCTGGTCTATCCGGTGCGGTACATCATCGGAAGACGGCACAAGCGACTTCTCTGGCTTGCTGACACGGCGGAGAAGACTATGTACAAGGGTGAAGCAATGATGCGAGGTCGACACACTGCGACGGCTTGGCTAATCAATGAAGATCTTGGGGAGCGGGGCAATATCACTCAACATTCTGACAACGACAAAAGAAACGGATCCGTGACGTGGAGTACTGCGGCGGGCGTGGCGAGGCAGCCGCGCGCGGTGTATCTTCGAGGTGACGAGAGAGAAGTCTAACGGCGGATGTGGCGAGGCCCCCGCGCATTGTGTTATCGTGGCGGCGACTGCGAAGTCGCCTGTGAGAGGTCCGGATTCGGTGCTATCACCATGTGCAGGTGGAGAGTGATGTTACAGCGGCACTACGACAGAAGGTCCTACATGGCGGTGGCCTTCTCGGTGCGGTGTTGTCTGCTTCTCACTTCTACGTTGACATTAAGTTTTGCTGTAAGGTTTCGGCGACTTCTTGACTGTGTGTATGGTGGTATGGGCTGCGGTAAGGTTTCGATTCTATCGCCGAGGAGTTGTGAGGAGTGGATATCGGCATGGTTGATGTCCCAATCCAACCAGTCGATGTGTTGTAGAGTTGAGTTGCGTGTGAGGACGTGGTGCGGCATGCGTTGAGGATCTAATTCAACATGTCGGTGCCTGCGTTATTTTTCTTTTTTCTTGTCTCCATCTTTTTTATTTATATAATCGGCAGCTCTCCTGCCCTACTTCATTTAAAAAAATAAATGCTGTCCATTTTTCTTTTTCCTTGGCCATGAATCCACGACGTGTCACCATGTTAGTTTCAATGTGTTTTCACCCACTTGGTGTACTTACACCAGTATTAACCAGTCACTTGTGGAATTTCACTCTTTTTTTTTTGTCAAAAACACATGTGCAGATATGTGTGATGTGTCTGGCTGGACAGGCCGACGACGTACAGATGACTGTGCGTGGATTTACTGAGAGAGAGAGAGAGAGCGCGCATGTGACCCTCTGTGCAGTGTGCGGCTGCTCATCGCCACACACGTCAGTTTCCAAAAGATGAACCAGCGGCCCGCACACGGTACCAACGTCGTCGCATATATGCAGCCGGGAGGGAGGATATGTCCATGTCCATCCATCCATTTGAAGGAGAAGGTAGACACGTCAGCATCAAAATCTGCTACCGTTACTTGCTTGCATTGGGCCTTGAAATAGTCGTCGTATATAGCAGGGGGGACGGACGGAGGAAAGGGACCCCGGCCGTGCTGTAGGCTAGCTAGTCGGCTTGATGGGGAATGGGACAGCCAGGTTGCTTAGCTGCAAGATAAAGATCAGCAAGTCGACGGCCGCTGTACTCAAATTTCAAACACACATGCTGCTGCTGATTATTATTCATTTTAGTTTTCCACCTAGACATATGCTCATGTTTAAATACATAGCAAAATTTCAAATTACTATTCATTTTAGCTTTTTTAATTTTTTTTAAATATGTAATTTTTGATATGCACCTAAATATATACTCGTATCTAAATACATAGTAAAAAAAATGTATCTAGAAAAATTAAAGCGAATTGTAATCTAAGCTAGCTTTTTGTTGCGTGGACCATGAGAGACTCACGACCTTACGAGTCATTTTCGCAACTCACGGTCGCAATACTCCACACAGTACAAGCACGCGCGCATTGACACACACGATGCTAACGTCGTAGTAGTGCAAACCATTACCGGCAAAAGAGCTGAGCTTTCAGTGCCATCCTGCTGTGTCTATATATTAATTGCATCCATTTATTAATTAAACAATAATAACTTTGATGCTAATATCTCAGCGTCGCCAAGGATTTCTTCATGTGATCGATTTCTGTGCATGGGATATGTACAGATCGAGAATGAAGGCAGGTGGTGGATACAGGCCGACAAGCATCCATGGCTTTGAACGGATGAGCAATGCGTTTGAGCTTCATTCGTTGGATCAAGTGTTGGAGAGATTGCACTGGGGATCAAGTGTTAAGAGATTCACATCATCACCGACAATAAAGCCTCACCATTCATCGGCATATGTCAACTACAGTACACATGAATAAATGGCCGAAATGGACAAAGTACCGTACCCTACTGAACTGCCACTTGTATAGGGTAAAAACAACAGTAATAATCCGCAGGTGTTGTATGTTACCCCAACTGAACTGATACTTGTAAATGGGTAAAAAAAACAGGCTAGACATATGCTACCCTCCAGCTTAAGCAATGGTCCAATAACTAGAGGTTAAAACCGGTGATTAATTGACTGGACCGTTTAATCTACTTTGACAGTTAGCTCTATCTTTTTTTGACTGAAGTCGGTAGGGGAAGCTCCAATCTATTTTTTATTTCAGACTCGTTTAACTTGCTTCACATATAGTCAAATAACACAGGTCTGCTAGATACTACTCAGGTACTCTAACCACTGCTTAAAAAGGTTACTCTAACCACTTGGCTAGAGGCCCTTTCACCATTTAGGCATGTCTGGCTAGTCCCAAGTAGCTCACTTACCTTATTTGTGAACTGAGTAGTTGCTCACTTGGTTAGATTCTTTTGGTGGAACTTATCCATCAGGGTTTATCTCATGTGTGCTCATATTTATGGCTATTTATTCTTTCATTTTAAAGTTTGGTAGTAGAATCAAGAAGAAAGACAACTGCAGGGCATTTAATGCAACTGGCTCCTCTTCCCCGATTAGAATTTATCCGCCTTCCATGACCTTAACAAAAGGTTTCAATTCCCCAAACTTTCAACTTAAAAAGTTTCATATACTACAAATTGTATCTCAAAAGTTTAAAGTCTTAAAAAAAATTAAAATTCCAATTCAAAAGTTAGAAAAAACTCAGAATATATTTCATCTCAGTAAATTCCAACTTGATAGAAAAAAACAGAGAAAACAACCGAGCTACTTCCTCACCATCGGATGCATACACTGCCCACACGCGGTTCGAATTAATATTTTCATCAAAACCCATAATATGGTTGTTGGCGTTTAGAAATCGGTCAACCGAATCCCAGCGGCCGACACACGACCCGGGAGAATCTGCTTAGCTCCTGTTCGGGTGAATGCCCTGGTGCGATTCGCGCGGCGTGCCAGCCAATCTGACCTGTTGATTGGCAAGGAAGAACGCGTGTCAAATTCAGAAACTACGATCGGCTAAGTTTCCGATCGAGAGAGCTTATCGGCAAATCGACTGATTTACTGTGATAATGAAATCGGCTATAAGACAGCTCGAACCCTGTAGCCTTGTAGACAGAAAAATACTAAAGTAATCGGTACAAAGCTTGTAATAACAGTACTAGGAAAAGATCTAATCGGCAACGAATGGATCTAACAACAGAAAGTAATGAAAGCCGATACTACCAATTCCTAGCGGGATAACTGGTGATAAAAACTAGGAAAACAGGTGAAAACCTATTAATCTAGTTGATATCGATAACTGATGAATAAATCTAAACGAAACAACAGCGATGCGCCGGAAGTTAAAGCTTAGATATTACTCGATAAGCGGAACTTACAGAATCGGCCGGAGATCAAGATGATGCAGCCCTGCCAACCCGCACGAACTCGTGAGAAGAAAAAGTAATGGCGAAGTCACCTGCTTGAAAATAAGTACGAAGAGGAAAGTAACTTGTTGTATTGATTGGTTGATGATTACAGATTTACAAAGGTAGCTATTTATAGCCCCGTACAGATAACTTCTTAACCGACTAGAATTCTATCCCTAATTCAAACAGAAAACAAATATCTATAAGCACGATTCGTGCTAGGTTGGTTACTCCACGCTTCATGGGCTGACTTCCCCCTCATCCTTTCATTTCTTTCCAAGCCCATACAGGCCCAATTAATACACCCTCCTAATCGGCCGATTTCTCATCGGCAAAAGATTGCCGATTGGGACTCTGGTGCATACATCCTGAAACGAGACAAAAGTCACCAGCCGATTCCACACTATAGCACCATTTGGCCGATTCCCAACTGTGCTTCTCCGATTTCCTTTTTTCTTGGCGCCGATTCTACTGGTGACGAAATCTGGCGTCAACACATGCCCCCCAGTTTTGGAGTAAAACACGGTCTTTTACTTCGAAATTCTTTATAACCTCCTCTCCGAAACGGCCGCAGTGAAAATATCCTTCCGTTTCGCGGTCTCCCAGCTGATCATTGCGATTTTTCGAAACGGGCGCCCACGACAGCCACTACCCCCGAAAAACTCGAAGCGCCGGCGTGGTGAAAATTCCATTTTTACCCCCCCCTTCAGGTATCCTTTAAATAGCACTTCACCGCTCCTCATCTTCAAGCTCACGTCTCTTTTCTCAGCGCGAGCGCATTCTTCCACTTCCAACACTTTTCCCTTGCCACCGAAGCTTTCTAGCTTTATTTCCTGTCACCTTTTTCCCTCTTATTTTCCAATGGCGGCTCCTTCCGGCAGCTCTCCCGCACGCGATGTCCCAGAGATAGCGCCTCCGGTGATGGTAGCGACAACCGTCACTCCTTCCACAGATGAAGGAACTTCATCAGAGATCCCAATGGCGATCCCCATTGCGGCCCCGTCGTCCGCATCCGCATCGGCGACCACACCGATTACTCAGAACTTCATTCCAGAGGTAAATACCGAATCTTTCTCCTATCGGCAATGTATTTACCTTAGATCTGTTTCTTACATTTCCATACTCCCTTTCTTTTTTAGGCAGTTAGGCATAGAATTACCATTCACCTCACGGGAAGTCCCGGCCTTATTTGTCTCGGCCCTATGGGAAACCCAGATCCAACAGATCTCATAAATTTGGAAACCGACCGGATACCCTTCAAACGGTCTGACATGAACCTAGATCACTGGGTAGGTACTTTTAGATCCTGGCTGAATGAAACCCCAGGTTGGCGGGAATGGTACCAACGGATGGCCGCATCAAGGAGCGTCTCATGGGAAGAGCTCAAAATCGGCCAGTGCATCAACCTCTCCTTATCTCAGATGGAGAAAAATGAGCCGTTAGTGATGGCAGCTTCTTATTTTTGGTCTGATGCGCTTAATGCATTCTTATTTGGGCACGGTCCTATGACCCCCACACTAGCCGATGTGGCCCTGTTGACCGGCCTTGACATATCCTCCCCAGATACACCCTTCCAACTTTTAGTCACAACGTCACATCGGCTGGATACAAGGGGAATCGGCGGGTGGAAGGGCTTCATCAGAAGTAATAAGAGAACCGGGACCGTTGAGAATAGGGAGCACACGGCTTTCCTGATGATGTGGCTAGAAAAACACTTCTTTTGCGGAAGAGCCGCCGGCCCAACAACCAACACTCAAGCCTTAGCCGAAGCACTGTCCAAAGGAAGCCATATCCCCCTCGGGAAGCATCTGTTAGGGGCTGTATACCATATGCTCCATCAAGTCGGCACAAGACTATCCAAGGGAGAGCCGATCGGTAACCAAGGCGGGCCCTGGTGGTTCGTCAATCTGTGGTTGAACCTTTATATGAGCAGAATCACTCAACAGCCGGTGGACCATATGACGTTCCCCAACATCGAATCGGCAGAGGACCCCACCGAACGTTGCCGATGCATGTCTTTCGGCGAAGCGGCGTCAGCTTTTCCAGGTTGCGCGTATTCTGCTACAAAGGTAGCCGAGTACTTTCGATGCTTCTATAATGGATTTAATGAAACCGCAACCATTTGGTTTCCGTATCAGCGAGACGACCCGATCTTTGAGCTCCCCACTTGCTTCAATCCGGCTTCCGGCCGATTTGATGAAGATCTCTATGAAGGGTTGATCAAACCAGGACTTCTACCGGCCAACTTCTTCTCAGGGAAGGATGCCCCTACATACGAATTCTACAACCCTTCCGTTGCAGCACGACAATTCGGCATGGGTCAGTTGCCGATTCAAGTGTACTTCGCTGGTAGAATCAAGTTTAGAGATGAGCTCACCTCTGGCCTGGACTACGGTCGGTTGCGAGACCGAATTCCGGATTCCAGTACAATCGACTTGAACAACTGGCTAGTAGCTCCATTTGCTGTCCAGCCGTTCAAACTCTGGTGGGCCGAATGGAAACAATTTCTCTTCTGCAACTCAGCATCGGCATACTGCAATCTTCTGGACCCAGCCAACATTGACCCAAACGCCGAGGTACTTCACATAACCGATTTTTATTCCTTTTCATTCCCCTCAACATGACTGAGTACTAATGATTTTATTATTTCTTTAGGCCGAGAATCGAACCCCTCCAACTCACAGCCGCAGCGGACGACTAATAGAGAGTCATCCATACACTATTTATCCCCTTATTGGCTACAACGCCCCGTCTGTTGATGTGATCGCTGGCCGATCGAAACAAGTTCATAAGAGGATCACTAAAAAGACCAGTCGCCGAGTCCGGGCTCGTACGGAATCGGCGGATCCTCCTGTGCTCGCATCGGCAGAAACCTCAACCGCACCACCTTCTCAGGTCTTTCAAGGTGCCGATACTCAAACCATCACGCAAGCTGGGGCGGCCGCTGCATCGTTATTGTTGGAAGCCATACAGGTAAACCGGAGTTCTACTGCCTCCGATTGTTATTTTGATATTAACCCACTTTTAACCTTAAACTGCACAGAGTATCCCTACGGGAATACAACAATCGGCAGCAACTCCACCAGCCACCGACGCGCCCCCACTCCCATCTGTTGAGGTATAGAACTTATCTTACCGATTTCCTTTGGGTATTTACATAATGTACTTATTCAAACCTCTGACACAGGTCATCGGCACATCAATCGCTCCTCAACCGCCGATTCCTTCTCAGGGGGCTGGTCCAAGCACCACGCCGATTATCGTGGAGTCTTCTTCATCTGATGAACCCATGGCGCAGGCCCCTGAGCAAGGCATAACGGCTTCACAAGTGCAACATGAGGAAATTCGCTTCAAAATGGTAAGTCTCTGTTTCGGCTTTTATCTAGCCGATTTGCCCTTACTTCCAGCCGATTTATCTCTTTTCTTTATTATCTCCAGGAACAAGATATCCCCGACAACAGCCTCTTTTCTTTTGCGGTCGCCCTTTCTGACGACGAAGAGGCTGCTTCTCGCCAAGTCGCCTTGAGTTCCGTTCCTGACGACGTCCGAGCCAAGCTCTCCAGCATCCGATCCCTCCTTCAAGGGGACATCGGCCGACTAGTAGAAGATGCTTCACCGATTCGGCAGCTCTTTAATGACGTCAGCGGACGAGTACCAGAAGAGGCGGAGGAGGCCCTGGCGCCGGCGGCCTTCATCGAGTCCATGAGGATCCCGGTCTTTAGAGCCCTTCGTCACATGGCCGATCGCGCCAAGCTGACCAAAACTCGCGAAGAGGAAGACGCTTTCAAGCGTCAGGCTCAGGAGGCGCATCGGCGTATCCACGTTCTAGAAGATTCCCGTCCGGCGATCATAGGTGAAATAGACCGCCTCAAGCGTCGAAGGGCGGAGCTTGCCAAGGAAATGGAGCAAGTGACCAAAGCAATCAGTGCCGAAGAGAACAAACTTCAAGAGCTACCCTCTGTCATTGCCGATTTGACACGGGAGAGGCAACGCTTTGCTCATGAGGCCCTGAGACTCCATCGCAGCGTATCGGAGGTCCCTGGATCGGCGGAAGAAGACCAACGGGTTCTTGACTCTGCCGATCAGATCCGGCGTCGGGCCATCACGGCTATCGATACCCTTCTGGGTAATCTGTAAAGCACTGGCCGTTTTGTACGAACATTTATTATCTTCTTTGACCGTCCCTCGCGACGCCCTTTCTATTTACTGCCTTCTTATTACCGATGGGACGTGGCTTTACCAGATTTCCACACATTTTTCCATAAATACCGACCTCGGCGCTCACTCCCGATAGCACCCTCTTAGCTCTCGGTTTACTTCTCTCCCCCTTCTCATCGACGCAACTTCTTTGCCATGGCCTCGTCGTCTTCTTCTTCCTCTGTTAACCAGGTGAAGTCTTTGACCTCTACTTCCCCTCTTTCTTAGACCCAAGGAAGGGAATGTCCCTCCTTAATCCTTCTTTGTTTCAGCCTCAACGCCTTAGCCCCGAGCTCGTGCGCGCCATTGAGTGCATTCATTCTGAAGACCCATTGACATGGGAGGACAAGGTGCTGGTCATGGCTCACCGAGAGGGACTCCAGGACCACATTACTGCAGAGGCTCATGTGGTCTTGGATTCCGTGGAGAGTGAAAGTAACCGTCAATCTCCACCCACCGGGAGCCATCATTGTGACGATCTCGAAGACGACGTCGCCACGGCGGCCCGAACGGTCTTGGACTTCGTGGAGAGGAACGGCAGCCGGCGACCTCCCACCGACAGGAGTCATCCACTTCCCCAGCGAGTCGTTCTCGAAGACGCGGGGGCGGGGACTTCGCACCCTCCCGTGGATCGGAGTCATCTTCGTCAAATTGGAGCGGAGATTTCAATGAAGGCCATAGAGGAAGAATACTTCCGTCTCATGATAGAGTTGGGTCGGGCTGAGAGGGAGCGCAAGAAAAAGAATAATTAGTTATTGTATTTTTTGTTCTAAGGGCGACTAAATGTTTTGTCGGCCATGTAACCTGTCGCCCGTACCGAATGACTGTAATCGGCCGATTCGGACGACTATGTGTTTGAACCGGTTTGCATCGGCTATGTGTGGTCACGTCATGGTTGACTCCTCACGCTCCGACCCATATGCTGGGGTAGTATCTTTTTAAGTACCTTCCGTTCAGAGCCCTAGTAAATTCTTCTCCTTCTATTGTTTCCAGAATGTAAGCATTCCCCGGAGCGCATCTGCCGATTTTGTACGGCCCTTCCCATGTGGGGGACCATTTCCCGAATTTAGGATCTTTCGACCCAATCGGCAATACTAACTTCCATACTAGGTTCCCAGGGGAGAATTGCTTGACTTTGACCTTCTTATCGTACCACCTGGCCACCTTCTTTTTGTTTTCTTCGATGCTTATCAGAGCCCTTAATCGTTGGCCGGCCAAATCATCAAGTTCCCTTTTCATAAGTGACGAGTAGTCATCGGCCGTTAACTGATCCTGGAGCGAAATACGCCTTGATCCTGCTCTTGATTCCCACGGTAGTACCGCATCGTGACCGTACACTAATTGGTAGGGAGATAACTTGGTAGCCCCATGACAAGCCATCCGGTATGCCCATAAGGCCTCTGTCAAACATAGATGCCACTTCTTCGGTTGTTCCTCGACTTTTCTTTTGATCAATTTGATTATCCCTTTGTTGGAGGATTCTGCCTGACCATTGGCTTGGGCGTAGTATGGAGAAGAATTTAACAATTTGATTCCCATATCGGTCGTAAACTCCTCAAATTCCCCTGATGTGAACATTGTTCCTTGATCGGTTGTTATGGTCTGAGGGATACCGAATCGGTAAACGATGTGGTCTCTTACGAAGTCAGCCATGATAGCCGATGTCACGGCCCTTAACGGGATAGCCTCTACCCATTTGGTAAAGTAATCAGTAGCCACCAGAATAAATTTGTGTCCTTTGCTTGATGGTGGGTAAATTTGGCCGATAAGGTCTATTCCCCATCCCCTGAACGGCCATGGCTTGATGATGGGATTCATGGCCGATGCGGGCGCACGTTGAACATTTCCAAATTTCTGACACTCCTGACAGCCTTTATAATATTTGAAACAATCTTCAAGGATTGTAGGCCAATAGTACCCGTTGTTCCTGATCATCCACTTCATCTTATGTGCCGATTGGTGTGCTCCACATACCCCTTCATGGATTTCTCCCATTAGAGTCTTGGCTTCTTCTGTCCCAAGGCATTTAAGAAGGACTCCGTCGATCGTTCGGTAGAACAGATCATCTTCGAGCAGTACGTATTTGGTGGCATGAAAGCGTACTCGTCGCTCCACCTTTTTAGACGGATCCTTCAGGTAATCGGCAATTTCTTTACGCCAGTCGTCGGCTGCAAGTTCTAAGGCCATAGCACCTAGAATCGGCCGATACCCAGATGCGTGCTGGGCGAGTTTGTTCGCTTCTCCGTTGCGGTCCCTTGGAATATGCTCGATTACTGCCGATCTGAATTCTTTTAAAAGCTGTAGGCAATCTTCGTGATAAATTCTTAATATGTCATCTTTGCACTCAGCCCTTCCGGTTAGTTGATCCACAATAAGCATAGAATCTCCGAAGATCTCAACAGAATCGGCCTTGATTTCTCTCAATAGCTGTAAGCCTTTTAATACGGCTCTGTACTCCGCTTGATTATTAGTAGCGGCGGTTTCTATCGGCAGAGAAAAATCATAGCTTGCCCCCCGGGGCGATATGAGAACGATGCCGATTCCTGATCCGATCCCGCATGATGACCCGTCGAAAAATAATTGCCAAGGCGCCAGTTCCACGAGGGCGATCTCCGGTCCACAGTGCTGGGCGACGAAATCGGCCATGACTTGACCCTTGACGGCTTTTGCCGATTCATACCGCAGGTCAAATTCTGATAAAGCTAAGATCCATTTACCGATTCGTCCTTTTAATATCGGCAGTGATAGCATGTATTTTACTACGTCATCTTTGCATACGACTACACATTCTGCCGACAGCAGATAGTGCCTGAGCTTGGTGCATGAGAAGTAAAGACACAAACACAAACGCTCCACCGGAGGATATCTTGTTTCGGCATCCAGGAGTCTCCTACTGACGTAATAAATGACCCGCTCTTTGCCTTCAAATTCTTGGACCAGAGCCGACCCAATAGCTTTTTCATCGGCTGATAAATACAGTTTAAACGGCTTACCAGTTTGAGGGGGAACCAAGACTGGGGGCGAGACCAAGTATCGCTTGATATCTTCTAACGCCTTGCGCTGTTCTTTTCCCCATATAAATTCCTGGTCTGGCTTCAACTTCAGAAGTGGCGTGAACGCCTGAATGCGTCCAGATAGGTTAGATATAAACCTTCTGATGAAGTTTACCTTGCCGATTAGAGACTGTAGTTCAGTTTTGTTCTGTGGGGCAATGACTTTGTTGATGGCCGCTATGGTCTTCTGATTGATTTCTATACCTCGTTCGTGCACCATGAATCCTAAGAACTGTCCGGCGGAGACGCCGAAAGCGCATTTGTTGGGATTCATCTTAAGACCATGCTTTTTGGTACACTCTAGCACCCTTCGTAAATCGGCTAGGTGTTCTTCGTGGCTTTTGGACTTGACCACAACGTCATCAATGTAGATCTCCACCAGGAGTCCAATGAGTTTGTGAAAAATGTAGTTCATGGCTCTCTGATATGTAGCGCCAGCATTCTTCAAGCCGAAAGTCATCACCACCCACTTGAATAGACCAAGATGGCCTGGACATCTGAAAGCCGTTTTGGGTATGTCCTCTTCGGCCATAAGTATTTGATTGTATCCGGCATTTCCATCCATGAAGCTAATAATTTTGTGTCCCGCGGCAGCGTCGATCAATACATCGGCCGTAGGCATGGGGTAACCATCCATCGGTGTGGCCTGATTAAGATTCCTGAAATCGACGCAAACGCGTAGCTTCCCGTTTTTCTTGTACACTGGCACGATATTAGAAATCCACTCGGCATAACGACATTGCCGAATAAATTTTGCTTCAATTAGCCGAGTTATTTCAGCTTTTATGTCTGGTAAAATTTTAGGATTGCATCGCCGTGCGGGTTGTTGGTACGGCCGATACCCTGGCTTTATGGGTAGCCGATGTTCAACAATAGATCGATCTAATCCGGGCATCTCGTGATACTCCCAAGCAAAACAATCCTTGAATTCTCTTAATAAATTTGTCAATTTACACTTATACTCTGGATCTAAATTTGCACTAATAAAAGTCGGCCTTGATTTGGTCCCGTCACCTAAGTCTATCATCTCTAACGAATCGGCCGACGTGAATCCGTGCCCCAGCTTCCCGTCTTCTCGGGCGGACTGATCCATCTATTGCGCTTCTTCGGAGCCGACTGCTCGGATCGGCTGTAGGCCAAAATCGGTGACCTTCAGGAAGTCGGTTTCCCACACCCTACCTGACATGCATCTGACGGTTTCGCAGCTCCATTGCTGTGCGTCGGCTGCTGCGATGCTGTACGCGGAGTCGGCTTTGACCACCTCGATGTTATCGCCGACCCATTGTACGAGGCATTAATGCATAGTTGATGGGATGCAGCAGTTTGCGTGTATCCAGTCTCGGCCAAGAAGCATATTATAGGATCCTTTGCCATTAATGACGAAAAACGTGGTAGGAAGGGTTTTACTGCCGATGGTGAGGTCGACGCAGAGGGCACCGCGAGCGTTTGACACCTTGCCCTCGAAGTCCTTGAGCATCATGTCCGTCCTGGTTAGGTCGTCATCGCTTTTTCCCAGCTTCCGGAGTACAACATACGGCATGATATTGACGGCAGCTCCCCCGTCGACCATCAATCTAGTGAGGGGGCGACCGTCAACATGCCCTTTAAGGAACAATGCCTTCATGTGTTGTCGTTCCTCGTCTTCGGGCTTTTCGAACGTGGCCATCATTGGTTCTAAAGCCAACCGTGCTGTTTGTTCCTCTATCGCCGATACGTCCTGTCGATCGGCAGGGGTCATGAACTCCATCGGCAATATGAAAACCATACCGATTTCGGCTGCCGATTCATCACCCGCCGACTCATTGTTTCCCTTGTCGTTTCTTTTGGGGCGCCACACCCGAGGCCTCCCTTCCTTCTTGTTCATCGCGCTCTCTTCTTCTTGCTGTTCCCATTGGCGGAGGCGTTGGATTCTCCGTTTTTGTGATTTGGTTAAACCATCGGGGCACCATCTGGGGTTTATTGGCTTCCCTTCTTTCCCGGCGCGTTCCCATTCCGGCTCGCGTCCTAACGGGTTCTCGTCCATTACCCGAGCATCGGCCATGTCTTCGAGCCGGCTGTGAACGCTGGCTTTGCTATTTGATTGATCGTGTCGATCGGTCCTGCCCCCCTGCCTATTATGGCTTCTATCTTTTGACCGATCGTATCGGTCACTTCTGCCCCCCAGCCGATCACGCATGGAAGGGCGCTGATCATCTGGGTTGCGCCAATTCCTGCTGATCGGCTCTGGCCTTCCGTCTCTGGAGCGAGACCTGGTGAACGGCCGATTGCCTCGATAGGGACCGTTGCACTCTGGGCAAGTATCGGCCGATGGTAGCCTGAGGTTATTTTCCCAACAGTGGATGAAGAATGGGCATCTCCAGTGCTCCTCGTGCCGACGCATCGCTTCCTCTCGGGACCTCGAACGTTCATGTTGGCGTTGGTACTTTTGGAGCAGGAACTGGGAAGTAATACGTGGCCCTTCTGACTCACCATCATCGTCTTCCATTCGTCGCTTTCCCTTGACGTCTTCAGACGTAACTTGATTTCTGGGGTCGACAGCGCCATTCTTTTTGGCCGATTCGGACGTCAGCACCTTTGTTTGTAGAGAATTCTTTCCCGTGTCAACCATGTTGGTAGGAAAAGGGTGCTGGTCGATCTTCATTGGTTTGGCCGGTTTTGTCGGCACTTCAAATTTGAGTCTGCCTTGCTCAATGGCTGACTGTATTTGTTGCCTGAAGATTTTGCACTCGTTGGTATCATGTGATGTGGCATTGTGCCACTTGCAATACTTCATCTTCTTTAATTGTTCGGCAGAGGGTATTGTATGGTAAGGCGAGAGTTTAATCTGCCCTTCCTGGAGTAGAAGATCGAAGATTTTGTCCGCTTTAGTTGTATCGAAACCAAATGCTTCTGGCTCCTTCTTGCCGAATGGGCATGATATCGGCTTCTTTCCCTTAATCCACTCTGCAAGTCCGATTTCAGCATCTTCCTCGTCCTCTAATTCTTCCAGGAATGCCACTTTCTTCTGGAAATTCCTTCTTGGATCGAACGGACGCACTTCCTGCCCGGACAATCGGTGGACAATCTGGCTCAGGCTCTCGAACTCTTGTGAAGCATATTTTTCTTTAATGTGTGGCAGCAGGCCTTGGAAAGCTATATCGGCCAACTGTGCGTCGGTTAGAGCCAGGGAGTAGCATTTGTTCCTGATTTCCCGAAACCTCTGTATATACGAGGGTATCGGCTCATCACTTCTTTGCCGGAGGCTAGTCAAATCGGACAGCTTCATTTCATGGACCCCAGCATAGAAGTACTTGTGGAACTGCCTTTCTAGATCGGCCCATGTGATAATTGAGTTTGGTGGCAAAGTTGTGAACCACTGGAAGGCCGATCCAGACAAGGATGACGAGAACAACCGCACCCGCAGGGCATCTTGCGTAGCTGCCTCCCCACATTGAATGATGAATCTATTCACATGTTCTACGGTAGAAGTGTCATCCATCCCCGAAAATTTGGTAAAATCAGGAACCTTGTACCGATGGGGAAATGGCAACAAGTCATATGTAGATGGGTATGGTGTTCTATAGGTATAAGTTTGCACCTTCGGCTTCAAGCCGAATTGTTCTTGCATTACCTCTGCAATTTGCGCTGACCAATCTGGTTGTTGCTGGGGAATAGTTGGCGGTGGTATCGGCACGTGCTGATAAATCGGAGGCTGAATAAAAGGAGGTTGATGAAAAGGTGGTATCTGAGTATAAGCCGGTGGTGTAGTAAAGGACGGTTGCTTGTATGAACCACTTGTTTCATCATATAGCATGAGCTCTGACGTCTTGTTGACCTCCGGAGGGATAGGCTGGTATGGTGGTATGATCGGCCGAGTGGCCGTTTGGGAGGGTATTTGGAACGGAGGATTTCCTTGACTGACCGATTGATTCAAACCGGTCGTGTTTAAGGGTGCCCCCCAGGGTAAAGGGATGACTGGAGGGAGTGGTGCAGAGGACAGTTGGATAGAGCCATATCCCAAAGAAGTTGATGACGCAGAGGCACCGGATCCTCCGACGGAAGATTGGATCGGCTGTGAAGCCTGATAAGCCTGATTTGGTGGAATCGGCTGAAAATACGTTGGTCCCCTGTACCCTTGAGGTATACCTCCGGCGAAGGAGTTGACAACAGCATTGTGCACCATGTTTGAAAGTACCGGGGATTGATTGATGAAGGCGTGATGAAGAGATTGTTGAATCATATCGGACATTTTATCCGAATCTTCAGAAATTGTGATCTGGCGGGGAGTAGGGAAAGGAGTCTTTTTAACAGTTTCCCCGCTCCTGGAACGACTGAAGGATTTCAAGCAAGTTTGCCGGACTTGCTCCAAATACTTATTCAGATCTTCCTTTTGGTCGTCCTTTAGATCTGCTTCCGTCACTTCGATGACGTTATCTTCGGAAACTTCAGCAGTTTTTGACATGTTGGCGGTTGTATTGGTCCCACCGAGCGTGCCAAAAGTGTGTTGGCGTTTAGAAATCGGTCAACCGAATCCCAGCGGCCGACACACGACCCGGGAGAATCTGCTTAGCTCCTGTTCGGGTGAATGCCCTGGTGCGATTCGCGCGGCGTGCCAGCCAATCTGACCTGTTGATTGGCAAGGAAGAACGCGTGTCAAATTCAGAAACTACGATCGGCTAAGTTTCCGATCGAGAGAGCTTATCGGCAAATCGACCGATTTACTGTGATAATGAAATCGGCTATAAGACAGCTCGAACCCTGTAGCCTTGTAGACAGAAAAATACTAAAGTAATCGGTACAAAGCTTGTAATAACAGTACTAGGAAAAGATCTAATCGGCAACGAATGGATCTAACAACAGAAAGTAATGAAAGCCGATACTACCAATTCCTAGCGGGATAACTGGTGATAAAAACTAGGAAAACAGGTGAAAACCTATTAATCTAGTTGATATCGATAACTGATGAATAAATCTAAACGAAACAACAGCGATGCGCCGGAAGTTAAAGCTTAGATATTACTCGATAAGCGGAACTTACAGAATCGGCCGGAGATCAAGATGATGCAGCCCTGCCAACCCGCACGAACTCGTGAGAAGAAAAAGTAATGGCGAAGTCACCTGCTTGAAAATAAGTACGAAGAGGAAAGTAACTTGTTGTATTGATTGGTTGATGATTACAGATTTACAAAGGTAGCTATTTATAGCCCCGTACAGATAACTTCTTAACCGACTAGAATTCTATCCCTAATTCAAACAGAAAACAAATATCTATAAGCACGATTCGTGCTAGGTTGGTTACTCCACGCTTCATGGGCTGACTTCCCCCTCATCCTTTCATTTCTTTCCAAGCCCATACAGGCCCAATTAATACACCCTCCTAATCGGCCGATTTCTCATCGGCAAAAGATTGCCGATTGGGACTCTGGTGCATACATCCTGAAACGAGACAAAAGTCACCAGCCGATTCCACACTATAGCACCATTTGGCCGATTCCCAACTGTGCTTCTCCGATTTCCTTTTTTCTTGGCGCCGATTCTACTGGTGACGAAATCTGGCGTCAACAATGGTTGAAAGTTTTAATCTCCTATATTTCAAATAGTACTCCTTAATGCCTTTTCTGAGACATCAATTTATTTTATTTCAAAAAAGACATCAATTTATAAATAGCACATGCGGCCGTTCATTAAAAAAAATAACTTTTCACTCTTGGCCTCTTGGCTGGCAAGCTCCTCTCTTTCCTCGTCGGCGATGTGGACCCAACTGTCATCAACTGCTGCGGAATGACGGGGACATGAGCTGTGTGTAGTACACGGAAAAGGGAAAAGGCGCGCGTTTGTTTAAGCCAAAGCGCACGTGGTGCATGTGCTGAATTCCGGTCCACCCACGTTATATATAGACAAAACCTCCTGGGTCTTCTGCCGCACAAACTCACATTTTCCTCTCCTTCTCCCTCGCTCTCCCCGACCTGCTCCCCTCCTGTTCCACTAGCTAATTCTAGCTAGAAACAAGCGCCATGGACGCCGCGGGCTTGCCATGGGCAGCGCAGTGCGCGGGCATGGCCTTCTCAGCCTTCTCCCTCTGCTTGGTGGCGCTGGCCGTGGTGCTCCTGCTCGTGCGCCGGTGGCCATGGTGCAGCTGCCATGTCTGCCGGGCCTACCTCACCGGGTCGTGGGCGAGGGACTTCACCAACCTCGGCGACTGGTACGCGCACCTGCTCCGGGAGTCGCCCACCGGCACCGTCCACGTCCACGTCCTCGGCTGCACTGTCACCGCCAACCCGGCCAACGTCGAGTACATGCTCAAGACCAACTTCGACAACTTCCCCAAGGGCAAGACCTTCGCCGCGCTCCTCGGCGACCTCCTCGGCGGCGGCATCTTCAACGTCGACGGCGACGCCTGGCGCCACCAGCGCAAGATGGCCAGCCTCGAGCTCGGCAGCGTCGCCGTCCGCTCCTACGCCTACAAGATCATCGCCCAGGAGGTGGAGGCCCGCCTCATGCCGGTCCTCGCTGACGCCGCCGACAGGGGCGCCGTCGTCGACCTCCAGGACGTGTTCCGGCGCTTCGCCTTCGACACCATCTGCAAGATCTCCTTCGGCCTCGACCCGGGCTGCCTCGAGCGCGAAATGCCCATGTCCAAGCTGGCTGACGCGTTCGACACAGCGACGCGGCTTTGCGCCATGCGCGGCGCGGCGGCGTCGCCGCTGCTGTGGAGGATGAAGCGCCTGCTCAACATCGGGTCCGAGAGGGAGCTCAAGAAGGCCATCAAGCTCGTCGACGAGCTGGCGGCGGCGATGATCCGGGAGCGCCGGAAGCTTGGCTTCGCCAACAGCCACGACCTCCTGTCCCGGTTCATGGCCTCCGCCGGCGACGCGCACGCCGTCGACGACAAGTACCTCCGCGACATCGTGGTCAGCTTCCTCCTCGCCGGGCGCGACACGGTGTCCTCCGCGCTCACCATGCTCTTCATGCTCCTGTCCAAGAACCCCGACGTGGCGGCGGCCATGCGCGCGGAGGCCGGCGACGACTCGACGCCGGTCACCTACGAGCACCTCAAGGGCCTGCACTACACCCACGCGGTGCTCTACGAGAACATGCGCCTGTTCCCGCCCGTGCAGTTCGACTCCAAGTTCTGCGCCGCCGCCGACGTGCTCCCCGACGGCACCTACGTGTCCGGCGGCGCGCGCGTCATGTACCACCCCTACGCCATGGGCCGCATGCCGCGCATCTGGGGAGCCGACCACGGCGAGTTCCGCCCGGACCGGTGGCTCACCGGCGCCGGCGGGTCCTTCGTGCCGGAGAGCCTGTACAAGTACCCGGTGTTCCAGGCGGGCCTCCGCGTATGCCTCGGCAAGGAGCTCGCCATCACCGAGATGAAGGCGGTCTCCGTGGCGGTGGTGAGGGCGTTCGACGTCGAGGTGGTCGGGGAGAGTGGCAGCGGAGCCTGCGCGCCAAAGTTCGTGTCTGGGCTCACCGCGTCCATCAGTGGTGGGCTCCCAGTGAGGATTAGGAGAGCTAGAAAGTAGAGATTCTTGGTTGTTTTTTTAAAAAAATTAGATAGCAGATCGAAAAAGGCGATGAAATGTACATAGACTAATTAGAAGAAGAAGAGGGGATGACCGAATGAGATCGCAAGTTGAATCGAAAGTTCCATTCAGAAGTTCCATCCACGATCCATTTGTTCCTTTTCTGACGCTGAAACAGAACTAACTGTGAAATCCATACCGTTATCACTACTGCTTGGTGAGTCCACTGGCCTGTTAGCTAACAGTTCTTATCATCTTCAGGATGTTGCATATGAACCTTGCATATTCCATTCCGTGATTCAGTTCCCTTTTCTTTCTGGACCTCGGTTTCAACGTTTCAATATCCTAGGTGTAGTAGATTCAGAGTTTCAGACCATCCTGAATTCCTGACGAGAAATCAGTGCCATAGCCACAATTGCCTCAGCAGATTGATTGCATAACCAGGAAACTGTACATATACAGCAGCAAAATGGTCCCTATGTTCTTTCAATTTGCGGCATCTCGTAATTTCATTGACAGATCCATGTAGGATCCACAGGGCAGTTTCGGTTTGCACACAAGAAGCAACTGCGAACCTGCAGTGACTGATGTTGACTGCCTCTTTCTGTATACTGATACAGATCTATCTTCAGAGAAATGGCAGGTGATTGCCTTTAGAAGGAAATACAGACGGTATTTACGAACAGTGCTCGTGCTGGCAGGTGAAGAGATGATGTTGTGAAAACGAAGGGTTCCTGCATTTGTCTCGTCTCCCTCAGTAGTCAGTAAATGTAACGTTCTTCAGATGCTGCTGAAATTTTAGTAGATGTGAAGTGGACTTTGACATCTTCTTCTCCTTATTGTCGAGTTGAAGAGTAGTCATATGTTAGAATAAGAACTCAGTTTTTACTCTGTTACTGTATTAGACTAGCAAAGCAAATACCTTAAACATGCTGCAGAAATTGACACCAAATTCCTAAAATGGCTGAGGGAATATGCTATCAACATGAAAGTCTCTGTTTTCGGTTGCCCTGTTTTTCTCCAGCGTCATTTGCCAGTGTCTTTTTTCTTTGAATCTTATAAACCCTTTTCCAGCTTCCATATTTCAAACAAGATGGCTTGAAAAATAGTAGCCGATATCATTCTGTTCATAGTTTAATGGTCAGTTCAATGTCAGTGCGCCTGCGTCATTGACCATGAATCATCTACGCAAACCTAATACCTCAATTATTGATTGTGTACTTTTTTCCGACACAATTAGTCATAGATGGGATCTGGGAAACGCAACTGATTCAGCATGTCAAAAAATATTAGCATACCGGATCCTAGTTGGTGCCCAGTCGACAGCTTGCTTTGCAACCTGCGGAATGAAATCACCATCATATTGCCAGAATGGATTGAAACTTGAGGAGATATTAGGGGCCATATTGTAGACGGAAATACACAAGAAAACAACCAGCTGTTACAAAAGGTGCCCAACGATAACGACACACACGCCCATGACATGTGTAACTTCTATAGCATTACATTGGCTAGTTGCTGAATCTTCTCACAATTTGTGTCCAGTCATTTGAGGAAAAAATGTGAGATACAAGCTCCTCCTTTAGTGATGAAGTTGGGGGACTGAGGTTTCGCATGTTGGCTACTTGTTCACAACTATCTGAGGCAATCAATGGAGCTAGCTTTTCAAACTTTGAATGGTTACAAAGTTGAAACGCACTCCCGGTCGGTGAGATTTGTTTCGCTCTTTCCATCCATTGTCCATTCCTACAGCCTCACTCTCACATGCCTCCTTTTATCCTTACTGGATAGAATGGGTGTTGTTATCAGACGTGACCTGCAAAACGTGCGTGTCACCTTAGCATTGTTAAGTAGTAGCGCCATTTGTTTATCCACACGTGTTCTGACTGCAAAGTATAAGGTGGCACCAATAATTCTCGATTCTTAGCTCTCTACACCTCACATGAATGAGCTTTGTGGAGTTGCTCAGAAAAATAATCTCGATTCTCAGCTCAGTGCCGTCCGCCTTTTCTCCTGCATATGATTCGATGAACAAAAACAAATGCATGCCATCGGAGTTCTCTGACAGCAAAGCATCCAGGATCACTTTCTTGCATTTTGTATTTTTGTTCCTGCTAGTGTGAGATTGTATATTTGCAGAAACCTGACCATCCTCCTGGGCACAAATTGTTTTTCAAGTAGTTTACTCTGCAAGTGATTGCAGAGTCTGCAGGCTACAGACTGATGACAACTGAAAATGTACGCCCGTGCCAGACGAGCTACAGTAACTGGCAAGGTCAGGAATCTGAATCCTGTTCGTTGCCAAAGGGGATAGATCTTCATTCTTCATCTCTCTCTCACTATCTGACAATTATGTCCGAGTCCATAAGATAAAAGGATAAGGATACTGAAGTGACAGAGCATCACTAATGATTTAGTCAGACTGAATAGGTGCTGTTATTTTCTATTACAGATCGGCAAGTAATTAGTCAAGCATCTAGAACATCACTGCTGACCTAGCCCACTATCACTGTGGCATTAACACTCATGTTTGTATTGTTTGCCCAAGTTGCCAGCTATACATATTAGAATCACTATCACTATGGCATTAGCACATGCATAAAAGCTTCGTCTTCAGTTAGGATACAAAACTATGTATTAATACCAAGAGAAGTTAAAATAGGATGCCCATGGAAATTCTGGATCCTGTAACACGTGCAGCATAGCAGCGCAAATAATAATTGGGAACTGTAAGCTTACAACGACGACGTGGAGTTTTTCATGTTAAAAAAATGCATAGCAAAGTGGAAACCGTAATTGAGACTAAGTAAAGCAGTTTCAGTCTAAGATAGCAGTTTGGATTACATTGACAAGCAGGAGTTTACTTGCAATGGAGTAGCATACCGGAAATTACAATTTCGTCCTGCACAAATGCAACATGTTTGCATTGCAATCGCTACATGTCTTTTTTTGTGAGATGAATCGCTACATGCCTTGACACGGACTTTTTTTTTTTTGAAAAGCACAACTGCATTAAACATCACCTCTAGGCAACTCCACAGGAACACAGTGACCTTCAATTGTTTACTCTTCTCTAGCTCCCATATTTTTTTAATAGTTTCCTTCCCCGACTGACTCTTCCTCAGATCAATTCTTACATCTTCCATATCCATAGAGCGCCAACATTGCTTAACATACTTACACTTGAAGAAAATATGCCCACAATCCTCATCAAGCCTTTTACAGATCGGGCATATTGTGTCTAGCTTCACACCTCGCCTAGCCACATTTCTCCTCACTGGTAGGCTATTTTGAGCTAACCTCCACATAAACATCTTAACTTTGTTGGGGATTTTTAGTTGCCATATTTCAAACCAATTAAACTGACCCACATCACTTGCTTCATTCCTCGACGATTGATGCATCTTGTCCTGTACTATTATCCCTCAGTTGCACAGCAAGCTAATATGCTGATTTAACTGAAAATAGTCCTTTTGCATCAAAATGCCCTGGCATGGACTTGGTTATCCACAAACAAGGTAAGCGCCGTAAGCTTTCTTTTTTTCCATTATTTTTTTTGAACGAACGGGCAGGAGATCGTGCCTATTTCATCGATAGAGAAGAAGTTTTTTTTCCATTATTATGATGAAAGGGACTTCAAAGTCTAAACATCAGCATCGAGTGCGACAAGTGTCATATTGGCCACACGCATACGTGACACCAAATGACACGTGTCACCCTTGAGATTATCAAGCACGTGGTTTTCGTTTTGCGGCGCTGAAAATGGGGGCGTCAAATCATTAATCTAGATCGGCGAGAAAGGCTAGCAATGCAGGTACCTGCACTTAACAATACTGTGTGCAGTGTGCTAAACGCGCCGAGATTTTGCTACAGATTCGTGGCCGTCATGTGTATGGGATTGCTCGTTCTGACTGCGACTGCGAGCGATCCGTGGTCCATTCGCCGGCCGGTACGATCGGCGCCAGCCGCGGGAGGACCAAGGCAACGGACGACCGGGTGCAGCGGCAGCTAGCCTCCGCCGGTGCGCGTCGGCGGCGCCGTGCCAACTTGTATATTCAGAGTACTAATGCATGTCGAAACAAAGCGCATATGCAAGGTAGGGTGATGGGTTGATGGTAATGCAGTACATATATTTTTCAACAACTTCACCCCGAAACTTCACATCCTAAAAAATTTAGTGTTGCGACAGTTGCTCCTGTATATGCTTGAACTTATTGGTTCAGTCTTCAGTGTTCACTTTGTGCCTGTTGTTGAGTAAATGCTTTGGAAAATCCAAAATTTTGCCACCTGAACACTTGCAATATTGGTAGCGTTATCATACTGTATGATCTCTCGGTGGTTGGTGATTGTAGCTGGTAGACTTAAAAAGTCCTAGATGGTTTGCGTTAGTATAGCACGTTACTACAATAAGTTTTCCTTCATGATCTAACCAGTACTTTACGAAATTGAAGTTGCTGGCTACTTAGTACTATATATAAACCTGTCAACCAGAACGGCAGATGAGAAGGTTGAAAGGGTAACAGGTACTATATATAAACCTGTCAACCAGAACGGCAGATGAGAAGGTTGAAATGGTAACAGATGCATGGCAGGACTTGTTGCCTGGGAATGAGATGCGCGGGGAATGATGGCTGAGCTTTTAGATCGAACCGTGCTGAATGTTGGAAATAACCTTGACCATGGTGCGTCCTGATCGTAGCGTGTGTGTATGTCTAGCGCACATTGAGTTTGTTTTAGTGGTTGGGTACAATCTAGCAGCATGAGTCCATACACACAAGTGTAGCGAACATAGTCTCATTAAGTCATAGTTTGTGATTTTGGTGATTGAGTGACAACATAGTCATTGGGACTATTATTTTGTCTAGCACGTGCCTTGTAGGTTTTCTAGGTCCCAAGAATGCAAACCAAATCATGGCAAGGTCCAAATGATGGTATTATTGACATCCAAATTATGGTATTCGAGTATCCAAGCCATGTTATTTGAGCACTCAAGCTATGGTATTTAAGTGACCAAGTCATGATATCTAGGATTATTTTATGGTATTGAAGCATCCAAATGATAGAGAAGTGACTGTATCTTTAGTGCTTGCATTGGATGAATTGGAATGAAAAATGCACCATCGGATGTTCCGATAGCCCACCTGAGAATCGTCAGAGCAACCATCGGAGCAATTGGTACAACGGGGAAAATAGGAAAAAATCTCGAGCGCACCGGATGATCCGATGGGGGTAATTTTACAAGCGTCGGAGCAATTCGCTGAGGAGGCAAAGGAAACCCTATAGTATCGGATGTTCCGATACCCTATGGAGTTGACCGTCAGACGAAGCATATTTTCTTTAAGAAGTTCCACAGAGGTTTTGGGCAAAAATCCTTCAGCACCAGATGATCCGATGGCACAATCGGAGAAAGCATCGGAGCAATGACGTCAAGGGATCCAATGGCTATGTGACGTGAACAGTGGCACCGGATGATCCGATGGGGCATCGGATAAAGTGTCCGATGAATTCCTGATGAACTTGTGCGTGGGGAGCCAACAGCTAGTTGCACCGGATGTTCCGATGCAGGCCAAAAATAGACCATCGGAACATCCGATGGTATCCTTTTTCACTAGCCGTTGGAGCAACGGCTCTTTAAGCCCTTGGGGCTATTTATACCCCCACCACTTGCCCATTTGGAGTTGTTGGAGTGTATATTGATGCATTGAAGATCAAGACTCATCAAGAACACATCCATGCCACCAAAAGTGCTTAAGTGATCCATTAAAGGCTTAGCACAAGCTTAGGAGAGTGATTAATGTTAGGATAGGCCTAGAGAGGAGTGAGTGCAAGGTGTGCGACCTTGTGATTAGGTTCTAGAGTGAACCACCGCTGTACAAGAGGTGTGCCGCCGCCTTGGAGCCTTGCTGGCTCACCGATAAGCCTTCGACCCTCCGGCTTGGTGTGGAGCGGCGTCAACGACCTTGTGCGGGGGATGTGGAGACCCCCTTCCTTCATGAAGAAGCTCCTTAGTGGAGATGGCATCAAGATGACCGAGGAACTTGGCGTGAGCCTTAGTGACTGAGCCTTTGTGGCAAGTCGAGGGGCACCTTGGGAGAGACTTGGTGTCCAAGAAGCAATATTCTTGTGTGAAGTACTTCAACAACGTGGACTAGTGGTGGCTTAGTGCCTACCAATACCACGGAATAAATCCTTGTGTCAAGAGTTTGCTTCCCCTCATCCCCTCCTTACGTTTCCGCATTTCATACTTACATCTTGTGTGCCTTTACTTTCCTAGGGTAGTATCTTGATAGGATCCTTACGTTTCCGCATTTCATACTTGCATCTTGTGTGCCTTTACTTTCCTAGGGTAGTATCTTGATAGGATTGGCTATAGCTTGCAAAACTTATTTTGGGATGAGAGTTTCACACTAGATCAATAGTAGATTGCACATCTAGATAGCATAATCTAGTTTATATTTTGATGCAACTAGTGGAAGCTATAGGTTTAGCTTTTAAGTTGCCTAATTTATCCCCTCCCCCTCTTAGTCTACAAGCACCGATTATTTTCAACGAGTCGAACTTGGTCCTTGCCCAGGTCTCGCGGAGGAGTTTTGGCTCACGACGAGAGGCAGCCGAGTTGGCCGGGCGTATGTGCATGTGTATGCGTGTGTGCAGGATAGCTACGAGATGAGGTGATTGGAGCAGTGCACAAATTTTTCGAGAAGGGGGTCATGCCTGATGGGGCTAATATTACAACAATTGTGCTCATTCCAAAAAAGGACCAAGCTGATAGTTTCCAAATGTATGGCAAACAGTTTAAGGCCTATTCATATTATCTCTCCAATGCAAAGTGTTTTTATTCCAGGAAGGCTAATAACTGATAATGCTGTTATTGCTTTTGAATGTGTCCACGCTATCCAAAATTGTCATGGTGGACGAAATAATTTTTGCGCTTACATATGATCGAGTCGATTGGGATTTCTTGAGAGAAGCAATGAACAGATTGGGTTTTCATCCACAATGGATTAAATGGGTGATGGCATGTGTGACATCAGTTAAGTATTCTGTGAATTTTAATGGAAATCTCCTGGATGCTTTTTCCCCATCGCGTGGACTTCGACAGGATGATCCTCTTTCACCTTATTTGTTCCTAATCATTGCAGAGGGAATGTCATGTGTATTGAATGAGGCTGTTGAATCAAAGGGTTTAGAGGAACTCAAAATCTGCAGAAGAGTGCTAGGCATATCACATCTTCTTTTCGCGGATGATAGCCTACTATTTTTTCCGTGCAAATGTACAACAAGCAGGGATCATCCGAGATGTTATTCAACGTTTTGAAAGGACAACTGGGCAGAAAGTAAGTCAAGAAAAGTGCTCACTGCTGTTTGGATCTTATTGTTCAGATGAAGAACAGAAAGCGATCATGACAATCTTGGGCACAGGACATGTATGTTTTGAGGATAAATATTTGGGACTTCCTGTTCCTGAGGGCAGAATGAAGGCAGGTCGGTTCCAGTCCACCAAAGAGAGGTTCGGTAAGAGATTAACATGCTAGGCTGAGAGACATATGCCAGCGGGAGGAAAGGAGACGCTAATTAAATCAGTGGCACAGGCAATTCAATTCCCACTTACGCCATGGGTGCAGGCTACTGTGAAGAGTATATGAAGCTAATTAGGAACTTTTGGTGGGGAGACGAACCATACAAAAGGAAAGTACATTGGATTGCGTGATGTTGCCAAAATATATGGGAGGCCTAGGTTTCCGAGATATGAACCTGTTCAGTCAGGCTCTACTTGCCAGACAAGCTTGGAGGTTAATTCAATTTCCTAACAGTCTATATATGCGCTGCGCCTTCTAAAAGCAAGATACTACCCAAATGGAGACTTGGTTGATACAGTTTTCACTTCTGATGCATCACCAACTTGGAGAGGTATTGAACATGGTCTAGAACTTCTTAAGAAAGGACTGATATGGTGAGTTGGGACTGGAGAGTGAATTAGGATTTGGAGGGATAATTGGATCCCGAGGGCCTCACGCCCAAAAATCACAGGAAAGAAGACAAGAAGCAGATTACACTGGGTGTCACAGCTAGTACGTCCTGATGTGCGTGACTGGGATGTTACATTGGTCAGAACTATTTTCTTTGAACATGATGCAGAGGAAATTCTGAAAATCCGTATTCCAAAAGAGCATATGAATGATGTGATAGAATGGTTTTATGAAAAGAATGGGATATTCACTGTACGCAGTGCCTATCGGGTAGCCATCCAAGACTCCATTCAAACGCATACTCCAGCTTGTGCAAGCAGTTCGCGAGATGGAAGTCGGCATTGCTGGTCCAATTTATGGTCATCTCCAGGGCCCCAGAAAATAAAATTTTTTGCTTGGAGACTTGCCAACAATGGCCTTGCAGCATTGCAAAATAGGAGGAGAAGGAATATGGAAAATGATAGCACCTGTCGAATTTGTGGAAGAGAAGAAGAGGATGAGTTTCATGCTGTGATATCTTGTACAAAGGCTAAGGCTTTGAGGCAGGAATTGAGGAAAGACTGGGATTTAGTTCCAGAAAATAAACTTGTCAAATCTGGACCTGAATGGTTTGTCATATTGATTGATCAGCTGAGCACAGAGAGTAGAGCCCATTTGTTGTTTTGCCTATGGAGAGCATGGCATCTGAGAAATAATGTTGTGCATGGTGATGGTAAAGCTTCAGTTTATGGGTCTGCCAGGTTTGTTGTAAGCTATTGGCGGTCACTATTACAGATCCAGCATGGTAAGGAAAATGATAGAAAAGGCAAAGCACCAATCTATGATAGTTGGAAGCTGGAAATGGAACAGAGCAATAAGGCTCTGCATGAACAAAAGAGGGAGTGGTCTGTACCACCACAGGGATGGTCGAAACTGAATGTGGACGCATCTTTTGATCCAATTTCAGAGGAAGCAAACCTAGGAATAATAATCAGAGATCATATGGGAAAGGTGCTCCTGTCATCATGGAAGCACGGTTTGCGTTGCGGGTCTGTAGAGGATGCCGAAGCTGCAGCCTGTCTCGAAGGGGTTCAGTTGATTAATGAATGGATCAGGAAACCAACTGTGGTCGAATCAGATTGTCATAATCTGGTGCTTGCCCTGAATTCCGAGTCCGACAGTAGAGCAACCTTCTCCAATATTATGAAAGAAATAAAGTCTACTCTATCTGTAATCTCCGTGGTGAAAGTGTGTAAAATTGGGAGAGAGTGCAATAGGGTAGCTCATGAGTTAGCCCAGTTAGCAAAACGTTGTTTGCATTCGGCGGTTTGGAGAGATCGTGCTCCAACCTGTGTTCATGAGTTCTATGTCATGATTTTAATCTTGTATCAAATTAATGAGATGCACTCTTCTTTCTAAAAAAAAAAAAGGAGATTGATGAACGGAGCTACCAGTCTTGAACCCCCAGCAGGCCAGCACCAAGAGGCAAACTTTTTTATCTGCAGGGAGTGGGATGCATATGGAATTTGAGAAATATGCTGATCACAGCTGTTAGGGAATAATGCTGCCTAGAGCTTTTTGGAAAATCATTATAAACGGTGCGTTTCAGAACCTGCCAGCATGGGCAGTTCAGCTAGATTCATCTGCATTGTAGCTTTCAGTTTCAGCAGTCTTCCACCCCACTTCAGTTCTTGCTGATGCAAGGAATTTGATTTTCCTATTTGTACCTGTCTGCTAGGATGAACTGTTTTCAAAAGTACCTTTTTCTGAACTTGTGTTCTCAAAAGCATTCTACTTTTGGCTTCATTTTTTTTCTTCAACCAAAATATTTTGGTTGCCACGTTTTGCAGAAAACTGTGTTCCTCAATAGTGAACGAGGCATAACAGCAGGCAGATAGAATGCAGGAGAACATTTAAAAAGCTACTGCTAACAAAGTAGCAACCACACATGTAAAAACTTAATGAGGTGTTTGGTTTGAGGAATGAAGTCATGCCTCATCTTTTCACTCCTCACTTTTTTTGTTTGGTTTGTGGAATGGAATGAGTTGATCCCTCGTCACCTCATCCCTCACAAAATAGGATAGCCATGAAGAATGGGGTCATCCCACTAAATTTTATAGGATCAACTCATGATGGACAATCTCATCTAGGATGAGGTGATTGCTTAAACCAAGCACACCATAAATTCATGGTTGCATTGGCAATGCTAGTAATATATAGTATGATCTCAATATACTAGCTCCGTCATATGTTTAAGAACAGACGGAATACTCAAGTTCAAGTCTAGCAGCTACAATATCACCAACCACCGAGAGTCATTCCTAACTACTCCAGTAAGTTCTGGCTAGTATAAATAAACTTGTCAACTGGAACTCTTGGATGACCAGGATCGGAGGAGCAGATGAGAGAAGCTTGGAATGGCGACTGTTGCATGGCAAGACATCTTGCCTGCCTGGGAACGGGATGCAGGGGGAATGAGAGCTGAGCTTTTGGATCTTACAGTGCTGTGCCTAGCGCCAATACGTTGGCCAACAGATCCACCGGGGTGTGCGCCGGTTCTACGCTTTTGCCAAGCACAGGACTCGTATGCAGCGACGAGGTTCCTGCTAGTGCCCGGGTGCCATGGGAAGCTGCCAACGCACGCTGCTGCCAAGGCGAAGCTCCAGGCCGCGTTCGCCAAGGCGGCGGCGCCGTGTTCGGTGGCTCGCGGACAGACTCGGCCTCCTGTTCTCTCTGAGGGAACTCTTGTGCATCCGTGCCGTGCGTTCGCCGGGCCTCGTCGTACCGCCGGACGGTGACGCCAACAGCACGCGCGCGTTTCCCGTCGACAGCGACTGAGGCAACTGGGGTAGTTCTTGTTCCGTTTCATGGTCTGAACTCCAGGTTGGATATGCAGGTTCTATGCTCTTCTTGCCAATCATAGGACATCTATGATGGGAGAGATTGCTCGCTGGTGCCGGGAGCCATCCCAGCGCAGGTTCCAGGAGGCAGAGCCGTTGATGCACGTTGCTTTTTAAGTGAAGCTTCAGGCCGCATAATGCCTCCTTCTTCAGTGTCTTCAATGTGCAAATAGACTCGATCATACTCCGGCTCAGAGTCACCAACAGCGCACACTTGCGCGCATCTCCAGTCAAGTCGGCACGAGGCAACTGGCAGTTCATGTACAAACTACTCCCAATTTAGTACTATGAACATTAGGAATATTGACTCTAATGAATCATGGCCTGTTCAGGAGTCAATTCATTTAGATTATTTTGAATAGCATTTGATGAAAATTAGAAAATATTTTCACAACATGAATGTTTCCTAACGCAAATGGCACGATTAAATCATCTAATTTGATTATGTGGCACCTTATTTAAACGCAAATAAGACCCTCATAAAACTTGCACTTGGAATGACCTGAAAAGTAAAACTGTACCAATTGCCTCCCTCCAAACTCCATTTCATAAATTTTACTAATAATGTTGTACGATCTCTCAGTGGTTGGTGATGATGGTAGCTGCTAGACTTGAAGTCCAAGATGGCTGCATTAGCAGTAGTTAACTATTGTAGTAAGTTTGTTCATCTAACTAGTAGGGTAAGAAACTGAAGTTGCTAGCTGGCTAGTATATAAACCTGTCAACCGGAACGCGGGATGGCCAGGAGGAGCATATGAGAAGGTAGAAATGGCAGCACGGTTGCACACAATGCCTATTGCCTGGGAACGGGATCCACGGGGAATGAGAGCAAAAGCTTTTAGATCTAACAGTGTTGAATCTACCACCATGATGTTGGCCGAGAGATCCATGCGAGCACGCGCTGGTTCTACGCCTTGGCCCATCGGCTCCTATGATAGCACCGGGTGCTCACCTGCTGCATGGTACCAGGCGCCACCCCAGCGCAAGTTGGAAAGCGGCATACAGAGGCGTCGATGCAAGCTGCTGCCATTGTAAATCTTGAGGCCAGCCGCGTGCGCCAAGGGCCAAGGCGAGGGTGCCGTCTTCAGTGAGCTCGCAAGCAGACTCAGACGGCTCCAGCAGGAACTCTTCCTCTGGCAGCACAATGTTTTTACGTGTGCAGTCCGTGGACACAATTAAATTTGTAATGCAGTCTTTCACTAATATATTCTTTCACTACATCAGGTTACTGATGGTTTGTGAATCCATCGGTCGCCGAAATCTCTACTACAAACGGAATCGGGGTTAGTACTGTTTCAGGAACATCTAGAAAACGCAGGCCCATTGGTATAAAAGGGGTTAGTCCTATCAAGTCAAGTCACCAACCACCGAGAATCATTCCTAACTAGTACTACTACCTCCGTTTTTGTTTATTTGACGTTGGTGGTGGGATGTCAACTGGAACTCTTTGGATGACCAGGAGGAGCAGATCGATCGATGAGAGAAGCTTGGAATAATGGCGGCTGTTGCATGGCAAGCCATTTTGCCTGCCTGGGAACGGGATGCAGGGGGGATGAGAGAGCTGAGCTTTTGGATCTGACACGGCTGTGTCTAGCGCCAGCCGCCATTACGTTGGCCAACAGATCCACAGGGTTGTTTTTTTACAGGACTCGTACGCTACGACCAAGTCCTTGCTAGCGTCCTCGTCGTCCACAGGGTTGATTTTTTCGTTTCATGGTCGTCTGAAACTCCAGCTAGTGCGGTTCCAACCTTTGCAACATAACGCCTAGGTTTTCGTTTAGGCACGTCGCATCTTTACTTTATTCAACGTAGCCGAGACGAACACAGTGTCGATCGTTTAATTTCTGTTATTTTCTTGCTCTGTGTAACTACGAATTGAAGCCAGCCATTTCAAGATAAAGGAGTTTTAGACTTTTAGTTCCGGAATGCATGCTAGCTAGAGACCGTCTACGATGCTGGATTGTAATAGTTGCTCTTGATTCTTGAAAGGCTACTGGATTGCTGGAGTTATAATTCTGTATTAGGGCAACGTTTGATCCAGGCGCTACCATTTGGACGCTCAAGTGATGTTCGATGGAAGAGACACAATGGCATGGTGGTTAGCCAAGCCAACCGTAAAGTTTGATTTGTCCAACAAAAATCATTTCTCCTTTGAAGCTTTGCCCTCTGATCTGCTCATCTGCAACTCAAAATAATGGATGCTTCAAAAGTTTTATTTTTCTACTACAACATATACAGATGCAGAGTTTGCATGCTTGTTGGGCTGCATTTTCATTCCACTGTCAAAGGTGGGTGCTCACTTGTTGGGCTCCTACGGGGCAAATACTACCACGAGAGACAAGAGAACATAATGGAATTAAGGAGTACGAAAGTTTTTTTTAGCACTTTCTGGAACTCTTTGATGACGACTAGAGCTAATAATTGCATGAGATTTTTGTTCTTCTTTCACATGAGCCAGCAAGATTAATAAATAATTGGTCGATCGGCTGGTTGGTGAACAAGCAAAGGCCCTTCGCCACTCCATGCAACTACATCTTAGATATAAATACATATCTTTTTCACGTAGCGTGATCAGAACCAAAAAAAATTTTTTAAAAAAAAAACTTGTATCATTTAGCTGCTAAAGGGGACAACTCTCGAGAAGAAGAGGACAAGGAGCGTGCCCCATAGTTCCTGAGAATGGGATGCAATGGGAACTTGAATCGAAGGAACTCAGAGTTGGTTCGATTTGGACCCTGGAGAAAATTGCGTGAGTGGAGCAGACCTGGATGTTGCCTGTGATCAGTTTGCTTGCAACCCTGAGAACAAATCGTCCTGGTGCAGCTCAGCAATTAGCCAAACATATATGGCAAGGAAAACTTGAAGAAGTCTAAATTACGAGGAAGAAGAGGAGAACCCGGACGGTCAGCAGGGCCAGCCTTCGAAGGCGATTGAAATCCATAACCTGAAACAAATTTGGATTGCATGGTAGAATTTGGAAAATAAAAGCATGCACTTAGGGAACTGTCTAAATGGACAAAAGGGGACAACAGTAAGACAAACGAGGTGTCTTTGGAGGGTGATTTATTTCCTTGATTTTTGTGCTGTATGGACTCTTGCTTGTGCACATTTGTTCTTCTCCAATTTCCATCGACCAGGCCAGCAGCTACTAGTATAATTGTCCAACTTTTTGACATAGAGTGATTTAAAATGGCATGTATATAAGATCCCAAACTTAGATGAAGGGTGTAAGAATCAAAGTACTAATTGTGCCCCAGCTTCAAAAAATAAATAATGTAAGTATGTAACTGCCTGGTTGGTGAAAAACTAATATCACTGGTCACTCTGTGCAACTACATGTACCTATAAATATCTATCTTCTCTAGGTGGCATAGTCAACACCCAAATTGTAAGCTTGCCCAAACCATTCGACAGCTTAGGGAAGAGGGATATGAGATGTCAAGTGCCATCGTAACTCAATTGCTCTTTGGGACGATGGGATGCAATGGGAATACGATCAGTCATCAGGAAACATTAATTTCCTAGCAGAAGCTCCTCACGGTTCGGGGTTCTCTAGATACCACTTTTAACCGGTCAGATTTAAACACTAGCTACAAAATGAACCAAATGGTTAGGGTCATCAAGGTATTATGATACCTATATTTTGAGGATGACGAGTATAATATGTCAGGCTTAGATGAGCAAAAGGAGACAAATGTGGAGCAAAACCTTCTCTGCGGGTAACACAACAAGAGTGAGAATCTCATCAAAAGGCTGGGAAGTAGAAATTTGACTTCATATGTTCACATAGTTACATATACAATTGAGATTCAAGTTATTATGTGTGCTAGCTCGAATAAATGAAGTTCTGTAGAAATAATATAGCGTAACAACAAATTGACCTACATTTGCTCATGTATTATCAAAGGCCCTCTAATCCTACATAAAATAGAACTATTAAAGGGACAGATACCAGCATTCCAACAATGACCCTGCAGCAAACGAGCAGCAAAAACGGTTAATTAAGCTGTAAATGTATGCCTGAGCAATTTTTAGTCAAAATAATTCGTACGCTGTGCTGAGCACGTCGGGATGCAATCCATATTCCTTTGCAAAGATAAATGAAGTAATAGATTGTGGTACTGCAGCCTGCAGAGCCAATGTCACATCCAGAAAATTATTGCACAGACCATAAGTGACAGATAACGACATAAACCAAAATTTCCTTAGCATATGGATTCTTATATAGCCACAAAGAAAAACGTTACCACCTTTGAAATTACTTACAGTATCATGTATTAAATTAGAATTAGCTATATGGGCCTTGGTTGAAGAGTGTTCCGAAGGCCAAAGGGTAGTATTTGGGGTATTTACATCCACAGAAGATTTTCCTGTGCGCTTATGGCCCTGTGCACTGCATCGGCTTGCCGGGAGCTGCCTAGGGCTGCTGCTCCTGCTGGCGTGTCTGAGGGGGACGCCCTCGGCGCACGTGATGGCGTCTGGTGGTAGCAGGGACGCCTACGTTCACCACCAACATCCGGCAACAAGGCTTGTGCCTCCTGTGGCACAACAAGGGCAGTGCAGTCAAGCTGGGGATTGGGGCTTTGGCGAAAGCCTTGCTCGTTTGACAGGCCGACGGCGGTGGCACCTAAGCGCGTCGTTTACTTCCTCGGAAGCGTCATTCGATCTGCCCCTTTTCCCTCCACAGCGCATGCATGGCAGCCGGTGGCCCAGGGATTGCTAGGAGAAATCCAAGCTTGGCCTTGTGCTGTGCTGACAACGGCGACACCCTCAGGTGCCGTTCTTCCTCCTTGGAGACATTGTTTCGAGGTGTCCCTACCCACAAAACCACATGTTTTGGGTGCATTTGCGTTGGTGTGGGAGGTTTTGATCAGGAGTAATCCTTGCGTGGTTTTGCACCATTGCTGTCATCGATGACGCCCTCGGGTGCCATTGTCCTTCTTGGAGGCGATGACGAGAGACCACTTCCCATTAGGGCCATGTGCACCACTTTGGTTTTGGTGCTTCTCGTTCTACTTCACCCATACACTTCTTTGATCTAGCAGCTAATGGTTGTTGACCTCCTTCGTGGTTCCGTAAGTGTTTCCATATGGCGCCTCTACTCCATCGGTTGTCTCCTTATTGATGGTGCCATCAAATCTTATGTCGGGTGAGGTTTTCCACCTCTATTGCCATTCCCCTCGAGGATTCCTCCCCTTGTACGGCGTTGGATGGCGGTACGTGGAGCCCGGATGTACGGTGAATGGTGTTACCATGAGCTTCAAGGGAGATCGTCGTGTCCGATGAGTTTTTGGTTTGCGCACCTCTTGCCACCTTTAGTCCCCATTCCATTAGCCTGGTTCTCAGATGGAGGGTGACATTGGAACGGCGTAGCTACAAGAGGTGGACTGGATGTGCAATGGCCAAGACGCACCTGGCGAGTATGTTGTTTAGTGGTGACTCTAATTGGCGAGCGGTAGTTGTTCTTTCGACCTGAATAATGGCTTGTCATTTTGAAGTGTCTGTGTGATTGGGTATTTTGCTTCTTCCTCTTGTTGTACTCCGATTATAACCCGTATTTTATGTTGCTGAATATCTTGTACTGCTTTTGGCCTACCCAAGGCCCGTTAATGAAATTCAGGTGGGGATTCTCTCCCCCACGGTGACCCTTCAAAAAAAATAGAAGATTTTCTTATGTCTCACAATATTTAGTAACTAATTAAGTGGTTTCATAAGATAGTTTTGAATTATGATTAGAAATGTTCTTTAATGTCCAAGTAAAGTGGGTCATATATGATGGACAATTTCAGTTAAGTGTCTTCTACTATCATACATTCCTCAGGAAAATAATTGAGAATACTTTCATAACAACAGTATGTAAGACGAATTTAAATCCTAGTTGATTTGTTGTTTTCCCTTTTGGTTGTTGGCAAAAGTGTAAGATCCATGTGTGCAGTTCTAAGCATAGTTACAACTTCTCAGAGGGAGGTACATATATACGTACTTGTATAATGGCGACACGAACAACGTCACCACGGAGTCCGACAGCAATGGAACCGATGGTCATGGCAATTGGGTCAAGGACGAACTTTAGCACAAGGCTTAGAAATGTTAAGCTCGGCCCACATGGGATCAGTTTATCCTGCTGTGCCATGAACAGCCCTGAATCAAAAGGTTTTAGCGATTAACTTAAATGTGGTAGAGAACAGGGACTCAGTTTATATATACTTTCCTTTCCTTCAAATGCATAATACTTTAGATATGCTGCTGGTCAACCTTTTGGATCGTTAACTATTACTCCCTCCGTTCCAAATTATAGGTCGTTTTAGCTTTTCTAGGTGCATACTATGCACCTAGATATAAGTATATGTCTAGATGCCTAATAATGTTTATGAATTTAGAAAAGCTAAAATGATATATAATTTGAAACGGAGGGAGTAATATATTCCAACATACATAGATTGGAAGCATGAAAGTTGCAGGACTAGATTTGTCTTGAAATGGATTTTTATAATATCACAATTTTACTAGATTTTATAAATATATGCTGGAAGATATCAAAGATACGCTTTAAAGACTGCATAGTTCAAGACGTTAAGAATTTTACCCTCTACTTTTCAGTTTTAAATTTTCCTAATTTAAATGTACCATAACAAATATGGTGCAAAAGCTAATTAACCATCACAACATATTGATTATTAGTGGGCAATAGGATCATTAGCCCATCTTAATTCCCACACATGATGTCAAATGGACCTATATTTAGAACCATAGGAAGTAATTGATAAACCTGCATTATGATTCAAAGGCACATAAAAGATCTTTTCTTACCCATGCTGAACATGGCAAGGCCGTTCCCACACTGGGCCATTATTCCAATGGAATTTTTTATGATGATTGGCAAAGATATCTGCAATCTGATTAGGTCAAGACAAGTGAAATGGTGAGATAGGTACAGGGCCCAAACTCAAATAATTCATGAATTAATCCGAAAAACCAAAGGGACACCAAAAAGTCATTAGGGTTTGTATCAACTCTACCCAAAACAACTTTCCTATGGTCTAGCCGAATAGCGTAGACACAATACACTCCATCCTGTCAAAAAAAGGGCATTCTTTTCATGCTTTCAGTTTAAAGTTTAAAACATAAATAAACTATCCATACATATTTCAAACATATAGACAGAAAACACGATGAAATCATTTGTATATTTCATAATTATACTACTCTAGTAGAAAATAATTATCTATTGATAACTACGTTTAGATTTATAGCTAGCGATTCTTGTACTGGATGCTTTACACTACATGTACCGTGGATGCATATATGTGTGCTCCCTCCATTTTAAATTATAGGTCATTTATCTAGATGCATATATACAAAGATCTATGAATCTGGAAAAATCAAAATGATATATAATTTGGGACAGAGGAGTAGTTTGATTACCTGTTGGCAATGCAGGCCCAGATAATGCCACCCACGCTGGCATATGTGTTGGGATTGCGCCCCAACTTGTACAACACTACCTTGACCAGCTTCCAGATTGACGGCCTGCCGCCGCCAACGGTCGGCGCGACGCCAATGGCCTCGGCGTTGCTTGCTTCAACGTCGTCAATGACCAGTGCCGACTGAGGAAACGTGGACGTATCGTCGACATTATAGGCGGCATCGTCGTCGTCGATGCTAGCTTCGACGTCGTCGTCATTGATGTGATGGGGAGTTTCCTGAGCTGGAGCAGCCGACGAGTCTGGTCCGTCACCTGGGATCATCTGCGTGCCGCCGATGGCGTCCTTCCTGACCTCACCCGCGGCCACGACGGCAATGATTTCTTCAGTGCTCGCCTGAACGCCATTGATGACTTTCGGCGGCGGCGGCGGCGGAGAAAGCACAGATGTCGTCGAGACGTGGTCGTCGGCGTAGGTGCTAGCTTCAATGTCACTGACCGGAACGTCAGCGGCGCGGCGGATCTGCGTCGTCGTCCCGAGCGCGGCCTTCCTGACCTCGAGCGCGAAGAGGAGGAGCGTGATCCAGACGATGGCCTGGAAGACGGAGAGCTGGACGACGAGCTGCTGCGCCCAGTCGCCGTACATGGCCTGCGCCATGGGCACGCCGACGACGAGCGAGCTCGTGAGCGTGGACAGGGAGAAGCCGGTGATGGACCAGCTGACGGCGTTCTTGCGCCCCCCGGTGAGGAGCACCCAGCCGCCGATGACGGCGGCGATGACCGCCTTGGAGATGACGTCGGCGGCGATGGCGCGGTAGTTGGCCCGGAAGGGGTCGGTGTGGACCGTGAAGCCGAAGGTGAAGAAGGGGATCGCGAAGAAGGCGACGAGGCTGTTGACGGACTCGCACTGCTCCGGCGAGAAGATCTTCCACCGCCGGACCGAGAAGAACCCCAGGAGCAGGGGGACGTACAGCGGCACCAGCGCCGACGCCACCTTGTACACGTCGCCCCACGAGATCATCTCTCCTAGCTCTCCTCTTCGATTAGATTAGATTAGATTAGATTAGACGAGCTGCTTGTGAAATTTCCGGATGAGAGCAGGAGAGGGAAAGATGTTTCATTTGGACTCGGAAAATGCGTTTCGCGTTCCCACAACAAAATAACAACCACCTCGCGTTAAAGTGGGAACAAAATAACAACCACCTCGCGTTTAAGTAGAGTATGTTCTTCATGAAATCAGAAACGGACGTGCTAGCGCCCGGACGTCCGATAATTTTTTTTATCGGACGCTCCGTCGCAATATTGAAAAATAACTATCGAAACATCAAAATCAACACGTGCAACATGAAAACAGATAAAACATCTGGAACATACAGTTGCAACATATATGTGAAAATACATGCAACATCCAGATAGAACATTTGCAACTTGCAACCTAAAAACGCTTGATGCAACAGAAGACTGAAACAGATGAAACATTTTAGAACATATTGTTGCAACATATTTGTTGAACATATGCAACATTCAGATCAAACGCTTGCAACAATACTTCTAGGAACAAATGAAACATTCGGACAAAACTCTTACAACATGCCTCTGAAACACTTGCAACATATGCAACATGTGCAACATCTCTTGATCTACTTTTACAACATCCGTATGATTCAACTGCAACACACCTTTGAAACGTCTGAAACAATTGAATCATATAATTGCAACATACGGGGAGAGAGAGAGAGAGCCTGACCACCGTGCAGTGCCTCTGGAGCCCAAGCACGGACACCACCTCCCTCTGGAGCTTGGCCACCGTGCAGTCCAGGAGGCCGCGACGAGCAGGACGTGGTCGAATTGCACGACGAGGCCGCAGACCTCGCGCACCAGCTTGAGCACCGTCGTCTTGCCCACGCCGCTGGCGCCCAGGCGCCGAGCGCGGCGTCGCAGTCGTCGAGGAAGCGGAGCGCCTCGTTGAGGTAGGCCCTTGAGGGCCCCGCCTCCATGGGGAGCCCGTCCAGGTCTCGGGGTCGCAGAGCGGCGGCGGCGGCACCTGTGGCGTGGCCAGCGCGGCCTCCAGGATCGCCGCGCCCTGATCCCAGAGCGCGCGCAGCGCCTTGAGCTGCTGCTCAGCCAGCCCGGCGACTGGCCCGTGGGGAGGAAGAGGTAGTGCACCAGGCGGACCACGTAGAGCTACCCGCCGTCGTGCCACACCTGGATGGACGCCATCTCATCCTGCGCCTCCTGCACGCGCCGCAGCCACGTGCACACGGGGTCCGATGCTGGCGGGGTCTGGGGCAGGGGACGCGAGCGCCGAGACCTCGAGCGTGCGGAAGCGAACCGTGGGGAGGAACAGGAAGCCAGCGCCAGCACCGCCGCAACCCCAGCCGTGGAGCGGCGCGCGGAGCGAGGTGGGTGGATTCGTGTGGGGGAGGTGAGGGGACGGAGGAGATTGGGACACACTCACCGTGGAGAAGAAAGTGCTGGAAGGGAGGGAATAAGGTTTGTGGTGGGACCCACGGTAAAGAAGGGATGGGAGATAGGGGCGCGTCAGCACGTGGGCAGGAGGCACGGTGGGCGATGATAGCGACGCATCCGATTTTTTTAATCCGTCCGGACGTAAGAGTCCTAGCATTTCCGAATCAGAAATCATCGTGCCTTGAGAGCATACTCTCACCCAAGAATATAGTTTAAATTAGGATCGTGCCCGTGCGTTGCTACGAGCAAAACAAATTTCGTCTATAAGCATCAAACATTATTGTATGAAATATTTACTTCTACAAAATCAAACATATGCGAAATGCCCCAAATGTGAAACAAAAATGACTTTGCAATGAGTAATAAGCAACGAGTACTAGGAGCTGCTGCTGTGGCGTGTGGCCATCGTGCCCGTGCGTTGGGCAACAAAATATTTGTATTGAAATATACGGAAATTCAATCAGACTAATAATGTAAAAATAAGAGGTATTTAATCAAGAACTTAGTTACGGGTGAAGGAAATTTCTTCTTTAAGCATCAAATTTTAGACGTATGAAGTATTTCTAATGGCATGCAATGATAGAGCCATACACTTATTTAACATTACAAGGTGCATGCCCGTACGTTGCTACGGGGAAAAATAGATGTAGAATCTTATTAATGTTATGCAATTGCTATTGTATTCGACGAGCTTTAACCATTGATCTTCAACTGCACTGGGGTTGTCGACTCCTGATTAATTATGCAGGTTTTGTACGAGGAAACACACGGTGACAGTCTAATAAGGAAACTAAAAAAGACAGATTTATGGGAGCACAAGGAGTTTAATCTTCTACGATACTACTTATTTTATTTATATACTTATAATCAGTAGTAGGGAGACCCTCTCCCATTTCATTGAAAAACCGGTCCACCACTGAAGAAGAATCACAACCGTAACTATATCAGTGCAGACAGATCGTGCTGCAGAATGGCCATCTTAATTCATTCATGACTCGTAGTAGAGTTTTCTTTCCACATTGCATATAGCAGCTCAAACTTTGCCATTCATGCGTGTGCGCATGAGGCCAAAACCCAATGGAACTGTGCGAGATCAGCATAACATTAATCACCGGTAGAACTTCATTGAGCCCTGCCAAACTTAATACAGATCCATCTGGAGTTTTGTTGGTTGGGTTGGGGCGTATAAGCACACAATGATTCTATCCAATCGTCGGTGCAGATGTAAGAGTAATGGCCAGAGCAGAACTTCTATTCTATATGGTCGCAATGGCTCCTCCTCCTTGCATTGCTCCTCTGCTCAACAGATCATGCTCCTTTAGCTCACCATCAGTATAATATTGGTCAATTTTCATCCCTGTCTCATTCGGTCACGGGAACTCTAGCTCTTCGCCTCTTCCTTCTGTATTGCGTATCCAGTCCTGACAGTGCCTCTGAGAAGGGCAACAATGAGGCTCTAAAGAATGACCATACATGCACTGCAATGGAAAGTACTCAGCTTTCAGAATTGCACATACCAAACAAACAGTGATCAAATCCTGCATGATGATCTTGACAGGGTCCTGCTCACATTCTGATGCATTCTTCTGACGTCATTTTGTTATCCTTGTGAACCTGATGTGCTTTCCTCTGTGGCCTAGCCATCCTGAAACCATTATTCAGACGATTCTGCAGAGAAATAAGGTCACATGCACAGAGTTTTCAACTAATATGGATACAAATCAGATGGAGGTAGCTATAAGTAAAGAAAATTAAATAAGGCATGCTTCTCAAAATCACATGGTAAATGTTTTTTTTTCCTGAACAACATGCTTATGAAAGAAACAAAAGGTTAGCGATCAGCCGCTATCACTTTCTCAAAGGAGCATCAGCTAGGATACAAGGAACCTTCTTCCTGAAAAAGAAAAGATGAAAGGAAACTATAAAGCAAGATTGCTTTGGCCCTAATAAGTTCATGGCCCCATTTGACTGCACAGATGCAGAACAGAGTAATCTACAGAAGCCACAGTCCAAAGGTATAGATGCCAAGCTCTCTAAATTAACTTCCCTATTGGATCACACAAATCCTTAGATGCCATTCAAGGAACAACAAAAGTAAACTCACCCATGCCTGGATGGCTGAACCATATTCCTGAAGTACTTGGTCCAAGAATGTCTGTCAGGCCACTTTTGACTGCAGTTGGAAGAAACCAAAATCATGCACAAGCACAACCAATGCGCCCACTGAGCATTCAATATTTGAAACTGCCATTCACTCCCCATTGAGGTCATAACCCGTTTTAGCTACAGGCTTGCCATGGAATCGTGCCAATTTCAGAAAAGGATCATGCACAATGCGACAGCCAACAGGCACCATAGAACAGGTTTGGCACATGATCAAACAGGTTAAGCTGATATAATTTGGAAAGCAACCAAGAATGATTCAAATTAAAATGCTACTGAAGTACTGCTAGTCCAGATTCTGCTCAAAGATCATGACAACAGACCTGCTGGATGCACACAGCCATTTAGGATAAGATACTTAGATTGATAATTGCTTCACTATATTATTGCATCCTGGAAATAATTGTAGCACATTTATAGCCATACATACCTATGATTTACTCAATATTCATGGCTGAAATTAAAACAAGCTTTGCTTTATGTGACTGAAATCATCCAATCTTGTTGTGAATGTAAGGAACTAAGAAAAGATACAGGACAAATTGTCACTTTCGCCACACATTCAGAACTAATCCTATTCCTTTTTCTAAGATAGAAAGTCTTTAGATCCATCCTAATAGGATAATATTTATTAAATCAGAAAAAATAAGCATCTGAAATATGTGTCAGGTATGCTACCAAAATGTCAGGGAGCTCGTACCTACAAAATTTCAGTGGCTGAGAGAAAACTCTATATTCTGTAGTCATGTGAAAGTGGATCACTCAGACTTGCAAGTGATTTTTTCCTATCTGTGCAATTAACTCATTGCTTTGGTCGCCAGAAGTCAAAATGACAGAAGCATAGCATAGCATGACCCCCCACCTCCACAGCTCCACCCCATTGATGTCAACAACTTCAGCTTCACCCCCTGCACTCTTACGGTTCTATTAGTTGATTGGGACCTTGCCTTTGTAGCATAGTGAGGCACAAATTGCTGATCTTTCAGGGATGGATGAAATTATACAAATGGAATCATCAATTGAAACTTGAAGACGAGAGAACACCTGATCTCGATGACTCGAGCGGCTCTACACCTTGGATTTGCTTGCCTGCAATTGAAACCCAACGATTTTATCATTCTGTCTCTCAAGTTTTAATATTTGTAGACATATAAATCACTTGGGTTAATCCAGCTCTAATCTATCATTATACAACTAATAATTTTGGTCTTATCGCCTACAACAGATTTTAATTTAAAATGTGAAATGATGTGAAATATCCAGCCCAAATTGCCTAGTCCTATAATGGTTGTTATGTACATTTATATACAGCAATTGAAAGCAAAGTAAAAGTATAATTGTCTGACAATTCAGAAGGAAAATTGACATAGTGCTTACTTCTTAGAGGAATCTGAGGTTCACCTTATGGTCATTCAGTTTTATGGGTTGGATGATGCCACGCGAGATTATCAATGCAGAGTGCAGAAAATATGCAGATCATTCCATGGAGCAAACTGAAAATTGCAAAGGGCAAACCAACTTGTAGCTGACCAAAGATCATTTTGTATTTATACAGGAGATAAATGGCACATCAGCACAAAAATAAAACACATGAACTGTGAAACAGTCTACAACATACCCATGAATTTGTCCACTTATCCGCTTACCAACTCAACATGCTTATCATGTTTGGTTACTGGAGCCCAAGTGAATTTCCACTTCCAGCTTCTCTTGTTTCTTTCTGTGTCATATGTACTTCACAAACTTCACAAATCCCCTACTTTCATCGCCCACTGTTTCCTTGTACACGTAAACTGCAAAAAGATTATTTAGCATGAAAAATAAGAAGAACATAGCTAACTCATCATCGAAGATAATTTGTTAATAAATGGAGAGCT